>NC_053041.3:605993373-607193373 GCF_002575655.3 Aegilops tauschii subsp. strangulata | reverse complement strand
AATGGTGTGTCCGAACGTCGTAATCGCACTCTATTGGATACGGTGCGATCTATGATGTCTCTTACCGATTTACCGCTCTCATTTTGGGGCTATGCTTTAGAGACTACCGCATTCACTTTAAATAGAGCTCCGTCGAAATCCGTTGACACGACACCGTATGAATTATGGTTTGGGAAGAAACCTAAGCTGTCGTTTCTAAAAGTTTGGGGATGCGATGCTTATGTCAAGAAACTTCAACCTGAAAAACTCGAACCCAAATCGGAAAAATGCGTCTTCATAGGATACCCTAAGGAAACTATTGGGTATACCTTCTACCTCAGATCCGAAGGCAAGATCTTCGTTGCCAAGAACGGTCCTTTCTGGAGAAGGTGTTTCTCTCGAAAGAATTGAGTGGGAGGAAAATGGAACTTGATGAGGTGATAGTCACCCCTTCCGAACCGGAAAGTAGCGCAGCGCGGGAAAATGTTCATGTGGTGCCTACACCGACTGGGGAGGAAGTTAATGATGATGATCATGAAGCTTCGGATCAAGTTACTGAACTTCGTAGGTCCACAAGGACACGTTCCGCACCAGAGTGGTACGGCAACCCTGTCCTGGAAATCATGTTGTTAGACAACGGTGAACCTTCGAACTATGAAGAAGCGATGGCGGGCCCGGATTCCGACAAATGGCTAGAAGCCATGAAATCCGAGATAGAATCCATGTATGAAAACAAAGTATGGACTTTGACTGACTTGCCCGATGAGCGGCGAGCCATAGAAAACAAATGGATCTTTAAGAAGAAGACGGACGCAGATGGTAATGTGACCATCTACAAAGCTCGACTTGTCGCTAAGGGTTATCGACAAGTTCAAGGGGTTGACTACGATGAGACTTTCTCACCCGTAGCGAAGCTGAAGTCCGTCCGAATCATGTTAGCAATTGCCGCATACTATGATTATGAGATATGGCAGATGGATGTCAAAATGGCATTCCTTAATGGCTTCCTTAAGGAAGAGTTGTATATGATGCAGCCGGAAGGTTTTGTCGATCCTAAGAATGCTAACAAAGTATGCAAGCTCCAGCGCTCAATCTATGGGCTGGTGCAAGCATCTCGGAGTTGGAACATTCGCTTTGATGAGATGATCAAAGCGTTTGGGTTTACACAGACTTATGGAGAAGCCTGTGTTTACAAGAAAGTGAGTGGGAGCTCTGTAGCATTTCTCTTATTATATGTGGATGACATATTATTGATGGGAAATGATATAGAATTCTTGGAAAGTATTAAGGCCTATTTGAATAAGTGTTTTTCAATGAAGGACCTTGGAGAAGCTGCTTATATATTAGGCATCAAGATCTATAGAGATAGATCAAGATGCCTCATTGGTCTTTCACAGAGTACATACCTTGACAAGATATTGAAGAAGTTCAGTATGGATCAGTCCAAGAAGGGGTTCTTGCCTGTATTGCAAGGTGTGCAATTGAGCACGGCTCAATGCCCGACCACGGCAGAAGATATAGAAGAGATGAGTGTCATCCCCTATGCCTCGGCCATAGGGTCTATTATGTATGCCATGCTGTGTACCAGACCCGATGTAAACCTTGCCGTAAGTTTGGTAGGAAGGTACCAAAGTAATCCCGGCAAGGAACACTGGACAGCGGTCAAGAATATCCTGAAGTACCTGAAAAGGACTAAGGATATGTTTCTCGTTTATGGAGGTGATGAAGAGCTCGTCGTAAAGGGTTACGTCGACGCTAGCTTCGACACAGATCTGGATGACTCGAAGTCACAAACCGGATACGTGTATATTTTGAATGGAGGAGCAGTAAGCTGGTGCAGTTGCAAGCAAAGCGTCGTGGCGGGATCTACATGTGAAGCGGAGTACATGGCAGCCTCGGAGGCAGCACAGGAAGCAGTCTGGATGAAGGAGTTCATTACCGACCTAGGGGTGATTCCCAATGCGTCGGGCCCAATGACTCTCTTCTGTGACAACACTAGAGCTATTGCCCTTGCGAAGGAGCCCAGGTTTCACAGGAAGACCAGGCATATCAAGCGTCGCTTCAACTCCATTCGTGAAAGTGTTCAAAATGGAGACATAGATATTTGTAAAGTACACACGGACCTGAATGTAGCAGATCCGTTGACTAAACCTCTCCCTAGGGAAAAACATGATCAACACCAGGACGCAATGGGTGTTCGATTCATCACAATGTAACTAGATTATTTACTCTAGTGCAAGTGGGAGACTGTTGGAAATATGCCCTAGAGGCAATAATAAATGGTTATTATTATATTTCATTGTTCATGGTAATTGTCTATTATTCATGCTATAATTGTATTGTCCGGAAATCGTAATACATGTGTGAATACATAGACCACAAAGTGTCCCTAGTAAGCCTCTAGTTGACTAGCTCGTTGATCAACAGATAGTCATGGTTTCCTGACTATGGACATTGGATGTCATTGATAACGGGATCACATCATTAGGAGAATGATGTGATGGACAAGACCCAATCCTAAGCATAGCATAAAAGATCGTGTAGTTTCGTTTGCTAGAGCTTTTCCAATGTCAAGTATCTTTTCCTTAGACCATGAGATTGTGCAACTCTCGCATACCGTAGGAGTACTTTGGGTGTGCCAAACGTCACAACGTAACTGGGTGACTATAAAGGTGCACTACGGGTATCTCCGAAAGTGTCTGTTGGGTTGGCACGGATCGAGACTGGGATTTGTCACTCCGTGTGACGGAGAGGTATCTCTGGGCCCACTCGGTAATGCATCATCATAATGAGCTCAATGTGACTAAGGCGTTAGTCACGGGATCATGCATTGCGGTACGAGTAAAGAGACTTGCCGGTAATGAGATTGAACAAGGTATTGGGATACCGACGATCGAATCTCGGGCAAGTAACATACCGATTGACAAAGGGAATTGCATACGGATTGATTGAATCCTCGACACCGTGGTTCATCCGATGAGATCATCGTGGAACATGTGGGAGCCAACATGGGTATCCAGATCCCGCTGTTGGTTATTGACTGGAGAGGCGTCTCGGTCATGTCTACATGTCTCCCGAACCCGTAGGGTATACACACTTAAGGTCCTGTGACGCTAGGGTTGTAGAGATATATGTATGCGGAAACCCGAAAGTTGTTCGGAGTCCCGGATGAGATCCCGGACGTCACGAGAGGTTCCGGAATGGTCCGGAGGTGAAGAATTATATATAGGAAGTCCAGTTTCGGCCACCGGGAAAGTTTTGGGGGTTACCGGTATTGTACCGGGACCACCGGAAGGGTCCCGGGGGTCCACCGGGTGGGGCCACCTATCCCGGAGGGCCCCGTGGGCTGAAAGTGGAAGGGAACCAGCCCTTAGTGGGCTGGGGTGGCCCCCTTGGGCCTCCCCCCATGCGCCTAGGGTTGGGAACCCTAGGGGGGGCTTCCCCCTTGCCTTGGGGGGCAAGGCAACCCCTTCCCCCCTTGGCCGCCGCCCCCCCTTGGAGATCCCATCTCCCAGGGCCGGCGCACCCCCCCAGGGGCCTATATAAAGGGGGGGAGGGAGGGCAGCAACCTACAGCTTTGGGCGCCTCCCTCCTCCCCTGCAACACCTCTCTCTCTCTCGCAGAAGCTCGGCGAAGCCCTGCCGGAGACCCGCTACATCCACCACCACGCCGTCGTGCTGTTGGATCTCCATCAACCTCTCCTTCCCCCTTGCTGGATCAAGAAGGAGGAGACGTCGCTGCACCGTACGTGTGTTGAACGCGGAGGTGCCGTCCGTTCAGCACTCGGTCATCGGTGATTTGGATCACGGCGAGTACGACTCCGTCATCCACGTTCATTGGAACGCTTCCGCTCGCGATCTACAAGGGTATGTAGATGCACTCCCTTCCCCTTGTTGCTAGTACACTCCATAGATGCATCTTGGTGAGCGTAGGAAAATTTTAAAATTATGCTACGATTCCCAGCAGATCAATCAGTTGGAACATATGATTGTGAAGCACATGCAAACATGCGACAAGAAGACGGAAATGCGTTGAAAGGAGCAATCATGAGGAGTTATACAATATTCTTTACAACTTTTTATGTTTTATGTTTCAACGCTCCTTAAGAGCATTTTGCATTGTAATCGATTTGGAGTCAAACTATGAAAGTATGAATAAAGAACAGATATTGTTTCATGCTTGCTTTCTTACTCTCTGTTTTTGATCTTCCCTTTGAGCTTTGTCGCCGAACATGCTATTTTTTTCTTTTTCTTATATGAATACGCGGTACAAATGCTGTAATCCGCACTTCCATCGAAATATTCTTTTTACTACAAATGGCATTTACTGTGTTTGTGCTATATTAACTAACTTACGTCACAAAACGCACAGGCTTCTCAATTAAGCATGCTGGTTTTGAAAGTGCGGCTGTTACTACACTGTGCATACAGAATCAAATTAAAAAAGAGACGCTAATTAAAAAATAGATCGAAGTTAGCTTTTCACGCGCATACTCAATTGTGCATGCAACCGCGACCAACGAATCAAGCCATCAAAAACCGACTAAACAAATTATTACTATTGCTAATAACTTCAATTTAATTTTTTGTTACTATTTTAAAATGGCCGTAAAATAGTCGTTGCAAAGTAACACAACGACGTCTCATCACATGTTATAAAATCAAATATGTTGGCATTTTTTTTAAAAACATATAGTATAATAAAAGCTAAGTAAATAATCGATTTTTGAAATTGATTACATGTTGGTAATTAATGGTAATATATTTAATCGACGAAATATTGGCAAATCCATGGTAATATATTAATTGCGTGACTACACTTACCTTAACGCACTATCACCTTAATTATTTTGATACATCCAATTATTGCGTTCCTAACTAAAAATCTGAAGTCATCATTATATTCCCGCAGTTTGTTATATTGAATATAGGGGATTCACAGGCGAAAAGGAAACAATGATACTGGTGAGATAATTGACATGATTTCGATCAGATTAAGAATCTGAAATATCTATAAATAATTAATTGATTCAAAAAGTTTTAGCAATAAATTTTTTGTTGCCAAAGAACTCTCATAACTTACTATTTATAATAGTTTTGATAGTAGAGGTTTTTTTTCGCTAGACGGCCACATGCAAATAATTGAAAGAATTTTGATTTTCCCGCCTGTGGGCCCCTTGGACTATATATATAAATGCCACTACCCGTGCCCGTGCGCCCCTCTATCTTTCTTTAACACTTCATCCATTAGCTCCCTGACCATGGTGATACCGTACAGCTCGAGGCCCTCGAGGAGGGTGATGGCGAATCCACCGGATCCCATCATGCCTTTGCCTACCATCCCTCCAATGAACAGGCAAGTGTACAGATCTTCATGCACGCTTATCTGACATCACCGTTTGTTTATCCCATCATTTCGTATTATTTTATGTAGGTACCTGAATTTTCAAAGTGTACAGATGGAACATATCTATCAAAGATGTTGGATAATTTGAGCTAAGGTGACGTGGAAGTCCCATATCAGGGTGCATGCAATGGGAAACCCATACTTTCGTTGCATACTTCTGGACTAGGAAGTATGAGATTAGTGATCACTAAATATAGCAACCTTTTTTAATGTATATACACATGTGTTCTAAAGTCTTGTTATCTGAATTTTTAAATATTTCTAGGGAACAAAGATTGAAGCAATTGCCTTCAGCAACCAAGCTTATCGATTCAACGCCATTCTGCAGACCGGGCTAACATATGACTTCAGTAGCGTCGGGATAAACCCCACGGAAATGCTAGATGGTCACTTCTGGTATCTATGCATGGAGTTTGTCATTGAACTAAATGCTATAACCATGGTTAGGACATCGGTGCACAGTATTGCATCGACAATCTGTCCACCATTTTTCCCACAACTTGGTGCCATATCCTTGCTACGGGACAAAACCATTACCGGTGCAACATCTTTTAGTTTGTTTTTGCATATTTATCGATTTAACATTTTGTCTCACCCAGACTTAATTTTTTCCAGATGTTCTTGGTATTCTTGTCTATGCTGGTAGGATACAACATAGGTGGGATTCAGTATATAGACGGCAGGTCCATTTTGTTGAGATAGGCATCATGAATTTTCGGTAAATTCCAATCAGTACTTGAGGTTTTATATGATTATTAATATTTGATAGTTGCCTACCATCAACATATCTTTATCATTCCAGACGGGAGATACTGTTTATACGCCTAAGTCAAGAGCATGCTGGTCGTCACTTATACCACTTGCAGAGCACTGAAAATTTGTTCGAGAAAATTGCAGTTACATACATACAGGTAAACCGGAGGGATAAGTGCATGGAGACTATGAGGGAGAGCACATTCTTGTTCTCCCCCAACATTAATGATGATGTTCATCATCTTCAAGGTAAGTTATATAAACTATTTCGATTTTTATGGCTTTTTGTTCTTTTCTGTATTACGATGTTATTAGTACTAACAAATTGTTTTTACGTAGATATCCACGAAGCCTGCTTAATGACCCTTGACGAAACACTATCATACGTCAATGCTGCAGTTGTAGCCAGGAAAAATGGACAGTAGATGACTTTGTTTTTCAACACGGCTCAATAAAAAGCTCGTTTCCCTCGGTCCTTTTATCTATATTTGGAATAATAATGTATTCACACAGAACAATCATTTCTGTTAAAGTGTGTTTTCTTTTTGCTTGTCAACTCTAAGTGTAGCCATTATGGCAGTATGTATTATTTGTACGTGTACTTAATTCGGGATATCTGGTTTTATAAAAAGGTTGATTTTTTTTCGATTCGTTGAGATTGAACTGTAAATATGTCATGCCTTAGGAACAAAATATTCAACTATAAAAAGGAGAAAGATCTGATACACCCCCGTCACGTTTTTTATAATTAGAAAGAATCATCTACGTCTTAAATACGACTTGATATATTTGGCAGGCAATAAAAAGCATTAAAAATATATCCGTTTATATATATGCTGCATCGACATCCTAATTGCCAAGACACCTCAGTGAACGATCACTCACGCGTATCGATCAGCGATGGAGCCCATCATTGGAAACAATGCGCCGGCGATCCCTAGCTTTTGGCAATTGTTTATACACATATTTTAGCCTATTAGACTATTGTTTAGATTACAATTGTGCCACACCCCTAGCTTTTGTACCGATGAACAGTTCTCACTGCCTAATTTTGCAATGCAAATTAAAATGCATGATTAGCACGTAGTTCTTTCCTGATCATTTTTTTCAGTGAATTATTTAAGTGAACAAATAAATTCATTAATATTTCATCGTTATTGTGTACGTCGTTAATTTTCTTTTGCTGTAGCTAATCTCGTATCGTATAACTTCATCCATACACGCACTGTTATACGATACGATGTATACTTTATTCTTCAGAAATAATCACATTCCAGCTATAGAATAGTAAATAAACATATGAAGGTCATACGGCACGTACCTTGCATATATTATTTAATCCTGAAGTTGTCCTTGATCTTCCTCTCTCGCCGTTACCTTAAATTCCAGCTAGCGATTAAACGCTGATTATTTTTTATCTGTTCCTGAATAGAGTAAAATAAATGATATATGCATGGTTTTTCTTATTGATCAGTACCCTACAGTACACAACTAGAACCACGTTAATAGTAGATATGTTAGTGTGCACGCCGTGAATGTTCTATTTTGATACATGCTAATCAATGATAAGTTCATGAAGCTTATGTGTAAGAACATAAGCATTTTGGAAAAAATGAGTACCACAAAAAAAATTAAGGCATGACAATTGACATCATCATGATCTAAAGTATGGATAGGACATTAAGGACAATCTAATTTTATAGTAAGTTTTGATTTCTGACTTCTTTTCTAATACATTATTAAAAGTTATGCGTTTGATGAAAAAAGGAAAGATATCTGCACCATACATAAGTATATATATGAAAAAAGCAAAGACATGTGCTACCCAGCCTTCCTCTGCATGGCCTGCCATATTATGTTAACATCCTGTAAATCCGTCAATGCCTAATTTATTAACAGGTGTGATTTTGATGGAAAAAGGAAATAGATGTGCAGGGGACAGGTATATATGGTAGTGCTAGATTAAGCAATGATCAGCTAGCCAGTTATCCTCCGCATGGCCTACCTATATATGTGAACCTCCTCTGCCATCCCTCCTCCCCCTCCTTGCTCTTCTTTCGTCCATCACAACAGCCAGACCTGGAGGAGAAGTTCCCAAGGAGTACTCTGTGTAAGCAAGGAGCATCAAGAAGGCGAGTACCTCTAGGTATGAACAATTCTGGATCTTTATTTTCTCTAAAACTGTAATAGTTGTTATGTTTGCTTGAGGTGTACTATCAAAAGTATGTTTGGTTGAGGTATACTACAAAAATATTGGTTGCCATCATAGCCTCATAGGAAAGGAAACTGCTTTTGATAGAAGTAGCTTCTGATTTAATTCACTGAATAATAATTATAATACAGGTAACAAAGGAACACTTATTGGGGGGGAAATGAGCTTAGAATTACTAAGATAGGCATTACCTTCTGTTGCTCAATCAACTGGTACTAAACCATATCATATTTTGGCCTCCCCTTTCTGATTGAGGTGGTTTGGGTTATCATTCCACAGTTGCACGTACATGCGCTCCCTATATTACCATCATTAAAAAAAGGCGTATGAGTGCAAATGATGCAAAAAATTATACAGACTATTGACACAAGATATAATATGACTTACCACAACAGTTAGCACCAAACAATAGCCAGATAGCCAGATTCCTAAAGAAAGAGAACATTCAAAACAGAAAAGCCAGTAGAAGCCATGAGCAATGAATTGCAGTGAGATAAATTCAAACTAATTGTGAAAATGCCAACAACAGTGAATATTATGTATTTTACATAACCATTGATGGATTTTTGTAATATCAGGATTCCTGATAAGCATTTTTTACTATAGGAAGGGGATCGCTGCTATATTGATTTTTAAACTGTAAATTTCTTAACCTGCAACACAGAATAAATGAGGCTAGAATCACAATATCATGTTGAACAAAAAAATGCCATTTCAATATAAAAGACATGGCCTTTTTATTGTTAACTAGGTAAATGAAGCAAGTGCACGCCATGATATTCAAGTTCACCGAAACTCTATTTCAGATTATTTTTCCTATGATGGAGCTAAAATATTCCTATATACTTGTAGGAATCATAAATCACTAAATCAACAGGAAGTCCGGTCATAGGTCACTATAGTTCCTCTGCAACAAACTGGAGCTAGCAAGATGAAGAAAACGATGCCTGATTGTTAAAGCAAAGTGTGGATAGATACCTATATATAGTAATTAGACACTTATATGCTAAACCAAACGGCACCTGATTGTCTTAAAGCACTATAATCATTATCCAGTATTTAGATACTTATATTTTAAAAGGTGGACAGATACGTCAAACCTTTCCTATGCTAGCAACCAATATTGCTACTTAAAATTAATACCTCACTATGGTTCAGCTCCTCTGTAGTATTGGCTCGCCTCGTCGTTCTCGTTATGCACAGGTTTTGTTTGCCGAGGTGGCATCAGCTCCATGGTGGCCTCCTCCGAGCTACTGTGCTCATCGACGCCCAAGAAAAAACCAAAAAAGAATCTGGCTATTTATACATGACGACAACAACAAATAATTATGAGGGTATACAAGACCACAACAGTAATTACCGTAGCATGCCTCTTTCTTGGTAATTAGTTGTTGAGAAGCCAAGTCAATTATGCTGCTCCCATTGCCAGCTTAGAAATAAAACAGCAAATTGCTCAAATATACAATACACTGTCAATGAATGCAATACACATTGCACAACACATACACATGCCTTTGTTAAAGAATTATGCCTCAAATGCCATGTTGTAAACAGTAGCATAATTTAACTCCAAAACTAAGAATAGACCCTACCAAAATCATGCATAACCAGAATTACGATGGCATAACAACAACCATTGCAGAGATGGTGCTGACTAATCAGGGCATAACCAGGAACCATATAATTAACCATAAGCCATGTAAATAACAATAGTAAGAACTTTATACCGATAAACTGAAACCATGATTACAGGCAGTGAGGAAATCAAACAAACTTCACCTTTTAATTATCCATGGCATAGGCATATACAGGAAAGTCAAAACCCTGCCTAGGCAGTGAGAGAACACAAATCAGGGATAAGACCAAAAAATTATGTTGCGCCAAGACTCACAAATTTCATGGAACCATACTAACCAAGAGAGCCTTGTCGAGCCGTTTTGCTGCTGCTTGGCACTCCTTCGGTTTCTCTTCCGCTTGCTGTTCAAATGGTAGAGTTGAGAAGTAATGAGGAACGTTGAAAACAAAATGAAGTGTGACAGCAAGAACACGTGCAAGGTCTATATTTAAACCGAACTGAGAATTTTAGGAGCTCAAATTTTAACAATAACTTTGATTCCAAGACTCAGTTACAAAAATGTGGTTTTAAGGATAACTTTGATTCAAAGATACATATTCCATGTACAAATATGAAATGGATGAGTTGGACACTACAGTTCATATCACAGCTATAGTGACAAGTCAACTTAAGAAGCACTATATTCTAAAGATAATATTTTAGACGGCAAGCGGTAGAAGAAGACTTCTCCAAGGAGCATATTCAACATCTTCAAAACGAAGGTGTTTCAGATGGGCGTGAAGTGTGTTAACCAAAACAAATCCCTGAATCTCTCTGCAGAACCCTCCTAAAACTAAGCATCATCAATCAAACAGTCTTCCAATCTACAACCGCAGAGCATAGAAACAAAAGCAACACATGAACAGCATTTCAATTTAATGGTACATTCATAGAAATTCTGAATGCCCCACAAGAACATATTTAGCATGAGCATGTAAATAGTGACAAGACTTGTGTTTTGCTGTACCTGATTGTCCTTGAGGTATAGGGTTATCTTAGTACCCCTTCCAAGGGGCTCTCCAGTAGTATCATGTCTCACAGTGAAGGAGCCACCATCCTGGGACTCCCACACATACTACTCATTAACAAGGTAAGCGGAGTAGAAACTGACACCAAACTGACCAATCATGGACACGTCGATGCCAGCAGCTACAGCCTCCATGAAATCCTTCTCGCCCAACCTTGCAATGGTACCAAGGTTGTTCACGAGGACTTGGTCAGGGTCTCAAACCTGATCTTATCCAACACCTACACATCATAGCACCCAAATACCCAATTTAGTGAGATTCTCACAAATAACCAGTCAATAATGTGTTGGTGATTATGCAAGAACTTGGTTTTGAGACTAATAATGCATTACAGTAGAATCAGCCTATATTTTCATTTATTTTACATTACATATGCAAGAACCTAAACAACCACATGCATAGCACACTGCCTCTACCTAGCTAATGGGGCATTTATTTAGCAGAAAAGCAGGTCGTTTAACTAGCTAGCTAACAAATAGCAATCACTGGAATATTAGCATAGTAGCAGGTGAGTGAGGAGAGGGAGAGGGACGTGCTACCTGCTGGGAGCAATGCGTCGTGGTGGCCAGGCTGGACTCGTCGAGCTCGGGACCCTTGATCGCTCGCCTTGGAAGAAGAGGAGCAGAGGGCTTGGTGGCTATGTGCGCCCATCCTCCTCAGTCCAGGGGCTGCAAAGTGCCCTCCTGCCGACGTCGCCGTCTCGTCCGCGCCATGGGCGATCTGAACCATATTACATATAGCTTTAGTCTGAGAGCAGAGGCGGCTTTAAACATTAGCATGCCATGGGCAGGTGTAAACAACCATAGAGCAGAATTATGGCCATGAGAGCAGTAATAAGCCAAATCACTTGAAACAAACAAACTTAAAGGACCAATGGTAATAACAGAATCTATACATTGCTTGAACCAAAAAATGTTGCTGCATATTCATTCATTGAAGAAACTTGAATCATGTGCATACATAGAAATTGAACCAAAACTGGTGATGTGTTTTCATCACATAGTTGTCCAATGCAAACCAAGAGATACCGAAACAGTGGAAGAGCAATAATTAATAATGGACTAGATTAGTTAGTAGGCTAATTGAATTGAGTGCAACAACTAATTACCAAGAAAGAGGCATGCTACGGTAATTATTGTTGTTGTCGTCATGGAGGGGCTGTCTGTCTCACCTTGCCGCGGAAGTGGTGGGGTTCCGGAAGACGGCGGAGTGGTAGGCGATGTAGACCACAGGCTGCACCACCGTGGCCGTGTCTTGGCCGTCGGGGAGCAGTCTTCGCCCTGGCCCTGCCTGTGAGGCCGGGTCACGGCGCCTCGATAGAGCAGCGAGTAGGAGATCAGTTCAGGGCACGCCTAGAATATTGAAATTTAGAAAATTTGCATGCCTTTACCAAATTAGAGGACATTTTCACCTTGTACGTTAACTGTCACAAACGTCTATAGATCAATGCTGTTGCTACTTTGTGTTCCTTATATTTTGCAAAAAAAAAGGAACTCTTTTATCCTATGCCATAAAACTCTTCCTTTTAACACTTCTATATGCTGGGTTGACGGCATCTCATCAATATAGCTAGGTCTCTAATTTTAGTTCTGAAGTAAACGGACCCAGTGGGTAAACAAGTGGACATACAGTAGGCTTATCCTTGCCAAAATGGACAAATGGAGTGTTTTGAAAAAAAAAATGAAGCTCTAACAGTCGGGCTGTTGGTAATGAAAATGTCAAACCTTCATACAAATAGGCAGCAATGCACGTGCATACTGGCACTACTTGTGTCATACTGGCATTCTAAGATGACGATCACATACCTTTTAGACTAAAAATCATAACGACAGTTTGACTTCTAATTAAAAATCCACTTTGTTTATAAAAAACTATGTACGTTATGCGTTTGTTTTACAATTCTAAGGCAGAGCAAAGACCAGACCTCATTCAGTGTTTCACTCTTCCCTGTTCTTCTGAATTATAGTTGTAGTTACAAGGATCATGACGCAAGCAAGCACTTCGACAAAATTTAACATGAAGGTTCTTTTACGAATCTAAGCAAATTGGATTGGACAACGCCGCACACTCACTACACTCACTCTCAGTTGCGTGATCTCAAGAGTTAATATTCTAGAGAAATCTTGGTTGTAGTAGATGACCGATTAGGAAACAACTATCCATAAATTAGTGCATGTTGTTTTGGTATGATTATGTATGTACATCCGCAGGTGCAAATGCAAACAACAAATGTGCATGCAAAAGTAATAATTCAGACGAACACACATATGCACAGAAATAAAAGATACCACCTCACCTTGAGAAAACCCATGAGTGAACGGACATTGTCGTGCGACAACATTACTGATCCTCACATACTTCATCCCTCATCGCCACCATTGTATAAAAGAAAAGCCTGGACACAACATCAACGCCTCGACCTACTTCATCCAGAACCCCTGAAGCACACCCCTGGTCTCTCCATACAAGAATAATCTGTATATACAAAATATAGCATACAAGCACAAAAAATTGAAATCAAATATTGGTGCGGATCCACATGTAAATCATATGAAAATACACAGAAAATGCAGTGTATAAATGCATACACAAAAAAGAAAAGTAGACGAGGAAAGGGGTCGGATCTGCGTACCGGAGCTGCTGGCGTTGTAGATCGAGGCACCGCGCTGAGGATCCACCGTCGAACTCGCCAGAGACCAGCACCGCCGCGGATCCGACCGGAGGGCGACGGGATCCAGCACCCGCGTCTGGGCGATGAAGCTCCATGCGTGCGTCGACAGCAGTCGCACACGTCTCGCCGGAGCATGGTGCGGTGGTCGCGGCTAGATGGCGCGGTGGTTGCGGGCTCGGCGACGCGCGCCGCGATGCGGCGGGGGAGATCAGAGGGCGAGAGGTGAAGCCGGAGACTGGTGTGGTGGTTGCGGGCTCGGCGGCGCGCGCCGCGATGCGGCGAGGGGAGGTGGGAGGGCGAGAGGTGGCGCCGGAGACTGGTGCGGTGGTCGCGGCAAGATGGCGTGGTGGTTGCGGGCTCGGCGACGCGCGCCGCGATGCGGCGGGTGTGGGGGGTGAGAGGGCGAGAGCTGGCGAGTGAGTGGACAGGAGAGATGAGTGGAGGGGAGAGGGACTGATGCGGCGGGTGGAGTCGCGCGGCCGCCACCTACCCCGCGGCGATGCGGCGGCGGAGGGGAAAGTGGGAAGATGAAGTGAGTGGAGGAAGAGGAGCGAGTGGGTGGATAAGGTAGGCGGCGGGGGAGGCGGGCCGACGCGCGGGAAGGTGGACCGACGCGCGTGGGAGGCGGGCCGACGCTCGGGGGAGGCGGGCCAACGTGCGGGGGAGGTGGGTCGACGCCTAGCCCGTGATGCATTTGGTCTGGGCCTGGACGTGTTGTTTATGACCCGTGTAATTCATTATAGTTTTTTGTTTGAAATAGTTTACAAATGTTTTTTTTTGTTGGACATTTGTTCATAGCCTACAAAAATATTTTAAATAATTATCAAATAACTAATTACTTATATATGAACATTGAGGTTTGTTGTTTATCCCGAGTTTCATGGGGTAGGACATTTATTTAAACAACATTTATTTAAATGGGTATCCTTTTTTGCATAGAAAAAATTTGTGTTAGTTTCACTTTTATTTTTTTATATATTATATATACAAATATGATGCAGTATGAAATACCATTTATATTTCATCTTAAATATTTCATCATGGTATATTTGTTATTAGTGGACGTCTGAATTTTTCTTTTGTAATTATTTTTATACCTCACAAAATATCATATATATTTACAGTATACATACCTCAAAAATTAAACAAATTTGAATATATATATATATATATACTAAATATGGTGCATAAAAATAAATATTTATATTCTTATGACATATACGAAGGGTATCACAAAACAAATCATATAAAAAATAAATATACTTGGTTAATGTTGGTTTGTTTGTTTTAGTTTTTGTATGGCAATTTTCCATAGCCTATACAAATAATTTAAAATAACTTAAGCAATTTCAGACGCTTAATTACTTATATATGAACATTATATTTTGTTGTTTTCCCCGATTTATTGTGTTACTAAAATGATCTAAGCGTCATTTTTTCCTAATATAACCAAATACTATTTTTATTAGCAGAGAAAACAGTTGTGTTAGTTTCACATTCAGTTTTATGATATATTATATATAATTTTATGATGCAGTAAAAAGTATTAATTATATTTCAGCATAGATATAAATTGATGGGTTCCGACATACTCACTGATGAAACGATGACAGACCACAGTGAAACACCACGAGAAGAGGTGCATATAGCTAACCTTCCTTTGTATGTATCTTATAGATGATAATACGGAAGGGCTTTCTTTATTTTTCTTGTTTTTTCAGAATATAGGAGACATGGATATGGACTTTGGAGATGCACGGAAAGAATCCATTGAGGGTTCAGATGCGATGTCGCTGAAAGGGGACGAAGATTCACAACATAAAAATGTCAAAGAGGTTATATCTCATAACAAACCAAAAAAGGATGCTAATTTACATATTATCCCACAAGGTATTTTTTTATGTTATTATCAATCTTATTTTTGTAATATTGTCTTTTGTATTGAACTAATTTTGCTCATTTTGATTGTTAAGTTGGCTCATATTTTTATGAATTCGACAGACTATGTTTGTACCGCTAGGGATATTACAGTCATCGAATCAATCAAGTCTGCCCCGAAGAATACCCAGTTCGTAGACACTGGAGATGCCTTGTTATCAACCGACGATTTGGAATGCCTTATTAAAGATGATATGTTCTTACATGACGGTGTAAGACCAATTGCACAAACTTTGTAATTAATAATACGAATATATAATATCATAAAATCTAAATATAATCTAAATGCCCATTACAGGTGATAAATGCTTACATATATTGCATGCTTGCTCACGACCATCTACAAGACAGGGCGGGTGAAAAGATACACATTATTAGCACGTTTGTATCGGGCCAGATAAAAGAAGACGGGGAAAGAGACATAGACCCATCAAAATATCGTCGCATCGTGCGTCATGTTAATTGTTATCTACAACAAGATATGGTTAGTTTTTGTCTCGTAATCCATGCATATAATTACGGATTGTTTTTATTTAGTTCATATGTTTAATGATTTATTAATAACTATATCTAATTGTGACTGTGACTTGTATCTTATTTACACCAGTTATTCATTCCGATTAACATGTCGGGCTACCATTGGTATCTAGCAGTTGCCAACGCCAAAAAAACGAGAGATCCAAGTATTGGACTCACTTGGTGAGAATGTCAAACGCAATGACCTTGCTACTACGGTAAATATCTATTTCTTTTCTCATCTTAGCATTTATTTTGTTTGACTTCATCCTTAACATTTCTCATATATAAAATAGTTGCTAGGGCTCGAGAAATGGCTGAAATTTGTAGAGCATAGTCCGGAGTTTATCAAAGGTCATAAGTGGCCTGATCTCAATGTTACAAAATGGACGGTTGTAGAGCAAATTCAGGAGGCAATACAAACCGATGGGTAAGCACTTGTTCCAATGGTTTGTTTTTAGATTCATCTGTGTGATATTCTGAAGCATTATTTTATAATATTATAGCGTATCATGTGGATTGATTTTGCTAAATTATATGGAATACTGGACACCACATGGACTGTCAGACCAGTTTACGCAGGTATTTCAGTTTTATACATTATCTCATAATGTTTTATCAAAATATCTTATAAATTGTTTTCATATTTTTTTTAGGAGGATATGAAACATTTTCGACAAAAATTAGCAATTATTTTGCTCGATTCAGAGCTTAATAAGTTAAAAGGATGTCCCATGTACCATCAACCTCTCAACGAAGAAACTTTAGCTAATTCTGATCTTGAGATCCTGGATAATCCATCTGACGTGGTCGAAGAGAAACGTCCCGCCCCAATCACTATCATTCCCACGGACCAACGTGAAATACTTGCCGGCCTCTGCAACTACATCATGTCGATCAATGATGCTGGATGTTTGGAGTAAGTATCATGTATTAATATTTAATGTGCGGATGTATATTATTGTTCTTCTTACCATCCAAATTACAGGAAGGTATGGGTCCGGAGCTCCACACCCGATCCAATGAGCTTAAGTCTTAAGAAACTTCAGTGCATACTTAACATGGAGCAGCCCATGGACAATGATCTCTTCAACACCGCCGTGCTTATGCTGGCATGTGACGAGGGAGTATTGTTCACATACCCTCCTATACACTACATGGATCTACGATTTTGTGTAAGTTACCGTAACTCTTCATTCTAGGTGCCATTAGTATCAACATGTTGAAACAATATTTTTTTTCTTTTACTTAGTCCATGCTGCTAGAGTCAACACGAGGTCAGAAATTTTGTGAGAAGGAAACTATCCAGACGTTGGCAACATTATTTGATAGCTGGCCTGGGATGGAGACCGACATCTCATCTTGCAATAAGGTAAATAAAATATTTTGACCATTGTTATCATGGTTTGTTTTTGTTTCTAATAGCTCCACTTGTAGATTTATCTTCCCTATGCATCCATCGGCCGATACATCCTGTACATCATCGACAAAGAGGCACGTCGTCTATATATTATGGATCCTATTCAATCATCACAATCGTCAGAGGATAAAAACTTGAGGCATTCACTGAAATTAAAAAGTTTTTCAAGGGATTTCAAAGAAGCACTCGAAATAAAGCTGCCTGGGTGGAATTTTGATATATCTAAATGGCATCGTTTATTTCCGGCCAGTGTTCCAACGAGTATAGACGGGTAATGAATTCATAACAAGAATATTTACTTTTGTTATCATTATATTATTTATAATATTAATTGAAAGTTTTCCAGGAATGTGTCTGGCTATTTTGTTTTTCATTTTATGCTCTGGTGGAACGGTAAAGAATTGGTCAAGCCGGTTTGCGCGGTGAGTATTGTGGGTTACATGTTTTAAGACCTTCTCCGTGAATTTTTCATACTAACTACATTTATTTTTTCTGCAGGATGGGTATGAATTGAGGAAGCATTTTTTATTATACTTGCTAAAACATCGCGGGAATGAAGCTAGAGGAAACTTTCCTGATATTGTGAAAGAATTTCTTAAGCGCATCATCTAGATATTAGTATTTTTGTAATAGATGTTAAGTTGTAACATCACTCAGCTTGTTACATTGCAATAATGGACTTCAGTTTGTGTTATATTGTTTGTATGTGTGGATTTTAACATGTAACTCTGGTAAACTATTTCAAGAGCCCGTGGCAACGCACGGCCACTCTACTAGTGTCTCCTAGTCCATCACGCAGACGTGTTAACGCGTGCATACATGTGTTTGTGTTGACGGATTTGGTGCTAGATATTTTTCTTCTTTTGAGGTTGGATTTGGTTGTGTATGTGTCCCTCCCAAACTCATACGGGCTGACTAATAGCACATGAAAGATGGAAAGGAAACGAACAATGTCCATAACTCGATAAGGAGTATATCTGAACCTTTCAATCCATTTAATTATAGAAGTTTCGGCTGAGAAAGAGAATAAGGAGAATATGCGGCAAAAATTGAATTATCAAATGATTACATAACAACATGTTATCTAATTTATTATGTTTCTCTTCTCACTCTTTTGCTATTTTTCTTTTACATCCTTCATGTCTACAAGAGAACTAATCAGATGTTTTTGAGCGTATGACATTTTTTGTCTCCTATGGAACACACCTTCATGTCTAGAAGATAACTAACCAAATATTTTTTTAGTGTCTGACCTTTTTTTCTCCCGTTGCAACGCACATACATATTTGTTAGTACAAGTATTTTGCCGACAATCTGTTAAACAAATAATGTAGAGTTTACCAACGAAAAGGGTAAAATAAAAGTTGAAATAGAAACAAAGTACATAGCATCATGATGTTCCAATTGAAGCGCCATAGACTCCCAGTTTAATGCCACAACGCACAACCAAGTGAATCGATATCTTATTGGACAAATCCCCTATAGTGTTAGTACTGAGGAAAAAAAACCTATACCGATATAGATATACTCAGACATTTAATTCCTTGTGACTAAAGGTACCCTCTTTGTTTTTGTTTACTCCACATATTAGTTTTGCCTAAAGTAAAACTTTATAAGTTTTTACCATGTTTGTAGGAGATGCACTCCCGAGTGCGTGCTGGCTCTCCCCAAAAATGTAGAATACTCTCAATCCATCTTAAAAATAAAGAAACAATCCCGCAAAAAAATAAAAAAAAAAGAAACAATCGGGCATAGCAGCCAGGGCTGGCAATGGTTTTAAAACTGGCCTATTTCTAGAACAATCATATCTACAAAATATATCAGCCTTCTATAATCGGGGACCTCGTAATTGGCGCCTGAAGCGCCAATTAGGTAAGTTGGCGCTCACAGCCGCGAGCTCGTGGGCCGGCCCATGTGGCGACTCCTCAACTTGCCCTGGCTGGTCGCTCGCTCGCTCGAGTGCTGTCTGACCTGTCACAGTTGACCAGTACCGTTGACTTTAAAGAAAAACAGAAAAACACACCCAAAAAAATCGCAGTTTCAAATAAATTCACAGATTTGGAAAAAGTTCGTGCAAAATTTCGAAAACTTCACCGAATTTGAAAAAAAACATTAATTTTGATAAAAGTTCATCAATTTTGAAAATAAGCTCATCCAATTTGAAAATTTTCATTGATTTTGAAAAATAGTTCACAAATTTACAAAATTCATTGATTTTGAATAAAAACCATCAAATTTGAATAAAGTTCATTGAATTTGATAAAAGTTGATGTATTTGGGAAAAAAATCATCGATTTTGAAAAAAAGTTCATCAAATATGGAAAGATCCATTGAATTTTAAAAAACCTTCATTCAATTTGAAAAAAATTCATCAATTTCGAATAAGAAAAATCATTCGAATTAGTAAAAGAAAAAATAATAATAAACCGAACAGAAAATAAAGGAGAAAAATAAAGAAAAAAGAAGAAAGAAGAAAGAAGAAAAGAGGGAAGAAGATGTACTTGAGCACATGAGGTGAATGGGGTGGTGTGGTTAGTGAGGGGTGCGAATAATCAGGAGGTTGTTGGTTTAAGTTCATGCATGTTCATTTTTTTGTTTTTAATACAACAGAAAAACAAAGGGGAAGATGGGCCGAGCCAACTAGCCGCGCCCTGCAGGTGCCCGCTTGTGAACGGGCGCTTAAGCGCCAAATAGGATCCGCCCTATAATCGTATCAAAATGAGGAGCTAATGATCATAGAGGGCCAAGCCTGGCAATGGTTTAGAAATGGGCCCATTTCCGAAACAGTGTATGCACAACACAAGTTAGCTAGCTAGTTGTTTTTTTAGAGAAAGTTGTCCTGCTAGTTTTTTATATGCTTTTCAGGTTTTGTCTAAAACCTTCTCTTAATCAATAATAATGATAAATCTTTTATATTGTTTTGGAAAACAGATATATGATTTTGAAACATCTGGATTTGGACTTTGAGAAAAGTGCTAATTCCGACCAAGACTAGTACTATTAGTGATAAAGAAGTAGAAAAAAATGAGACGTGATATGCCCCATAATAATGAGGACGCGTCTAGCGAGCTGCCGGTGCCTCACTAGCACTCAGAAGTTGCCCACCGCTTTAGGAAAATTCCTGTCCCTTGTCACCCTTGATCATAAAAAAGCTAAAACTAAAAAGCAACTAGTCATTCCATATGGTCTTTTCCAGACATCACGTGCCCCACCAGTTAATACGTTCATAACATGAAGAGTTTTTCCTGTTGTGCATTAAATTTGTGTTTTTTAAATTTAAAAAAGGCACAACTTTCAAACCGTGCATCCAATTTAGATCGGTTTTCACCGTTGAAACCATCGCAATGAGCTCTTCGAAACTAGAACCCATTTTGTATATGTTTCGACGAACTTTTTCAATACCAACTTTGGTGCTATATGGTGCAATTTTATTTGTTGTCCTGGCGAGGTGTTTAGTAGTCGGTGTGCAACTTTTCCTGTACTTTGTGTAGTTTTTATTGTTAACATACTATCCCACCTATCCTACCAATGAGATGTGCAACTTCGGTTGTTGGCCCGACAAACTAACTAGCAGTCGATGTGCATTTTTTCCCTACCCCTTGGATGTGGTATGTCAACAGTGAAAACCGCACATCCACAAGTTGAGGAAAAAGTTGCACATCGACTATTGGCAGTTGGTCGGGCCAGGAGACGAAGTTGTACATCTCGCTGGTAGGATAGATGAGGTGCAATGCTAATAGCTTTTACTAAAAAAATCGTGTATTTTCAGGAATTTGTATTTGAAATAATCATCAAATATTTGAAAATATTCATATATTAAACAGGGGGGACCCCAAAAGAGAAAAGGAAAAATATAAGAAACAAAAGGAAAAAGAAGGAAAAACGAAAAAAGATTTCAAATTAAAATATAAAAAGAGAAAAAAGAGGGGGAAAGGAAAACTAGACGAAACCGGAAACAAAGTTGCCACCCCTGCACAAGAACGAATGAGAAAACCGTACGCTGAGGGCACATTGTGTGACTTAAAGCAAGGCCGCTCGTCGCCGACAGCCTTTCTGCACTGGTCCAAACGCGGGAAACCACACGGCAGGGCTAAGCCCCAGCACGTGACCCACCAAATCTTTTCGCATCCCTCAAAAGAAAACGCCAAATCTTTTCGCACACGAACATTTTTACTAACACAACCCCACAAACATTCTTAAAATATATGTATTCTCACTATTTTTTTAAATTCAACCCTCGGACCATCTTAAACCAATCAAGTAATGACTACTCATATCAAGCTAAAAAAGTAAACAAAAATATCGTTTCCAAAACAAAAACTTAAAACAAAATACCGCTTCTAAATCAAACCCGCACAACCCGAAACAGACCTACTGCAGAAAATTAACTCGTTAGTGTTGTTTCTTCAGATTCATCTTGCAACTGATTCACGTTAAGTGCATTACTCGTGACGCACGCTCGGTCATGATCGACAAGGAAAGAAAGAAAATGCTAGTTCCATATACTTGCTTCGTCCCGAATTACTTGTCGCTCAAATGGATGTATCTAGCACTACACCGACATGTAATACGGGGCGGAGCGAGTATGTGATTACTTTCTTCAGAATATCAAAAGCTCAAAAAAAATCAAACTACACAAATTCCCTACGTTTCTTCAATGGAATACCACATCGGGATTTGAATGCCACTCGATCCACTGAGATGAAAAGCATAACATCAATAGCATCTGTAATTAACCCATATAAAACTCAAACAGCAACGCACCACATATCAATAAAGAAAAGCTCAATCACAACAATGCATAAACACACGAGAAGGGCTCACACTAGTAGAAAAAGGGCCTTTAGTCCCGGTTCTGGAACCGGGACTAAAGGGTCGTTACTAAAGCCTCCCCCTTTAGTCCCGGTTCTTACATGAACCGGGACTAAAGGCCCTCCACGTGGCCGCTGCCTGGAGGTCCATCTTTAGTCCCGGTTGGTAACACCCGGTACTAAAGGCGATTTTATGTTTTTTTTTTGAATTTTTTTTATTTTCAAATTTCTGAATTTTTTTAACCTCTAATCTCTAATCACCCCTCATCACTGCTCAATTTAACCTCTAATCTCTAATCACCCCTCATCATTCCAAATCATCTAACTTCTCGGACGGTCACCCATCCTCTCACTACTCCAGCCTAAGCATGCTTAACTTGCGGGTTCTATTCTCCCTCGTTTCAAAGTCTGCACTTGTTGTTTTCCTGACAATAGTAAGATGTCAATCCTATTAACCCTCAGGAATTTAGCTTGAGCATGAAGTCACACATTTCACTGTTTGAGTTTGAAACTATTGTTCTAAAAAACAATAATTATTTATTAACACTAATATTTCTTGAATAAGTAGTTTGACCATAGTTTGACCATAGTTTGACCACAATTTGACCACAATTTGACCACAGTTTGACCAGATTTGACCAAAATTCAAAAAAACTGAAATAATTATTTAGTAACACTAATATTTCTTGAATAATTAGTTTGACCACAGTTTGACCAGATTTGACCGAAATTCAAAAAAACTGAAATAATTATTTAGTAACACTAATATTCTTGAATAATTATTTAGTAACACTAACACTTCTTGAATAAGTAGTTTGACCATAGTTTGACCAGATTTAACAAAAATTAAAAAAAAGAAATTTGAGCATAAAATTTTTCCTTTTAGAATTTGAGGATTCTAAAAATTTGCAAACAAGCCGTAGGCTGTCAAAATCGGATGCGGATTTTCGTGCTGAACATTTCGATATATTATACGTTTTTTTGACATCGTATGCAAAAGTTATAGCCGTTTTACATTTTCCCTACACTTTTTGCAAAACATGTCTAAATTTAAGTTTTTAAATTTTCCTAAGTATTAGATGTAGTAACATAACTATATCTCGAAGGATTTTAATTTTTGAAGTTTTTATCATTTTCTTTTGATTTTTACAAAACCGAAAAGGCGATCCAGGGGGGTAGAATTTGAAAATGGGACCTTTAGTACCGGTTTGAGACACGGACCGGGACTAAAGGGCATGGCACCCTTTAGTCCCGGTCCGTGTCTCAAACCGGGACTAAAGATTAGACCTTTAGTCCCGGTCCGTGTCTCAAACCGGGACTAAAGATTAGACCTTTAGTCCCGGTCCGTGTCTCAAACCGGGACTAAAGGACTAATCTTTAGTCCCGGTTTGAGACACGAACCGGGACTAAGGGCATCGCACCGTTTAGTCCCGGTTCGTGTCTCAAACCGGGACTAAAGGGTTCAGGTGAACCGGGACTAATGCCTTAGCCGCACGAATCGGGACCAATGCTCACATTAGTTCCGGTTCACATTAGTCCCGGTTCGTGACTGAACCGGGACTAATGTTAATATTGCCCTGTGACCAAAGCCCTGTTTTCTACTAGTGTCATCTGCACCCGGTCAACAAACAATTTATAAAAAATTCAAAAAAATCCAATTTTTTTATGAAAGGTAGATAATTTGGTGCGTGAGGTGCGCTCCAAATTTTAGAGCATTTGGACATTTGAGTAGCTCTCAGCAAAAAAGGCAAATTGGGTCAGAACAGTATATAAACAGTACATTATTTAACAGATCCCAAATTTATCTTTTTTTTAGAGAGCTACTCAGATTTCCAAATGACTTGAAATTTAGGGCGGACATCACGCACCAAGTTATCTACCATGCAAAAAAATTAGATTCTTTTTAAATTTTCTAGTATTTATTTTAATTTTTTTTACTTAACGCAGGTGCAGATGATCCTGGAAGCCAAAACGCCTCACTCAAAATCTCACACTCCGGCGGCAGCAGGCGGCCCAGTCCCAGCATGCATCAGCAGTACCCACAGCAGCGTCACCTGCTCGCCACCGCGGGCGACGGCCTCCGCGTGCTCCTTGAGCCTGCCTAACGGAGCGACGCGCAGGATTGTCGTCGACCAGAACGTACTAGTACAAATTGATCACACCAACTGTAAAAAAAACTGTTACCGAAGAATCACAAAACTATTTTATGCCATACCTATTTTTTTTAGGAAAGGCCATCATGGCTAGCTTTATTAAAAATTAAACAGGAATTACATCGTCCACAAGGTTTGGAACTACGCAGCCCGGAGGCTCCCCCATCCAACAACTAGAAATCTTATTACAAAAACCATGATTAGTTAGCACATGCTCTGCTTGATTAGAAGAACCATAACAATGTTTAAATTTGACCTTCCCGATTGACGAAGACACGTCCACACATTCCTCAAAGATCGCAGCCGCAGCATCCCACCATCTTGTCTGTCTAGTACAATAATCAATTACCGTCAAGGAGTCAGACTCAGCTTCCACTCGAGGGAACCCCAGAGAATATGCAAAGATTAGTCCATCACGCATAGCCATAGCCTCCGTTGTCACCACATCTGCTGCGTAAGGTATAAACCGACATTGTGCCGCCAAAAAATTACCATTACTGTCTCTAAGCACAGCTGCAATGGCTCCTGCACCCTCATCCATATGGAAAGAGGCATCCACGTTTAGCTTCACAAACTTGGGTTCTGGCTTGCTCCATTTATGTTCGTGTACAACGCGAATTTTTAAGTTGGCTTGATGAAAATTATTTGCAATTGCCAGGACCGAAATAGGCCATCTCGAGGGAGGTGGCTGTGATCCATCATGGGTGAGCTCACGGCGCACCCACCATAAGTACCAAGCCCCAACCGCTATCACCTGCTTTACATCCAGATTAGGCTTTATACGGATCGGTCTGGAGTCTGCTAGGATCAAGTGTTCGAGTATGATTGAACCAGAGCGATCAATTAACTTCGCTTCTTCAACAATATCCAGTATACCCAGTCGAAGCCACAATTCCTTTGCAACCCAGACATTCTGAGTATGTGCTCACTAACAGAACTGTTCTCCTCCATTTTACAGCTGAAGAACTTGTCGGAGACATCATATCTCTCGACCCGGGCATGAGCTTGAAAAACCAGTTTCAGCTCCTCGAACATCTCATATGCTCCATGTTTCTCAAAACGCTTTTGGAGACCCGGTTCTAAGCTGTAAAGCATGCCGCACTGAACGAGGGAGTAATCATCAGCACGTGATTGCCAAGCGTTCATAACGTCTTGGTTCTGTGGGATTGGTGCATCACCTAGCGGTGCTTCTAAGACATAATATTTCTTGGCTACTATGAGGATGAGCCTCAGGTTCCGGACCCAGTCCGTATAGTTGCTGCCATCATCTTTCAGCTTGGTTTTCTCTAGGAACGCGTTGAAATTGAGGACAACGTTGGCCATTTGATCTACAATACATAGTGTAAAGATTTTAGACTAAGTTCATGATAATTGAGTTCATCTAATCAAATTATTTAATGAACTCCCACTCAGATAGACATCCCTCTAGTCATCTAAGTGAAACATGATCCGAGTTTAACTAGGCCGTGTCCGATCATCACGTGAGACGGACTAGTCAAGATCGGTGAACATCTCCATGTTGATCATATCTTCTATACGACTCATGCTCGACCTTTCGGTCCTCCGTGTTCCGAGGCCATGTCTGTACATGCTAGGCTCGTCAAGTCAACCTAAGTGTATTGCGTGTGTTCCGAGGCCATGTCTGTACATGCTAGGCTCGTCAACACCCGTTGTATTCGAACGTTAGAATCTATCACACCCGATCATCACGTGGTGCTTCGAAACAACGAACCTTCGCAACGGTGCACAGTTAGGGTGAACACTTTCTTGAAATTATTATAAGGGATCATCTTACTTACTACCGTCGTTCTAAGCAAATAAGATGCAAAAACATGATAAACATCACATGCAATCAAATAGTGACATGATATGGCCAATATCATTATGCTCCTTTGATCTCCATCTTCGGGGCACCATGATCATCTTCGTCACCGGCATGACACCATGATCTCCATCATCATGATCTCCATCATTGTGTCTTCATGAAGTCGTCACGCCAACGATTACTTCTACTTCTATGGCTAACGCGTTTAGCAACAAAGTAAAGTAATTTACATGGCGTTATTCAATGACACGCAGGTCATGCAAAATAATAAAGACAACTCCTATGGCTCCTGCCGGTTGTCATACTCATCGACATGCAAGTCGTGATTCCTATTACAAGAATATGATCAATCTCATACATCACATATATCATTCATCACATCTTCTGGCCATATCACATCACATAGCACTTGCTGCAAAAACAAGTTAGACGTCCTCTAATTGTTGTTGCAAGTTTTTACGTGGTTTGTAGGTTTCTAGCAAGAACGTTTTCTTACCTACGTATGACCACAACGTGATTTGACGATTTCTATTTACCCTTCATAAGGACCCTTTTCATCGAATCCGTTCCGACTAAAGTAGGAGAGACAGACACCCGCTAGCCACCTTATGCAACTAGTGCATGTCAATCGGTGGAACCTGTCTCACGTAAGCGTACGTGTAAGGTCGGTCCGGGCCGCTTCATCCTACAATGCCGCCGAAACAAGAAACGACTAGTAGCGGCAAGAAGAATTGGCAACATCAACGCCCACAACTTCTTTGTGTTCTACTCGTGCATAGTAACTACGCATAGGCTTGGCTCATGATGCCACTGTTGGGAATCGTAGCATAATTTAAAATTTTCCTACGCTCACCAAGATGCATCTATGGAGTATACTAGCAATGAGGGGAAGGGAGTGCATCTACATACCCTTGTAGATCGCGAGCGGAAGCGTTCCAATGAACGTGGATGACGGAGTCGTACTCGCCGTGATCCAAATCACCGATGACCGAGTGCCGAACGGACGGCACCTCCGCGTTCAACACACGTACGGTGCAGAGACGTCTCCTCCTTCTTGATCCAGCAAGGGGGAAGGAGAGGTTGATGGAGATCCAGCAGCACGACGGCGTGGTGGTGGATGTAGCGGGTCTCCGGCAGGGCTTCGCCGAGCTTCTGCGAGAGAGAGAGAGAGGTGTTGCAGGGGAGGAGGGAGGCGCCCAAGGCTGTCTTGTTGCTGCCCTCCCTCCCCCTCCCTTTATATAGGCCCCTGGGGGGGCGCCGGCCCTGGGAGATGGGATCTCCAAGGGGGGCGGCGGCCAAAGGGGGAAAGGGGTTGCCTTGCCCCCCAAGGCAAGGGGAAAGCCCCCCCACCCTAGGGTTCCCAACCCTAGGCGCATGGGGGGAGGCCCAAGGGGGGGCGCCCAGCCCACTAGGGGCTGGTTCCCTTCCACTTTCAGCCCATGGGGCCCTCCGGGATAGGTGGCCCCACCCGGTGGACCCCCGGGACCCTTCCGGTGGTCCCGGTACAATACCGGTAACCCCCGAAACTTTCCCGGTGGCCGAAACTTGACTTCCTATATATAATTCTTCACCTCCGGACCATTCCGGAACCTCTCGTGATGTCCGGGATCTCATCCGGGACTCCGAACAACTTTCGGGTTTCCGCATACATATATCTCTACAACCCTAGCGTCACCGAACCTTAAGTGTGTAGACCCTACGGGTTCGGGAGACATGCAGACATGACCGAGACGCCTCTCCGGTCAATAACCAACAGCGGGATCTGGATACCCATGTTGGCTCCCACATGTTCCACGATGATCTCATCGGATGAACCACGATGTCGAGGATTCAGTCAATCCCGTATGCAATTCCCTTTGTCAATCGGTATGTTACTTGCCCGAGATTCGATCGTCGGTATCCCAATACCTTGTTCAATCTCGTTACCGGCAAGTCTCTTTACTTGTACCGCAATGCATGATCCCGTGACTAACGCCTTAGTCACATTGAGCTCATTATGATGATGCATTACCGAGTGGGCCCAGAGATACCTCTCCGTCACACGGAGTGACAAATCCCAGTCTCGATCTGTGCCAACCCAACAGACACTTTCGGAGATACCCGTAGTGCACCTATAGTCACCCAGTTACGTTGTGACGTTTGGCACACCCAAAGCACTCCTACGGTATCCGGGAGTTGCACGATCTCATGGTCTAAGGAAAAGATACTTGACATTGGAAAAGCTCTAGCAAACGAAACTACACGATCTTTTATGCTATGCTTAGGATTGGGTCTTGTCCATCACATCATTCTCCTAATGATGTGATCCCGTTATCAATGACATCCAATGTCCATAGTCAGGAAACCATGACTATCTGTTGATCAACGAGCTAGTCAACTAGAGGCTTACTAGGGACACGTTGTGGTCTATGCATTCACACATGTATTACGATTTCCGGACAATACAATTATAGCATGAATGATAGACGATTACCATGAACAAAGAAATATAATAATAACCATTTATTATTGCCTCTAGGGCATATTTCCAACAGTAGGGGGTCCTGAGTTGGTAGCCTTGGAACAAGGATAACAAGACAGAGAGGGACACGATGTTTAACCCGGTTTAGGCCCCCTCAAAGAAATAAAACCCTATGTCCTGATTTGTTTGTATTGATTGTGGATGGGGTATAAAGTACATGTTGATCTAAGTCGAGATCATGTATGAATGAGTTGGCCTCTATGGTCTAAACCCCTCGATTTATATAGACACCGGGGGTACCTAGGGTTACACATAGGTCGGTTATAGCTGAAGATAAACATGCCAAAAGATTGCATTCGTGCCATGGAGTATGTGCCAAGTCTTCGGAAGATTCGATCTCAATTAGTTCATGAGGCTTGATGAATGTGGCCCACTGGTTGGTCGTTTGGGGTCCTCAGCCAAGCCCGTGTCTGGGAGCCGACGTGGTTAGTAACCCTCAGACACCATCACTTAGCAAGGATTCGGACCAGGCCTAGAATGGCCCAAGTGCATTAAAGGAAGCCACCCATCTGGGTCAACGCCTTAAAGCCATCAAGTTGATCCACGTCCACCCTATTGGACCGTTCATGGTCATTATAGCAGGCGTTACCAATGGTGCCAACAAGTCATCTTCATTGCTTGGTCACTCGGCCGAGCCTCATCACACTATATAAGGCGAGGTTAGGTGAGAATCTAGATAAATATGGATAGCTTGACAAGTCCAATACAAGATACGCAAGATCCAGAGAGATAACTGTACTCTCACATTGCTCATATGAGACTCGATTAAAACATCAAGCAGGAGTGGGGTATTATCTCGAAGTGAAGGGCCCAAACATGGGTAAAATCTCTGGTGTGAAATCTCGTACCTAGATCCTTCACATACGCCTTGATCCACAAAACCCCCCAAATCATGAGAATTGCCGCGACATCGTGACGACAATAAGTTTTACTTGAAATAATAATAAAAAGTATGAAATATAAATGAGTAAAAACAAAAATGATAAACAACATCGTCATCTACCTGACCTATGATCTCCTCCTTCGACCATATATTGTAAAAAAAATTAAGGAGCTAATTCTTCACCATTAATGGAGTACTGACATAGGTCGGAATTGGATACATCACCAATTTCCAAACAATAACTAGCACAATGTTGTGGTGCGCACGACCCGAATTTAATTAGTCTCTCTTGATCTGGGTCTGCTCATACGTAGCCAGGTATAAGATCAAAACCTTAACTGAGTCCCACTTTGATACAACCCCCCCCCCCCCCCCCCCTCACTATGACGCATAAAAGGGCAATATCGACCTTTTACCGATCGTATCCACTTTTATATGTATAAGTTGTATAGTAGCCCAACTCCTATTTGGCGCAGGTTATAGGGTTTGTCCTGGGCTCGTCCCATTTACAATTTTTTTTCCATTTTTAGCTTCAAAAAATATTGCAACACTTGAGATTCGAACTAGTACCGAAAGTATTATGCCAGACTACATTTACCAGCTTGGATAGGTACCTTGTTGGGCATAGTTCCACTTCTTTTTCTTCTTCTTGTCTACATTTCCGGTTATTGTTCTGCATGGTTTTTCCAGGCGATTTTTCTTTTGGTTTTTTATGCGCGGTTTTAGCTTGGTTTTTTTTCTTTATTTCGCCATTTTGTTTTTTCCCTTTTCACTGTTATTTGTCACGAACTTTCTTTTGGGTTTGTGAAATTTTAAGAAATCAGGAAGCATTTTTTTAAATCCACAAACTATTTCCAAATTGTGAATTTTTTAAAGTTGTGAAATTTTTTAAAATTCATGAAAAATTTAAAATATTTACAAGTAACCAAAATTTCAAATTCGTAGACATTTTTCAAAATCATGATCTTTTTAAAATTTTAACTCATAATTTTTTTTAAATTCAAAAACATTTTTCAAACTTGTGAACTCTTTTCAAGTCCATTAATTTTTTAAAATTGATCTCATGAACAATTTTCAAATTCATGAACTGTATTTCAAACTTCTTAACTTTTTCAAATTTATGAACTTTTTTCAATGCTAGAGAGCGAGCATGCAAAGTTTGTGCAGAGGAGCGAGCTTGCACATTATCCGGTGCTTAAGGTGCATACTAGGACCTCCTCAAATAGACGGCGCCACACAATTTCAAAAAATGTTAGCTTTTGAAAAAATCAAGAAATTATAAATACTCACATTAAAAAATTATACAGTTATTTAAAAAAATTGTTTGTGTCTTTCAAAATTACTGACAATCTAAAAAGACAACATTTTTTTTCAAAGAACGAACAAAATTTTGAACACGAACCATTTTTAGAAAATTTGAAACATTTTTGAAAAGGTAAAAAAAATGGAATATTAAAAACCCACGAAAAAATAGGAGCAAAAATTTGAAACGTTTTTTTGTGAATTTCCCAAAACATTTTTTATTTGTGTATATTGTTTTTTAAAACATGAATATTTCTGAAATTTGGAAAAGAATTTGAAAGACCAAACATTATTTAAAACTCCCCCAAATGAATGTGAGTTTCTGAAAAACTTGTAAAAGGGGGATATTTTTTGGATTTGTGAAAGAATTTTGAAAACAGAGACATTTTTTGATTCGTTCAACTATTTCAAATCTGCGAGCGCTTACCTTGGCCCAACAGGCGCCCTACCAAAGTGATTTGCGTGTCCTAGTTCAGCCAAGGCCTATGCTTTTTTTCTTCCTATTTTTCGGTTTTTCTTCTTTCTCTTTTTGTTAATTCATTTTTCTCCTTTTTAAACTTTATTTTTCTTTTTGAACTTGTTGAAAAAATTGGAATATCAAAATAATAGTTTTAAGTAACTCTCTTAAATTATGATTTTAATTTTTTAACTTCAAATATTTATTAAGTGCTTTAAAAAGCATTTAATGTTTTCAATTTTATCCCTTTGTATTTATTAGTTATGTTGAAAACATAACATAGCATTTTAAAATATATGTTTAAATTTTGATTTTAAATACCTTTTACCTTCAAAACCTGATATGGTGCCTTCCATGGGCATGCCCACCTACTTGCCAAAGTTAGCTTCATTTCAAGAATATCCAAGAAAACACCATGTCCAACGTAGTGTGTCCAGTTGGCCATAATGCTCTGTCTGAGAGCATGTTCTTGCCCGACATGCGTCAAGTGAACCTATTTTTTTTCATATGCTTATATGACAAATTTAAGGCACCATGGCAACTTTTTTTTTTCTGTTTTAGACAAAAAAAAAATTCTGGAATTTTCTCGACCAAAAAGGCCGATAAATGGCTGTACGTGTTGCAACTTGCATACGGTGTTTGAAATCGTTCAAACCTGGAATGATGCCTACCATGGACATTCCCACATGCTTGAAGAAATTGGGGTCATTTAAAAAATGTCCAAAACTAGACTATGTTCAACGGAGGGTGTCCGGGTAGGTCAGAAGGTTTCGTCTGAGAGAACACTGTTTCTTGATATCCTTGAAATTTTCTCATGGCCTTCTATGACCAATGAAGGCACCATGTCAAGTTGTTTGAGTTTTCGACAAGCCTTGCATTTTCTGGAGTTTTGTTGGTAAAAAATGGCCGATAAATAGCCGGACATGTCGCAACTTTCGTATGGTGTTGGAAATCATTCAAACCTGACATAAGTTCCTATAATAGGCATGCTCACTTGCTTGCAAAAGTTCGGGTCATTTCAACGATGTCCGAAAATAGACCATGTCGAACAGAGTGTGTTTCGGTAGCCAGAAGGCTATGTCTGAGAGCACGTTGTTTCTCGACATCCTTGAAATGGACCCAAAATTTTCCCATGGCCTTGTATGACCAATTCAAGGCACCATGCCAAGTTTTTTGGCTTTTCGACAAGTTTTGCATTTTCTGGAGTTTTCCCGGTGAAAAAAGACAGATAAATGGGCAGACGTGTAGAAACTTGCATATGGTATCGGAAATCGTTCAAATCTGGCATGAATTCCTACTATGGGCATGCCCACCTTCCTACAAAAGATGGGTTCATTTCAAAGATGTCCAAAACTAGACCATGTTCAATATAGGGTGTCCGGGTAGGCCAGAAGGCTCCATATGAGAACACATTCGTATCTCGACATCCTTGAAATTGCCCTAATTTTTCCATGGCTTTGTATGATCAATTCAAAGCACTATGCCAAGTTGTCTGTGTTTCTCATAAGTTTTGCATTTTCTGAAGTTTTCCCGGTGAAAAAAGATCGATAAATGGCCAGACGTGTCACAATATGCATATGGTGTCGGAAGTCATTCAAGGCAGACATGGATGCCTATAATGGGCATTCCCACCAGCTTGCAAGAGTTGGGTTGAGATAAATGAATTAATAAAAAAACAGAAACTGCCGTTGTAGTGAGTGGAACTAAGGACCCAAGCGGACAAGCCCACGCCATGTAGCAAGTGAAGCTCGCTCTGACCACATGTGCTGAACCAGCCACGAAGGCCCAAACATGCGTGAGCCTTTCGGTGAGGTGTGCGCCTAGCCACTCATAGCGCCCAATTTAGTCCCACCCCACTAAGCTATGAAAATGAGGGCACAGAGCTTTACTGTATAATGCGACGGAGTGTCATAATACAAAGCAACACATTTGACGAGTTTGCTTGGTGTAAACTGAACACCGAACCGAATAATCCGTTTAATCAAATTATCCGTTACTTTCTTCCCCCGTTCATTTCAGCTTATGGTTTTGCTAACCAAAATTTAAAATAATTGGAATGGAGAAAACCGAGTTTTCGAATTCTACCGCCCATCCTAAGATAAAAGAAAAGTTCGCATGTTTTTCTAAAAAATCACCGATTTGATAAAAGTACACGAATGTGACCAAACAATACATGAAATTAAAAAAGTTCATCGATTTACAAAAAGTTAATGAATTTGTCGAAAAAGTTAATGAATTGGACAAAAAGTTTCATGAATTTTAAAAAGTTCATTGATTTGAAAAATTCAAAATTTTACTAAAAAGTTCATGAACTTGAAAACGTTTGCAAAAAAAATTCATTTAAAAAATCAGGGATTCAAAAATTTAGTTCATGGATTTGAAAAAGTTCATGAATTTAAGAAAATTGAAAAGAAAAGAGAAAAGAAGAAGAAGAAGAAATAAAGAAAATAAAAAACAAATAAAATGAAGAAAAAAGCCAAACAAAAGCAAAAGACTAAAAAAGTAATTAGATACAACATGTGAGTTGTTCTAGTTGGTCATAGAGGATTGAGGCAATCCAAGAGGTCCATAGTTCAAAACCTACTTCATGCACCTGTTTTTTGAAGGTTAAAAAAAAATTAAATGGGCCAGGCTAAGAACGAAGGGGTGTGTGCTTCGGTTTGTGTGACGCTACTCCCTGTACGACTTAGTTGACAAAAAGAAATCAACAACCCAGCAAAAAGTGGACTCGGACAATCAGAATTGGGGCTGACTCGGACCACAACAAACAGCAGCAGGACTCAAGTCCTTCTCGATCGGAACAACATCCCCAGCACGGTTCGTGGGGACATAGGTCTTCTTGGCAGAAATAAAAGCGATGGTGAAGCTTCACGAAGCGGAAAACTACGACGCCTCCAGCAGAACGATCAAACACAGAAACGGTGTATTCGCCAAAGGCCCCGGCAGCAAATCTCAGCATAAAAATTGCCGTGAGAAACCCAACGAATCTGATACCAAAATGATAAATGATCAAGTAGGGGTTCTAGGGTTTTTGGCTCAATCTTTCAGACCAAACGATTGAACCAATAAGTGACTTCGATTGTTGAGCAGATTAGACCTACTCCACAAACCGTAGAACAGATTCTTACGAATCAGCACGCAAAACAAACGATATCGGCGTCCCCGACGTGGGACATTTTTCCTGTCTATTCTTAACTCGAAAATTCAACTCCCCTATTACAATGGCCTGCGGCTACTTATATAGGTAAACCCTAAAACTAAAACTATTCGGATGGGATATGCCGAAACCAAATTAAAATAACACAACTAAAATATAAAAATCTATGGCCCATGACATGGCCTAGATAGAAACGGGGTAACCAATATTTTGAGTCACTCCTATTTGGCCCTGCCGAAACCCATTGGTGGTGTTCTAAAATTGGGCTTCACCTCATCCATAGAAGGTATTGCAAAGCAAAAGGATCCAAACTTAAGAATATCAAAAGGTGGTGAAATAACATGAGTAATAAATATCCTCTCCTCATCAATGAGAAAAGTAGTTCCAGAGTAGCCTGAATACAATATTATAATATACTGAAGGCGTCGAAAATGACATTCATATAACTCCACAAGGCAACTTTCCGGTGCTCCAACTAACCTGATACGCTAGCACATAATTCCAGAAGACCACTTTTTGAGCATCCAAGCACGTAATTCCGAAAGACCACTTTTTGGGCATCCTACTAACCCATATGGGTCCATTGCTAGCATCGGCCGGCCGTAAACCATCTGTAATCTTCGCTTCGTTTCGAGGTTACGAAAGTCAAGCTAGGAAATATTTGCTATAATTAGCAAAAGGGTCCGTGCGTTGCAATAGAAAAAAAATGATAATCTTCAGTGGTGATGACCACATTTTGTTCACACCTCATTGCGTGATTTTGAAAATTTGTTCACAAATGCAAGAAAATATTACTTTTTTTAATTTATTCACAAATTGAGGCAATGTTCACATTTCAAAAAAATATCGTGGTTGTAAAAAACTTTGATAATTCATAGAATTATTCTGAATTGCAAGAATGTTTATTAAAAACATACTATAATATTCCAATCCACCCCGGCAGTTAATTCTTCAAAATTCACACGAGCATAGTCACAAAGACTCAGAAGTATTACTATTTAACTACATACCTTTGATCAATCGTGAACATTTTTACAAATTTGGGAACATTTTTTACTATTTACAAACATTTTTGCAAAATTGTGAACATTTGTTATATTGCGAATGGTTTTTAAGCATTTTCTTTTGAATCGGCGAACAATTCTAGAATAGGCGAACATTCTTTTCGAAATTGGTGGAATTTTTAAATTCACAAAAAAACTGAAATGCATGAACACTTTCTGAATCAACAAACGTTTTATGAATCAATAAACTCTTTTGTAATTCACAAACAATTTATAAAATTTAAGGACATTTTTTAATATGCATGATTTTTTTTGAATTAGCAAACATTGTTTTCAATTTCATTAATTTATAATACACGTACTTTTTTTCTTCAAAACCATAGATATTTTCATTTTACGAACATTTTTTTCCAATTGCGAACATTTTTAGAAATATCCTGAGCATTTTTTCTTTTCTCGAACATTGTATTTCAAAATTCATATTTTTAATTTTTTCTAAAGTTTTTTAAAGTTCCAAATTATTTAGAGTAGAAAATAAATAAAAACAGAACATAAAAATAAAAAACTAAACTAAAAAAACAGGCACTCACACATGGCCCAGCCTAAACGGACGCACTGTGTCTTCTAGAGCGCGCACAGCATAGTATTGTAGGTCCCTATGCTTGGGACGGCCCATGCGGGGGACTCCGTGCAAAACGTTTTTACATACCAGTTATGTAAAAGGTTTGATGCCAAAAAACGGATTGCTTCATAAGAACCAAATCAAAACCCACACAATGCCTCTATGGTACAGTTTCTAAACGATTTGATCAACATAGTGAAAGCATATTTGCAATGAACCATAGCAAAACAATAATAAACAAATGCCCGTGCGATGCAACGGGAGAAAACATGAATGAAGAAGACTCACGACACCCTATTTTAAAAATAGTAACTGGTTCAAAGTATTCAATCAAATACTAACGGGTTATTCCTATAGAAAAAAAAAACAGTTTCAAAGTTATAACTCACTTATGTGATGCTTAGATTGGATTATGAACTTCAAACTCACCCCATCTCTCGTTTGTACGTACATGTATGTGCTTTGCTGAAGAGAAAGGGTAAGTAATGACTGGGCGTCGCAACAAGCGCTAAAGTTACTCTCTTGCATCATGTCTCTCCCTCGACCACTATGCGCTTCATCAATCCGTCCGCTTCACAAACTAATGCTTAAGTTGTAAATCAAATTGGAAGATCAAATGCAAGCACCATCGAAGGGAAGCGAATGAGACGACACAAGAGCTAGCTAGCTTTTGTTTTTACAGTAATAACCATTGTAATTGGGCCAATGAACCCTGAGCTTTTCTCAATGTAACCTCATAAACAATGTAACTATTATTCGATACCAATAAAGGGAACCACCATCACCTCCCCTAAAAGAAGCAGCAGACTGCCCACGAATTTCGATACTTTTGCATGTTCCACTTAAACTATCTACCCTGATCCTTCATCAAGCAACACGTTCCTCGATACCACTTCGTGAAAGCTAGAACAATGTCACGGGCATAGATAATACATCACTATTACTTCATGAAAGTTTCTGCTGAACTATCCTTACTGTATGTTTTTCGAAAAATAGAACTCTCCTCGCTGTACGAGAAAAGCACACCTACAACGGCAGAACTGCATCAACTATGAAATATACCACTTCGATTCTACAGAAAACAGGAACACCAAGAAAGAGTGAGGTATGGAAAAAATGTCAATTTTATTATTCAGTAACCAACCAAAGGGCTGCTAAATCTCTTGAGGCATAGTTGAAGCCACCATCTCCTTTAACCCCTATCAAAGGGATTCGATAACCTATGAAAATTACACGAGCAACCTCACTTTCTTAGACCAAACCTCGCTAATTCAATAGGTCTGGAACTCGTGGAATGTGAGGATTATAACAGCTCTCCCCCTGAAAGGTGAGTAATTAGCTATGTTTCTCATTTGAAAACATAAAAGAATAACCAGCGAAGGGACAGTCATCCTATATATAAAAAGGTGCACACCAATAAATAACTGAAGCTATTTTGTAAAATTTTGGCAGCAAATGTAGAAAATTGATATTTGGCACTTCATATGACAATGAGAAAATAAACCAGGATGAATCACCTCAAATAATTTGACCGTATCATCTTCATTATGGTTCAAATGAAAGAAACTAGAAAGACATTAAGCAAACATTCCTTGTCAGCTTTATAAAGCACAATAGTTCATTTTGCATACAGAAACAGGTCAACATTCTAGAAACAGATGTGTTCGTTCCAATTGACATAAAAAAATTCAAGTTGCAGCTGCATTCTGTTGCTCAGGAAATCTTTAGAATTATAAGTCAAATTCCAGTAGAAAGTATGACTACTGCATCTTAAAAATGCACATCTAGTAGCTTGTAAACCTGGTCAAATTGATGCCTGCCAATTTCGCATATTTTTTTCCAAGCAATACAATTTTTTTTCTCGCATACCTACAGTGTATATATTGTTCAGAAAAGAATGAGAGAAGACCATGATCTTCCCATTTTCTGCATGTAAGAGGAGCAACGGACCTAATTGAACTACAGCTTGTTGACTGAACATGAGGCAGGTTGTGGGCGATGTTGGCGCCTGCGCTCTCCCAGGTGAGGCTGTGAGGAGGCAACGACGGCAGTGCGCCTGTCGAATGGCGGCCATGGAGCTCCAAATAGGAGGAGAGGGTGGTCTCTGTTCTTGCTCCGTCGGTTGGCAGCCATGGAGCCCCAGTTTAAAGGACGAACGGAGGTTGGATTCTGCCATACTCATCGAGGAAGATAAATGCATGTTCCAATAGGGGTAAACTTTCTATGTTGGACTGGATTATAAGTGTTTCGTTAGAGTTGATCTAACAGGCTATAAGACATCGAAATTGAGAGAAAGAAGTACAAAAGAAGGTATACAATATGCAACTTCATCTCTCTGGCTGCCCAAGTACCAAACCAATCAAAGCCAAGAACCCCATAATAATCAATTTCTATTCTGCTGGATAGGCTGGAACATGCTGATGTCTCTATTGTTGAGCTCCTGACGAGGCCTCGCGTTCTTATCCATTTCCTGCACGGTGGAAGGAAATCAGTCCGAGTTTTCCTTTCTTTTAGCTGACTGAAACTAAAATTACCCCACGGTTGACATCAACTGAATTAAAGGCAGCTTTCATATCACTTTGGAATTTTAGCCATGTTTTAGTCAACTGAATTAAATATAGAGTTTTTTTTTTGAGGAAAAAAAGGACTTGCATTTAAAAACAAAAAGAACTTGCATCATGGACGGCCTCCCGGAGAAGCTCCAGCTGGTGCCGCGACACGGTGCGAACCTGCAGAAACGGCAAGAGAAAGCACAAGTTTCACAAACAATTAATCCCCTCACGTACAATTCACAAACAATTAGAGGTGGAGGCGCCATTGCGTGAAGGACTGGTCATAGTGGAAGTAACAAAGGTACTACTAGTAACATAAGTGTCACATAAGCAAAAATGATGATGTGATAATTAGTTAATGAGTAAAGAGGTAAATAGAGTAACATAATATGTTTACCATCACATAGCGCTTTTCGCTGCGAGATGACTCTTCAAGATAATAAATGAAGACATCTATGTTACCATTCCTATAACACTACCCACCATGAAGATAGTAACATATGCATGTTAGTTTAAATTACTCTCCACATGACTAGTCTAAAAGTATGAAACCACTTTACCGATGGCCGAGATGACCCCTTGGGAGCAGGGTGGGGTGGTGAGGGAGCCCACGTAGCGGTAGTACATGCTAGCCCCGCCTCTCGCGCCCCGGGCGTCCACCACGCCCACCTCCTCCCCCCTCTCTGGCTGCTTGGCGATCATGTCCAGGTATGCCTCCAGCTTGTGCGGAAAGGGGTCATGGGCACCTCGAGCCAAGTGGCATGTTTACCACTAAATCCCTGCATCATGCCATTGTAGCTACTCCGGGCCCCACCGAGCTTACGGTCCCATGGGAGATCAAATTGCCACTGAAGATTCGTATCTTCCTGTGGCAATGGGCCCCTGGTCGCCTGCCTTCGGGCACAGAAGTGCTTAAGCGGAATGGCCCGGGTGATGGGCTATGCCCTTTGTGTGGAATCCCGGAAGACTCCAACCATATTTTCTTTCAGTGTCCGGCAGCAAGGTTCCTCTGGACTTGCTTCTGGAAGGTAGTTGGAGGGGGTATGGTGCCGTGATAATCTCCCGGACATGTTCCGGGAAATCCTTAGTTTCCCTTGTATAAGGCGCCCCTCCCTATGGGTGGCCATGGGTGCCCTTTCTTGGACCCTCTGGAACGTGTGCAATAAACTAGTCATCGAGCACGTGATACCTTGCCGCGTTATTGACGCTGTCTTCAAATTGTGTGGATTCTTACAGCCATGGAGACCACTTAGCAAGCAGCGCGACCAGGACAACATTGACGTCATCTTCATGGGTCTTTGCTCCACTGCAGCCACGATGGCACCGCCGTCTCCACCACCACCCCCGGAGCCAGATTAGCTCTTAGCTTTCTTATTTTGTATTGGGGCTTGTTCCGCTGTGCCCCCAGCTGAATCTTCCTTATCTCCTTGCTGCTACCATTGCTGTTTTCTGCTTTACATTTGAACCTCTATGTTGTCAGATGCTTGGTGGTCATGCTTTATAATATAAAGCGGGGGGGGGGGGGGGACCCTTTTTTTTTTTAAAAAGAAGACGCTCATGACGGTGGCCTTGTTGTGGGTGTTCTGGTGCACCATGTGCAGCTCCATGTCGTACTGGCGGCCGTTGACGTTGTGCTCTGTGGGCGCGTCACTAGTGCATAATCGGGCTCTAGCGCCGGTTCGTAAGGGCCTTTAGTGCCGGTTCCATAACCGGCACTAAAGGGTGGGGACTAAAGGCCCCCCCTTTAGTACCGGTTCGGCACGAACCGGCGCTAAAGTGCCATCACGTGGCACGAGACAGGCCCGGGTGCGGGTAGACCATTAGTACCGGTTGGTAACACCAACCGGTACTAAATGTTTGGGGGGGGGGGGTTTGGTTTTATTTTTTGTTTTTCCTTTAATTTTATGTTTTCAATTTAATTTAGTGATTGTTTTACATTATAATGAGATGTTAAATCATTAGGTGAAAGTACCGCAGATTAGTTTCGACTGGATGCATGTGGATCCTAGCTAGCTAAGTGATCAAGTATATGCCATATATCCATATTGGGCGCAGCTACGGATCAGCCGGATGATTTCTTAGAGAAATCATCCGCCTGCACAGCCGTCTAATCCTTCCCTCGCAGCCATTGGATTCGTACTGAAGAAAACAGAGTATCCACGGAAGCAGCGCCGCACGGCTTCACAAAGCAGGAGCAGCGCCCCCCTCATCAGCGGGGCTGGATGTTCAGCAGCAAAGGCAGCATGGTGATGCGCCATTGGAGCACCAACACCAGCGCGATGGTGCTCCAACACAGCACTGGCGACCCATCGCAGCTCCAGCCATGTGCCACTGCAGCGCCAACACCGGCACGCGGCGCTCCAATGCAGCCCCGGCGGCTCGTCGCAGCTCCGGCCCTACTTCATTGCAGCCGCAACATCGGCAGACGGTGCTTCAGCGCAACCCCGGCGGCCATTGGCGGACCTCCATTGCAGCACTGGTGCCCCCGGCGAAGCTCCATTGCAACACTGGACGGCATCGACGGAGCTTCATAGCAACACCAACGCCCCGACGAAGCTCCTTTGGCAGTGGTGTTGTGATGCAGTGCGTGGCGATGACGAGGACAGCTGAGATGCAGCGCCGACAGCCATGGCGGATGCTGCGATGCAGCGTTGGCGGAGATGTTGCTTCGGTGCAGCGCCGGCGGCCCATAGCGTTGCCGATGGCATGTGTGCGATGCAGCGCGGGGGCATGGCGGAAGCTGCGAGGCGGCCATGGAAAAATCTGCGACACAGCAATGCAATCAGCAGGAAAGAAAATTGTGTGGATGTGGCTTCCGTGTGTGTGGATAAGATGGAGATGGGGAGCGGCGCGTGGGTCCGGCCAAGGACGCGTGTCGATCGCTGGAGACGGCTAGCGCCTCGCTGTTTTAAGCCGGATTAAAACAAACCTTTTCCATCCATATTACTTGATCACTTAATTAGGTGATCAAGGTAATATGGATATGGCATATACTTGAACACTTAGCTAGGATCCATCCAGTTGAAACTAATATGCGGTTTCTTTCATAAATGATATAATAACTCATCATCATCATCATCATATTAATATAAAAACTCTTGCATCATATCATCACCAACAACAGTATACTAGCTAGCTAAAAATCATCATATATAGTCGTCATTACCACTATTTAATCATCATAGTCATTACCGCTATCTAATCACCACCAACACTAGCTTAAATAAGAAACATTCACTTGTACCAGAAGCAAAGATATCATCGAGTTCAACATGGTCATGATATTAAGAGCGTTCGTAACACCACAAAAGCAAATCACTCTTTGAGATTAAGTTCAGGACGAAGAACACGGACATGAGAGGACAAGTACTAAGAGCATGAACTAGCTAATCACTCCTGCTGCTCTCTCTCAGGTAAAATAGCATAGAACATGTATAGCTCTCCTGATTCATCATATTGGAGCATGCAGATGAACCTGTCTCCTAATTATGGGCTGCGCTTCTGCTTGCTGCCCCCTAGTACTTCTCTGTGATCGTTAACAATTTTGCTCCAATCTTTCACTATTAAGCATTCCTCACTTTTAGAAATCCTGAACGCACTCATGTGCAATGTAGGATGTCTTGGCCGTAAGCTAACCATTGACATGCGACCTTTAGTCTCGATCGACTGAGGCACATCTGTCATCGGGAGTCCCTGTTGAAGAACATAGTATAGTAATATACTTAGCAATGAAAGTTTAGCTTGAAAAATAATGTATGCAAAAGATGCACTGAGGACAAATAGTAAAAATCTTACCATCTTTTCTAAATAGATGTGACCGTAGTTCAATACGATCACTATTGGTCGCACGTTTTGAGTACTAAGATTTTCAAATTCAAGAAAATAATTTCTCTTGACAGCATCAAGATCCTCAAGCCATGAAACATAATAACTTATCTCCTCGCAGTTTAGTTCAGCCCCGGGACAGTGGACGGTCCTGTCTACGAAGCGCCGGACATGTTTGCTTGAATGGAAATAAGCTGTCCATAGAAATTAGTTGTCAACTATTTTTGAGTAAACAATATCGAAGACATAAATATGGTTGAGAAACTCACATAATGATAGAACTGGAGGCGTCTGCACATCGACCCAGATGTCTCTATTACCTTCAATATCATCTTCCGGACGAATATCAAAGGTGATAACCATATCAGGCTCAAATGCATAAGCCTTGCATAGTGCTTGCCAAGTTTTGCATTCAAAATAGGTGTATGTGTCTGCATTGTATAATTTGACGTTGAAAGTATAACCATGCTCGGTCTTCAAGTAACTCTCTTTACCTCCATAGTTTCCATAGCACTGAAACCTATCTTATCCAAGACAAAAATTCTTGCATGGCAGGGGATGCGCTAGTAGAATAGTGAAAATTTAAAATTATAAGTTGAAGCAAATGAAGCATATATAAGTCATGCTTAATTACGAAAAAAGACTTGTCGTTGTGACTTACTGTATCCACTTCGAAGGTCTCATCCAGCTTGATGCTGAAGCGCCTATCATCAACAAGGAAATTTCTGTCGCACAGGCCGCGCTGGTCTTCACAGTATTCGCACTTAATGAAATCTTTTTCGTCGTCAGACGACATTTCCTATGTTCATATGCATGGGTGAAACATTAAACACTTACTAGTTCTATTAATTCAACTAAATAAACTAGTTCTTTTAATTTAACTAATTCAACTAAGCATTTACTAAAAATAAACTAGTTCTATTAATTTTCTTACAAAAATAAAGTAGCTAGTTCTATATAGTAATATTTTAATTAGATCATCAAATCTCAGATACCTAAATTTTCTTACTAAAAATAAACTAGTTCTATTAATTCAACTAATTCAACTAAGCATTTACTAAAATATATAAAGTAGCTAGTTCTATATAGTAATATTTTAATTAGATCATCAAATCTCATATACCTAAATTTTCTTAGTAAAAATAAACTAGTTCTATTAATTTTCTTACTAATTCAACTAAGCACTTATTAATTTTCTTACTAATTCAACTAAGCACTTACTAATTCATCTAACATTAATATATCTAATTCATCTTTAAGTAAAAGTATAAAAAACTAACTCATCTAATTAACACTAGTTAATATCTAGCTAATTCATCTAACAATTGACATTAATATTTAACTTTTCTATCTAATTCATCTAACATTCGGCATTAATCTAACATTCTTATCTAGGTAATTCATCTAACTCGATCATCTAATTAACAATTTGACATGCATTAATCTAAAAAACAGAAAACAGAAAATAAGTAAAAAAAAGTGTGCGTGTGCGCGCGCGTGTACGTGTTTGTGTGTGTGTGTGTGTGTGCGCACGAGCGGGGGCGGCGGCGTACGGGCGGTGGGGGCGAGACGGCGGCGTACGGGGCGGCGGCGCGAGACGGCGACGACGGCCGGCGGCATATGGGGCGGCGGCGTGAGACGACGACGACGGGCGGCGGGGGCGATGGCGAGCGGCGGGGGCGGCGAGGGCGTGTGACGCCCGGATAATTAAGCTACAGCAACTTTCTACTAATGATGCCCCGTCACCTCGATTACTGTTGCTAATCTCGCGTTAGTTCGAAACTGATTCAAATTCAAATTCAAAATCAAGCAAACAATAAAAGTTTTTAAATATTAAAACTAAAATATTCGGGGTGAGCCAAATAATGCATAGGTAAGTATGGTGGAGAAACCACACTTTTATAAAAGTGTAAAATACTCTAAAATGTTTTAAACAGTAGCAAAAACAATTAGTTGAATGCCTTTTACAATAAATAAAATATTAAACTGTTTTATTTTGTTGCCCAAACTTATGTGGCAGTAGCCTATTTATTGACACTAAATTAGGGACTACTTTTATAGTTTATAAAACTAAAATAAAACGAAAAACAGAAAAGAAAAATTAAACAAAAGGAAAAATACAAAAGAAAAAAATAACAACAAAACTAATCTACTGGGCCCTGTGGCCCATTAGCCGAAAACACGGCCCACTTAAACCCTTCCCCTTCTCCTGTTCACCCCGGTCGCGCTGGACGCGCGCACCGCGTCCATGGCCGAAGATGGCCACGGGGCGGCCATTCGGTGCCCCCCGGCTCCTTTAGGTCGACGGCACGCGCGCCGGTGTTTAAACGCCGGCGGGACCACCCGTCAGGCCATTAGCCGCTAGCAGCCGTCCTAACACCCACTGACCGGTGGCCCCACCTACTGTAGAGTTTAAATTAATTAAACTAACCATGTTATTAAACTAGGACACTGACAGCCGGACCCCATCCTGTTAACTAACTAATTAAATTAACTAAAGCACTACTAATTAGCTTATTCGCTGACTACTGGGCCCGACTGATCAGTTTGACCAGTCAACCTGCTGACTGGGCTAGTCCCAGTCTATGACAGGTGGGCCCCATGTTGACCTGTTTACCAGGCAACTGGTCAACTTTTGACCTGCTGACTCAGCAGGCTGGCCCCACCTGTCAGCCTGTAATGCCACTGCTGTGTACAGTTCTCTCTGTACACCTAGCATTTAATATTTAATATATTTTCAAATTAAGTAAATTCAAGAAATTCAGAAAATGATTTAAAACTTTGAAAATTAATAGAAAATAAACCATAGCTCAAATGAAAATGTTTTCTACATGAAAGTTGCTCAGAACGACGAGACAAATCCGAATATGCAGCCCGTTCGCCCGCCACACACCCCTAGCATAGCAAACACGCAACTTTCCCCCTCCGGTTCATCTGTCCGAAAACACGAAACACCGGGAATCCTTTCCCGGATGTTTTCCCCCTTCGCCGGTATCACCTACTACCGCGTTAGGTCACCCCTAGCACAACGTATTGCCGCGTCTTGCTTTGTGTTACATTTGATTGCTCCGCTATTTATTGTGTTCCCCTTCCGTTACTTCTTTCCGGTAGGCTCCGAGACCGTTGCCGATACCCCTGTGATCGACTACATCGACGACGACGCCTTCTTCTTGCCAGAGCAACAGGCAAGCCCCCCCTTGATCACCAGATATCGCCTATTCCTTCTCTCTACTGCTTGCATTAGAGTAGTGTAGCATGTTACTGCTTTCGGTTAATCCTATTCTGCTGCATAGCCTGTCATTGTTGCTACAGTTGTTACCCTTACCTGCAATCCTAAATGCTTAGTATAGGATGCTAGTATTCCATCAGTGGCCCTACATTCTTGTCCATCTGCCATGCTATACTATCGGGCCGTGATCACCCGGGAGGTGATCACGGGTATATACATACATACATACATACATACATACATACATACTATACAGGTGGTGACTAAAGTCGGGTCGGCTCGTTGAGTACTCGCATGTGATTCCGATGTGGGGGCTGAAAGGACAGGTTGCTCCATCCAGGTAGTGGTGGGCCTGAGTTCCCGACGGCCCCCGACTGCTACTTTGTGGCGGAGCGACAGGGCAGGTTGAGACCACCTAGGAGAGAGGTGGGCCTGGCCCTGGTCGGCGTTCGCGGTTACTTCAAAATAACACGCTTAACGAGATCTTGGTATTTGATCTGAGTCTGGCCACTGGCCTATACGCACTAACCAACTACGCGGGAACAGTTATGGGCACTCGACGTCGTGGTATCAGCCGAAGCCTTCGTGACGCCAGCGACTGAGCGGCGCACGCCAGATTGGACCGCGTAACGTGACTTCCTTTGTAATGGAGGTTGCTAGGTCTACTTCCGGATGCCCTCGCAACGTGCAGGTGTGCAATGGGCGATGGGCCCAGACCCCTGCGCTATAGGATTTAGACTGGCGTGCTGACGTCTCTGTTGTGCCTAGGTAGGGCTGCGACGTGTTGATCTTCTGAGGCCGGGCATGACCCAGGAAAGCGTGTCTGGCCAAATGGGATCGAGTGTGTTGGGTAATGTGGTGCACCCCTGCAGGGAAGTTTATCTATTCGAATAGTCGTGTCCCTCGGTAAAAGGACGACCCGGAGTTGTACCTTGACCTTATGACAACTAGAACCGGATACTTAATAAAACACTCCCTTCCAAGTGCCAGATATAACCCGGTGATCGCTCTCACACAGGGCGACGAGGGGAGGATCGCCGGGTAGGATTATGCTATGCGATGCTACTTGGTGAACTTACCATCTACTCTATTCTACATGCTGCAAGATGCAGGCTGCCAGAAGCGTAGTCTTCGACAGGATTAGCTATCCCCCTCTTGTTCTATCATTCTGCAGTTCAGTCCACCGGTATTGCCCCTTTACACAGATAGCCATGCATAAGTAGTGTAGATCCTTGCTTGCGAGTACTTTGGATGAGTACTCACGGTTGCTTTTCTCCCCTTTCCTCTCTTCCTGGTTGTCGTAACCAGATGCTGGAGCCCAGGAGCAAGACGCCACCGCGACGACGACTCCTACTACACCGGAGGTGCCTACTACTACGTGCAGGCCGCTGACGACGACCAGGAGTAGTTTAGGAGGATCCCAGGCAGGAGGCCTGCGCCTCTTTCGATCTGTATCCCAGTTTGTGCTAGCCATCTTATGGCAACTTGTTTAACTTATGTCTGTACGCAGATATTGTTGCTTCCGCTGACTCGTCTATGATCGAGTACTTGTATTCGAGCCCTCGAGGCCCCTGGCTTGTATTATGATGCTTGGATGACTTATTTATGTTTTTAGAGTTGTGCTGTGATATCTTCCCATGAGTCCCTGATCTTGATTGTACACATTTGCATGCATGATTAGTGTACAATCGAATCAGGGGCGTCACAAGTTGGTATCAGAGCCGACTGCCTGTAGGAATCCCCCTTTCCAACTCCTTGGCCGAAGTTGAGTCTAGTCATTGCTAAACTTTTACTAACATGGCTGTGTGGCTTACAGGCCCACGTCACCATTGGGTGGTATTAGGATCTTTTATTCCTCGTCTATACTCTGGGACTCTGATCTCTCTCCTATTCGGGTTTAATGAATTTACTAAAATCTAACTTTAGGATCTCGTTACTACTTCCTCCCGGAGAACCCCTCACTCCAGATGATTGCTCCGTGAACCAGAAGAATTCGAAGATACTCTCTGATATTCTCTCGAGACCTTGTGCCTGTCGCTTTTGCAATTCCCTACCACGGAAACATCCCTATGGATAAATACTTACACATGTCGTTCTTACTTTTATTCCCAGTCGATCTTGTTATTGCAAGATACCCCGGGAATACTTTGTGCCTACTGCCTTGCAGTTCTTTGCCACCTGAATACCCCTATGAATAATTTCTCGCACTTATCGAGTATCCGCTCATCCCCAATTGATTCAACTAATTGAAAAAATTCTTCGAAATGCTATTTGAACTGCCGAAAACCCCAAGCAGCCTATTGCTCTTGAAATTCTTGCTTGCTTGCATTATGGTTAATCCCACAAGTCTCGTAATCATATTGGCATCCCTTGTCATTATCATTTTGAGTCCGTTGGTTCAAAATGTTGCGAATGCTCGCAATCCTCAATCAGATCCTAGGATTCATCCTTTCGGCTCAGACGTCATTTTAAACATGAACTGAATCTCGACCAATCAAATTATTGTCGATTTTACCCCTAAGCTTACTCAACTTATCCATCCTTAATCAGAGCGTTTGCTTCTGATACTTTGATTTGGAAATCATAATTCCTTTACATGTGGGCTTTGAATTAGCTAGTTGCTTCTATAATCCAATGCCTTCGCATTGTTTCTTCCTCTGGTTGTGTGCCGATACTCACATCAGCTTCGCTATGGACCGTCGGATCCTTTGTTGAAATATCATCCGACAGTGTCCTTCGTATACAAAAACCTCGAGAAGTTCTTTCCCTGATACATAATGCCTTTGGTAAATTGTATCCTCTCGTTTTGTCACCAATGCTCTACTATCGAGCTTGTGTTATTTACTATTGAAGCTTGTGGTATAAGTTCCCAAGATGCCCCTAAGGGTTGAACCTATGCTGTCCCAGATCCGGGTAAACCCGAGAACTATCATGAGTCATACTCTTCTGGTGTTTTGCTAGATAAAATTTAAACATTACCACTTCTTCGAAAAATGAGAAGTGAATGAAAGGTTATGCATTGGAGAAGTGGGAGTCGACCTTGAACTTTGTGTTCATGCCCATGGACACGATGTAGATCCTATCATGAAAGCTTCTTGTAATAATAACTATTTCCTTGATATAATATGCTTTTGTATCGGTGAATTGATCCTTTGCAATCGTGCTTCCGACCATATGTTCTTCTTTGATCCCATTTCTCGCGCAAGTTTAAGCATTTGTCTTCTGTGGAGCAATACCCCAGTCCAACCTCTACTTTGATCTGTCGTCGAGTATTACCCCCTGGTATCTCGAGATTATCACGGAACTGCATAACTACTTATGAGTTCTTCATCAAGTATTACATTCTCACTGATTCAAATTTTTCATGGGCTCTGAGTTATTAAACACTCAAAGACACCAAAAACTGAATTGAGTCCGCACTGCGATTTAACAACTCTTAGTAATCTTCATTGCTTACGAGTTGTACTCGATCATGTCATTCCCAGCTGATTGACTACATCATCATCGTCAGGCTGACTGCTTGACCATTCTACCTATGTCCTTCATCTCCGGGACACAATTCCAACAGTGCTCTAAGATTACATCGACTTTCAGCATCATTTTGTTCGTCTTGAGAGACAACTCTGAATTCTGAGGTGGCATCTTATCTGTGGTTATAATAACCTTTTGCTTCACCATTCCCCTAGCTTGATGTTGTCGCCGATCGATTACATCTTCTTGAAACCTCTCGACAAATTTGTAGCGATCATTTTCAACAATTTGACTTCTTCCAAGTTGTGCGTCGAATTCATGATGAGAAATACCATCCTTGCCCCCGAGATGATTTGTATTAACATCGAAAAAATTCTTGCATTCACTCTGACACAAAACTTGTTCATGTTTTGTGTTGTACCTATAGTTCCTTTCTATCCAACTTATATTATGATTCTACCTTGGAGTATTACCATCTTTTATGTCAAGAATGTCGTAAGAATTTCACCACCTCTTAAGAATTCTTGGTATAGTGATACTTCTCACCCTCACCATTCTTTCTTGGTACCCGTGTTCTTTCTAACCGGAATACCGACAATTGAACTATGTTGTGTGAATTCAAAACTTCTATCAACCCTATTGCTTCGAAGTGAATGGTCGAGTTTCATTCTAATTCTTTTGTTCATTAAGTCACCATCCTAACATTGATCGTGCAACCCAGCCCATATTTCGGGTGCACCTTTCAACCAATGTTTAATTGTGTATGTTTTTCCTCGAGCATACATCATTATATCATTTGGTATGACAAATGTTATCTCCTTGTTCACATAATTGTGGAAATCCATGTTTTTGGAAATCTCGATGAGTTGTCGCTGAGTCCATCAGCCACCTCCTCATCCTCTCCTTAGTTTATTGATGAACTCTTGTTTTGGTACTCGCTCCCATAGTTCATTTTCCGAGAATCTTACATTGTCATCTTGTCAATTTGTGTTGCACCTTTTCTTCTCAGGCATCCTAAGTCTAAGGTATCCTGACACAAATCGGATCTGAATCTCGGTCAGATATGATGGTTGGGACATATTTCCAAGAGTTATAATATTGGTCTTTATGTGACCCGGTAAGGTGATGTCGTTCCTAACACACCTGGTCGGAGGCCCTATTGTTATAGCTTCCTTTTTAGCAAGGATATCCATTCTTCCATGAGGAAATTGTAAAACTTATTGTACAAGTTGTTCCCGATGGATCCTTCGTGCATCCAAATTCTCAACCTTACTTGATGACCATGTCAATGCTATCTCGAAGCATGTCTGTGGTACTCTGATCATCGATAAGAACATTTTAAGCACCATGCTAAATTTCCTTTACCAATTATTCAAACACCGTTGACTGGGTAATGTCATGAACTTCCTCTGCCATTACCTAAATGGTTTTCTACGTTATATCCTGTCATGGATATCATGCTCTGCTTGTCCTTGGGAAGGATATACCCCTGAAATATGTGTTTAAACACATTTTCCTTTACATTGTTCTGATTAATCTGATAATCACATTTTCCATTCCATTGTCTTGTTTAACCTTTCCTGTGGTATATATGATCTAAGCAGTAATATTCTCCTGCTTATGTAAACACCTCGTCGTACAACCTAGTCAGTAAGACCCTGTTACTATTGTTGATGACATTTCGGTAACCACCGATGGACGAGAACTTTGCCTATTGGTCCGCCTCGTTCAACGAGCAGGAAAATGGTTCTCTTTGTCCCTCGCCCTTGGTACCAAAGTTGTTGCCAACATAAATGGCAGGCTACCCTCTGACATACCTTACTATCGTGACCGTGCAAGATGTCAGCACCCTTTCTACTTTTAACCCACATGGTGGGCCCATAACCCACAGTTCCACAAGATCGAAACCTGACTCTCTTGTACACCCTATTGACAAAGTTATTCCTAGAGCTTGACTTCGTATGTAGTTCGTGGGCCACCTTCCTAGTGATCTATTCTGGTATCAGACACAATACTTATTCCCATTGCTCTGAACCCCTTTCACATTTCATATCAGGCAACGAATGATTTCCTATGCGCTTGAAACTTCTACTTTGCACCTTCTTACTTTGCTCTCGATAATTTCTTAAGTTTCAATTCGAGAGTTACTTTCGCCACCTTCCCTGATGTTATCGACCAGATAGACAACCTTGCAGAGGTCTGTTCTCCCGGACTACCCACCCTTTACTCTTTCATAAGTACGATGGAGTTCCCAAAGAAAGGATGCCGACTTCATCATGATGACTTGAAGCAGAGAAATCAAGACAACAATGTAATGGATCGACCTCTTCGAGAAGAGCAACCAAGACCGGAAGAATCGTCAGAATTTCGTAATCTATTCTTCCCCCTTACTCCCTTCTTAAATCTCGGGACGAGATTTCTTGTAGTGGAGGAGAATTGTGACGCCCGGATAATTAAGCTACAGTAACTTTCTACTAATGATGCCACGTCACCTCGATTACTGTTGCTAATCTCGCGTTAGTTCGAAAATGATTCAAATTCAAATTCAAAATGAAGCAAGCAATAAAAGTTTTCAAATATTAAGACTAAAATGTTCGGGGTGAGCCAAATAATGCATAGGTAAGTATGGTGGAGAAACCACACTTTTATAAAAGTGTAAAATACTCTAAAATGTTTTAAACAGTAGCAAAAACAATTAGTTGAATGCCTTTTACAATAAATAAAATATTAAACTATTTTATTTTGTTGCCCAAACTTATGTGGCAGTAGCCTATTTATTGACACTAAATTAGGGACTACTTTTATAGTTTATAAAACTAAAATAAAACGAAAAACAGAAAAGAAAAATTAAACAAAAGGAAAAATACAAAAGAAAAAAAATAACAACAAAACTAATCTACTGGGCCCTGTGGCCCATTAGCCGAAAACACGGCCCACTTAAACCCTTCCCCTTCTCCTGTTCACCCCCGTCGCGCTGGACGCGCGCACCGCGTCCATGGCCGAAGATGGCCATGGGGCGGCCATTCGGTGCCCCCTGGCTCCTTTAGGTCGACGGCGACCCCTCCCCGAACCCCCTCTGACGAACCCTAGCCCACTCTCCCACCTCCCTCGCGCTGCTCTCTCCTTCCCCGCACGAGCCCGAAGCACTGCCGCCATGGCCTCCGTCGATCTCGCGGCCACCGTCGCCCCCACGCCTTGAGACCACGCCTAGGAGATCCGTCGTCGTCCAGTACGTCCTCTATGAGGACTCATTCGAGCTCTGCGCCTCTCCATCGCCGGATCCGCATCGTCTTCTACCTCCGGCCAACGGAGCTCCGTCGCGTCGATTCGCCGCCCCACGCGCTCCGAGACCTCGTCGAGCCTCCTTGAGCTCCCCGGTGAGCACCACATCCATCCCCATCGCTTTCCCCACTGCCGAGTCCCTCCTAGATGCCCCGACCACCATTGCCGAAAGCTTACTCCGCCGCTCACCTCGCCGTTGCGGCCACAGCTCACGCTGCTCGCGTCTGAGCACATCATCGTGCTCAACGTCTCTGTAGGATGCCGTAGCACCCACCTGATCTTTCCCTCGTGCCCCCCTGCGTCTTCTCCGCCGGTGCCGTTCTCCGGCCGCCGCCTCGGCTCATTGCCGGTGCCGTTCCCGGCCACCTCGGCACCTGCATCTTGCCCCACCGGATGCGCGTGAGCGTCAGCTCACCGTAGGACCTAACCGCGCTCCAAATGGGCCACTGTGGCGGATTTCCGGCGCTGTCCCGCGTCGCCCCGCCGTCGATTTGGTCACCGGCGCGCGCGCCGGCGTTTAAACGCCGACGGGACCACCCATCAGGCCATTAGCCGCTAGCAGCCGTCCCTAACACCCACTGACCGGTGGGCCCACCTACTGTAGAGTTTAAATTAATTAAACTAACCATGTTATTAAACTAGGACACTGACAGCCGGACCCCACTCTGTTAACTAACTAATTAAATTAACTAAAGCACTGCTGATTAGCTTACTCGCTGACTACTGGGCCCGACTGGTCAATTTGACCAGTCAACCTGCTGACTGGGCTAGTCCCAGTCTATGACAGGTGGGCCCCATGTTGGCCTGTTTACCAGGCAACTGGTCAACTGTTGACCTGCTCACTCAGCAGGCTGGCCCCACCTGTCAGCCTGTAATGCCACTGCTGTGTACACCTAGCATTTAATATTTAATATATTTTTGAATTAAGTAAATTCAAGAAATTCAGAAAATGATTTAAAACATTGAAAATTAATAGAAAATAAACTGTAGCTCAGATGAAAATGTTTTCTACATGAAAGTTGCTCAGAACGATGAGACGAATCCGAATACGCAGTCCGTTCGCCCGCCACACACCCCTAGCATAGCAGACACGCAACTTCTCCCCTCCAGTTCATCTGTCCGAAAAAGCGAAACACCGGGAATCCTTTCCCGGATGTTTTCCCCCCTCGCCGGTATCACCTACTACCGCGTTAGGTCATCCCTAGCACAACGTATTGCCGCGTCTTGCTTTGTGTTACATTTGATTGCTCTGTTATTTATTGTGTTCCCCTCTGTTACTTCTTTCCGGTAGGCTCCGAGACCATTGCCGATACCCCTGTGATCGACTACATCGACGACGACACCTTCTTCTTGCCAGAGCAACCAGGCAAGCCCCCCCTTGATCACCAGATATCGCCTATTCCTTCTCTCTACTGCTTGCATTAGAGTAGTGTAGCATGTTACTGCTTTCGGTTAATCCTATTCTGCTGCATAGCCTGTCATTGTTGCTACAGTTGTTACCCTTACCCGCAATCCTAAATGCTTAGTATAGGATGCTAGTATTCCATCAGTGGCCCTACATTCTTGTCCGTCTGCCATGCTATACTATCGGGCCGTGATCACTCGGGAGGTGATCACGGGTATATACATATATACATACATACTATACAGGTGGTGACTAAAGTCGGGTCGGCTCGTTGAGTACCCGCATGTGATTCCGATGTGGTGGCTGAGAGGACAGGTGGCTCTATCCAGGTAGTGGTGGGCCTGAGTTCCCGACGGCCCCCGACTGCTACTTTGTGGCGGAGTGACAGGGCAGGTTGAGACCACCTAGGAGAGAGGTGGGCCTGGCCCTGGTCGGCGTTCACGGTTACTTTAAAATAACAAGCTTAACGAGATCTTGGTATTTGATCTGAGTCTGGCCACTGGCCTATACGCACTAACCAACTACGCGGGAATAGTTATGGGCACTCGACGTCGTGGTAGCAGCCGAAGCCTTCGTGGCGTCAGCGACTGAGCGGCGCGCCAGATTGGACCGCGTACGTGACTTCCTTTGTAATGGAGGTTGCTAGGTCTGCTTCCGGCCGCCCTCGCAACATGCATGTGTGAAATGGGCGATGGGCCCAGACCCCTGCGCCATAGGATTTAGACCGGCGTGCTGACCTCTCTGTTGTGCCAAGGTAGGGCTGCGACGTGTTGATCTTCTGAGGCCGGGCATGACCCAGAAAAGTGTTTCTAGCCAAATGGGATCGAGCGTGTTGGGTAATGTGGTGCACCCCTGCAGGGAAGTTTATCTATTCGAATAGCCGTGTCCCTCGGTAAAAGGACGACCCGGAGTTGTGCCTTGACCTTATGACAACTAGAACCGGATACTTAATAAAACACACCCTTCCAAGTGCCAGATATAACCCGGTGATCGCTCTCACACAGGGCGACGAGGGGAGGTCGCCGGGTAGGATTATGCTATGCGATGCTACTTGGTGAACTTACCATCTACTCTCTTCTACATGCTGCAAGATGGAGGCTGCCAGAAGCGTAGTCTTCGACAAAATTAGCTATCCCCCTCTTATTCTGGCATTCTGCAGTTCAGTCCACCGATATTGCCCCTTTACACAGATACCCATGCATAAGTAGTGTAGATCTTTGCTTGCGAGTACTTTGGATGAGTACTCACGGTTGCTTTTCTCCACTTTTCCCCTTTTCCTCTCTTCCCCCTCTTGTTCTATCATTCTGCAGTTCAGTCCACCGGCATTGCCCCTTTACACAGATAGCCATGCATAACTAGTGTAGATCCTTGCTTGCGAGTACTTTGGATGAGTACTCACGGTTGCTTTTCTCCCCTTTCCTCTCTTCCTGGTTGTCGTAACCAGATGCTGGAGCCCAGGAGCAAGACGCCACCGTCGATGATGACTCCTACTACACCGGAGGTGCCTACTACTACGTGCAGGCTGCTGACGACGACCAGGAGTAGTTTAGGAGGATCCCAGGCAGGAGGCCTGCGCCTCTTTCGATCTGTATCCCAGTTTGTGCTAGCCATCTTATGGCAACTTGTTTAACTTATGTCTGTACTCAGATATTGTTGCTTTCGCTGACTCGTCTACGATCGAGCACTTGTATTCGAGCCCTCGAGGCCCCTGGCTTGTATTATGATGCTTGTATGACTTATTTATATTTTTAGAGTTGTGTGTGATATATTCCCGTCAGTCCCTGATCTTGATCGTACACATTTGCGTGCATGATTAGTGTACGATCAAATCGGGGGCGTCACAAGGCAAGACAGCGATGGGCAACGGCGTAGGACGGGAGCGGCGGCAATGTCGCGAAGAGGTTGGAGATGGGGAGATGAAACTAAATTTTTCGTAAGTCCTATATATATGGGAAGGGCCTCTAGTACCGGTTGGGCAAGCGGCAGGAAGCGGCCACCTTAAGTACGGATTGGTGGCTCCAACCGGTACTAAAGTCCACCCTTAAATACCGGTTAAAGCCACGAACCGGAAATAAAGGGCGCGCTGTGATGTAAAAAAGTAAATGACTGAAAAATAGCAAATGACTGAAAAATAGCAAATGATGTCAGAAAGTGTTGAAAATTGATGACGTCGCTTTGAATGGTGCATACGGAACGCAAAAAATTCTGGAGTTCAAATAAGTTTAGAAAAATGAAGTGCCCGTGTAACAGATGAGTTCTCGTCTGAAACCTTAATACTCCGAAAGAGATTGTCCAGTTTGTACACAAAGTGCATCTAGTTTTCGCCGTAACCCTCTCTACTTTTTTGCACATGCTATGTGGGTGAAATGATGATACCATGCCAAGTTTCAACATTTTCAGAGTTCATTTTGTAGTGATTTTCAATTTCACGGTCATTTAGCTCTCTAAACAAATCTGTAAATGACTGAAAAATAGCAAATGATGTCAGGAAGTGTTGAAAATTGATGACGTCGCTTTGAATGGTGCATACGGAACGCAAAAAAGTCTGGAGTTCAAATAATTTTAGAAAATTGAAGTGCCCGTGTAACAGATGAGTTCTCGTCCGAAACCCTGATACTCTGAAAGAGATTGTCTAGTTTGTACAGAAAGTGCATCCAGTTTTTGCCGTAACCCTCTCTACTTTTTTGCACATGCTATGTGGGTGAAATGATGATAGCATGCCAAGTTTCAACATTTTCAGAGTTCATTTTGTAGTGATTTTCAATTTCACGGTCATTTAGCTCTCTAAACAAATCGATAAATGACTGAAAAACAGCAAATGATGTCAGGAAGTGTTGAAAATTGATGACATCGCTTTGAATGGTGCATACGGAACGCAAAAAAGTCTGAAGTTCAAATAAATTTAGAAAAATGAAGTGCCCGTGTAACAGATGAGTTCTTGTTCGAAACCCTGATACTCCGAAAGAGATTGTCCAGTTTGTACACGAAGTGCATCCAGTTTTTTTCGTAACCCTCTCTACTTTTTTGCACATGCTATGTGGGTGAAATGATGATACCATGCCAAGTTTCAACATTTTCAGAGTTCATTTTGTAGTGAATTTTAATTTCACGGTCATTTAGCTCTCTAAACAAATCAGTAAATGACTGAAAAATAGCAAATGATGTCAAAAAGTGTTGAAAATTGATGACATCACTTTGAATGGTGCATACGAAAGGCAAAAAAAGTCTGGAGTTCAAATAAGTTTAGAAAAATGAAGTGCCCGTGTAACAGATGAGTTCTCGTCCGAAACCCTTATACTCCAAAAGAGATTGTCCAGTTTGTACAGAAAGTGCATCCAGTTTTTGCCGTAACCCTCTCTACTTTTTTGCACATGGTATGTGGGTGAAATGATGATACCATGCCAATTTTCAACATTTTCAGACTTCATTTTGTAGTGATTTTCAATTTCATGGTCATTTAGCTCTCTAAACAAATCGGTAAATGACTGAAAAATAGCAAATGATGTCAGAAAGTGTTGAAAATTGATGACGTCGCTTTGAATGGTGCATACGGAACGCAAAAAAAGTCTGAGATTCATATAAGTTTAGAAAAATGAAGTGCCCGTGTAACAGATGAGTTCTCGTTTGAAACCTTAATACTCCGAAAAAGATTGTCCAGTTTGTACACAAAGTGCATCTAGTTTTTGCCGTAACCCTCTCTACTTTTTTGCACATGCTATGTGGGTGAAATGATGATACCATGCCAAGTTTCAACATTTTCAGACTTCATTTTGTAGTGATTTTCAATTTCACGGTCATTTAGCTCTCTAAACAAATCGGTAAATGACTGAAAAATAGCAAATGATGTCAGGAAGTGTTGAAAATTGATGACGTCGCTTTGAATGGTGCATACAGAACGCAAAAAAGTTTGGTGTTCAAATAATTTTAGAAAATTGAAGTGCCCGTGTAACAGATGAGTTCTCGTCCAAAACCCTGATATTCTGAAAGAGATTGTCTAGTTTGTACAGAAAGTGCATCCAGTTTTTGCCGTAACCCTCTCTACTTTTTTGCACATGCTATGTGGGTGAAATGATGATACCATGCCAAGTTTCAACATTTTCAGAGTTCATTTTGTAGTGATTTTCAATTTCACGGTCATTTAGCTCTCTAAACAAATCGGTAAATGACTGAAAATAGCAAATGATGTCAGGAAGTGTTGAAAATTGATGACGCTTTGAATGGTGCATACGGAACGCAAAAAGTCTGAAGTTCAAATAAATTTAGAAAAATGAAGTGCCCGTGTAACAGATGAGTTCTTGTCCGAAACCCTGGTACTCCGAAAGAGATTGTCCAGTTTGTACATGAAGTGCATCCAGTTTTGTCCGTAACCCTCTCTACTTTTTTGCACATGCTATGTGCGTGAAATGATGATACCATGCCAAGTTTCAACATTTTCAGAGTTCATTTTGTAGTGATTTTCAATTTCATGGTCATTTAGCTCTCTAAACAAATCAGTAAATGACTGAAAAATAGCAAATGATGTCAAAATGTGTTGAAAATTGATGACATCACTTTGAATGGTGCATACGAAACGCAAAAAAAGTCTGGAGTTCAAATAAGTTTAGAAAAATGAAGTGCCCGTGTAACAGATGAGTTCTCGTCCGAAACCTTTATACTCCAAAAGAGATTGTCCAGTTTGTACAGAAAGTGCATCCAGTTTTTGCCGTAACCCTCTCTACTTTTTTGCACATACTATGTGGGTGAAATGATGATACCATGCCAAGTTTCAACATTTTCAGACTTCATTTTGTAGTGATTTTCAATTTCACGGTCATTTAGCTCTCTAAACAAATCGGTAAATGACTGAAAAATAGCAAATGATGTCAGAAAGTGTTGAAAATTGATGACGTCGCTTTGAATGGTGCATACGGAACGCAAAAAAAGTCTGAAGTTCAAATAAGTTTAGAAAAATGAAGTGCCCGTGTAACAGATGAGTTCTCGTTCGAAACCCTGATACTCCGAAAGAGATTGTCCAGTTTGTACACGAAGTGCATCCAGTTTTTGCCATAACCCTCTCTACTTTTTTGCACATGCTATGTGGGTGAAATGATGATACCATGCCTTTGTTTTTAACAGATGCGTTTTCGGTCGAAACCCTAATACTTCGAAACAGATTGTGTAAACATGTAAAAATATACATAAAATATACATTGACCTAAATGCTATGTGTAAACATGTAAAAATATACCCTCTGTAAAGAAACTATAAGAGCATTTAGATCATGATCTTATATTTTTTATAGATAAATACATCAAAAATACTTTGATCATCAATGATCTTTTTGTGTAAATTCTGAATTGTCAATATGAGTCCTCAACAGTTTGTAAACCGGTGAAGACTCATATTGCGGCGACAAATTCTGCACATAGAGTTCAATGAAGGCCAAGTGCTTGTGATAGTTTGAGAAGTAACATATTTAAGGTGGTAAAAACCTTGTTAGGAGAGCGAGGTGGGACTAAAAAACAGCCTGGCACAACCTCTTCAGTACCGGTTCGTAGCATGAACCGACACTAAAGGGGGACTGTGGGGCCACAGCCTCTTTAGTACCGGTTCATGGGATGAACCGGTACTATAGATCTCCGCTCGCCTAGCCATTTGAACCGGCACTAGTGCCGGTTCTGTTACAAATCAGGACTAATGTGCTTCACATTTGACCCTTTTTCTACTAGTGCGTGCCAGGGCAGCTGTCGGAGGTGGTACGCTGTGCCGTCGATCGACACGCTGCCGGCGTCGCCCTCAAACCGCACCTGCATTTGCATGTTGGCAAGATCGCGCACGCCGGAAATCAGTTGAGCAGCCATTGTCCATTACTACTTTGATTAGAAACGCTTTGATCCGATCCAGTTCCCTACCATGATGGCGTGGCCGCGGTTGACGATGGAGACGTTGACGGGGGCGTAGGAGTGGTTGAGGAGCTGAACTCCCCGTCGCGCTCTGCAATCAAGACATCATACAACGGACATGAATCATCAAAACATGTACGCATGGGTTCATCGGAAGGGAAGGGAATGGGGGTTATGTTATGTTAATGGATGGATCGATCGGCGGAGGGGGACGGAGTGTACCGGTCTCCTGCTAGCCTCTGGCTGCAAGGACGGCCAAGATGAGGATGGAGGCGGAGAAGAAGAGGAGCACCGCGGAGGCTAAGACAGCGAGGTGGACGCATCTTGTTTCCTCCTGTTATTTGCCTCTTTGGTGGGTGTGTGTGTGTGGAATCGCCTGCTCTTTGGTGTTGAGCCAGGGACAGGTGCGGCATATATATAATGCGAGGAAAATGGCACGGGTCAGCCATGGCCGGCCTGCGGCCGCGCTAGGTAATCGGAAGCTAACCTTCTGCGACGTACGTACACACATCCAAATTCACAGCTAGCCAAGATGTGTTCGGTTGTGCTCCTATCTAAAGACTCTGAACAAAATCCACAGGTTTGTTGAATATATAAACAATTTTCTGATTAATTTAACCAATAAATAAATCACGAGCATGGCAATGACAGTATTAAACATATACTTATATTTGATCACGTAAACACGTACAAGACACAAAGCAGAAAGATTTACAAAACTAAACTAATACGGCAACACCGAAATAAATAGGAGCAGGATAAACGTGTTATACCCTCGAGTAGGCCAAAACGAAGCCGCGACAGCGATATCCTCAGCGGCCTTCTTTTCAGCAATGGCCTTCTCGACAGCGAGTCGGTCGGCTTCTGTGGTGGTGGACATGGTGATGACAAATATGACACGGGCGCAGACGATGTATAGTGGACGTGGACGTACGGCGACGAGCAGTCACGTAGGAGAAGCTCCCAAAAACCTAGTCGACCTCTGTCGGTGTCAAAACCGGCGGATCTCGGGCAGGGGGTCTCGAACTGTGCGTCTAGGATCGATGGTAACAGGAGACAGAGGACACGATGTTTACCCAGGTTCGGGCCCTCTCTATGGAGGTAATACCCTACTTCCTGCTTGATTGATCTTGATGAATATGAGTGTTACAAGAGTTGATCTACCACGAGATCGTAATGGCTAAACCCTAGAAGTCTAGCCTATGTGTATATGGTAACGAATGTCCCATCCGGACTATGCTCTCCAGTTTATATAGATACTGGAGAGATCTAGGGTTACATGTAGTCGGTTACATAAGAAGGAATCTTCATAGTTGGTCGCCAAGCTTGCCCTCCACGCCAAGTAGAGTCCAATCCGGACACGGTGCAGTCTTCGGCCTTCATGTCTTCACAGCCCATCAGTCCGGCCCATGGATAACAGGCCGGACGCCCGAGGACCCCTTAGTCCAGGACTCCCTCAGTAGCCACTGAACCTGGCTTCAATGACGAGGAGTCCGGCGCGCAGATTGTCTTCGTCATTGCAAGGCGGGTTCCCTCCCTCCGAACTCCGGAATAGTCTTCGGATGTAGTAGATATATTCGGACCTGTGTATATATAATTGCAGAAAATACAATATTCCACGAGTCTGATTTGTTGATAACTGTTTACGGCATCGCATCACGCCTACCCGGTTACTATTTGCAACCGTTGGCTGGCACGTCGCCCCACGTCACGGGATGCGGTTTTACTGGCACGTCTTGCCAAGGCAGAGATCGTGTTCCCTTATTCACGGGATTCTCATTAATGAAGGCGTGGGCAACCCAACCGTCCTCTGGGTACAACTCTCTGGAGATTGGTAAGTTTCGAGACCCAGGTGGATACGCTTAGTATCTGGGGTCTTTATATAGGGTCCCAGACTCGTCTTCTTCCTTTGCACTTGCTTCTTCCTCAACCCTAGCCACCCCAAGTTCCAACCCTCGGGTTCCCATCGCCACCATCCCTAATCATGTACGGATCCAGCCGTCAAGGCCGGTGGGTGGTGTCGGTGTCATAACCGGCGGATCTCGGGTAGGGGGTCCCGAACTGTGCGTCTAAGGCGGATGGTAACAGGAGGCGGGGGACACAATGTTTACCCAGGTTCGGGCCCTCTCGATGGAGGTAATACCCTACTTCCTGCTTGATTGATCTTGATGATATGAGTATTACAAGAGTTGATCTACCACGAGATCGTAGAGGCTAAACCCTAGAAGCTAGCCTATGATTATGATTTGTGTATATCCGTATCGACTAGCCTGGCCTCGGTTTATATAATGCACCAGAGGCCTAGGATAACAAGAGTCCTAGCCGAATGCGCCGGTGGGGAGGAGTCCTTGTCTTGGTCACCAAGTCTTGTAGAATCTTCCTTGTATGCGGCAGCTGTCCGAACTGGCCCATGAGTATACAGCCGTGGGGGTCCTCGGCCCAATCCAACTGATCGGGAGACGACGTGATGAGTACCCCCTAGTCCAGGACACCGTCAGTAGCCCCCTTAACCGGTCTTCAAGTTGGGGCGCTCCTCGATTCTTCCGAACTGTTCTTCATCTTCGGTTGTCGGTCTTGAAAACTGGTTGAACAAATCTTCTCATCTTCGATCTTGAGGGTCGCCGAAGTGCATCCGACGAGTTTACACGTCGGGTATCCGAGGAGCCCCTTTAAGTTTCCGTACTTTATCAATGCCTTGTTATTTTTATGCCACACCTCGGTTTTGAAGTTGTTCCCGGGCGGCAGTGTCCTCTTGCATCCAAGCCCCAACGCCGGACTGTATTCGAGGTATCTTTTGCAGCCGGGTACCAATGCCGGGCTGTATCCGAGCTCCAACGTCGGACTACATCCAAGCTCCAACGCCGGACCGTATCCAAGCTCCAATGCCGGACTATGGTGGAGCTTCAACGCCGGACTGTATCCGAGGTGTCATAGATCACCTTGGTTCTAAAAAGTTTAGCCGAGCTCAATGCCGGAAATGCCCTCTATGGAGCCAGCCACTGGCGCCTGAGCTTTATGCCAGACTGCTTCCGAGGTGGTGCACCACCAGACAGCGGGCTGATTTTTTGTGAATATTTTTGATTGGTGCAATTTATTCTCTGCCGAGATATATAGCCAGTATATGTATATCCGGTAGCCCTCAAGGTGTGTGTTGGTCTAAAATTTGAGATGCACCTGAAGGAAAATATGAAACTGCTGACCCTAGTAGCCCCTGAGACTCAGGTCGATTTGCGAAATCGGCGTGAGGATCAACTCCTAGCTCGGCAGCATACATAGGAATAGAAACGTAGTGTAATATATTAGAAATAATAATGATCAGCAGACGGGCCCCTGAGAGAGGGTCGTGAGAAGTCGCCGTGATATATTAGCTTGATGCCAGATAGGTCCAAATGGTACTTATTGTTGTCCGAAGACGCGCTTTCCCATAGTTCGATCAAGCCGAACACTGAGCCCTTTGAATTTTCTACATTGAATAGGCAATGCAGTAGCCCCTGAGACACTGGTCGGGTGGCAACACCAGATCAGGGGATCAATGTGCCCCTTTAATATTTGTAAATAATGAGCGCAAAGCCCAGTAGCCCCCGAGCCTTAATGTGGGCACGGGTGGCCGAATTAAGCATAGATATCTAGAGTAAAATCACAGATTATGTGTAATGATTCTATGTATCCAAGTACTTTACATCATTATTTTGACTCCATTGCGACCGTTTATCAGTTGAAAGTGGCCCATCGTCAGCTTCTACCCATTTGTAGATACTACGCAGGGTGTTTCCGCAATAACAAGAGAACCCTTAGCTGACGTCTCGGTGCCCGAAGGCGGTTGTGTTAGCGGAAACGAGGCAATCAGATATGCGGGCCTTATAACATTCGCTTAGTCATAGGAGCTTTAAACTATAGAAGCTAGCTATGAGCCCCCGGTTAGTGTTCGGCGACATCCGAGGTCAAGCCGTAAACACTTCGGCCAATGTTACGAACGGCCCATCATTTAACATAGTCATCGGATCGTTGACCAGTTTACACTTATTGTGATAGGCAGTTTTTGGCTTTCTCCACTGAGGTGCTTAACCATGCGAGCTGGAAGCACAATCGCAGTGGTTCTCCCTTTGCACACCTAGCCATACAAAGCGGAACGTAGGAGGCAAGCACAGGAGCTGGGCAACCCAACTATTGACCAAAGACACAATTCGAAACCAATGCATATATAGTAGTGTCCGAGAATGTTTTTGCCGAATCTCTAAAGGTGTCCGGCGTTGCACTGCGAGAATTATGCTGGAAACACACAAATAGTTTAAAAGTGCCATAAGCTTGGAAAACCAGAAAAAAAAACTTCAGTAAAAACTGGACGTTCGAACTACAACAAGTGTTCGGTGCCAAATCGAAAATTGGTCTTAGAAAAAAAGGTGCTTCTGTCGTGCTTTAACATGACACATCCTATCTCAAGACTTCAAGCGGGTCAGCCTACGGCTTCAACCTCCTATCTTGAAGGCGGAGTACTTCTCGTTAGGCCAGTTTAGTAAACTGATCTCTAGCGGTTTTGAAAGAGAAATTAGGCTCCCCGGCTAGTGACCACACACTCGTGTCGAAAAAGGGAGTGGTAAATAATAATAAAAAACTTTGCAACGACTAAGAAGAAGAACACTTATTATAAAACGGCTCATTTAAGAGCCCCCAAGTGACTTGGGTAAAATAATTTTATGTATAATGATTGTATGTACCGAAGTACTAATATCATATCTTTGTTCACCCGAACTTTAAACGCGTCTTAACCGACCGTCGGCTTCTCCCTCTTTGGTCAAGGACCGAAAAGTGTTATGTACTCCACCTGTTGAAAATATGGACGGTGTTTCCGATAACCAGGCAATTAGGCCATAAGGCTGTAACAGACAAAGCGTGCTCAGGGAACTTATGCTATATTACTGACAAAGTGTAAGAAGCATCTTCGAAGAAAATAGTACCCCCACCGATACCTTTCTTCGATTGCTCATTGTTCATATGAGACTTGTGCAATAGATTTTTTATACTCATGAGTTCCGTTGTGTGCCGACCATAATTGAAAACAATAAGAGTGCTAGCTTTCGGCTTCACCCAGTCTGAGGTCCGAGCTCGGATGATCCGACCGTGACAATCGCAGAGGTGCTCCCTTTACTCCCTAGCCGAACAATCGGGAACGTAGGGGTAAACACAGGAGCGAGGCAACCCAGCTTGCAAATCGCTTAAGTCAATATGGTGCATATTGTGGCGTAATACACGAACAAGGAACGAAGCCGTTCAAGTATAATCATATGCAAGAGGAAAGGCTTCATGAAGGAAGCCCCCAAGTGAACTGGGTATTTGAATTTGTGTGTCACAAACAAGGTTATGACAAGGAATTTTTTTCACAAACAACTTTTTGCCAAAAAGGTATAATGCTAGGTCAAACCGAACACAAGTTAAAAATTTAAAACTTTGAGCATGAAGGCATCTTAGCTGGTTAATGTGTTCGGCATTGATGACGCGGTCCGAGATTGATGCGGGACAAGGTTCCATCCCCCAAGCCGGTCCCGAGGTGGCAGAGCGAAGAGCTCGGCACTCCGAAGTGGTGACATAGCACGGCCAATGCAGGCCGGCAGAGTGACGCCGAAGTCCCCGGCGTGGGGTATGTCAGTACACCGAGTTGACGATACTGCCCGACCCGGATCATTTTCCTGTGCACAAAAATAGTGCAAACCGGAGATAATAGTAATAATAATAATTAAAAAAATCGTTGCATAATAAATAATTTATGCAAAGTGAGTAATAAAAGAAAATATGGCCTGCGCGCCGAAGTGAACGTCGATGCAGGGCGTCGGCGTGATGCGGTGAAGGCGTGGCAAAGCCTGAATTCATAGGTCGGTCCGAGTTTCGGATGCGGCGTGCGCCGGACTATGTACGGAACCTGACCGAACCACCGTGCGACCGTCGTTAGTGCGGCCATCATTCGATAGACCTGCGTACAGATGATGGAACAAACCAGAGTAATAATTTCTTCGAAAAAATAAACCCAAACAAGCAAAAATTACTAGGATTAATAGCACCTGGTTTATTTGTTGTAGGAATACATGGAAAGGTGACTCCCAAAATTGGGACTCAATCCGCACATCCATTGCCTGATGGGCGATAAAGCGTTGGCATGGCAATGCTGGCAAAGGTTGGCTTGCCGAGACAAAGCCCTCGGTCCAGCTAATCGTGACGAAGCTGGTCGGCTGGTGACACCAAAGTCACCGGAGTAGGTTGATGAAGAGATGAGGAAGCCCCCGGTCTAGCCGAGGTGTTGGAGCAGCTCGGCGAAGAGATGCCGGAGTCTACATGTCAGCCGATGTGTCGAAACAGGTCGGCGTGTTTGATGATGATTTGAAGAAGAGGCAGCATGGTGATGCCGACGCAGGTCAGGACTTGTGACGCGATCGACGCTAGCTTGATGAAGCTACCACGTGGCGATGCCGGTGTGCCCGCTCCGTGTAATCCGTGGGGCAGCGATGTTGATGATGATTTATCCTTCGCGATGCCGAACTCTTGTTCGGCTTGCCGAGATGATGATCGAAGGAGTTGAGCTCGGCTCAATAAAGCGGCGACGTGTCTAGCGTAGGTCGGCAGCTGTGGAGCAATACTGCCAGACTGGTTTGACACCAGCGTGATGGTGAAGATTACCTCGGAGGAGGCTTAAAATTTTATGGGTACGTGTTTAAAAACAACACGCAATACCCTAGAAAAAAAATTCCTTCAAAAGGGGTGTCCGATATTCCGTTGATGAAGAAACATGAACTCGGGCCGGATTCGTATTCGCGCAAAAAACGGATCCGAAAATCGTTGCGCTCATTGGAGGTTTCCCGGAGTTTGAACGGTCGGATCGAGCTGAAATTTTGAGGGGTGGTAGATATAGGAATTCCGCAGCCGATCAACGGTTGGATCTTCCAAAGGACGTCCGAGCTAGATGCTGGATGCGACGCTCCAAACTCGTCCAGATTCCCATCCAGATTCGAAACGGCTCCGGTATATCGCGGATTGCCAGAGATTCCTCCATCGGAACTCGACAAAATTTTCCAGGGTTGTTGTAGACTCAATTCCGCACAATTCCACCGAAGCAATCGTTAAAACGACACTTGAGGAGGCGGTGGCGGCGGATACAAGTTCGCTGTCCAGAAAAACAGCACAGTTGCCCGAGGGCAATGTTGACGTTGAGCCCCCGGGCTCCCTGGATGATTCCTCCATGATCTTGATAGAGATCGGAGTTGATGTTGATGAAGTCCCTCATCCGAACATGACGATCGGAGGTAGGGCGCAGTCCTCGGTCCAGCCAAGGTGACCAGTCGAGCTGGTGACGAAGATGCCAAAGTCGCAGTTGATCTGCAGGCGAGCCATCGATCTTTTGCCGATCACACAGCGGAACTCTCAATGAAAGCATCAATTTCGGTGTCAAAACCGGTGGATCTCGGGTAGGGGGTCCCGAACTATGCATCTAAGGCGGATGGTAACAGGAGGCGGGGGACACAATGTTTACCCAGGTTCCGGCCCTCTCGATGGAGGTAATACCCTACTTCCTGCTTGATTGATCTTGATGATATGAGTATTACAAGAGTTGATCTACCACGAGATCATAGACGCTAAACCCTAGAAGCTAGCCTATGATTATGATTTGTGTATATCCGTATCGACTAGCCTGGCCTCGGTTTATATAATGCACCAGAGGCCTAGGATAACAAGAGTCCTAACCGAATACGCCGGTGGGGAGGAGTCCTTGTCTTGATCACCAAGTCTTGTGGAATCTTCCTTGTATGCGGCAGCTGTTCGAACTGGCCCATGAGTATAGGGCCGTGGGGGTCCTTGGCCAATCCGACTGATCGGGAGACGTGATGAGTACCCCCTAGTCCAGGACACCGTCAGGTGGCTTCTTCTGTCACAGAGGAGGATATTGCGAAGCTTCGCGCTGCAAGGTATCTGACCCCGGAAATCCTTCATCGGCTCCCTACACAGGGGCAGGTCGTTCCTACCCCCAAATCCGGCGAGAGGGTAGTGTTTGTGTCCAACTTCCTCCATGGGTTAGGGTTCGCGCTTAACCCCTTCGTCCGGGGGCTCATGTTCTACTATGGGCTAGACTTTCACGATCTGGCCCCGGACTCTATTCTCCTCATCTCGACATTTATCGTCACGTGTGAGGCCTTCCTTCGGACTCCTCCGCACTTTGGTCCGTGGCTCAAGACCTTTGATGTGAGGCCGCAGGTGACAGAGGAGGAGCAGGCAGAGTGCGGCAGCGTCACAATAGGCAAGCTTGCCAGCGCGGTTTGGTTTGAAGGATCTTTCGCCAAGTCTTCCGACCTATGGCAGCAGGGGTGGTTTTATATCAACGAGCCGCAGGGCTCCAAGTGGGTGGCTACGCCAGCGTTCCGACCCGGCCCTCCAATTCAGCTTGCTTCATGTATCAATAAGGGACCGGACTAGGGATTCGTCAGTGAAGTGCAGACTCTGCAAGGTCGCATCTGAAGCCTTACCGAGAAGGGCATCGGTCTTGTGAACGTCGTTCAAGTAATTCTAGTCCGCCGGACCCTGCCATGTCAGCGGCGGCCTCTCCGTGTGTGGGAGAATCCAGAAGGGCGGCGGCCTCTTCAGCACTTCTTCGGCACCACGCATGAAGGAATGTGGAAATTATATTTCGGGGAACGAGAGCAATGGCCGGACACCACCAAAGATGTAGGCCTTGACTGCAATCATCCGGACACTGCGGTAAGTGCTCAAACTCTGAACACCTTCCATTCAATCATCTCCTGACAAGATACTGAACAATTCGTCCCTTTACAGGACTGGATAAAGAAAGCGGTGTTGATCTGGTGTCCGGCGCCCCTTCCCGAAGACTCTGCGACCGCCCTTCTGACGAGAATGCTGATTCCCACACCGTACCAGGTGCCTGTAGAAGGGGGCAAGAGCGGGGGACCTGAAGGTGATACTCGCCCTGAGGACGAATTAGACGCTGTGTTCGGGGACACCGAAACTCTTTTGCCCAAGGGCAAAGATGCGGAGGAAGCTCTCCATGGCAAAAAGAGGGTTGCTTCCGAAGATCAGGAGGGGAAGCCTTCCAAGAGAGGACAAATGCCATCGTCAGGTACTTTGGGCCGGGCAAGCAATGCTGCCGTAAGGCTTTCTGGCGAGGACGAACCTCTGGCCAAACCGTAAGTGGGGCACTTTAAACGTACCTCATTCTTCCCTTATTAGTGAAGTAATCATCCGACATATGCACATCCACGCAGGTTAACGCCTGGTGTTTCTCAATCGTCCTCCTCCTCGGGAGACCTTCTTCTGGAGATGATGGAGAGTGACACGCCATCTCCGGCTTCTTCGCCCAACAAGGGGGATGATATCGAAGTATCGTCCCGAAGGGCTCCTCCCAATCTTCAAGCACTGCAGGAAACGAAGAAGGCGTTACCCGAAGGTGGTGCCTCTGTCATCCCAGGTTCGGGAATCAAGGATGACGGCCCCGAACCGTCCGGTTTACATCCGGAGACGATTCTGGGGGAGAATAAGCAGATTCCTTCAAAGGAATGCCGTACTCCGGCGGTGGTTTCCATAGACCCCGGAGCGCCGGAAATGTTGACGGACATGCTGCAGCGAGCGTCCATTCCAGAGAAGCACCGTGCCTTGATGGTTACGGTGGTCGAAAAGGTTCTATCCGCGAAAAGTGGATTGAACGAGGCCTTCTCGAGCCTTCTAAGAGGTTTTGAGGTTTGTGATGTAGTTTTGCCAATTGAATGATATTGACAGAATGAACCTGTTGTATATGCAGTAGCCCCTGAGACTCGGATTGCCTTCCAAAGGAAGCGATCGGAGGATAGAAAATATATGCTCAGGTACTAACCTTGATTTTACTTCAAATACAGGCTACCTCCCCTCCTGCGGCTACCCGAAATAAGGAAGTGGCCGAACTGCAGCGAAAGCTGGATATTGCGGAGGATGATATTGCATTGATCAACAGGCGTCTTGACGACTCGCAAGGTATATATTCCTAGCATTCTTTACACCAATGTACTTGTAATTTAAGCCTGACTCTAAAAAGAGTTTTATATGAAATGTGCATGAATGCAGATGGTGCTGCCGCCGTGGAGGCCCTTCGGGCGGAGCAGGCCCGGGCCAAGGAGCAGGCCCGGGTTAGTAATGCGGCAGCCGAAAAGGCATCAGCTGAGTTGAAAGACGAACAAGCTGCACGGCGCCAAGACAAAGAGAAGATGTCCACTATGGCGCACGAGTTAGAGAATGCGGCTGGCCGCTGTAAACTTCTTGAGGAGGAAAATAAAGCCAAAACGGCTGAACTTGACAAGGCCTTACGAGAGGCGAGAGAAGCACGGTCTGAATCCAGAGCGACCCATGAGGAGATCCGGCAAACTGGGGAGATTGCGGCTGGCAAGCCCTTCTTGCTGCAGACTAAGTTCGGCGATCCGAACTATGTTCGGCTTAACCAAGTATGGAGTTCTTCGGACAAATTTTTGGACTTACCGAAGAGTTCTTCCGATGCGGCGCAGTTTTACCACGCACAAGAGGGATATGCAACGGAGAAGCTTTTCTGGAAGCAATTCAGCACGTCAAAGCGCCCTCTGTTGCTCAATGAACAGATGTCCCAGTGGGCTGAGCTTCATAGGATATCTGGTGACGCCATGAAGAACGTCATAATCCGGTTGTGGCCAAATGAACCTATTCCTGGTAGTTATTTTGGCCTGGTGCGGCGGCTTGTTGACGCGGTGCCACATATCGACGCTGTGAAGCGATCGGCGTGCATTGAGGGTGCACGGATGGCCTTTGCCCGAGTCAAAACATTTTGGCTAAAGATGAAGGCCATTGACGTTGCGGCGAGGAGTCCACCCACGGGCCAAGACCGTAATGAGCCGGAGCACTATTTTGAAGACGTCTTAGACGCTGCCCTCTTGATAGAGGGTCAATGCTAGAAAGATATAATGTTCGAGTGATTTATATAATGGTGTAACAGACAACTTTATAGTTAATCTATTTATATTTTGCTCGAAAGCTTGAATTCCTCCTGTGTGGCCATTTTAGTATAATCTGAAAATTTTCCAGTCGTCGGCTTCAGCCCCCTCGTAGGAAGTACGGGGGTGTTCGGAAAAGCCTTTAATCACTCTTTACCCAAAGTCTTGGTCCATAAAGGAGGTGATAATGCGGCGAACCAGGCAATCAGACTATAGGGATTTAACACTTTCACTTAGCCATGGGAGTTTTATGGTGGGGCTACGACATAGCCCCTGGTATGTATACGGCGCATAGTGCCTTACATATGTTGATCTAAAAGAGACCCCTCGTGTGACACGGAGAATCACTAAAGATTCGAATAAGTCGTCAAGTGATTGACCAGCTCTCGCCGCATCATGACAGTCAGTTTTCGGCTTTCTCTACTGAGGTGCTCATCCGGTCTAGGCCAGGGCACAATCACAGTAGTTCTCCCTTTACTACCCTAGCCGATAGAGCGGAACGTAGGGTAGCAAGCACAGGAGCCGGTCAACCCAACTATTGACCAAAGACAATGATTCGGAGCTCACTACTAGGAAAAAGCCTCCTAGTGGCGCACCTGTTTTGCCTACTAATGGCGCACTACAGGTGCGCCACTAGCATCACGCCATTAGAACTTTTTACTAATGGCGCACCGGGCAGTGCGCCATTAGTACATCACACGGTGCGCCATTACTATCTGACTTAGTAACGGCGCACCACATAGAAGTGCGCCATTACTAACTTTTTTTTAAATTTTTTTTCAGAAATATTTTTTTCAAATTTTTCGAAAGGTCACCCATCCTCACACTACTCCAGCCCAAGCACGCTTAACTTCAGAGTTCTATCCAACCAAAGCACCAATTCACTTCACAGGCACTTGTTGATATATCTATCATATCAATCCTATTAAACCTTGTTGATGTCTAGGACTTTGTCCATGTTCATGTTCATGAGTGTGATGAAATTTTGAAAAAATATTTCAAACTTCCCGGTCATATTACGTATCATATTTTGAAAAAAAAAATCCAAAAAAAGTTTTTTTGAAACCAATTTTTTTCTATTACTAGTGGCACACCTAGCAAATGGTGCGCTACTAGTAAGTTTGATTTTTTTTCATTTTCCCCCTCTAGATCTTAAAAGCCCCATATCTTTCGTTTTGTTAGGTTTTCGGAGATTTTGATGATGTTGAATGGGGTTAATCCGAGTTCAATTCGTATGTAACTTTTCGAGTAGATGATTTTTCATATATAAAACTTTTTAATCCGAGTTCGTATGCAAAAGTTATGCCCATTTTACAAATTCCAGAGAGATTTTGCAAATAAAGTCGAATTTCATATTTGTAAATTTTCCCAACAACTAGACCACCTATCACATGGGAAACTTATTTTATTTTTTTGACATTTCCATCATTTTCTTTTATTTTTTTTAAAACTGAAAAGACGATCCACGGGCGGGGGGGGGTGCATTCGGTGGAATTTTTGGGCAAAGTTAGTAATGGCGCACCGTGGGTGTGGTGCGTCATTACTAGTTTAACTAGTAATGACGCACTACACCCACGGTGCGCCATTACTAACTTTGAAAAAAATAAAAAAAATTGTTAGTAGTGGCACACCGAGGGTGTGGTGCGCCATTACTAGTTAAACTAGTAATGGCGCACTGTCCCTGCTGCGCCATTACTAGTTTTGAAAAAAATAAAAAAAATTTGTTAGTAGTGGCGCACCGTGGATGTGGTGCGCCATTAGTATTTGGACACTAATGGCGTACCAACACATGGTGCGCCATTAGTATATAGTAGTGGCGCACCACATGTGTGGCGCGCCATTAGTGTCCATATTATCTATAGCCCTTTTCCTAGTAGTGGCTGATGCATATAAGGCCAAACTTGCGACGCCGAAGTACGCTATAGAGCTATTCGGACTTTTACTGGTGACTCGTTTGTTCCCATACCGGGCCCCTGGCAAGTTATGCCGAGGTGCGTCTTGTAAGGCAGCCGTTACGGCCGGACTCATTGTAGAAAGAGCATGAAAGATTAGTTCGGATAAAGTTTACTGGGAGCGGAGCAATATGCCAATGATAAATATATATAAAGAGTAAAAACCACAACCCAGCTATTTGACATGCTCGGGGTTGGGAACAGAGGAGAAGAGCATGGTACATGCTCAAAAGAAAGAGTGCGGTCTACAAAAGCTTATTTTGGACCTCCTGTCGCATGTCTGCGCCGCCCGTCCTCGGGGAGGGGAATCCTTAACGGAGTGGCCCCTTAGGTGAGTGTGCAGATCCGAACTTCGATAGAGTCCGATGTAGATGCTGTCCTGATGGTCACCTGTTTTTAAGAAATGATACAGAAAAATAAGGGAAACGGATAAAAACATTACGGGGATTCTTGCAGGGTTGTCCATATTGTGCTTCCGCCGATGCCCATGGTATCTTGAGTGCGTAGTGATGTACGTGTGGTGTAAACTTTGCCAGTACAGTAGGTGGGTGGCGGAAGCCGAACTGCTATTTCCGTTCTGGGAGTGGTCAAACTTCAGAGGGAAAGTGTTTCTGGCCCCTGGTATAAGGCTGGCGAGCCGATCCGTCGTCTCTATCGCCTGGTGGCCTCCTCCCCTTGTGATCGGCGTTGAGCTTGCCTGCCTGCTTGAGGACCCAATAGTTTATGTTGGTATGATTAGCTGGCTTATCAGGGTGACCGTGAATCTGACAAAGTCGGTCCAATATCCTGTCAAGGGTGGATGGTCCATCCTGGTTTGCCTTTAGTGGCTTCTTCCGTTGACCGGGCTTCGGATTGTGAAATCCGGCGTTCACCGCTGTGTCGCATATATTACTGTGAGTGTTGTGTTCGGTTCGTCGTGGCTTGCCGTTGCCGTCTCGAATTTCAGAAGTGCCTAGGTCGCTGGCGTTGTTGCTTTTACGAGCGAGCCAGTTATCTTCTCCCGCACAAAAGCAAGTCATTAGAGTGGTAAGGGCTTTCATGGACTTGGGTCCTTCCTGGCCGAGGTGACGCGCTAGCCATTCATCCCGGACGCCATGTTTGAAGGCTGCGAGGGCTTCTGCGTCCGGACAGTCGACAATTTGGTTCTTTTTTACTAAGGACCTAGTCCAGAGCTCCCTGGCTGACTCGCCGGGCTTCTGGACAATATGACTTAAGTCATCGGCATCTAGTGGACGTACATATGTTCCTTGGAAGTTGTCTTGAAAGGCGTCTTCCAAATCTTCCCAGCTACCAATAGAATTTTCTGGTAAACTGTTTAGCCAGTAGCGAGCTGGCCCTTTAAGCTTGAGAGGTATGTATTTAATGGCATGAAGGTCGTCTCCGCGAGCCATGTGAATATGGAGGAGGTAATCCTCAATCCATACCGCGGGGTTGTTGTTACATCGTATGATTCGATGTTAATGGGTTTAAACCCGTTTGGGAATTCGTGCTCCATTACCTCGTCGGTGAAGCAGAGAGGGTGTGCGGCTCCTCTATGTTGGGCCACACTGTGTAACACCTCCGGTGGACTCCGCTTACGGTTTTTGGACCGAGCCTGGTCGGGTCTGTTGTGTCCGAATGGATAACCGTCGTTACTGGTAGGGGCATGTCCCCGCGACCTGGGTGTCGGTTTTGTGTGTCCTGTTCTACCCTCCAGGTCTTGTTGGATGGCGCGAGTGTTCCCCCAAGCTGCTTTGTTCTTGCTTGGGTGGCCGGATGGGTTGGTATGGTGCTCTGCTTGTGCTGCTGCTTTGTCCGGACCAAATTGTGGTCGGCCCACCGCGTTGTTTGATGGTGATGTGGGCTCCAATGCCCTGCCACCGTGTCAAGGGAGCCACCTACTCTTGGGGTGGCTTTCGTCTGGGCCGCTAAGGCCGTATTCTTCTGCGGCCAGGACCTTGGTCCATCTATCATTGAGCAAATCCTGGCTTGCTTGAAGCTGCAGCTGCTTCTTCCTTAGGCTCCTTGCAGTGGCTATAAGCCGGCGTTTAAAGCGTTCCTGCTCGAGAGGTTCCTTAGGCACGATAAAATCCTCGCTGCCGAGGATCTCCTCTTCGTCGGAGAGTGGGAGATAATTGTTGTCCTCCGAGTCTCCATATGTGGCCTGTTCATCAGGGCTGTCTTGCCCGCTTTCCTGTTCCTCCTGTTTGGATTCTACCTCAACAGGGTCTTCATTGTCCAGGGTGTTGTCTTTTCTGGTGCTAGCAGTGTTTTCTCTTGGGCGATGTGGCTTGGAGCGGCGCCGTGGGCGCCGGTGTTCGGACTGTGTACCAGGAGGTTTATTCTTGACTGGATCCTCCTCGTCGTCGGGTGTGTCTAGCATACACACATCATACCAGGAAGTGGTCGTCCGTGTCTAGCGGGTAGAGAGCTCTGGCCCTGCCCCTCATCGTCGTCCATACCGGTGATGTTTTCGGAGCGGGGGTCAGGCGTGTTGGTTGGGTCTTCGACGGTGGCTATAAAGTGGGTGGCGGGTGGGAAGCAAAATTCTCCATCGTCCGCCGTAAATTCGAACCGAACATAGTTCGGCGATGAGCCATCTCCCAGGGATAGGTTTTTTTAATGAATTTAGTAGGTCACCCATGGGCGTGTGTCGGAAGACATGCGCGGCGCTGAACTTGAAGATCGATAACCGATCGAGTTCGGCATCCGCGGGCTCGCAGGGTTCGAAACTCGACACCGGAGAAGAGTCCGGGGTTCCGTTGATGCAGATGCCGTACACAGTGGAATCTGCGAGCGGCTCCAACGCCGCAGAATCGGTAGCCCCCGCGATAGGGTTGGACTTCCCATCTTCGGGGGACTTGATCTGCTTCGGATCTAAGGCCAGAGTTGCTGCAGGAGCTCTCTCCTGGATGCGGCCCGATGACAGGTTTAAGCCATGTCCATCGGGGTGGCGGGGAGTGATTGCCGCGGTCTCGAATCTGTCGAAGATCCAGTCTCCACGGATGTCCGCAACGTAGTTCAAGCTTCCAAATCTGACCTGATGACCAGGGGCGTAGCTGTCGATCTACTCCAGATGGCCAAGCGAGTTGGCCCGCCGTACGAAGCCGCCGAACACGAAGATCTGTCCGGGGAGAAAGGTTTCTCCCTGGACAGCGTCATCATTGACGATTGAAGGGGCCATCAAACCTTTTGTCGACGGCACAGTGGAACTCTCAATGAAAGCACCAATGTCAGTGTCAAAACCGGCGGATCTCGGGTAGGGGGTCCCGAACTGTGCGTCTAGGATCGATGGTAACAGGAGAGATCTAGGGTTACATGGAGTCGGTTACATAAGAAGGAATCTTCATAGTTGGTCGCCAAGCTTGCCCTTCACGCCAACTAGAGTCCAATCCGGACACGGTGCAGTCTTCGGCCTTCATGTCTTCACAGCCCATCAGTCCGGCCCATAGATAACAGGCCGGACGCCCTAGGACCCCTTAGTCCAGGACTCCCTCGGCCTCTCCCATACAAGATCTCAAGGGGTGTGGTTTCGGAGGTCTTCTCTCCCATACAATTGTGCACGTGGTGGACGTGACGGGATTGCCGGCGGCGGCAGCAACAACGAGTGGAATGACGGTGGGCAGTGCGCGTGGAGGCAGAGTAGATGGGATTTGTTCTTCATGTAGGCTAGGATTGACCGACACATCCAATATATAGACGCGGCCGGGTTGAAAGACGTGAAATGGACCCACATTCGAGTCAGCAACAACCCATGGTCTAACATCTCAAATCATGTCTCGTGTGTTAGGGACTCTCCATTAGTCTTTTAAAACTAGTACGACTTTTTCAACTTTTTCGTTGTTGACTCGGCTATATGCACATTTGGATTTGGGAGAGAAGCTGAAACAAGGTGAGCTTTTTCTGCATTTTGTCTGCTTATTATTGTTCTCATTTGGTTTTCTTTTATGTGTTAATTTACTTTATTATTTTCTCGCTATCAATCTTTTCTTACTTTCTGTTTAAACTTTTCCCTTTTTATATGTAAACAGTTTGTAACTAATTTATATTGGATGAGATTTATCATTTTTTTTCTTTATTCTTCTTTTTCATTTCTCATTTGTGTTTTTCGTGTATTCTTATTATTATCCATATTCACGAGCCGCACGTAGGCAGGCTTGCACAAAGGCGTGTTTCACTGTCTCGCACTATGAGAGGCGTATTTTAGGGGGAATAACGCACCATTTTCAATTTTTCCCTCGTATTCATTATTTGTTTGTTTGGCCACTGCAAGTTTTTAAATATGTCCCAGCTGCAAGTTTCATGGGGTTTGTAACAGCAAGTTTGAAATGGGTCACATTTGCAAGTCTTCAAGGGTTGCAGCTGCAGGTTCTGAAGGGTCGCAATTGCAAGTTTTCAATAAGGATCGCAGCTGTTTTCAAATTGGATTGCAACTGCATGTTTTCAAAGGGGTCGCAATTGCATGTTTTCAAATGGGGTTGTAAATACAAATTTTCAGTAGTACCGCAACTGTAAGTTTTCAAAATAGGGTTGCAACTTCATGTTTTTGAAGGGGGTCGCAACTACAAATTTTCAAATGGGTCGTAACTGCAAATTTTCAAGAGGGACGCAACTGCAAATTCTCAATGGGGTTGGCACTGCAAATTTTCAAATGGGGTCATAACTACATGTTGTCAAATAGGTTCGGAATGCTTGCTTTCAAGGGGGATTGCAACTGCATGTTTTTAAATATGGTCGCAACTGCATGTTTTCAATGGGGTCGCAACTGCATGTGTTAGGGGGGGGGGTTGTTAGGGAACGTAGAAATTTCAAAAAATTTCCTACGCACATGCAAAATCATGGTGATGCATAGCAACGGGAGAGGAGAGTGTTGTCCACGTACCCTCGTAGACCGAAAGAGGAAGCGTTAGTACAACGCGGTTGATGTAGTCGTACGTCTTCATGATCCGATCGATCAAGTACCGAACGCACGCCACCTCCGAGTTCAGCACACGTTCAGCCCGATGATGTCCCTCGAACTCCGATCCAGCCGAGTGTTGAGGGACCGTTTCGTCAGCACGACAGCGTGGTGACAATGATGATGTTCTACCGACGCAGGGCTTCGCCTAAGCACCGCTACAGTATTATCGAGGTGGACTATGGTGGAGGGGGGCACCGCACACGGCTAACAGATCAAACGATCAATTGTTGTGTCTATGGGGTGCCCCCTGCCCCCGTATATAAAGGAGCAAGGGGGGAGGCGACCGGCCAAGGAGGAGGGCGCGCCAAGGGGGAAGTCCTACTCCCACCGGGAGTAGGACTCCTCCTTTCCTTGTTGGAGTAGGAGAGAAGGAAACAGGGGGAGAGGGAGAAGGAAAAGGGGCTGCACCCCTTGTCCAATTCGGACCAGAGGGGGGTGCGCGCCTCCTTCCTTTTGGCCTCTCTCCTCTATTCCCGTATGGCCCAATAAGGCCCAATACTTCTCCCCGACGAATTCCCATAACTCTCCGGTACTCCGATAAATACCCGAATCACTCGGAACCTTTCCGAAGTCCGAATATATTCGTCCAATATATCGATCTTTACATCTCGGCCATTTCGAGACTCCTCGTCATGTCCCCGATCTCATCCGGGACTCCGAACTACCTTCGGTACATCAAAACACATAAACTCATAATATAACCGTCATTGAACTTTAAGCGTGCGGACCCTACGGGTTCGAGAACTATGTAGACATGACCGAGACACGTCTCCGGTCAATAACCAATAGCGGAACCTAGATGCTCATATTGGCTCCCACATATTCTACGAAGATCATTATCGGTCAGACCGCATAACAACATACGTTGTTCCCTTTGTCATCGGTATGTTACTTGACCGAGATTCGATCGTCGGTATGTCAATACCTAGTTCAATCTCGTTCCCGGCAAGTCTCTTTACTCGTTCTGTAATACATCATCCCGCAACTAACTCATTAGTTACAATGCTTGCAAGGCTTATAGTGATGTGCATTACTGAGTGGGCCCAGAGATACCTCTCCGACAATCGGAGTGACAAATCCTAATCTCAAAATACGCCAACCCAACAAGTACCTTTGGAAGCACCTGTAGAGCACCTTTATAATCACCCAGTTATGTTGTGACGTTTGGTAGGACACAAAGTGTTGCTCCGGTAAACGGGAGTTGCATAATCTCATAGTCATAGGAACATGTATAAGTCATGAAGAAAGCAATAGCAGAATACTAAACGATCGTGTGCTAAGCTAACGGAATGGGTCAAGTCAATCACATCATTCTCCTAATGATATGATCCCGTAAATCAAATGACAACTCATGTCTATGGCTAGGAAACATAACCATCTTTGATCAACGAGCTAGTCAAGTAGAGGCATACTAGTGACACTCTGTTTGTCTATGTATTCACACATGTATCATGTTTCCGGTTAATATAATTCTAGCATTAATAATAAACATTTATCATGATATAAGGAAATAAATAATAACTTAATTATTGCCTCCAGGGCATATTTCCTTCAGTCTCCCACTTGCACTAGAGTCAACAATCTAGTTCACATCGCCATGTGATTTAACATCAATAGTTCACATCACCATGTGATTAACACCCATAGTTCACATCGTCATGTGACCAACACCCAAAGGGTTTACTAGAGTCAATAATCTAGTTCACATCGCTATGTGATTAACACCCAAAGAGTACTAAGGTGTGATCATGTTTTGCTTGTGAGATAATTTTAGTCAACGGGTCTGTCACATTCAGATCATCCGTAAGTATTTTGCAAATTTCTATGTCTACAATGCTCTGCACGGAGCTACTCTAGCTAATTGCTCCCACTTTCAATATGTATCTAGACCGAGACTTAGAGTCATCTAGATTAGTGTCAAAACTTGCATCGACGTAACCCTTTACGACGAACCTTTTGTCACTCCCATAATCGAGAAACATATCCTTATTCCACTAAGGATAATTTTGACCGCTGTCCAGTGATCTACTCCTAGATCACTATTGTACTCCCTTGCCAAAATCAGTGTAGGGTATACAATAGATCTGGTACACTGCATGGCATACTTTATAGAACCTATGGCTGAGGCATAGGGAATGACTTTCATTCTCTTTCTATCTTCTGCCGTGGTCGGGCTTTGAGTCTTACTCAATTTCACACCTTGTAACACAGGCAAGAACTCTTTCTTTGACTGTTCCATTTTGAACTACTTCAAAATCTTGTCAAGGTATGTACTCATTGAAAAACTTATCAAGCGTCTTGATCTATCTCTATAGATCATGATGCTCAATATGTAAGCAGCTTCACCGAGGTCTTTCTTTGAAAAACTCCTTTCAAACACTCCTTTATGCTTTGCAGAATAATTCTACATTATTTCCAATCAACAATATGTCATTCACATATACTTATCAGAAATGCTGTAGTGCTCCCACTCACTTTCTTGTAAATACAGGCTTCACCGCAAGTCTGTATAAAACTATATGCTTTGATCACACTATCAAAGCGTCCATTCCAACTTCGAGATGCTTGCACCAGTCCATAAATGGATCACTGGTGCTTTCACACTTTGTAGCATCTTTTGGATTGACAAAACCTTCTGGTTGCATCATATACAACTCTTCTTTAAGAAATCCATTAAGGACTGCAGTTTTGACATCCATTTGCCAAATTTCATAAAATGCGGCAATTGCTAACATGATTCGGACAGACTTAAGCATCGCTACGAGTGAGAAAATCTCATCATAGTCAACACCTTGAACTTTGTCAAAAACCTTTTTTCGACAAGTCTAGCTTTGTAGATAGTAACACTACTATCAGCGTCCGTCTTCCTCTTGAAGATCCATTTATTCTCAATTGCTTGCCGATCATCGGGCAAGTCAACCAAAGTCCACACATTGTTCTCATACATGGATCCCATCTCAGATTTCATGGCTTCAAGCCATTTTGCGGAATCTGTGCTCTCCATCGCTTCTTCATAGTTCGTAGGTTCGTCATGGTCTAGTAACATAACCTCCAGAACAGGATTACCGTACCACTCTGGTGCGGATCTTACTCTGGTTGACCTACGAGGTTCAGTAATAACTTGATCTAAAGTTCCATGATCATCATCATTAACTTCCTCACTAATTGGTATAGGCGTCACAGAAACTGGTTTCTGCGATGAACTACATTCCAATAAGGGAGCAGGTACAATTACCACATCAAGTTCTACTTTCCTCCCACTCACTTCTTTCGAGAGAAACTCCTTCTCTACAAAGGATCCATTCTTAGCAACGAATGTCTTGCCTTCGGATCTGTGATAGAAGGTGTACCCAACTGTCTCCTTTGGGTATCCTATGAAGACACATTTCTCCGATTTGGGTTTGAGCTTACCAGGATGAAACTTTTTCACATAAGCATCGCAACCCCAAACTTTAAGAAACGCCAACTTTGGTTTCTTGCCAAACCACAGTTCATATGGTGTCGTCTCAACGGATTTAGATGGTGCCGTTTTAACGTGAATGCAGCTGTCTCTAATGCATAACCCCAAAACGATAGTGGCAAATCGGTAAGAGACATCATAGATTGTACTATATTCAATAAAGTACGGTTATGGTGTTCGGACACACCATTATGTTGTGGTGTTCCAGGTGGCATGAGTTTGTGAAACTATTCCACATTGTTTTAATTGAAGGCCAAACTCGTAACTCAAATATTTTACCTCTGCGATCATATCGTAGAAAATTTTATTTTCTTGTTACGATGATTCTCCACTTCACTCTGAAATTCTTTGAACGTTTCAAATGTTTCAGACTTGTGTTTCATTAAGTAGATATACCCATATCTGCTTAAATCAGCTGTGAAGGTGAGAAAATATCGATATCCGCCACGAGCCTCAACATTCATCGGACCACATACATCTGTATGTATGATTTCCAACAAATCTGTTGCTCTCTCCATAGTTCCGGAGAACGGCGTTTTAGTCCTCTTGCCCATGAGGCACGGTTCGTAAGCATCAAGTGATTCATAATCAAGTGATTCCAAAATCCCATCAGCATGGAGTTTCTTCATGCGCTTTACACCAATATGACCTAAACGGCAGTGCCACAAATAAGTTGCACTATCATTATTAACTTTGCATCTTTTGGCTTCATTATTATGAATATGTGTATCACTACGATCGAGATCCAACAAACCATTTTATTGGGTGTATGACCATAGAAGGTTTTATTCATGTAAACAGAACAACAATTATTCTCTAATTTAAATGAATAACCGTATTGCAACAAACATGATCAAATCATATTCATGCTGCAAACACCAAATAACACTTATTTAGTTTCAACACTAATCCCGAAAGTATAGGGAGTGTGCGATGATGATCATATCAATCTTGGAACTACTTCCAACACACATCGTCACCTCGCCTTTTACTAGTCTCTGTTTATTCTGCTACTCCCGTTTCGAGTTACTACTCTTAGCAACTGAACCAGTATCAAATGTCGAGGGGTTGCTATAAACACTAGTAAAGTACACATCAATAACATGTATATCCAATATACCTTTGTTCACTTTGCCATCCTTCTTATCCACCAAATACTTGGGGTAGTTCCGCTTCCAATGACCAGTCCCTTTGCAGTAGAAGCACTTAGTCTCAGGCTTAGGACCAGACTTGGGCTTCTTCACTTGAGCAGCAACTTGCTTGTCGTTCTTCTTGAAGTTCCCCTTCTTCCCTTTGCCCTTTTCTTGAAACTAGTGTTCTCGTCAACCATCAACACTTGATGTTTTTCTTGATTTCTACCTTCGTCGATTTCAGCATCACGAAGAGCCCAGGAATTACTTTCGTCATCCCTTGCATACTATAGTTCATCACGAAGTTCTACTAACTTGGTGATGGTGACTAGAGAATTCTGTCAATCACTATTTTATCTGGAAGATTAACTCCCACTTGATTCAAGCGATTGTAGTACCCAGACAATCTGAGCATATGCTCACTGCTTGAGCTATTCTCCTCCATCTTTTAGCTATAGAACTTGTTGGAGACTTCATATCTCTCAACTCGGGTATTTTCTTGAAATATTAACTTCAACTCCTGAAACATCTCATATGGTCCATGACGTTCAAAACGTCTTTGAAGTCCCGATTCTAAGCCGTTAAGCATGGTGCACTAAACTATCAAGTAGTCATCATATTGAGCTAGCCAAACGTTCATAACGTTTGCATCTGCTCCTGCAATAGGTCTGTCACCTAGCGGTGCATCAAGGAAATAATTCTTCTGTGCAGCAATGAGGATAATCCTCAGATCACGGATCCAATTCGCATCTTTGCTACTAACATCTTTCAACATAATTTTTCTCTAGGAACATATCAAAAATAAACACAGGGAAGCAACAACGCGAGCTATTGATCTACAACATAATTTGCAAAATACTATCAGGACTAAGTTCATGATAAATTTAAGTTCAATTAATCATATTACTTAAGAACTCCCACTTAGATAGACATCCCTCTAATCCTCTAAGTGATCACGTGATCCATATCAACTAAACCATGTCCGATCATCACGTGAGATGGAGTAGTTTCAACGGTGAACATCACTATGTTGATCATATCTACTATATGATTCACGCTCGACCTTTCGGTCTCCGTGTTCCGAGGCGATATCTGTTATATGCTAGGCTCGTCAAGCTTAACCTGAGTATTCCGCGTGTGCGACTGTTTTGCACCCGTTGTATTTGAACGTAGAGCCTATCACACCCGATCATCACGTGGTGTCTCAGCACGAAGAACTTTCGCAACGGTGCATACTCAGGGGGAACACTTATACTTTGATAATTTAGTGAGGGATCATCTTATAATGCTATCGTCAATCAAAGCAAGATAAGATGCATAAAAGATAAACATCACATGCAATCAATATAAGTGATATGATATGGCCATCATCATCATCTTGTGCTTGTGATCTCCATCTCCGAAGCATCGTCATGATCACCATCGTCACCGGCGCGACACCTTGATCTCCATCGTAGCATCGTTGTCGTCTCGCCAATCTTATGCTTCTACGACTATCGCTACCGCTTAGTAATAAAGTAAAGCATTACAGGGCGATTGCATTGCATACAATAAAGCGACAACCATATGGCTCCTGCCAGTTGCCGATAACTCAGTTACAAAACATGATCATCTCATAAAATAAAATTTAGCATCATGTATTGACCATATCACATCACAACATGCCCTGCAAAAACAAGTTAGACGTCCTCTACTTTGTTTTTGCAAGTTTTACGTGGCTGCTACGGGCTTAGCAAGAACCGTTCTCACCTACGCATCAAAACCACAACGATAGTTTGTCAAGTTGGTGTTGTTTTAACCTTCGCAAGGACCGGGCGTAGCCACACTCGGTTCAACTAAAGTTGGAGAAACTGACACCCGCCAGCCACCTCTGTGCAAAGCACGTCGGAAGAACCAGTCTCGCGTAAGCGTACGCGTAATGTCGGTCCGGGCCGCTTCATCCAACAATACCGCCGAACCAAAGTATGACATGCTGGTAAGCAGTATGACTTATATCGCCCATAACTCACTTGTGTTCTACTCGTGCATATAACATCAACGCATAAAACCTGGCTCTGATGCCACTGTTGGGGAACGTAGTAATTTCAAAAAAATTCCTACGCACGCGCAAGATCATGGTGATGCATAGCAACGAGAGGGGAGAGTGTGTCCACGTAATCTCGTAGACCGAAAGCGGAAGCGTTAGTACAACGCGGTTGATGTAGTCGTACGACTTCACGATCCGACTGATCAAGTACCGAACGCATGGCACCTCCGAGTTCAGCACACGTTCAGCCCGATGACGTCCCTCGAACTCCGATCCAGCCGAGTGTTGAGGGAGAGTTTCGTCAGCACGACGGCGTGGTGATGATGATGATGTTCTACCGACGCAGGGCTTCGGCTAAGCACCGCTATAGTATTATCGAGGTGGACTATGGTGGAGGGGGGCAACGCACACGGCTAAAAGATCAAACGATCAATTGTTGTGTCTATGGGGTGCCCCCTGCCCCCGTATATAAAGGAGCAAGGGGGGAGGCGGCCGGCCAAGGAGGAGGGCGCGCCAAGGGGGGAGTCCTACTCCCACCGGGAGTAGGACTCCTCCTTTCCTTGTTGGAGTAGGAGAGAAGGAAAGAGGGGGAGAGGGAGAAGGAAAAGGGGGCTGCACCCTTTGTCCAATTCGGACTAGAGGGGGGGGGGGGTGCGCGCCTCCTTCCTTTTGGCCTCTCTCCTCTATTCCCGTATGGCCCAATAAGGCCTAATACTTCTCCCCGGCGAATTCCCGTAACTCTCCGGTACTCCGATAAATACCCGAATCACTCGGAACCTTTCCGAAGTCTGAATATAGTCGTCCAATATATCGATCTTTACGTCTCGGCCATTTCGAGACTCCTCGTCATGTCCCCAATCTCATTCGGGACTCCGAACTACCTTCGGTACATCAAAACACATAAACTCATAATATAACCGTCATTGAACTTTAAGCGTGCGGACCCTACGGGTTCGAGAACTATGTAGACATGACCGAGACACGTCTCCGGTCAATAACCAATAGCGGAACCTGGATGTTCATATTGGCTCCCACATATTCTATGAAGATCTTTATCGGTCAGACCGCATAACAACATACGTTGTTCCCTTTGTCATCGGTATGTTACTTGCCCGAGATTCGATCGTCGGTATCTCAATACCTAGTTCAATCTCGTTACCGGCAAGTCTCTTTACTCGTTCTGTAATACATCATCCTGCAACTAACTCATTAGTTACAACGCTTGCAAGGCTTATAGTGATGTGCATTACTGAGTGGGCCCAGAGATACCTCTCCGACAATCGGAGTGACAAATCCTAATCTCAAAATATGCCAACCCAACAAGTACCTTTGGAAGCACCTGTAGAGCACCTTTATAATCACCCAGTTACGTTGTGACGTTTGGTAGCACACAAAGTGTTCCTCCGGTAAACGGGAGTTGCATAATCTCGTAGTCATAGGAACATGTATAAGTCATGAAGAAAGCAATAGCAGAATACTAAACGATCGTGTGCTAAGCTAACGGAATGGGTCAAGTCAATCACATCATTCTCCTAATGATATGATCCCGTTAATCAAATGACAACCCATGTCTATGGCTAGGAAACATAACCATCTTTGATCAACGAGCTAGTCAAGTAGAGGCATACTAGTGACACTCTGTTTGTCTATGTATTCACACATGTATCATGTTTCCGGTTAATACAATTCTAGCATGAATAATAAACATTTATCATGATATAAGGAAATAAATAATAACTTTATTATTGCCTCTAGGGCATATTTCCTTCAGGGTCGCAATTGCAAGTTTTTAAATGGGTTCACAAGTGTGTGCTTTCAAAGAGAGAGGGTGGAGGGAGGGTTGCAACAGCAAGTTTTCAGGCAGGTCACAATTGCGAATTTTCAAATGGGGTCTAACGGGGTTGCAACTACAAGGTTTCAAATAGAGTCTCATCTGCCACTTTTCAAGGTAGGAAACAACTAGTAGTCCGAGTGTCTCAACCCATATGGGGTTTTAGGTGTTTAGGAAGGTGTTGTTTACTACCAATGAAAGTATTTTTTTTCTACCTCACGAAAATGACATCATAAGCCAAGACAAGTTTGTTTATTTTTTATTTTTTATTTATTTCCGTAATGATCTTGCTTCATTTTCGGGACTTTTGCTTTTAGAGGTTATATGTATTTTTGAAGTATTTTTCACACACACACACACGCAAACTTTTTCTATGCAATTTTGCACTAGCTTTTTTTAGTTTACAGGACATACTTTACATTTTCCTATTTACATTTCTAAACTAAAGCAACTACAGGCAAATGGTGCAACAAGCCATCTATATCGTGTCTGTTATGCTTAAACAGTAGGAACGGAACTTTTGGTTCCTGGGTACATATGTACCCTATATGGGAAAAAAATAGCAATTCAACAAAAAGTAAAAAATTTCTGAAAATATTTTTGAAATAAACTTGACCTTTTATTGTACTAGTGAGAAAAGTTCCACAAAAGGAAAATTCCTCTTTGACTTCTTTTCAAAAAGACAAATTTTCGGTCAAAATAGCATGAATAGTGACCTATAATAGCAAATAAATTTTGTCTTTTTCGTTGTGAAGTCAACGTAGGTTTTTTTTGTGAAAATTTATATACTAGTCCGCAAGTAAGTCAAGTTTAATCTAAAAATACTTTTGAAGTACTTTGAATTTTTGTTTAATTATTAAAAAATACCCCATATAGGGTGTATATACATGCCAGAGCCAAAGGGTATTTCCCTTAAACAGTACTGCTAAAGAGTGAGGACTTTGTTAGAACTTCAACCCATAAATAGTGACTAAATGAATCATAGATATACGCATATCCTTGGGATTAACAACTCATTCTCACCGGATAGTTCCGGGCGAAGAACAATGAATTCTCTCAGGAAATGAAGCCTCAACATCTATCGTTTAGTGGAACAATACTAATTGCTGGTATTCATCTTGCTCAGCTTCTTGTATTTGTTCTTGGCCTCATGGTGGTGAAGACGATCCCCTGTGTGTAAACTTGCTGCATTTGTACGGCACCGATGGATGAACTTGGTGCTTCAGCACGAGTGACCGGTGTGGACCTCCACGTAAACTTCTCTACAAAATAATTTTTCAGTCCAATAGAATGATACAATAGTGATCCTACAACAACTACAACATTATATTCCTCTAAAAACATCAACGTATCCAAGCCAAAATTATAATTTGGGTCAAAAGTATGCATATCCTAGGCATGCCAATGCTAGGCACATAGAACATGGATTCACGAAAAATAAGTTGGGGACGAAGGAGAAACATACCGTAGATCGATCATGCAGAAGGATTTAAACTGAAATTGGACGAGTAGAGAGATCCGGCAAAGTTGTGGTAGGGTTTGGAAGTTTGGAGGGAGAAGAAGAAAATAGATGAGATTGAGGAAACTTACCTCCTGCCTCGGCCTCCTTATGGCTGCCGAGAGGCCAAACGAGAGCAACAATATGGGATATCAAGTACTAAATTAAAATGCATGTCTGGACAGTTCAGTACGGCTGCAACACCTTCAGTTGCTCCAAAATTCAATCAAGGCTATGGATCCAAACCAATTTCTTAGAAAACAATAAAACCTCTGATTTCTACATAATATCTAGCATAAATATTCAATTACCGCCGCGTGCTACTGCGCTGATCCCTGCCCCTCCGTCGCTAGCGGCTTGCATCTGCTATCTCCAGGGTCTAGTGTGGCAATGGGGAGAAGGGAGTCTGGGTGGCGCCGTGGGGATGGAGGCGACGGCGGCCAAGATGAGGAAGGGGAACCGACGGTGAATGGATGCAGATGTGGGGCGGCGCCATGCAAAGGAAGGTGACGGCGGCCCAGGCAACGGGATTGTGTGGAGTGGGGGCTTGTCGTGGAGAGAGGCGACGGCGGCAGTTTGGAGCGGGCATGGTGAGCTCATGTGTGTCGTCAACTGATTTGAGCGACCCCGCTGTGTCATGTGCGACATGAGGTATCCTTTCAAGTCGAGCCGAACAAGCGAGCCATCGCGAGGGAGGCGCACTCGACCAGGAGGCCGTGGACGCTATGCTTGTAGCCTTGTACACATGGGAGGCATTGGCATCGGGTATGCATAGGATTTAATTTGCAGCTGGTCTGCACATAATTTTTTTGGGAAACGATTCAATATGGCCGATTGGCCGAAGCTCGGGCCGGTCGCGCCGGGGATCACCGCCACCACTCATTCGTACTACAACCTCTCTTTCGTGCAGCTCCACAACACCAACACCCTGGTCTCCTGTGGAGCTCTAACATGCCCAAGACCGATATTTCATTGCACTCCGCTAACCCAGCAATATCTGTATCTTATTCATAGGCCTCGTCCTCCTCTCCCTCTTCTTCTCCATCCTCCTGCATGGCTTTCTTTTGCACGGAGCTGCTGCAAGGCCTGCTGTGGCCGGGAGCAAGCAACACAGGTGAGGGAACGGCACTGGGAAGACCCACTCGCTGGCACGTGTGCTGCGTGTTTGGAGCAGCCATGGCGAGATATTGCAATCGGCAGGCGTGCAACTAGGAGCCGTTAGTCCGGATGCTGGGATCGGCAACTGCACAGTCTACATCCAGCCATGACGTTGCTGGAACTGGTGCGGACAGATGCTGGAACCATGGTCGCCGGAAGCTACAGACGTTGCCGGGATTATGGAACCAGTGTCGTGGAAAGCTGCAACCATCGCCAAAGATGCTGGAAACTACCTTGTGCGAAGCTGCGACGGTGGGCAAAAAAGTGACTACGACGCGAAGTTGCAACCATTGGCTAGAAATGCTCGAACCGGCACTTGCCGGTGCTACGTCGGTGGGTGCAAAGCTACTACTTCGGCACAAAAGTTGGAACCGCTGGATGAAAATGTTGGAGCCGGCGCTCGCTGGTGTTGTGGCTGGTAACGTCCACTACTGGAATTTTTTCCTTTGCCGAGTGTTAGGCCCTTTGCCGAGTGCATTATGTCGGGCACTCGGCAATAGTATCTTTACCGAGTGCTACACTCGGCAAAAATATGAAACTCGGCAAACAGATACTTTGCCGAGTGTCGTGGACAAAACGCTCGGTAAAACAACAAAACTCGGCAAACAGGACTTTACCGAGTGCTACACTCGGCAAAAGGGGGTCTTTACCGAGTGTCACACTCGGCAAAAGGAGGTCTTCACTACGCCGAATGGTTTTGGCTGTACAGATTGCATACGGCCTCGGATGAAGATGATCCAAAAATAAAAGTTGTTCGTTTTCACGAGACGGATAACTTTGATGTTGACAACTTTTTCATTTGAGGCCATATTAATTGCACTTTTTGCCATGTAAAAATTTAGTCTTAAATGACTTAGGCGATGATCATATTCATTGCATCGTTTGTTATAATGTTCCCAAATTAGACACATAGGTGTGTCTTGACATTACAAACAATGTTGCCAAATAGAGTTCCCTAATTTTTTGAAAAAAAAATATTTTTTCCATTTTCTAAGTGTCAACAATGAGTATTTTTTGTGAAGCAAGTACAAAAAACAGGCTGCAAAATGGCACCACTTCAATTTTCACAATAAGTAGACCTTATTTTATGAACAATGCCCAACTTTCATGGATTTTCTGGATCTCTAGCTACTTTCACGCATTTAAATGACTTTATGTTGATTTCTCAAATGTAATTCAAATTTGAACTACAAGTGTGTGATAGCTCTGTCCGAAAAGTTAGAAAAATATATTTTTAGATACACAAATAGGCATTATATGGGAGAACCACTTAGAGTATTGAGAGATTCAAGCCCTTGCAATGAATAGCCATGCTGCCCATTTTGACCCCATTTTGAAGAAAATGAAAGAAAATGAATACAAGTTCAGAAAATGCAATCATTTTGCATGGAGTCCTTTTATGTGTACTAGTTGCGAGGAAAAATACCAACTTTCAATACTATAAATTGGGAACAAAATTCTTCACAAAACGGGCTATCATGTATGAACATTGATGGCTTTAAAGTCAAATTACCAGGACGATGGCCATATTCATTGCATAGTTTGTTATAATGCTCCCAAATTAGACACCTAGGTGCATACTGACATTAGAAACAATGTTGGCAAATAGAGTTTCCAACTTTTTTGTACAAAAAATTCATTTTTCATTTTCTAAGTGTTAAAAATGGTTATTTATTGTGAAGCAAGTACAAAAAATAGGATGCAAAATGGCACCACTCCAATTATCACAGTAAGTAGACCATATTTTATGCACAATTCCCCGGTTTCATGGATTTTCTAGTTTTCTAGATACTTTCGCACATTTAAATGACTTTATGTCAATTTTCCCGAAAGTAATTCAAATATGAACTGCAAGTGTGTGACAGCTCAATCATAAAAATTACCAAAATATATTTTAGATACACGAGTAGTAATTATATGGCAGAACCACTTAGTGTTTTGAGACATTCAACTCCTTGTGATGAATAGTCATGTCAACCATTTTGACCCGGTTTCAGAAAAAATGAAAGAAAAAGAATACAGGTTTAAAAAATGCAATCCTTTCGCATTGACTCCTTTTATGTGTACTAATTGCGAGGAAAAACAACAAAGTTTAAATATAACAAATTTGAAAAAAAAAGTTCACAAATCGGACTATCGTGTATGATCATTCATGGCTTTCGAGTCAAAGGACCAAGGTGATGGGCATATTCATTGCATAGTTTATTTTAATGTTCCCAAAATAGACACATAGGTGCATCTTGACATTACAACCAATGTTTCCAAATAGACTTTCTAACTTTTTTGTACAAAAAAAATCATTTTTCATTTTTGAAGTGTTAAAAATGAGTTTTTTTGTGAAGCAAGTACAAAAAACAGGGTGCAAAATGGCACCACCCCAATTATCATAGTAAGTAGACCATATTTTATGCACAGTTCCCCATTTTCATGCATTTTCTAGTTTTCTAGCAAATTTCGCACATTTAATTGATTTTATGCCGATTTTCTGGAAGTAATTCAAATTTGAACTACAAGTATGTGATAGCTCTATCGTGAAATTAGGAAAAAAATATTTTTAGGTAGACAAGTATCATTATATGGGATAACCACTTAGAGTTTTGATAGATTCAACCCCTTGCCATGAATAGAGATGCCGGCCATTTTGACCCCGTTTTAGAAAAAATGAAAGAAAAGGAATACAAGTTCAAAAATGTAATCCTTTCGCGTGGAGTCCTTTTACATGTTCTAGTTGCAAGGAAAAATACCAAACTTTCAATATGAAAAATTTGAAAAAAAATCTTCACAAAACGGCTTATCGTGTATGAACATTCATGGCTTTCAAGTGCAATGACCAAGGTGATGACCATATTCATTACATAGTTTATTATAATATGCCCAAATTAGACACATAGGTGTATATTGACATTATAAACAATGTTGCCAATAGAGTTTTCAACTTTTTTGTATAAAAATATCATTTTCTATTTTCTAAGTGTAAAAAAGGGTGTATTTTGTAATTTTCTATATATTAAATATACACATCCGTTGGGCTTGAAATTTTTTGTACACTCAATATACTTCATTACATGATCCGTGACAAAATTTGATATTTTTCAGTGGTTGTTTGCTATATTTAAAGTATATTCAAAACATAGCAAAGAAGCACATAATCCACCAATGAGCACACAGCACACAGATCAGTGACTTGGCGTCATGGGATAGGCCAAACTCCTCTCTCTCTCTCTCTCTCCCGCATGCACTCACCTTATCTCCTCTCAATTTCAGCCGCACAAACCTCATCGCATCTCTGTCCCCTCTGTCTTCACGCACGCACCTCACGCCACGGCTAGCAGCCTAGCACCGCCGTCTACCGTCTTGCAGGCCACCGGCCGACGACCTCCCTCGCGCGCGCCATGGAGGACGGGGACCTCCCCGTGACTGGTGACCCCAGCTTCCTTCCAAGCTCTGTTGGCGGACACCATGGAGGACGGCGACGAACTCACCTTCCTGAGCGAGGTTGGCCTCTTTTTCTCCCCGAGCGGTGGTGGCGTCCTCTTCTCCCCGAACGCGGCGGCCTCCTCTTCTCCCCGAGCACGGCGGCGGCCTTCTCTTCTCCCCAAGCACGGCGGCGGCCTCCTCTTCTCCCCGAGCGCGGCGGCAGCCTCCTCTTCTCCCCAAGCGCGGCGGCCTCCTCTTCTCCCCGAGCACGGCGGCGGCCTCCTCTTCTCCCCGAGCGCGGCGGCAGCCTCCGCTTCTACCCAAGCGCGGCGGCAGCCTCCTCGTCTCGGCGAGGCACGATGCGGCGGCTGGGACAGGTGTTGGGGAACGTAGCAGAAATTCAAAATTTTCTACGCATCACCAAGATCAATCTATGGAGTAATCTAGCAACGAGGGAAGGGGAGTGCATCTACATACCCTTGTAGATCACGATGCGGAAGCGTTGCAAGAACGCGGATGAGGGAGTCGTACTCGTAGCGATTCAGATCGCGGTTGATTCCGATCTAAGCGCCGAACCACGGCGCCTCCGCATTCAACACACGTGCAGCCCGGTGACGTCTCCCACGCCTTGATCCAGCAAGGTGAGAGGGAGAGGTTGGGGAAGACTCCATCCAGCAGCAGCACGATGGCGTGGTGGTGATGGAGGAGCGTGGCAATCCTGCAGGGCTTCGCCAAGCACCGCGGGAGAGGAGGAGGAGGGAGAGGGGTAGGGCTGCGCCGAAAGAGAGACGTTCTCATGTGTCTTGGGCAGCCCAAACCTCAACTATATATAGGGGGGGAGGGGGCTGCGCCCCCTCTAGGGTTTCCACCCCCAAAGGCTGGCGGCCAGCCCTAGATCCAATCAAGGGGGGCGGCCAAGGGGAGGAGAGGGGGGCGCCCCACTAGATGGGCCCTAAGGCCCATCTGGACCTAGGGTTTGCCCCCTCCCACTCTCCCATGCGCCTTGGGCCTTGGTGGGGGGGGGGGGGGGGCGCACCAGCCCACCTGGGGCTGGTCCCCTCCCACACTTGGCCCACGCAGCCTTCTGGGGCTGGTGGCCCCACTTGATGGACCCCCGGGACCCTCCCGGTGGTCCCGGTACATTACCGATATCACCCGAAACTTTTCCGGTGACCAAAACAGGACTTCCCATATATAAATCTTTACCTCCGGACCATTCCGGAACTCCTCGTGACGTCCGGGATCTCATCCTGGACTCCGAACAACATTCAGTAACCACGTACATACTTTCCCTATAACCCTAGCGTCATCGAACCTTAAGTGTGTAGACCCTACGGGTTCGGGAACCATGCAGACATGACCGAGACGTTCTCCGGTCAATAACCAACAGCGGGATCTGGATACCCATGTTGGCTCCCACATGTTCCACGATGATCTCATCGGATGAACCACGATGTCGGGGATTCAATCAATCCCGTATACAATTCCCTTTGTCTATCGGTATGCTACTTGCCCGAGATTCGATCGTCGGTATCCCGATACCTTGTTCAATCTCGTTACCGGCAAGTCTCTTTACTCGTTCCGTAACTCACATCATCCCTTGATCAACTCCTTGGTCACATTGTGCACATTATGATGATGTCCTACCGAGTGGGCCCAGAGATACCTCTCCGTTTACATGGAGTGACAAATCCCAGTCTCGATTCGTGCCAACCCAACAGACACTTTCGGAGATACCCGTAGTGCACCTTTATAGCCACCCAGTTACGTTGTGACGTTTGGTACACCCAAAGCATTCCTACGGTATCCGGGAGTTGCACAATCTCATGGTCTAAGGAAGTGATACTTGACATTAGAAAAGCTCTGAGCAAACGAACTACACGATCTTGTGCTAGGCTTAGGATTGGGTCTTGTCCATCACATCATTCTCCTAATGATGTGATCCCGTTATCAACGACATCCAATGTCCATGGTCAGGAAACTGTAACCATCCATTGATCAACGAGCTAGTCAACTAGAGGCTTACTAGGGACATGGTGTTGTCTATGTATCCACACATGTATCTGAGTTTCCTATCAATACAATTCTGGCATGGATAATAAACGATTATCATGAACAAGGAAATATAATAATAACCTATTTATTATTGCCTCTAGGGAATATTTCCAACAGTTTCCCACTTGCACTAGAGTCAATAATCTAGTCCACATCACCATGTGATTAACACTCACAGGTCACATCACCATGTGACCAACATCCAAAGAGTTTACTAGAGTCAACAATCTAGTTCACATCACTATGTGATTAACACTCAATGAGTTCTGGTTTGATCATGTTATGCTTGTGAGAGAGGTTATTAGTCAACGGGTCTGAACCTTTCAGATCCGTGTGTGCTTTACGAATATCTATGTCATCTTGTGGATGCTACCACGCGCTATTTGGAGCCATTTCAAATAACTGCTCTACTATACGAATCCGGTTTACTACTCAGAGTCATCCGGATTAGTGTCAAAGTTCGCATCGACGTAACCCTTTACGACGAACTCCTTTTCACCTCCATAATCGAGAAAATTCCTTAGTCCACTAGATACTAAGGATAAGTTCGACCGATGTCATGTGATCCATTCCCGGATCACTATTGTACCCCTTGACCAACTCATGGCAAGGCACACTTCATGTGCGGTACACAGCATAGCATACTGTAGAGCATATGTCTGAAGCATAGGGGACGACCTTTGTCCTTTCTCTCTCTTCTGCTGTGGTCAGGTCTTGAGTCTTACTCAATACTCACACCTTGTAACACAGCCAAGAACTCCTTCTTTGCTGATCTATTTTGAACTCTTTCAAAATCATGTCAAGGTGTGCGTTCTTTGAGAGTATCATCAGGCGTCTTGATCTATATCTATAGATCTTGATGCCCAATATGTAAGCAGCTTTATCCAGGTCTTCCTTTGAAAAACTCCTTTCAAACAACCCTTTGTGCTTTCCAGAAATTTTACATCATTTCGGATCAACAATATGTCATTCACATATACTTATCAGAAATGTTGTAGCGCTCCCACTCACTTTATTGTAAATACAAGTTTCTAACAAACTTTGTATGAACCCAAAAACTTTGATCACTCCATCAAAGCGTATATTCTGACTCCGAGATGCTTGCTCTAGTCCTTGGAAGGATCGCTGGAGCTAGCATACCTTTTAGCATCCTTAGGATCGACAAAACCCTTCTGATTGTATCACATACAACCTTTCCTTACGAAAACTGGTAAGGAAACTTGTTTTGACATCCATCTGCCAGATTTCATAAATGCAGCTAATGCTAACATGATTCCGACGGACTTAAGCATCGCTACGGATGAGAAAAATCTCATCGTAGTCAACTCCTTGAACTTGTGAAAATACTCTTTTCCACAAGTCGAGCTTCATAGACGGTAACATTACCGTCCATGTCCGTCTTCTTCTTAAAGATCCATTTATCTCGGATTTCATGGCTTCTAACCATTTGTCGGAATATGGGCCCACCATCGCTTCTCCATAGCTCGTAGGGCCATTGTTGTCTAGCAACATGACTTCCAAGACAGGATCACGTACCACTCTGAAGTAGCACGCATCCTCGTCGTCCTACGAGGTTTGGTAGTGACTTGATCCGAAGTTTCATGATCACTATCATAAGCTTCCACTTCAATTGGTGTAGGTGCCACAGGAACAACTTCCTGTGCCCTGCTACACACTAGTTGAAGTGACGGTTCAATAACCTTATCAAGTCTCCACCATCCTCCCACTCAATTCTTTCGAGAGAAACTTTTCCTCGAGAAAGGACCTGTTTCTAGAAGTAATTACTTTTGCTTCCAGATCTGAAATAGGAGGTATACCCAGCTATTTTGGGTATTCTATGAAGACGCATTTATCCGCTTTGGGTTCGAGCTTATCAGCCTGAAACTTTTTCACATAAGCATCGCAGCCCCAAACTTTTAAGAAACGACAACTCAGGTTTCTCTAAACGGTGTCGTCTCAACGGAATTGCATGGTGCCCCTTTTAAAGTGAATGCGGTTGTCTCTAATGCCTAACCCATAAACGATAGTGGTAATTCGATAAGAGACATCATGGTATGCACCATATCCAATAGGGTGTAGTTATGATGTTCGGACACACCATCACACTTTGGTGTTCCAGGCGGTATTAATTGTGAAATACTTTCCACAATGTCTTAATTGTGTGCCAAACTCGTAACTCAGATACTCATCTCTATGATCATATCATAGACATTTTATCCTCTTGTCACGACGATCTTCAACTTCACTCTGAAATTACTTGAACCTTTCAATAATTCAGACTTGTGTTTCATCAAGTGAATACACTCAGCATCTACTCAAATCATCTGTGAAGTAAGAACATAACGATATCCACTGCATGCCTCAGCACTCATTGGACTGCATACATCAAAATGTATTACTTCCAATAAGTTGCTCTCTTGTTCCATCTCACTGAAAACGAGGCCTTTCAGTCATCTTGCCCATGTGGTATGATTTGCATGTCTCAAGTGATTCAAAATCAAGTGAGTCCAAACGATCCATCTGCATGGAGTTTCTTCATGCATATATACCAATAGACATGGTTCGCATGTCTCAATCTTTTCAAAAACGAGTGAGTCCAAAGATCCATCTACATGGAGCTTCTTCATGCGTTCTATACCATTATGACTCAAATGGCAGTGCCACAAGTATGTGGTACTATCATTACTATTTTATATCTTTTGGCACGAACATGTGTATCACTGCGATCGAGATTCATTTTAGGTGCAAGACCATTGAAGGTATTATTCAAATAAACAGAGTAACCATTATTCTCCTTAAATGGATAACCGTATTGCGATAAACATAATCCAATCATGTTTATGCTCAACGCAAACACCAATCTCGATGGTAGAGGGAGCATGCGATGCTTGATCACATCAACCTTGGAGACACTTCCAACACATATCGTCATCTCACCTTTAGCTAGTCTCCGTTTATTCCGCAGCTTTATTTCGAGTTACTAACACTTAGCAACCGAACCGGTATCTAATACCCTGGTGCTGCTAGGAGTACTAGTAAAGTACACATTCATATAATGTATATCCAATATACTTCTGTCGACCTTGCCTGCCTTCTCATCTACCAAGTATCTAGGGTAGTACTGCTTCAGTGACCTTTCCCCTCATTACAGAAGCACTTAGTCTCGGGTTTGGGTTCAACCTTGGGATTCTTCACTAGAGCAGCAAATGATTTGCTGTTTCATGAAGTATCCCTTTTGCCCTTTCCCTTCTGGAAACTAGTGGTTTTACTAACCATCAACAATTGATGCTCCTATTTGATTTCTACTTTCGCGGTGTCAAACATCGCGAGTTGCTCAAGGATCATCATGTCTATCCCTGATATGTTATAGTTCATCACGAAGCTCTAATAGCTTGGTGGCAGTGACTATGGAGAACCATCACTATCTCATCTGGAAGATTAACTCCCACTCGATTCAAGCGATTGTGGCACTCAGACAATCTGAGCACACGCTCAACGATTGAGCTTTTCTCCCTTAGTTTGCAGGCTTAAGAAACTTGTCAGAGGTCTCATACCTCTTGACGCGGGCACTAGTCTAAAATCTCAATTTCAATCTTCGGAACATCTCATATGTTCTGCGACGTTTCAAAAACGTCTTTGGTGCCACAATTCTAAACCGTTAGCATTACGCACTGAACTATCACGTAGTCATCAAAACGTGTATGTCAGATGTTTCGCAACATCTACAGACGACGCTGAAGTTCAGCACACCGAGCGGTGCATTAAGGACATAAGCCTTCTGTGCAGCAATGAGGACAATCCTCAGTTTACGGACCCAGTCCGCATAATTGCTACTACCAACTTTCAACTAAATTTTCTCTAGGAACATATCTTAAACAGTAGAGCTAAAGCGCAAGATATGACATAATTTGCAAAGACCTTTTGACTATGTTCATGATAATGAATTCATCTAATTATTTAATGAACTCCCACTTAGATAGACATCCCTCTAGTCATCTAAGTGATACATGATCCGAGTCAAACTAGGCCGTGTCCGATCATCACGTGAGACGGACTAGTCATCATCGGTGAACATCTCCATGTTGATCGTATCTGCTATACGACTCATGTTCGACCTTTCGGTCTCTTGTGTTCCGAGGCCATGTCTGTACATGCTAGGCTCGTCAAGTCAACCTAAGTGTTTCGCATGTGTTCCGATGCCATGTCTGTACATGCTAGGCTCGTCAACACCCGTTGTATTCGAACGTTAGAATCTATCACACCCGATCATCACGTGGTGCTTCGAAACAACGAACCTTCGCAACGGTGCACAGTTAGGGGGAACACTTCTCTTGAAATTTTAGTGAGGGATCATCTTACTTACTACCATCGTTCTAAGCAAATAAGATGCATAACATGATAAACATCACATGCAATCAAATAGTGACATGATATGGCCAATATCATTTTGCTCCTTTGATCTCCATCTTCGGGGCACCATGATCATCTTTGTCACCGGCATGACACCATGATCTCCATCATCATGATCTCCATCATTGTGTCTTCATGAAGTTTTCACGCCAACGATTACTTCTACTTCTATGGCTAACGCGCTTAGCAATAAAGTAAAGTAATTTACATGGCGTTATTCAATGACACGCAGGTCATACAAAAATAAAGACAACTCCTATGGCTCGTGCCGGTTGTCATACTCATCGACATGCAAGTCGTGATTCCTATTACAAGAATATGATCAATCTCATACATCACATATATCATTCATCACATCTTCTGGCCATATCACATCACATAGCACATGCTGCAAAAACAAGTTAGACATCCTCTAATTGTTGTTGCAAGTTTTTACGTGGCTTGTATAGGTTTCTAGCAAGAACGTTTCTTACCTACGTAAAACCACAACGTGATATGCCAAATTCTATTTACCCTTCATAAGGACCCTTTTCATCGAATCCGTTCCGACTAAAGTGGGAGAGACAGACACCCGCTAGCCACCTTATGCAACTAGTGCATGTCAGTCGGTGGAACCTGTCTCACGTAAGCATACGTGTAAGGTTGGTCCGGGCCGCTTCATCCCACAATGCCGCCGAAACAAGATAAGACTAGTAGCGGCAAGAAGAATTGGCAACATCTACGCCCACAACTACTTTGTGTTCTACTCGTGCATAGAAACTACGCATAGACCTAGCTCATGATGCCACTGTTGGGGAACGTAGCAGAAATTCAAAATTTTCTACGCATCACCAAGATCAATCTATGGAGTAATCTAGCAACGAGGGAAGGGGAGTGCATCTACATACCCTTGTAGATCGCGATGCGGAAGCGTTGCAAGAACGCGGATGAGGGAGTCGTACTCGTAGCGATTCAGATCGCGGTTGATTCCGATCTAAGCGCCGAACCACGGCGCCTCCGCGTTCAACACACGTGCAGCCCGGTGACGTCTCCCACGCCTTGATCCAGCAAGGTGAGAGGGAGAGGTTGGGGAAGACTCCATCCAGCAGCAGCACGACGGCGTGGTGGTGATGGAGGAGCGTGGCAATCCTGCAGGGCTTCGCCAAGCACCGCGGGAGAGGAGGAGGAGGGAGAGGGGTAGGGCTGCGCCGAAAGAGAGACGTTCTCATGTGTCTTGGGCAGCCCAAACCTCAACTATATATAGGGGGGGAGGGGGCTGCGCCCCCTCTAGGGTTTCCACCCCCAAAGGCTGGCGGCCAGCCCTAGATCCCATCAAGGGGGCGGCCAAGGGGAGGAGGGGGGGCGCCCCACTAGATGGGCCCTAAGGCCCATCTGGACCTAGGGTTTGCCCCCTCCCACTCTCCCATGCGCCTTGGGCCTTGGTGGGGGGGCGCACCAGCCCACCTGGGGCTGGTCCCCTCCCACACTTGGCCCACGCAGCCTTCTGGGGCTGGTGGCCCCACTTGATGGACCCCCGGGACCCTCCCGGTGGTCCCGGTACATTACCGATATCACCCGAAACTTTTCCGGTGACCAAAACAGGACTTCCCATATATAAATCTTTACCTCCGGACCATTCCGGAACTCCTCGTGACGTCCGGGATCTCATCCTGGACTCCGAACAACATTCGGTAACCACGTACATACTTTCCCTATAACCCTAGCGTCATCGAACCTTAAGTGTGTAGACCCTACGGGTTCGGGAACCATGCAGACATGACCGAGACGTTCTCCGGTCAATAACCAACAGCGGGATCTGGATACCCATGTTGGCTCCCACATGTTCCACGATGATCTCATCGGATGAACCACGATGTCGGGGATTCAATCAATCCCGTATACAATTCCCTTTGTCTATCGGTATGCTACTTGCCCGAGATTCGATCGACGGTATCCCGATACCTTGTTCAATCTCGTTACCGGCAAGTCTCTTTACTCATTCCGTAACTCACATCATCCCTTGATCAACTCCTTGGTCACATTGTGCACATTATGATGATGTCCTACCGAGTGGGCCCAGAGATACCTCTCCGTTTACACGGAGTGACAAATCCCAGTCTCGATTCGTGCCAACCCAACAGACACTTTCGGAGATACCCGTAGTGCACCTTTATAGCCACCCAGTTACGTTGTGACGTTTGGTACACCCAAAGCATTCCTACGCTATCCGGGAGTTGCACAATCTCATGGTCTAAGGAAGTGATACTTGACATTAGAAAAGCTCTGAGCAAACGAACTACACGATCTTGTGCTAGGCTTAGGATTGGGTCTTGTCCATCACATCATTCTCCTAATGATGTGATCCCGTTATCAACGACATCCAATGTCCATGGTCAGGAAACTGTAACCATCCATTGATCAACGAGCTAGTCAACTAGAGGCTTACTAGGGACATGGTGTTGTCTATGTATCCACACATGTATCTGAGTTTCCTATCAATACAATTCTGGCATGGATAATAAACGATTATCATGAACAAGGAAATATAATAATAACCTATTTATTATTGCCTCTAGGGCATATTTCCAACAACAGGGTCGCCGGCTTGAATCACTGTCACCATTGATGACGACGCCTATTTTGTGCTTGCCGGCGACACGCTCATGCAGTCCGGCGAGGCATTTTTTTTGTTCACGCTCACAAGCTTTACCGAGTGCACATGCTAGAGACCTCGGCAAATAGAGCGCCCGTTCGTTCCGTTCTGTCCCGTCGCTTTTTTTTGCCGTGAACCAGGTTTGATACTCGGTAAAGACATAGCCGAGTGCCCGACGAAAGGAACTCGGCAAACTTCTGTTTGCCGGAAGGGTATAAGCCGGGTACGCTTTGCCGAGTACAACATTCGGCAAAACCATTACGGAGTGTTTTAGGGCCTTTGCGAGTTTTTTCAGTACTCGGCTAACAAGTGAATTCCAGTAGTGGTCAGGAGCTTCGACGGAGCACGGCGTCACTGCAAAGCCTCTGAATGTGGTTGGAACCTGCTGCAACTGGCGGGGATTGTTCTACGACCAGCAGACGAGGATGCCGAAACCTCCATTCGGTGAGGTTAGGAGTGTCAGAGAGGACGCTAGGGCGCCTGCGGGGATGCTAGACCATGGTCGGGCACTACAGCGACCACGGCTCGCACAGCCGCGAGGGGGATGTGTGTGTGGGAGGCGAGGATGGCAAGCTGAGGCGACGTCGAGGGGTGTTGTTGATCTTCGCCAGAGCTTCATGCGCGCAGGTGGGAGGCTGAGATGTGCGAGGCAAGGGGATTTTTCTGTTTTGGATTGACCGAGCCTTGGGGGAAGAGAGCAATCGTACAGTTCTAAGCGGATTATCAAACGGTTCTGTGGCGACCGGCCTAGCGCTTGTGCCGGCCGGCCGATGCAGATTACTGCCCATTTTTCCCCCACAATTGGCCTACAACAACAACTTCCGGTGCCCCTAAAAAACAACAACTTCCCGTGGGCCAGCGCCTCCTTCCCGCGTAGGACACTATCGCACGCTGCATCGGATCAGGTTGATCCAATCTGCCGGCGCCGCCGCCGATCTTGGCAAGACTGCCTTGTCCATGCTGCACGCTGCTCTGCCAGATTACAACACGATCAACTCTGCTTCTGAATCGAAACTCGCCGACGTAGTTTGTCCCGTATTACGATGGCATCATGCAAATTTCTGTCAATTTTCTTCCTCCTCTAGATCAACAATCCACAACCTACGGACTTTACAACCTTGCTCATGATACCACTTGTTAGAATAAACCGAGGCGCATAGTTGATCGTCCGAGGAAAAAGCAATCAGACGAGGCGTGACACCGAGATTTGTTAACGAGGTCACTAGACTCGGCTACATGCTCGGGGCCTGATTACGGGCGCTCCTCCCCGTGACACCGTCACAATACCACACCCCGGACGCCCGGGCACCAGCACATGCCGCCGGCTCCCCCCTGCGAGCCTGTGCTATTATGTTGGTATAGATTATATTGTGTGTCTTGCCCCACATTATATGAGAGGCTGACACAACTCCATATCATGTAAACACAATACAACTTCAAGTCTAAATGTAAGTTACCATGTACCTAAATTCCATTCACATACCTAATTTCCATCATAGATTGGAAAGGAAAGGAATGTAGCAATAAACCAAGTTGTAAAGGGCTTTGTTGCAGGCACTTTCGTGGACGAGAAGGCTATGAAAATTTAGAGTGCAATCAGATGATCAAAATATTAAGTCGGCAAACCACTCTATGGTGTTGCCATACTGGCCTCTCCAGAAAGTGAGGCAATTGCTTCCCCGATAGTCAAATAGAGACAATCTGGCCTGAAATGGTTATGTTTGTCGTTCGCTCGTTGTATTTTCTCCATGACCTCTCCAGTTGGATTCACAAGTACAAGCTGCAAAGGCAGAGGAAATAAAATGTTAATTTGCCATGTAACTAAAATTGGCAGCTTAATTATGAACAACAAAATTCAGTGTGTGTGTGTGTGTGTGTGTGTGTGTGTGTGTGTGTGTGTGTACACACACATACCTACATTTACCTCTAGGCCAAGTTTCTCTGTTGGTTTCTTTAGGTCAATGAGGAACGCTATGCCACTTGTATCAATTGCAGGGACAGCTGAATAGAAAAAAAAAAAGATGTGTCAGTGAAGATGCTACTGAAAATACTAAATTTCTGACACGCATCCAACACTCAAGTACATACATATGGTTTATGAGTATGAGTTAAGTAATACGAGAAAAGTATTTGGCGAATGGTCCAACAATAGTGATAGAACCGAGCGAATCATTGGTCGGTCGATGGGCTTGGTCCCGACCAAGCCTATATTTCTATAGATTGTATTCTAACGTGGAGGTCTGTTTCGTTTATTTTTTTCCCCCATGCTTTGCTAGTTACATCGCCAAACCTGGCCTAGGTTCTCACATCGATCTCTAGCTCAGGCCCATTTCCTATGAAGGGGAGCGTTAGCCCAGTGGTAAGCTGCTGCCTTGTGATCATGAGGTTACGGGTTCAAGTCCTGGAAACAGCCTCTTACAGAAATGTAGGGAAAGGCTGTGTACAATAGACCCAAAGTGATCGGACCCTTTCCCGAACCCTGCGTAAGCGGGAGCTACATGCACCAAGCTGCTTTTCTTTTTCCTTTTTTTCTTTTTTGCATGCTCACAGTCGCTAGCTTCAGTGCATTCTCCCCCAAGTCCATGTTATAAAGCCAAAAGATTACGCGGTGGATGGGACTCAAACCCAAGCACTTCGTGTTAATTCCAACACATCAACTAGTTTAGGAGCACGCTATTTTGATTACACACAACACATGTTTCTTTTTATGTCGCACACAACATTACAGGCCTATTCTGAATTCTTCCAACTCCAAACTTCACAAATTCTCAGCGAGGAACCAGCCCGAATGTGTCACCTCCAGGAAGCTAAAATTCCCGAAGCCATCTTGGGTTGCAGTGCAATTTTTTAAGCGAAGGGTACCGAGCGGAATCTGGAGTTACTAGCCCTCTCATGTCATAGTTATAGTCTCCTCATGCTAGAGTTACCAGGCTGCCCATGCCACAGTTTCAAACATAGTGGTTATGTAGCTAATAGCCTATCCATGCTATAGTTACCAACACGAGACAAGTGTGGTTACCAGGTTCCACTACTACATTTTTCTCTAGTGTGTTAGGCCGCATTCACCAGCGTAGTAGCCATATAGTTACATTGTTGTTTGCGGAGAAGAGTTACTTTTTGGAATCGATAACCATCCACTCGTAATTCAACAATCCACATAATCTTCGGAGGTAACAACACATACATATTATGGGTAACTCTTGTAGTACCGGGTGATAAATTTCAGCTAACAAAAACATTGAAACGTAGCAAAAAAAGTTTAGGTTTTCATGCATGTAAATTCGGTGTAAATAATATGGTAACTTACATATAGTTATCAAAACATACCCACATGAGGTCTAATTTTGAAGGTCTCTCTAGAACAAATTTAATAGTGAAAACCAGTTTTGAATTGGAGTAACTGTTTGAGCTGGCTACAAAACATTTTGAATCTTTGAAATGGGCTGAATCCATGATGACATCAACTTTTGTCCCCTGGTGCATTCATGCATGTGCATGTGGGGAGAAGGTTGGGTGAAACATTTTTATGACCCAGAAATTTCTGGGTAAACAGCATGGTGACTTTTGACCGAAAAAGTCGTTGAAACATACTAACATGAGATCTAGTTTCAATGGTCTCGTCACAACAGATTGAATGGAAAAACAGATTTTGAATCCACCAACAGTTTAAGCTACAAAACATTTTAATTTTATAAATGAGGAGAATCTGTGATGACATCAATTTTTTTTCCTCTAGTGGATGCATGCATGTGCATATGGGAAGACGGAAATGGACCGTTTGTCCGCAAAAACATGTTCCATCCATTCCAAAATATAAGGTGTATTAGTTTCTCGAAAGTCAAACATGTGCATGTTTAACCAAATTTCTATAAAAATATATCAATATCTACATTACCAAATTGATATCATTTGATCCATCATGAAATGTATTTTCATATTTTACCTATTAGGTGTTGCATATCTTGATATTTTACTCTCTAGTCTTGGTCAAACATACAATTATTTGACTTGCACGAAAACAGATACATCTTATATTCTGGAATGGAGGGAGTAACATTCACCAGTTAGTGAGGTATGTTGCTAAACTTAGCAGTGAACAACTTCTTTGTTGGGGGTTACAAACCTGATAGATCAAAGATTACAAAGCGGAGTTCAGTTTGTTTATTCCCTGAAAAACTTTCATCCTCTAACCATCTTTTAGTCCTACAAATGAAATATTGCATTATAAGTTGTTCAACAACCTAACATGAACATCTCTCTATGGAATTTGAAATTTCTTCTTACCTTTCATTCAGATAGTTGGTGTTTGCGAAGTTTATAGGAGCCTCAACTGTTAGTATCAAGAATCCAGGAACTCTCTGAGCCTCCTCATACTGAAGGACGTTTCGGTAAATATCAGTTCCCTTTATGTTCCCTTGAATTATCATTCTTGGCCTTGTGATTTGCATCAATACCCTAAATATAGATATACCAACCTACAAATTTGGCAATTTCATTGACAATAAAAAATTCAACTATGAACTTCCTCTACAGAAAAATCAGTAATACAGCTCAGTAATATTACTGTTGGTTACCGCTATCGCGAGGCCTTGTTGGACTGAGAAGAAGATGACACCAATAAATGCGCACAAACACACGAGGAAATCCATCTTATCCATCTTCCAGAGATGGTATGCCGCGGGCAAATCGATCAGGCCAATTACAGCAACAATTATGATGGCTCCAAGGACGACATTCGGGGTGTAGACGAACAATGGCATGAGAAACAACAGTGTGACCATGACTGTTAGTGCCATGATCACATTGGACATGGCGGTCTTGCAGCCGGCATTATGATTAACAGCAGAGCGAGAAAATCCTCCTGATAGGAATAGATAGAGCAATCAATCTTTCTTCCTATGGTTGTGTGCATCATATGATGCAGAGTCTGGGAACCTTGTCAAGAATGCACGAAAATATTGGAGGTCATTTAGTCCGAAAATGTAGGTTACCTGTTGTAACATAGCATGATGTACATGAGCCCACAATGTTCATCAACCCAATGGCCATCATCTCTTTGTTACCATCCACCTGGTAGTCCTTGATTGAAGCAAATGTCCTGCCAACAGCCACTCCTTCCTGACAGAGTGAAATTTAGGGCACATGTTAGCTTGTTAGTGGCAACAGTTATGACAAATAAATTTCAACTACTTTTCTAATTTCTAATGCAATGTGAGGTTATGCATAGGATGATTAGCGTACTGTAAGGGAGATGATACCGGTGACGAGACCAGTCTTCACAGTGAGTCCTAGATATTTTGGATCAAAGAGTAGTTTGTCCCATGACAGGTGATTCAGGCCACATTTGAGATGCCCAATCTGCGGCGAAAAGATGCATACACTTCCTGTTTTCCATCATGTTGCATAACACAGTTGTAATATATGAACAGTTATTCCATTTTATTGTTTCTTACGGTGCTTATGTTGTGGTTCTGTCCTTTGAAGAGGTCAATGAGCACCGTGGATATGATGATAGATACCAAGGGAGCACATGCTGAAATCCAGAAGAACTCTGGCCATCTCATGCTCTGTATATTCACATGTAGAGCCAGATGAATAAGTACTGCTGCAGGACATAGCTGCAATTAACAGGTGAAAAAAATAGTTCTAATTTTAGGTTCTGAAAATGAAATGTTCTGTGATAGTTCAGCAAAAGGGGAGTTAAACAGGGTAGCCACGACCCAAGAGCACTTTGCTATTGAAGTATGGCTCGAGACCTTTATTATTCCCAACTAATTTTTATTTGGAAATATATCAGTATAGTAAGAATATTTCTCTATAGAAGTGAACAGATTGTAGGCGGATTTCTTTTGCAGGTGTTCCTTACTGATGGGAAAGGGCCTTAGCGCGAGATTTTGGTGACACATGGCTAGCTGATATGCCTCTTGGACTTTAATACCCGAGCCTATATAATATCGTGAAGTGACAAGACGTTTTCGTTGCTTCAGCGTTAGCGACGAGTCTGCAGAATATCAAGTTTTGAAGTGTGCTTACTGGTCATAAGTGGACGACCTGGTTGCATCTGGTCATAGGTTAATAGGGGGTCAACTTACCGCATGAACCCGTTCCATTACATAGGAAGTTACATATATCTCGGGTCTTCTCTATTCAGTCCATGTACACAGACCTCATCGACAATGGGTCCAGTTTTCCACAAGAAGTAAATTTGGACAGTTAAACAGTCGCTAAAAATAATGATTTTTATATGGTGCATGGACAAAGGTATGGTCCTAGTGAAACAACCTAGCAAAACACAGATGGCAGGGGGTGCAAGAAGTGCTGCTTATGTTCCACTAGGAAACAATTCATCATTTATTCTTATCTTGCCCTTTTGCCGCCCTCCTTTTGGGTACCATCCCTGTAGCTTTTAAAGTCCCTTCACCAACATGTAGCACAACAAATATGTTCGGAAACTGGTTGATTGGGGTCCACCCGAAACATAAAGTTCAGATCTGGTTAGGAGCATGTGCTTTAGTGTGGTGAACTAGAGTTGCCAAAATGATTGTGTTTTGAACAGGTTGATACTTCCAAAGAAAACTTTGCATGCTACTTTTCGAACTAAGAGAGGGATCCATGTGTGGGAGAACTGGAGTTTCCCGCTAGTCCATGAATTTTAGGTGCAGCTAGTGGAAGATGATTGCACATGCTATGTTCAACCGGTTCAGATAGCAACCAGTGAAAAGGATATATGTATATTATGTATTTTAATTATCGAACGGTTGTTCTATGCTTTCTTTTCCTCCACTCGTGTAACATCTTGAATGATTTTGTTTAATTTAGATGGATGTGTGAATGCAGAGGCCGGAGGGTTTACCGTCATTTTAGAAAAAGAAAGCAGAGCAGAAACAGCATTTGCGCGCAAGACAGTAGACAATCGACGCCAGTGATCAACGGTACAGCACAAGAGCTGAATTGAAGAAAGGAAACGCACGGCCACACATACGTACCACATGTCTGGCTGACAGTAGGAGCACGAGGAAACACGCACCCATCAGTATCGTCTGCCACGACCACTGCACGAAATCAACCATTAGCTAAGCGTGCATGCACGCACCATGCATATATGTGCGTGTATATATACATGCAGCAGGGGTTCAGAGGTGGAAGGATGGATGGGTGACCTCGTCGGTGTGCTGGAAGACGGAGGCCATGACGGTCACGAGGTTCATTTCGTCAGTGAAGTGGACGATTCCCAGCAGGTCCTTGAGCTCCTGTAGGGACACGATGATCGCCGCGCCCGCCTTGAACCCTAGCAGCGTCGCCTTGGACAAGAAGTCGATGATGAAGCCCAGCCTGCGCCATCGAACAACAACAGCACATGCATTAATGTGTCCGTGCACCGATCTTTCGTTTGAGCGTAGGCAGATTGGTTGTTGGATGCATCAGATCATTGCAAGTTACCTGAGGATGCCGAGGGAGGCCTGCAGGAGGCCGGCGAACAAGGTGGAGGTTAAGGCGAGCTGCAGGAACAGCGTCGGCTCCGCGGAGGGGCTCACTGACACCCCCTTTTGCAGCATGGACCCCATGATGAGCGACGTGATTGACGTCGGGCCTACTGCCAGGTCACGGGAGCTCCCCAGCAGCGTGTACACCAGCGGCGGCACGAAGCTCGAATCTGAACACATGTATGATGGATACGTCATTTATTAATTCGGACGCTAGGCACCGCCTGTAGAATGGGAAAGCATGTGCGTCATTTTTTTCTTTGATAGCTACTGTGGTGGTGTCAGAGGCAGGTGACATGGTGTCAAGTCCAGAGGATTTTTGGTCTTGCTTGTAATTTTCCTTCTTAACTGATATTCCTTTGTGCAAATGCTAGCATTTTGCAGTTTTTTCAGTTTTGTCAGGTTGGTATTTACGCGGCTTATATTATAATTTTTATGATATAAATGAGACATATATTATCATGAAAAAAAAGGAAAGCATCTGCATACGTACATAGGCCTGTAAGCGGAGGCATGTCTGCCAACTTCGCGTAGCTAATACCCTGCACAGAGCACACATGCAAGACAGTAGAGCAGCACAGTTGGTAAGGCAGGGCGTTCGTGTAGAATAATCAATCATTCATGCACAGGTTAGCTTCCAAATTATTACAGGCTATAGCAATTTCATCTGCATGCACGTGATAAAAAACCTACGCAATGGGTAAATATGCAAACAAACAATCTTGTCTAGGAATCATTAGTGCGTGCACATGCCTGAGGGATGGCGACGCTGGCAATGGTGAGGCCGGCGATGAGATCGGACCTGAAGAGGGACAAGGAGTAGCCGGGCACCCACTCCAGGACGGGGAACACGTACTTGACCGCCATCAGGCACTTCTTCTTCAGCGGCTGCCCCTTGAAGCTCCGGAACGGGTCGTCAGGGAAAAAGGTTTCCTTCACCTTCCCTTTCATCTTGCTCGCTGAGCTTTGTGCCGGCTGCGCCATAACCTTGTGCACCACTGCCGGCTGCGGCGCCTCGACCACCACAGCTTGCATGGGCGGCAGGATCTCGCTGCCATTGTGGCCACCATAGGGATCACTCGTCCCCTCCATGCGATATTATTGTGCTGAGAGAGCTACAGCCTCACTGAGCGGGACGCTGCACGGCACAGGTGTGTCTGTATGCATTGTATGCACGGCATCAGTGGAGAATTTAGAAAGAAAATGAATGGTGGGCTCAAGGTAACGGCGAGAAAACTAGTTATTTTGAAGAGAAAAAGGCATTATATATCTCCTAATCATTTTGTCCAAATAAGCTAAGATTTTGCCAGAATACTACTGCAAATATATGCATTATCACTGTCAATTTATTTTTTTAATATCAAATTTTGAACGGAACTTCAATTCTATCTAGTTAAATACTACCTCCATCCGGAAATATTTGTCGCTTATACGTGTGTATCTAGCACTGAAATACGTCTAAATATATCCGATTGAGCGACAAGTAATTCCGGACGGAGGTCATTATCTCCCGGTCCTTTTTCTCCAAACAAGCTCAAAATTTCCTTGATTATTATTGAAAACATGCAGTATTTGCTAGTTGTTTTCTAAAATACATATCAACTTTTTAACCAAAAAATTGAATTTGTTTAGCAAAATATAGCCATTATCTCTTAATCCTTTATCTTCAAGTAAGCTTAAAATTTGCGAGACTACTACTAGAAACACATACTCCCTCCGTAAACTAATATAAGAGCATTTAGATCACTACTTTAGTGATCTAAACACTCTTATATTAGTTTACAGAGGGAGTAGTTTTTACTGTAATTGTTCTAAAGTTTTTGAAACATATCAAATTGGACTATATATTTGGTATTGCCTACTTATAAACAGACAAAATTGATATGCTTGTCCGCCTCTCTGCTCGGATGGTCCGCCGCCGGCAGCGCTAGGTGTCAAGCTGTGGAGCCTGAGGGTTCGTCATCTAGCTATCATGGTCAAGTACTGTGTGAATGACTCTCCTCACCCTCCCCCTCCCCCTCCCCACCTTTTCCACCAAATTCCATGGTGATCTCTGATGGAAGGGCTACTGCATTGAGATTATGCCCTGAGCCTGGCCCTTGCAGATTAGAAGAAGGTTTGGTTCCGCGGTGCATTTCTCCCCATCTCTCGGGACACCAAGGAGTTCTTTCTGGTGGTCTCATTTTCCTCTGCCTCCTTTCCTCTCACGGTGGATTCAGTTGGAATTGCTTTGAAATGCTGTATTGGTGGCATGAGCGCTGGATTCAAAGTGGTTCAAATTAATCCGCAAGCTTTTCAATTTTCTGTTGCCAACAACAGAGTGGATCACTTCATCTATGGTCTCAAATACCACATTTGGCCAGATTTCGTTTGTCACTTTATTTTGTTTCATGGCTGTTTTTACTCGTGCCCCCACTTCGATGCAATGTTGGTGTGCTGATGAGGAATTAAGTGACATGGCTGCTCATTGTCCATTGGCTATCAAATCTCATTTGGGTTTTTCAAAAAAGAATTCAACATTGTCCACATCCTCTACGAGAATTAAGCAAGTTTGCTTTTGTTTCCATTGATCATATGAAATTCTCCAACAAAAAATATGACGAGGCTTCATCATCCAGTGCTATGAATCATACTATTCAAGATCATTTACAGGAAGTTCAAATCCAATTTGCATATTTTTTGCCAAGTATTAATGACAGGCCGTTAACTGAGGCATCTGGTCTCCCTACCTCTTTAATGGGAAAATTCCTCAGACACGCTGAATTAGAGGACGCGCAGGAACCAGAATATCTTTGTGTGGGCATCTTTAAGTGCCTTATTAAAGCGCATTATCCTTCATCATGCATTGTTTTCTCACCTCGGCTTTCAAATATGCACCGGCCCATACAGACTGGCCTCCGACCCTCTCCGCCCATCACAAGGCAGATCTAGCCCAGACCTACTACACGGAGGATGATATTATGGCTACTGGCACGAATTGGGTGATCCTCTGTGCTAGATGCCTTCAATGCGGGCATAAGAAGATATATTGCCGAGCCAGGGTCATTTGCATTAATTGCTCCGCGCCTGATCACAAGGTAATTAACTGTCCTTCCCGGATTACACGTCAGTCTTCTTTTGGTTTGAAATCAATTGCTCATGGGAATCACATCAATCACATCGGATCTTCTGGTACACGCCCTAAATCACGACCCACCATCTGATGCAATATTTGTGGCAACTACGGACACGTGGTAAGATCCTACGACAAGAAGAGATGGGAGGAACGATGTAGGTGGGTTCCTAAACAAATCAATATTGCCAATACTACCCCTCACGCTCCAGCTTCTCCCTCGACTTCTCAAACGTCGCCGCCCTGCTTCATCCATTCACGACACCTCGCTCCACCTCGCCACCAAGGCGAACTACCCACTCAACCTGGTGCCGTCCTGCCGCCGGGCTTCGCCGTCAAACAAGGGTCGGCGAACCGAGTCGTCCGATGCGGAAAGGTGGTCGGGCCAATCCCGCCTCTCAATCACAACTACCTGGCCACCACGGAATCAAGCCACTACGTCCCTCTCCATCGCCGGGCAGCCATCCACAATATGATCCAAGGTTTCCTCCACGAAGCCCAGCTATTCACCACAGAGGCTAGCGATCATCCTTTTGGTATAGGGATATTTGGCTTTGTGGATTCCTTCATTAGAGATACTGCAGTCACCACCCCTATAGAGCTAGAAGAAGAAGATCTTCTCATTACTTTCGTTTCACACAATGAAGCTCTCAATAGACGCACTACCACCTTGGATGATGTACTTCGGATTTTCGTATGATTATCAGACTGATTATTATATTAATAATTCTCTTGGAGGTTTTGGCTCTCCGATTTCCTGGTACAATCCAAGGCAAGATAGAAGGTTCATGTTGATTAGGGCTCGTGTGATCCATCTTCATCTGGCTCCCAAGAGCTTTGTGGTATGGCAGTTGGGTGGGGCACGAGACTGCTGGACACTGCAGATCAACATTCTTAGAAGCAACGACTGGAACACACTGCTACCTAAGGTCCCCCCGGCCAGTGATGAAGAATCTCCCCCTCCCGACGGCAACACACATCCCCAGTTTGGCCCCGACCTCATAGCGGAGCAACTATACCAACATCAAGTGCATAATTGGCTCGTGTAGAATGCGGCACCACCTAATGGCACTCCTATGGAACAAGCAGAAGGTTAGGACCATGCTGGTGCAGGTTGGGGTGCTTGGCCAGAACCCCTTGCGCCTCCACTGCCACCGTACCTGATGAACTACCAATCTTGGCTTGGGAATCAGGGCCTGGCCGTCAAACACGACATTGTACCTAAGAATAATATCTCTAACAGTGCTGCACAGGCGTGGAATCGCTCATTGTTCCAGATCACGAGCCACTTGGCCCCACGACCTCTGAAGAACCGCTGATTGTTTTGGTGGAAATGTATGATCAAGGGATCCTATTTGGCCTCTCTGCTCAGGGAGATTTTCTCATGTCACTCTTATTGGTAGACGCATTACCTCGTCAGCAACTTAACAATGCCCTGTTCTCTGCACTTCGCCCTCTCCTGGCTACAGTTAGCCCAAGGAACAATGGCTATGGGATGAGGCAAAACAACCTTCAGGTTGAAGTTGAGGTTACTCTTGGAGATGAGGGCTTACATTTTACTTAGCTTTCTTGTCAGAGGCCCCATCATGGCAGACCGACTGTTAAAATCAATGAGTTTGTTGAACCTGTCACCAACACTCTCATGGAAATTTCTGATGCACATGAGATCTCTGATATGACCGATATTGTCTTGAAACTAGTGAACACTGACATACAGGAACTGCAAATGGTTGACCCACAGATGGTTGTGGAGGAGAATGGTACTTTGCCATCGGCTGCTGGAATTGAGGAACCTGTTTCTAAAGGATTGTTGGCTCAAGATAGCAGGATTCTACCCGAGCACAATAGTGTGAACACCCTGATATCTGACGGTGCTACACAGCGACAACGCAAGGGGAAAATGCAGGTCCCTATGGACACTTCAACCCTCAGACGCAGGAACAGAACTAATAAGTATGATGGCTAACTCTTGCCCACCCATGTACAAGGTGAAGCCGCGCACAGTACCTACTGCTGCTACCCTCTCATTACTATCTTTGAAGATCCTACCTCTGAAGAGCTCAGGAAACTGTTGTCCCACCACCGACTACCATCCCCTCCATGCAGGCCATTGGCACACAGCTGTGTGCGATCACAATGGAGGAGTTGTCCATCACAGCCCTCACCAAGGAGAAGGAGGGCTTGGCATCTTCAAACTAGTTACCTACGCTATCTTTTTATTTCATGGTACACTTTTGTGAAATTGGAACGTGCTTTGTTGGAACATCTGTGGTCTTAATTATCTCGACAAACATCTAGCTCTCTCCAATGCAATTAACGATAGTGTTTGCGCTATTATTTGCTTGCAAGAATAATGTAAATGTTTGATGCATCTTCCATCAAGGGTATATGTCCTAGGTGTTTTGACCAGTTTGCATACATTCCTTCTAGAGGGGCGTCAGGTCGCATAATCACTATAGGGAATAGTAGTACCTTCTGTGGCAGGGTATTCTATCCGAACCTTTTGCGCTAGGGGTTGAATTCACTTTCACACAATCTGCTCATCGTTGGAATTTAGTCAATATTTACAGTCCCTGTCAGGGTGAACCATGTGTCACATTTACTAACTGGCTTTTTGACATGGACATCCCACCCTCGGAAGATTGGCTCCTTCTTGGTGATTTCAACTATATACATTCCCCTGACAACCATAACAAACCATGTGGTGATGTACACGGTATGTTTACGTTCAATGATTTCATCCGTTAACAAAATCTCACTGAACTCCCCATCGAAGGCATGCAACAAAATCCTCTCCTCGAGCAATTAGATTGGTTTTTCACGACGATAAATTGGACATCCTCATTCCCTAATACCATAGTGAACCCAATTGGGAAACCAGTGTCTGGCCACACACCGTGCTCGGCTATTATTTAGACCACGATCCCCAAAAGCAAGTTCTTCAGATTTGAAACATACTGGATAGCACACCCAGGTTTCATGGACGCAGTTTCACAGGCTTGGAACAGACCCATCAAACACGGAAAGGACTATACTGCAGCATCCATTTTGTGTCAAAAGCTTAAAGCAGTTCGCCATGCCCTCAGCCAGTGGAGCAAAAACTTCTCCCATTTGAAAATTGCCATTCAAAACACTAATAAAGCTATATTAGAACTTGACGACATTGAAGATTGTCGTAACTTAACAATACCGGAGGGGAACTTTCGAGATATACTCAAGAAACACTTGATCAGACTCCAAAATATCAAAAAGAGTACTCGAAGAAACGATTACGATCAAATGGATCTAGTTTGGCGAAGAGAACTCCAAATTCTTCCAGGCCGTAGCAACGTAAAGATACAGGAAATACTGCATACCCACCTTGAAAACCAGTGATGATGTGACTGTGGAGGATCATGCTGGAAAAGAATCAATCCTCTTCGAAGCATTCAAAAACCGCATGGGCACACCAAATCCACAACAAATGAAATTCGATCTCCCCAAGTTGCTGCGTACAGAGGTGGATTTTGCCAGCCTCACCACTCCGTTCACATACGCTGAGATAGACGATGTGGTCAAAGAAATGCCTCCTGACCGTGCTCCCGGCCCCGATGGTTTCAACAGTTCGTTTTTTAGAGCTTGTTGGTCGATCATCAAACATGACTTCTACCTCATTTGCGATGAATTCCATCGGGGAAACCTTAATTTGGAGAGCTCAAACTATGGCTACATCACCCTAATACCCAAAAACAATGCACCAAAACCTGTAAATGACTTTCGTCCAATCACCCTCCTCAACTGCTACCTTATACTGACCACTAAGATACTGGCCAACTGTCTTCAGAAAATCATCCTACAGATTGTCCACCGCAACCAGTCTGGGTTCCTCCACGGGAGATCAATACACGACTGTCTTTCTTGGGCGTTCAAGTACATCCATCAATGTCAGGCATCTAAGAAAGAGATAGTCCAATTAAAGTATGACTTTGCCAAAGCGTTTGACACAATTAAGCATTCTGCCAAGCTCCTGATCATGGAAAAAATGGGATTCAATGAGAAATGGCTCACATGGATGAAATGCATTTTCTCCTCAGGTAAATCTTCCATCTTACTAACTGGAGTGCCCGGGAGAAAATTCCATTGCAAATGCGGAGTACGACAAGGCGATCCTCTATCACTGCTGATCTCCATTCTGGCGGCTGATCTTCTCCAGCCTGCTATAAATGAGGCCCTCGAACATAACCTTTTAAAACATCGTATTCCACTACAAGATGATGATAGTTATCCTATCATTCAATACGCGGACGATGCCACAATAATTTTGCCTTCTCGCCTTGATCAAGCTACCAGGATAAAGAAGATTCTTGCTAACTACGCTACCTCCATTGGGCTCAAGATCACCTTCCAGAAATCCACCCTGGTGCCAATCAACACGCCACCCGAAAAATGCAATGACCTCGCCACCATGTTAGGTTGCACCCAAGCTAGCATGCCCTTCACCTACTTAGGGTTACCTCCTGACACCACCAGACCCTCCGTGCTTGATATGACACCCTTTATCTGTAAGGCAAAAGGAAGATCACAGCGGCCATGTCCCGAATGTCTTATTCTAGCAAACTGGCCCTGTTGAACTCCCTCAATCTCTGGCGATTTACCCCATGGGAACCATTAGACTTCCCCAAAAAATCCTTGCCCAACTAGATAAAATCCGCAGACACTGCCTCTGGAAACAGAAAACAACAGAAGGAGAGAAATGTAATTCCTTAGCTGCCTGGGATATGGTTTGCCGCCCCAACAAAAGCGGGGGCTTTGGTGTTCTAAATCTAAGGGTCCAAAATGATGCACTCCTGCTCAAGTTCCTACACAAGTTCTATAATTACCATGATATACCCTGGGTAAACCTGATTTGGAAAACATATTATGACAATTCTGTACCACATGTTGCTGACCCATGTGGCTCTTTCTGGTGACACGATCTCATCCAATTAATGCCCATCTACCATGGCATCACAAAAGTCCTGATACGATGTGGCACGTCGACACTATTCTGGAAGGATGATTGGAATCACTCTATTTATGCTGAGTCATATCCGAGAGCATATTCTTACACTAGGATTGAAGATGTCTCGGTCAGGGAGTTTCTTGCCACCACAAACCTCCAAACGGCCTTTCACCTTCCACTATCAATACAAGCCCATGAGGAACTGAAAAAAATTCAAACTGAAGTGACCAATATTGACCTCTATAGGACAAAAGACATCTGGACTTATTGCTGGGGAGCAGCTACTTTCAAGACCGCGGCGTACTATAACTTCTACTTTAGAGAGATAATTGCACATGAAGCCTTTAGTTGGCTGTGGAAGTCCAAGTGCACACCCAAGATCAAAGTTTTTGGTTGGTTGCTGCCGTTTGATCGTTTAAACACAAGAAACATGTTGAAGAGGAGGCACTACAATATAGGTGATAACTTGGACTGTCACTTGTGTGGAGAACTTGGACTGTCAGCTGTCTGGAGAACACATTGAAGAAGTGGTGGAACACCTTTTTTTTCATTGTAACTTTAAGAAGGATTGCTGGCAAATCTTGAACATCACATGGGTTACACACAGAAATAGACTTGAACTCATCAAAAACATGAAGACAAGCCATAAAAAATGATCATGGATATGTTCTTGGTGGCCGCCTATAGCCTTTGGAAAGAAGGCAACAACCTTTTCAGGAATGTGGCCCCCTCGATTCCATCATGGAAATACAGATTCAAGTCTGATTTTGACAACATCCGCTTTCGAGTGCCTGCCCATAAAAGACAGTTTGTATCGGCCATTGTTGAGGAAGTCCCTTAGTCCCTCAGACCAAAATTGCGCTTATAAGAATGAAAGATTGGGTTGATGGGCTGGGACGTGTAGTAGTAATCTTTGTTATGTATTTTTCAAGGGTAGGCTAGAGCTTGCTGAAACCTAGAAAGTCAGTTTGCGCATTAACGATACCTACCAGCAGATATTCATCCATTCGTTTTTCGCCAAGGTTCATGCAACAGCTGGCCCACTAAGATGTACTCCCTCCGTTCCAAATTACTCGTCGTGGTTTTAGTTCCACAGTATTGCAATTCCTATATGTGTATATTAAAGTGTCTAGCTCACCACCATCATGCATCTTGTCAGGGAATAAGTACTAGGAGTACTTTTTCACGCATGCGTGCAGCATCTCTTCTCTCTCTTCATCCCAAACAAATCCATGCACTTTTATTTCATCTTAGACAATTTAAACCACTCGCATCTTTTCAAATATATAAGTTCGTTTCTGAAATAATTTATTTATTTGAATTGTTAGCACCAAGATCTTTGGAACTAGATCTTGGATACATTTCAAACATGTTTATATTTTGAGGTTTCACATTTTGTATGTGAAACAAACCCATTTTCAGTAGAAAAATGTGAAACAAACAATTTTTTCACTAGAAATATGTGAAACCAACCTATTTCACAAGAAACTTGTTATGAAATGAGGATGACTTTGGATTTGGGGCTGCAAACCAAAAAATATAGCTCCATTCAATTTTGCAATATATCCAAGGGCAAAAACCTTACTGTGCAAAAATCTTAGGACCATGGCCTTAGATTATAAATATCAATATAAATCAGGCCTCTCCATGCAACTTATCATTGAATATTTGGAGCTACAAGGTCCGTCTGGAAGAATTTCACCTCACCGAGGATGTTGAGGATGGCATTGTTTGAAACGTTAACACTTCGGGTGAATACTCGATATCTTCGGCATGATCTGCTCAGCATGACGATCGTTTCCATAACGAAACCAGTTGTTTGGAATTATTGAGCACTAGCAAAGCACAAATTCTTTGTGTTGCTCATCATAATGTCCGGGCTTGCATGAACGACATGCTTCAACACAGAGGATGGCCTAATTGTGGCTTATGACAATACAAGAGCCGGGAGGGGGTCAGAGAAGGTGGCATATATTATTTTCAGGTGTAGATTCACGATACACATTTGAAAAAACATTTACCTCCCGGCGTCATCTGATCGAGTGGACCACAGTGGTCCGCGTGTACCTGCACTGGCTGCTCGTCTGCAGGATTGTACGCTTGGTGCGGGAAAGGTGTGCGGCACTGTTTCCCGACAAGGCAGACATCACAGAGACGACATGTGGAAATCCATGCACTGTCACATCACGTGCAGGGCTGGTCATTAGATTTCGGGGGCCCGGGGTGAAATTTTAACCTAAGGCCCTTTAATATAACACTACAATACTAATCAATATTATGACTACATGGAAAGAGGATGGACATGGAATGCTCACTCTAGAGTAGAGAAAGCGGAGACATCACCCGAAGAGGAAATGCCTGCCTCCATTGGTCGTTACGTACACGAGACCACCAGTTGTTGGGGAACATGTCGTGTCACTGTTGACAAGGAGGAGTCGAATCAACTGGGATGAAACGCCTCACCAAGAACCGTTCCGTGTGTTGAGGCTGCATGGATCGACTATAACTAGGCCGAAAGCTTCCCACCCAGGCCTTCACCAAATGCGAAGAAGCTTTTGTCCTAGAACGGTGCGAGAGGTCTGATCCACATGGATGAAACCAAAGTCCTCGTTGATCCCATCTAAGATCTAACTAAACAAGGCTGAGGAACAAACTAAATGAAGTCCACCCACCATGATGCATTGTACTGATGGCAAAAGCCTCTGAATCTTTGCGACGGGCTCTCATTCAATCGAGTTCTCGATCAATAAGTGCTTGGGGAAGGAAACAGACACCTATGAACAGCAGCGAGCCCATAGGCTGGTTCGTCGGTCATTGGTGCGTCCCCTGACCCAGATCGAGGCTCGGGGACGAGGCCGGATCGAGCAGGATCGATGGATGGGTCGTGACCCCGATTAATGGGTGCTGCTGATCCAGATCGGTATGCAAGAAGACAAGGAGTTCTTGATGAATTGAGGCTTACCTGAGCCCCGGGAAATCGCGCTCCACCACCGGACTGCCGGACTCCGTCCTTCCGCCATCTGCCACTCGCCTGCCGGTGGCCGGCCGTCGACCTGTCCGCCGCCGTATGCGGCCTCTCCTGTCACACTTCCGTCAATGACGGATATGGCACCTGGAGATGGATCCACGGGGGACCAGTGACGATATGGGACCTGCAGATGGATCCACGGGGGACTGGTCCGCTGGAGCTTTGGAGAAGAACAATGGTGCGGGATTAGCGATACTTCCTTTTAATTTTGAGAGATGATTTGAGATACTTCCTGGAGCAGAACGCTTGGTGTAGAAAAAAGGAAGACGAGAAAATCACGGCGTGGTCATCAGTACACTTGTGGCCCCGTTTCCTTTAACCATTTTTGTTAGTTCCTGAGATGGATGACATTTTAATGTAAAAAAAAATACACGTAAAATTTCTGGCGGGATTCCCTGCGTGCAATATAGGGAAATATATTAGCACATATTGTATTATTTTTGGGAAAAGTTTGGCTACTACAGTCCGGCCGGAACTTTCCGCCGGTCTCGTGAGCGTCGCTCGATCCCAATCGATCTGGTGTTCCAAGTCGGCCTCCTTCCTCCGCACATGTCTTATCCCTTCTCTCCTCCCCCTCACCCACCAGCCGTCCTCACCCCACATAGGCGGTGGCCGCCCCGGTCTCCCCCAGCGAGCGTGCACCTCTTTCTTCTCTCCCTACCAAAGCTCGGACTGGTGAGGTGCTACAAAGAGAGGCGAGGCGCTGGTCACCCAGTGACTGGCGGTGCTACAACCGACATCCAAATATGTTACGACCGGCGATCCAAAGTGCTACAACCGCCATCATTTTTTGCTACTACGGATGCTGACCGCGGTGACCACATAGCATGACAACAACAGATCAACAACAATGCACCATGCGACTTGCACTACTCATCATTTTTACTTACTGGTTTCAACTTCACAAGTTATCTAGATCATCATTTTTAGTTATGTATTATCATATTAAAAATCAAGAACTCCGATATGAAAGTGATACCGATCATACCCGAATCATAACCATGTCATGACCAAACTATCAAAGCACTTATACTGCCTCATACTAGTTCATGCATGCAAAATACTTCTGTAAACTAAGCACTTATATCATGCAAAGTAAACTATCATAAACATTATTCACATAAATGATTAAATGCATTAAAGTAATTCATATTTAAGTTGGAAAATCATAAATATTGAGATGACACCATGAAAATGCTTGTGGTGGCTTGCCTTAGCACAGAGGAGGGTCACACTCCTCCTGGTTTCCTTCAAGGCAAGTTTCCTTCTCTGAAAAATAATTAAAACCACAAAAGAAAATGTCAAAAACACTTCTAAAAATCACCAGAAATTCTAGACAGCAGAGAAAAATCTCAACTCTTGTGTGCTGCTAGAGAATTCCAATACAAACACAATGCAAAAAGAATCAAATCATTTGGACTTATGGTTTAAAAGTTAGAGCCAGTCAAAGTTTCTGGTCAAAGATTGATTTAAATTTGAATTAAAAGAAAATTAGAGGGGGGTGACGTTGATGGCGTATTCCTGGAATGTGCCTCCACTCGTACCGCTTCGGGCGCGAGTGGTGTGGCTGACAACGGGCCCCACACGTCAGGTCGGGGGGGGGGGGAGAGAAAACAGAGACGGGCGGCGCTTCGCCGGCCCTTTCTCCGGCGAGGAGAGGTCGGCGGCCAGATCGAGAGGGATGGGTGGATAGAGGAGACGCTCGCGCACCTGCCTGTACCCGTGGCGTGGCTAGAGGTGGGCGGACGGGGTCGGAAAGGGCTTCTCCAGCGGCTGCAGAAGGCGGAGCTCGCCGGAGTTGAAGAAACGGCGACGAGGGGCTGCACCATGGGCTCCTACGAGTTCGGACGGCACCAGAGGGCCACTAGTTAGTCATCTGAGGAGTTGATTGAGCTCGCGGGGCACTGGAGTCAGGAGGAGGAGCAGAGGGGATCGCCGGTGAGCTCGGGTCGGGGACGGCGACCAGAGGCCTGCCCGGCCGTGCTGCGGCTTTGGTACGGGTTTGTGGAGGTTGGGCGATGAGCTTGGAGTGCTCGGAGAGGCTGGAGGGGGTCAGAATATATAGGCGGAGGGGGGGGTCTCGGCTCCGCCAGAGGGGTCTGGAAGCGGCGCACGTTGACGAGGAGCGCCAGCGGGGAGGGGGCAAGGCTTCAGAGCTCACGCGGGCACTGTGAAGCTCGAACATGAGCACAGGAGGCGGTTGGGGAAGAAGACAGGGGCACGGGTGCACTGTGGCTTTCGCCGCAACGTGCCCGTGCTCACTACGGCTGCTTCGGCGTCGGCGAGTGGCAGGTAGAGGTGAAGGGCGATGCGACGAAGCTTGTGGCGCGGTGCGGCAGTCGACGGCGAGCGCTGGAACGTGCACGCGCCGAACAGAGGGTCGGGCGCAGCGCAGAGCGCGCCAAACACCTGCCAGCGCGCGTGTGCACACATTGTCACCACGTGAACTATGCCAAAACGGTGCCCAGTGGTTGCCAAACCATGTCTAGCGTGTTGTCCGTGCAGTGTTTGGTCTAAGAGAGGCGAGGAAGCAAAGACAGGCCGACCAGACAAGACTAGAGCTACTCAGCAAGTTTCTGGACAGAAACTTGGGCACCAAGTTTGGATGGCTTCTAGAAGGAGATTAGGGCTAATCTTCTGGAATTAAGGTTTTCTTAGGAGGGTAATGAAGCTCAAGAAAAATCAGCTTCATTGGATCAAGGGTTAATACACTTGCTGTGCAAAGTGCATTATTAGGGCAGAAAGGAAATGATTTTCTGTAGCAAAAATATTCCAAAGAACTATGAAATATTTTTGCACAGGGAGGTGAGGCAAGGTCCAAAGAATATTTAGGAATTTTCTCAGATTTTTATGGCCAATAAAAATGAGGGTTGCTTTGGAGCATATGGCGCTGAAGTGAATATCAGAGGGGAAAATGAATATTTTCCATTTATGAAAAATATTCCTATGGCCATTTTGAGAAAACCCAGAGAGGAAATGATGTGTGTGAGAGAGGGGTGAGTCACTTGGGTGAAAATAAAGGACATGCCCATGTGTTTAAGTCCAACTGAGATGATTCAAATCAAAAGGGCAAATAAACCCAGAAAAAGAAGGAGGGCAAAAACCATCAAAAACCAGGGTGTCACAAACCTCCCCCACTTAAGATGAATCTCGTCATCGAGATTTGGTTGCTTGGGAAAACAGTTCCAGATAGGATGCTCTCAAAAAGTCCTCTCTTTCCCAGGTCGATTCTTCCTCTATGTGATGCTCCCATTGGATCTTATAAAACTTGATTGCCTTACTACGGGTGACTCTTTCCATCTCTTCCAAAATTCTGAACGGTCTTTCCTCATAAGTCATATCCTTAGCAAGCTCTTGCTCTTCCACATTAGTATTTTTCTCGGGTGGCGAGATACATCTTCTCAACTGCGAGACATGGAACACATTATGCACTTCTGATAGTTCCGGTGGTAATTCCAACTGAGAAGCCACTATGCCAACTCTGCACATCACTGCGAATGGACCAATAAATCTGGGTGCAAGCTTTCCGCGGGTCTGGAACCTCTTTACTCCTTTCATGGGCATGACTTAGAGGTAAACATGCTCTCCGGGTTCAAAACTGATATGTCGGTGCTTGGAGTCATAATAGCACTTCTTTCGGGATTTTGCCAATTGCAGTCTATCTCGGATCTCCTTGACTTATTTCTCAGCCTCCATCATCAAGTCGGTCCCAAAAATGCGGCTATCTCTGGTTTGAGACTAGGTTAGAGGAGTGCGGCATTTGCGGCCTGATGTCTACTACACAACCTTCTTCTTGTAGACGTTGTTGGGTCTCCAAGTGCAGAGGTTTGTAGGATAGTAGCAAATTTCCCTCAAGTGGATGACCTAAGGTTTATCAATCCGTGGGAGGCGTAGGATGAAGATGGTCTCTCTCAAACAACCCTGCAACCAAATAACAAAGAGTCTCTTGTGTCCCCAACACACCCAATGCAATGGTAAATTGTATAGGTGCACTAGTTCAGCGAAGAGATGGTGATACAAGTGCAATATGGATGGTAGATATAGGTTTTTGTAATCTGAAAATATAAAACCAGCAAGGTAACTAATGATAAAAGTGAGCACAAACGATATTGCAATGCTAGGAAACAAGGCCTAAGGTTCATACTTTCACTAGTGCAAGTTCTCTCAACAATAATAACATAATTGGATCATATAAATATCCCTCAACATGCAACAAAGAGTCACTCCAAAGTCACTAATAGCGGAGAACAAACGAATAGATTATTGTAGGGTATGAAACCACCTCAAAGTTATCCTTTCTGATCGATCTATTCAAGAGTCCGTAGTAAAATAACACGAAGCTATTCTTTCTGTTCGATTTATCATAGAGTTCGTACTAGAATAACACCTTAAGATACAAATCAACCAAAACCCTAATGTCACCTAGATACTCCAATGTCACCTCGAGTATCCGTGGGTATGATTATACGATATGCATCACACAATCTCAGATTCATCTATTCAACCAACACAAAGTACTTCAAAGAGTGCCCCGAAGTTTCGACCGGAGAGTCAAGACGAAAACATGTGCCAACCCCTATGCATAGATTCCCAAGGTCACGGAACCCGCAAGTTGATCACCAAAACATACATCAAGTAGATCACGTGATATCCCATTGTCACCACAGATAAGTACATGCAAGACATACATCAAGTGTTCTCAAATCCTTAAAGACTCAATCCGATAAGATAACTTCAAAGAAAAAACTCTATCCATTACAAGAGAGTAGAGGGGGAGAAACATCATAAGATCCAACTATAATAGCAAAGCTCGCGATACATCAAGATCGTACCACCTCACGAACACGAGAGAGAGAGAGAGATCAAACACATAGCTACTGGTACATACCCTCAGCCCCGAGGGTGAACTATTCCCTCCTCGTCATGGAGAGCGCCGGGATGATGAAGATGGCCACTGGTGAGGGATCCCCCCTCCGGCAGGGTGCCGGAACCGGGTCCCGATTGGTTTTTGGTGGCTACAGAGGCTTGCGGCGGCGGAACTCCCGATCTATTATGCTCCTCGATGTTTTTAGGGTATATGGACATATATAGGCGAAAGAAGTCAGTCAGGGGAGCCACGAGGGGCCCACAAGGGTGGGAGGGGGGCGCCCAGGGGGGTAGGGCGTGCCTCCCTGCCTCGTGGTTTCCTCGAAGCTTCCCTGACGTCTACTCCAAGTCTCCTGGATTGCTTCCGGTCCAAAAATAACTCTCCTGAAGGTTTCATTCCGTTTGGACTCCGTTTGATATTCCTTTTCTTCGAAACACTGAAATAGGCAAGAAAACATCAATTTGGGCTGGGCCTCCGGTTAATAGGTTAGTCCCAAAAATAATATAAAAGTGTTTAGTAAAGCGCATAAACATCCAAAACAGATAATATAATAGCATGAATACTCCGTAAATTATAGATACGTTGGAGACGTATCACGGCCATATGGAGATTCATATGGTGACATCTTGAGGCTGGTCTGGAAACTGTTGTTGTATGAGAACTCGGCATACGGTAGAAAATCCTCCCACTTGGGACCTGGAGCCAAAGCACATGCTCGGAGCATATCTTCAAGTATTTTGGTTCACTCGCTCTGTCTGCCCGTCGGTCTGAGGGTGATATGCGGTACTATACTTCAATGCTGTCCCCAAAGCTTGATGGAGACGTGACCAGAAGGCTGAGGTAAGGAGAGATCCTCGATCTGACGGGATAGTGTTTGACACTCCATGAAGACTGACGGTTCTGGACACATATAGCTGTGCAAGTTGCTCTGCTCGGTAGGTGGTTCGGATAGGAATGAAGTGGGCTACCTTTGTTAGTGTGTCCATCACAACCCATACTGCATCAATGCCGCGGTGAGTCTTCGGCAGACTGGTAATGAAGTCCATGCAGAGATCATCCCATTTCCATTGAGGAACTGGTAAAGGTTGAAGAAGTCCGGCGGGTTTCTGATGTTCTGCCTTCACCTTGTTGCAGATATCGCAACAGGCGACAAAGTATGCAATGTCCTTCTTCATTCCTTCCACCAAAATATCTGACGAAGGTCTTCGTACATCTTAGTACCTCCTGGATGAATCAAGTACGATGACTCGTGTGCTCCTGCCAAGATCTTCTTTCTCAAGTCTGCTTGCTCAGGTACGCAAATCCGTCCTCGAAACCTTAGCGTACCTTGCTTATCCTTAGAGAAGTCCTGGATTTTGTCGTCTTGCATACGTTGGATATGGTGTTGCAGGACTGAGTGATCCTGTTGGGCTATGCGGATTTCTTCTTCGAGGGTAGGGGTGACTTCCAATATATTGGCGAGGTCGGCCTCAACAATAACCAAGTTAAGCTAAGCGATTTCTTCTTGGAGTTCGGGAGGCAGGGATTCCATCAAGGCGTTCAGGTTGGCCGTCTTAGGACTGAGGGCATTGGCAACCATGTTGGCCTTACAGGGGTGGTAATTTATTGCAAGATCATAATCCTTGACCAGTTCAAGCCATCTTCGCTATTGGAGGTTTAAGTCTGGCTAGGTGAATATATATGAGACTCTTGTAGTCGGTAAATATCTGATATCTCTTGCCAATGAGATAGTGCCTCCAAATCTTCAAAGCGTGCACGACTGCTGCCAACTCCAAGTCATGTGTTGGGTAATTTCCTTCGTGAGGTCGTAGCTGTCTGGATGCATAGGCTACAACCTTGTCATCTTGCATGAGCACACATCCAATGCCTCTTCTGGATGCATCACAATATACATCAAAGCCGCGGTAGATGTCTGGAAGGGTCAATACCTGTGCTGACGTCAACCTGGTCTTCAACTCATTGAAACTTTTTTTACAATCCTCAGACCAAACAAACTTCTTATCCTTCTTGAGTAGTTCGGTCATTGGCTTGGCAATCTTAGAAAAACCTTTGATGAAACGACGATGGTACCCAGCTAATCCAAGAAAACTTCGGATCTTAGTCACCTGCCTTTACCCGTGGCGTGGCTAGAGGTGGACAGACGGGGTCGGAAAGGGCTTCTCCAGCGGCTGCACAAGGTGGAGCTCGCCGGAGTTGAAGAAGACGGCGACGAGGGGCTGCACCAAGGGCTGATACGGGTTCAAACGACACAAGAGGGTCACTAGTGAGTCGCTTGAGGAGTTGATTGAGCTCGTAGGGCACTGGAGTGACGAGGAGGAGCAGAGGGGATCGCCGGTGAGCTCGGGTCAGGGACGGCGGCCAGAGGCCTGCCCGGCCGGCTGCAGCTTTGCTACGGGTTTGTGGAGGTTGGGCGATGACCTTGGAGTGCTCGGAGAGGCTGGAGGGGGTCAGAATATATAGGGGGAGGGGTACTCGGCTCCGATGGAGGGGTCTGGAAGCGGCGCACGGCGACGAGGAGCGCCAGCGGGGAGGGGGCAAGGCTTCAGAGCTCACGCGGGCACTGTGAAGCTCGAAGACGAGCACAGGAGGCGGCTGTGGAAGAAGACAGGGGCACGGGTGCACTGTGGCTTTGGCCGCGACGTGCCCGTGCTCACTGCGGCTGCTCCGGCATCGGCGAGCGGCAGGGAGAAGTCAAGGGCGATGAGACGAAGCTTGTGGCGCGGTGTGGTAGTCGGTGGCGACTGCTGGAACGAGCTCGCGCCGAAATGAAGGTCGGGTGCAGCGCAGAGCGCGCCGAACACCTGCCAGCGCGCGTGTCCACACACGGTCACCACGCAAACTATGCCAAAACGGTGCCGAGTGGTTGCCAAACCATGTCTAGCGTGTTGTCCGTGCATTGTTTGGTCTAAGAGAGGTGAGGGCGCCCCCTGAACTCGTGGCTCCTGGGTGCCCCGCCCCCCTCTAGTAGTTCTCTTCGCCAATATTTTTTATATTTTTTGGAAATATTCTCCGTAAATTTTCAACCCAATCCGAGAAACTTTATTTCTGCACAAAAATAACACCATGGTAGTTCTGCTGAAAACAGCGTTAGTCCTGGTTAGTTTCATCCAAATCATGTAAATTAGAGTCAAAAACAAGAGCAAAAGTGTTTGGAAAAGTAGATACGCTTGAGACGTATCACTTGGCTCTTTGGTAGGTGCGTGCACCATCGGGTGCCCCGATGTGGATTCCTAGCAAGCAGTGCGGGAGGCGGACTGCAACCTGCTGTCCTCCCATGGTGGTTGTGCGGGATGGCACACACGCGTTGTATCTACCGCGGCTTCGGACAGGGGCCCATGAGATGCGTGAGGTTGGGGCTAGAGGTGGCCCGGGGTGGCCGTCCTTTTAGATGTGACCGTGTTTGTGGTGTCGGGACTCGCTCTTGTTGTCTTAGTAGCGTGCGTGGCTCATGTTGCTTCTAACCCTAGATGCATGCATGCGGAGGTGAGACCGGCGACTAGTTGACGGAGCTCGATGGGGGCTGGAGGTGGTGGCTGCAAATGGAGGGCAAGGTTGGCCTTATGTGCTGCCATGGCGGTCGAAGTTGCCGGCTGCTTTAGGCATCTCCGTCTGGATCTGTACGGCCAGATCTGATGGGGTCAGGTATCTCCTCCTAGTGGTGTTGTCCCGCCGCCGGCCACATGCCTGATACGTCTCCAACGTATCTATAATTTTTTATTGTTCCATGCTTTATCTGTTTTGGATGCTTTATATGCATTAATATGCTATTTTATATTATTTTTGGGACTAACCTATAACCTACAGCCTAGTGCCAGTTTCTGTTTTTTCCTTGTTTTTGACTTCTACAGAAAAGGAATATCAAACGGAGTTCAAATGGCATACAACTGTACGATGATTTTTCTTGGAGAAGAAGACACCCAGAAGACTTGAAGAGAGGGCCAGAAGAGTCCCGAGGAGGCCACAAGCCCTCAGGGCGCACCCCAGGGGGGCGCCGCCTGGCTTGTGGGCCCCTCGGGAGTCCCCTAACCCTAATTACAGCTCTATATATTCTGAAATATTCCCCGAATGTCTGAAGCGTCCACCAAAATACGTTTCCGCCGTCGCAAATCTCTGTTCCCGTGAGATCCCATCTTGGAGCATTTTTCGGCACTCTGCCGGAGGGGGATTCGAGCACGGAGGGCCCCTACATCAACCTTGCTGCCCTTCCGATGAAGCCTGAGTATTTTACCACAGACCTACAGATCCAAAGCTAATACCTAGATGGCTTCTTCTCTCTCTCTCTCTCTCTCTCTCTCTCTCTCTCTCGATCTTCAATGCAATGTTCTCCTCGATGTTCTTGGAGTTCTATCCGATGTAATATTCTTTTGCGGTGTGTTTGTCGAGATCCGATGAATTGTGTATTTATGATCAGATTATCTATGAATATTATTTTAGTCTCTTCTGAATTCTTATATGCATGATTTGATATCTTTGTATTTCTATTCAAACTATCGGTTTGGTTTGGCCAACTAGATTGGTTTTTCTTGCAATGGGAGAGGTGCTTACTTTTGGGTTCAATCTTGCGGTCTCCTCACCCAACGACAGAAGGGGTAGCGAGGCACATATTGTATTATTGCCATCAAGGATAAAAAGATGGGGTTTATGTCATATGGCTTGAGTTTATCCCTCTATGTCATGTCATCTTACTTAAAGTGTTGCTCTATTCTTATGAACTTAATACTCTAGATGCAGGCAGGAGTCGGTCGATGTGTGTATTAGTAGTAGTAGATGCAGAAACGTTTCGGTCTACTTGTCACGGACGTGATGCCTATATTCATGATCATTGCCTTAGATATCGTCATAACTATGCACTTTTCTATCACTTGCTCAACAGTAATTTGTTTACCCATCGTATGTTTTCTATCAAGAGAGAAGCCTCTAGTGAAACCTATGGCCCCCGGGTCTATTTTCCATCGTATATTTTTAGATCTATAAACCAAAAAACCCAAAAATACCTTGCTGCAATTTATTTATATTACTTTAGTTTGCTCTTTTATTTATCTTTTATACCTATCTCTATTAGATCTCACTCTTGCTCATGACTGTGAAGGGATTGACAACCCCTTTTTCGCGTTGTGTGCAAGTGTTTGTTAGTTTGTGCATGTGCATATATTGGAGACTTGCTTGTGCCTCCTACTGGATTGATACCTTGGTTCATAACTGAGGGAAATACTTATCTCTACTTTGCTGCATCACCCTTTCCTCGTGAAGGAAAAAATCAATGCAAGCTCAAGAAGTAGCAAGAAGAATTTCTGGCGCCCTTGCCGGGGAGGTTCTACATAAAGCCTACCAAGTACCCATCATAAAATCTAATCTCTTGCACTTACATTATTTGCCATTTTCCTCTCGCTTTCCTCTCCCCCACTTCTAAAATATTTTCAAAAAATTACAAAAATATTTGCCTTTTTATTCGCCTTCTTTCGTTCGTTTATTTCGTTTGCTTTTCGTTTTCTTGTGTGCTAGATTGCTTTCTTTGTCACAATGTCTCAAGAAAATACCAAGTTGTGTGATTTTTCCAACACTAATAATAATGATTTTATTAGTACTCCGATTGCTCCCGCCACTAGTGCGGAATCTTATGAAATTAATGCCGCTTTGTTGAATCTTATTATGAAAGAACAATTTTCCGATAGTCCTAATGAAGATGCTGCATCCCATCTAAATACTTCCGTTGAGTTGTGTGATATGCAAAAGAAAAAAGATGTGGATAATGATATTGTTAAACTGAAGCTATTTCTGTTCTCACTATGAGTTCGTGCTAAAACTTGGTTTTCATATTTTTCTAAAAATAGTATTGATTCATGGAATAAGTGTAAAGATGCTTTTATTTCTAAGTATTTTCCTCCCGCTAAGATCATCTCCCTTTGGAAAGATATAATGAATTTTAAGCAAGTTGATCATGGACATGTTGCACAATCTTGGGAGAGGATGAAATTGATGATAAGAAATTGTCCTACTCATGGTTTAAGTTTATGGGCGATCATACAAAAAATTATGCCTGATTGAATTTTGCATCTAGAAATATCTTAGATTCCGCCGCGGAAGGTACTTTTATGGAAATTACATTAGGAGAAGCTACTAAACTCCTAGATAACATTATGGCAAATTACTCTCAATGGCATACCGAAGATCTTCCACTAGTAAAAAAGTGCATGCAATTGAAGAAATTAATACTTTGAGTGGAAAGATGGATGAACTTATGAAATTGTTTGCTAGTAAAAGCTCCTATTGATCCAAATGATATGCCTTTGTCCACTTTGAATGAGAATAATAATGAATCTATGGATGTGAATTTTTTTGGTAGGAACAATTTTGGTAATAACACATATAGAGGTAATTTCAACCCTAGGCCATTTCCTGGTAATTCCTCTAATAATTATGGTAATTCCTACAACAATTCTTATGGAAATTATAATAAAATACCCTCTGATCTTGAGAATAATATTAAAGATTTCATTAATTCTCAAAAGAATTTCAATGTTATGGTAGAAGAAAATTTGCTTAAGATTGATGATTTGGCTAAGAACGTTGATAGAATTTCTCATGAGATTGATTCTTTAAAGATTAGATCTATCCCACCTAAGATTGATATTAATGAGTCTCTGAAAGCTATTAAAATTTCTATAGATGAATGTAAAGAGAGAACCTCTAGGATGCGTGCTAAGAGAGATTGGCTAGAAAAAGCATGCTCTTCTAGTTTTTGTGAAAATAATGATGAAGATCTTAAAGTGATTGGTGTGAATCCTATTGAATATTTGTTTGGTAATATAAATCTTGATAAAGATGGGACTGGTGATGAGTCAACTTTAGCTAGAAGGTTGATACGTCCATTTTGCATCATGCTTTTATATCGATATTTATTGCATTATGGGCTATTATTACACATTATAGCACAATACTTATGCCTTTTCTCTCTTATTTTACAAGGTTTACATGAAGAGGGAGAATGTCGGCAGCTGGAATTCTGGGTTGGAAAGGAGCAAATATTAGAGACCTATTCTGCACAACTCCAAAAGTCCTGAAACTTCACGGAGAGTCATTTTGGAATTAATAAAAAGTATTGGGCAAAGAAAGCACCAAAGGGGGGCCACCAGCCATCCACAAGGGTGGAGGGTGCGCCCTACCCCCTTGGGCGCGCCCCCTGCCTTGTGGGCCACCTGGCAGGCCTCCGATGCCCATCTTCTGCTATATGGTGTGTTTTGACATGGAAAAAATCAGAAGGAAGGTTTCGAGACGAAGCACCACCGTCTCGAGGCGGAACCTGGGCAGACCCAATCTAGGGCTCCGGCGGAGCAATTCTGCCGGGGAAACTTCCCTCCGGGAGGGGGAAATCAAAGCCATCGTCATCACCAACGATCCTCTCATCAAGAGGGGGTCAATCTCCATCAACATCTTCACCAACACCATCTCCTCTCAAACCCTTGTTCATCTCTTGTATCCGATCTATGTCTCAAAACCTCAGATTGGTACCTGCGGGTTGCTAGTATTGTTGATTACTCCTTGTAGTTGATGCTAGTTGGTTTATTCGTTGGAAGATCATATGTTCATATCCTTACTGATAATTAATACTCCTCTTATTATGAACATGAATATGCTTTGTGAGTAGTTACGTTTGTTCCTGGGGACATGGGGGAAGTCTTGTTATAAGTAATCATGCGAATTTGGTATTCCTTCGATATTTTGATGGGATGTATGTTGTCTTTCTTCTAGTGGTGTTATCTGAACGTCGGCTAGATGACACTTCACCATAATTTGGGCCTAGGGGAAGGCATTGGGAAGTAATAAGTAGATGATGGGTTGCTAGAGTGACAAAAGCTTAAACCCTAGTTTATGCGTTGCTTCGTAAGGGGCTGAACTGGATCCATATGTTTCATGCTATGGTTAGATTTATCTTAATTCTTCTTTCGTAGATGCTGATGCTTGCGGGAGGGGTTAATCATAAGTGGGAGGCTTGTCGAAGGAAGGGCATCACTCAAGCACCGGTCCACCCACATATCAAATTATCAAAGTAACGAACGCGAATCATATGAGCATGATGAAAACTAGCTTGACAGTAATTCTCATGTGTCCTCGGGAGCACTTTGCTTTATATAAGAGTTCGTCCAGGCTTGTCCTTTCTTACAAAAAGGATTGGGCCACCTTGCTGCACCTTAGTTAATTTTGTTACTTGTTACCCGGTACGAATTATCTCATCATACAACTATCTATCACCGATAATTTCAGTGCTTGCAAAGAATACCTTGCTGAAAACTGCTTGTCATTTCCTTCTGCTCCTCGTTGGGTTCGACACTCTTACTTATCGGAAGGACTATGATAGATCCCCTATACTTGTGGGTCATCAAGACTCTTTTCTGGCATCGTTGTCGGGGAGTGAAGCGCCTTTGGTAAGGAAACATTTATATAGTGTGCTGAAATTTACTAACACTTGTTACTATGGACTTGTTCGGGGTATCTTCACCTCGACCGGAAGAGGACATAGTTTCTCCTCAACCTACTACACCTACTAAAAATATTTATTATGAAATTCCTTCGGATATGACAGAGAAACTGCTGGCTAATCCCTATACAGGAGATGGAACATTACATCCTGATATGCACCTAATCTATGTGGATGAAGTTTGTTGATTATTTAAGCTTGCAGGTTTATCCGACGACATTGTCAAGAAGAAGGTCTTGCCTTTATCTTTGAAGGGAAAGTCATTGACATGGTATATGCTATGTGATGATATTGGATCATGGAACTACAACCGATTGAAATTGGAATTTCATCAGAAGTTTTATCCTATGCATGTGGTTCATTGTGATCGGAATTATATATATGACTTTTGGCCTCATGAAGGAGAAAGTATTGCTCAAGCTTGGGGGAGGCTTAAGTCAATGTTATATTCATGCCCCAATCATGAGCTTTCAAGAGAAATTAATATTCAAAAATTTTATGCTCGGCTTTCTCATAATGATCGATCCGTGCTCGATACTTCTTGTACTGGTTCTTTTATGAAGAAGGATATTGAATTCAAATGGGATTTATTGGAAAGAATTGAACGCAACTCTGAAGATTGGGAACTCGACGAAGGTAAGGAGTCGGGTATAAACCTTAAATTTGATCGTGTTCAATTTTTTATGGATACCGATGCCTTTCGTGAATTTAGCACTAAATATGGACTTTACTCTAAGATAGTAGCTTCTTTCTATGAATCATTTGCTACTTATGTTGATCTCCCTAAGGAGAATTGGTTTGAATATCATCCTCCCATTGAAGTTAAAGTAGTAGAACTTATTAAAGTTGAAGAATAAACTCTTACTTATAATGTTGATCCTATTGTTCCTACTGCTTATATTGAGAAACCATCTTTTCCTGTAAGAATAAAGGATCATGCTAAAGCTTCAACTGTGGTTCGTAAGAGTTATACTAGAACACCTACACGCCCTGAACAAATTAAAGTTGAACCTAGTATTGCTAGGTTCAACTGTGGTTAAAGATCTCTTGGTTGATAATGTTGTTGGGCATGTTATTTATTTCTGTGATGAAGCAGCTAGGATTGCTAAACCCGATGTTAAAGATAAACATAGACCTGTTGTTGGCATGCCTGTTGTTTCTGTTAAAATAGGAGATCATTGTTATCATGGCTTATGTGATGTGGGTGCTAGTGTGAGTGCAATACCTTATACCTTATACCAAGAAATTATGAATGATATTGCACCTGCTGAGATAGAGGATATTGATGTTACTATTAAGCTCGCCAATAGAGATACTATATCACCAATTGGGATTGTTAGAGATGTTGAAGTCTTGTGTGGGAAAATAGAATACCCTATTGATTTTCTTGTTCTTGGTTCCCCACAAAATGATTTTTTTCCATTATATTTGGTATACCATTCTTAAATACTGTTAATGCTAAGATAGATTATGAGAAAGATATTATTACTGTTGGTTTAGGAGATATGTCTCATGATTTTAATTTCTCTAAATTTCGTAGACAACTCCATGATAAAGAATTGCCTAGTAAGGATGAAATTATTGGTCTTGCTTCTATTGCCGTGCCTCCTACTGATCCTTTAGAACAATATTTGCTAGACCATGAAAATGATATGTTTATGAATGAAAGAAGGCAAATAGATGAAATATTCTTTAATCAACGGCCTGTTTTGAAACACAATTTGCCTGTAGAAATCCTTGGGGATCCTCCTCCACCCAAGGGTGATCTCGTGTTTGAGCTTAAAAAATTAACTAATACTTTGAAATATGCTTATCTTGATGAAAAAAAGATATATCCTGTTATTATTAGTGCTAACCTTTCAGAGTATGAAGAAAAGAAATTATTGAAAACTCTGAAGAAGCACTGTTCCACTATTGGATATACTCTTGATGATCTTAATGGCATTAGTCCCACTCTATGTCAGCATGAAATTAATTTGCAGCATGATGCTAAACTAGTTGTTGATCATCGGCGACGGTTAAATCCTAAGATGAAAGAAGTGGTAAGAAATGAAATACTAAAGCTCCTGGAGGTAGGTATAATTTATCCTATTGCTGATAGTAGATGGGTAAGTCATGCTCATTGTGTCCCTAAGAAGGGAGGTATTACTGTTGTTCCTAATGATAAGAATGAATTGATCCCTCAAAGAATTATTACAGGTTATAGAATGGTAATTTATTTTCGCAAATAAACAAAGCTACTAGAAAAGATCATTACCCTCTACCTTTTATTGATCAAATGCTAGAAAGACTATCTAAACATACACATGTTTGCTTTGTAGATGGTTTTCTGGCTTTTTCTCAAATACCTGTGTCAAAAGATGATCTGGAAAAGACCCCTTTTACTTGCCCTTTCGGTACCTTTGCTTATAGACGTATGCCTTTTGGTTTATGCAATGCACCTGCTACCTTTCAAAGATGTATGACTGCTATATTCTCTTACTTTTGTGAAAAGAATGTTGAGGTTTTCATGGATGATTTCTCTGTTTACAGAACTTCTTTTGATGATTGCTTAAGCAACCTTGATCGAGTTTTGCAAAGATGTGAAGAAACTAATCTCGTCTTGAATTGGGAGAGGTGCCTCCTTATGGTTAATCAAGGTATTGTCTTGGGGCATAAATTTTCTGAAAGAGGCATTGAAGTTGATAAAGCTAAAGTAGATGCTATTGAAAATATGCCGTGTCCTAAAGATATCAAAGGTATATGAAGTTTCCTTGGTCATGCTGGTTTCTATAGGAGGTTTATTAAATACTTCTCTAAAATTTCTAGGCCTCTCACTAATCTCTTGCAAAAAGATGTTCCTTTTGTTTTTGATGATGATTGTGTAGAAGCATTTGAGATACTTAAGAAAGACTTGATTTCTACACCTATTGTTCAACCGCCTGATTGGAATTTACCCTTTTAAATTATGTGCGATGCTAGTGATTATGCTGTTGGTGTTGTTCTAGGGCTAAGAGTTGATAAGAAATTGAATGTTATTCATTATGCTAGTAAAACTCTAGACAGTGCCCAGAGGAATTATGCTACTACTGAAAAAGAATTTTTAGCAGTTATTTTTGCTTGTGATAAGTTCAGATCTTATATTGTTGATTCCAAAGTAACTGTTCACACTGATCACGTTGCTATTAAATATATTATGGAAAAGAAAGATGCTAAACCTAGACTTATTAGATGGGTTCTCTTGCATCAGGAATTTGATTTGCATATTATTCATAGAAAGGGAGCTGAGAACCCCGTTGCAGACAACTTGTCTAGGTTAGAAAATGTTCTTCATGACCCACTACCTATTGATGATAGCTTTCCTGATGAGCAATTAGCTGTCATAAATGCTTCTCGCAGTACTCCATGGTATGATGATTATGCTAATTACATTGTTGCTAAATTTATACAACCTAGTTTCACATACCAGCAAAAGAAAAAGTTTTTCTATGATTTAAGACATTACTTTTGGGATGACCCACACCTTTATAAAGAAGGAGTAGATGGTGTTATTAGACGTTGTGTACCTGAGCATGAACAGGAACAGATCCTACGCAAGTGTCACTCCGAGTCTTACGGAGGACACTGATACGTCCATTTTGCATCATGCTTTTATATCAATATTTATTGCATTATGGGTTGTTATTACACATTATGTCACAATACTTATGCCTTTTCTCCCTTATTTTGCAAGGTTTACACGAAGAGAGAGAATGCCGGCAGCTGGAATTCTGGGCTGGAAAAGGAGCAAATATTAGAGACCTATTCTGCACAACTCCAAAAGTCCTGAAACTCCACGGAAGTCATTTTTGGAATTTATAAAAAATACTGAGCGAAGAAAATACCAGAGGGGGCCCACACCCTGGCCACGAGGGTGGGGCGCGCCCTACCCCCCTGGGCACGCCCCCTGCCTCATGGGCCCCCTGGCAGGCCTCCGGTGCCCATCTTCAGCTATATGAAGTCTTTCGTCCGAGAAAAAATCGTAAGCAAGCTTTCGGGAAGAGACTCCGCCGCCACGAGGAGGAACCTTGGCGGAACTAATCTAGGGCTCCGGCAGAGCTGTTCTGCCGGGGAAACTTCCCTCCGGGAGGGGCAAATCATCGCCATCGTCATCACCAACGATCCTCTCATCGGGAGGGGGTCAATCTTCATCAACGTCTTCACCAACACCATTTCCTCTCAAACCCTAGTTCATCTCTTGTATCCAATCTTTGTCCCAAAGCCTCAGATTGGTACCTGTAGGTTGCTAGTAGTGTTGATTACTCCTTGTAGTTGATGCTAGTTGGTTTATTTGGTTGAAGATCACATGTTCAGATCCTATATGCATATTAATACCCCTCTGATTATGAACATGAATATGATTTGTGAGTAGTTATGTTTGTTCCTGAGGACATGGGAGAAGTCTTGCTATTAGTAGTCATGTGAATTTGGTATTTGTTCGATATTTTGATGAGATGTATGTTGTCTTTCCTCTAGTGGTGTTATGTGAACGTCGACTACATGACACTTCACCATTGTTTGGGCCTAGAGGAAGGCATTGGGAAGTAATAAGTAGATGATGGGTTGCTAGAGTGACAGAAGCTTAAACCCTAGTTTATGCGTTGCTTCGTAAGGGGCAGATTTGGATCCATATGTTTCATGCTATGGTTAGGTTTACCTTAATACTTCTTTTGTAGTTGCAGATGCTTGCAATAGGAGTTAATCATAAGTGGGATGCTTGTCCAAGTAAGGACAGCACCCAAGCACCGGTCCACCCACATATCAAATTATCAAAGTACGGAACGCGAATCATATGAGCGTGATGAAAACTAGCTTGACGATTATTTCCATGTGTCCTCGGGAGCGCTTTTCTCTATATAAGAGTTTGTCCAGGCTTGTCCTTTGCTACAAAAAGGTTTGGGTCATCTTGCTGCACTTTATTTACACTTGTTACTTGTTACCTGTTACAAATTACCTTATCACAAAACTATCTGTTACCGATAATTTCAGTGCTTGCAGAGAATACCTTGCTGAAAACCGCTTATCATTTCCTTCTGCTCCTCGTTGGGTTCGACACTCTTACTTATCGAAAGGACTACCATGGATCCCATATACTTGTGGGTCATCATGACTCTTTTCTGGCGCCGTTGCCGGGGAGTGAAGCGCCTTTGGTAGGTGGAATTTGGTAAGGAAAAATTTATATAGTGTGCTGAAATTTACTGTCACTTGTTACTATGGAAAGTAATCCTTTGAGGGGCTTGTTCGGGGTATCTTCACCCCGACCAGTAGAGAAAATAGTTGCTCCTCAACCTACTGAACCTACTGAAAATGTTTACTTTGAAATTCCTTCGGGTATGATAGAGAAACTGCTAGCTAATCCTTTTGCAGGAGATGGAACATTGCATCCCGATTTACACTTAATCTTTGTGGATGAAGTTTGTGGATTATTTAAGCTTGCAGGTATGCCCGATGATGTTATCAAGAAGAAGGTCTTCCCTTTATCTTTGAAGGGAGATGCATTGACATGGTATAGGCTATGTGATGATATGGGATCATGGAACTACAAACGATTGAAATTGGAATTTCATCAGAAGTTTTATCCTATGCATCTTGTTCATCGTGATCGTAATTATATATATAATTTTTGGCCTCGCGAAGGAGAAAGCATCTCTCAAGCTTGGGGGAGGCTTAAGTCAATGTTATATTCATGCCCCAATCATGAGCTCTCAAGATAAATGATTATTCAGAATTTTTATGCTCGGCTTTCTCGTAATAATCAATCCATGCTCGATACTTCTTGTACTGGTTCCTTTATGATGAAGACTATTGAATTCAAATGGGATTTATTGGAAAGAATTAAACGCAACTCTGAAGATTGGGACCTCGACGAAGGTAAAGAGTCAGGTATAACACCTAAGTTCGATTGTGTTAAATCTTTTATGGATACCGATGTTTTCCATGAATTAAGCACTAAATATGGACTTGACTCTGAGATAGTAGCTTCTTTCTGTGAATCCTTTGCTACTCATGTTGATATCCCTAAGGAGAAGTGGTTTAAATATAATCCTCCCATAGAAGTAAAAGTAGATGCACCTATTAAAGTTGAAGAAAAGACTATCACTTACAATGATCCTATTGTTCCCACTGCTTATGTTGAGAAACCACCTTTCCCTGTTAGAATAAAGGATCATGCTAAAGCTTCAACTGTAGTCAACAAAAGTAATATTAGGACACATAAACCCCTGATGAAGTCAAAGTTGAACCTAATATTTCTATTGTTACAGATCTCTTGGCTGATAATTTTGATGGGCATGTTATTTATTTCTGTGAGGAAACTGCTAGAATTGCTAAACCTGGTGCTAAAGATAAACATAGACCTATTGTAGGCATGCCTGTTATTTCTGTTAAATAGGAGATCATTGTTATCATGGCTTATGTGATATGGGTGCTAGTGCTAGTGCAATACCTCATTCCTTATACGAAGAAATTATGCATGATATTGCACCTGCTGAGATAGAAGATATAGATGTTACCATTAAGCTTGCCAATAGAGATACTATTTCACCGATTGGGATTGTTAGAGATGTTGAAGTCTTGTGTGGGAAGGTTAAATATCCTGCTGATTTTCTTGTTCTTGGTTCCCCACAAGATAGCTTTTGTCCCATTATATTTGGTAGACCCTTCTTGAACACTGTTAATTCTAAGATACACTTCGAAAAGGATGTTGTTACTATTGGTTTGGGGGATTTGTCTCATGAGTTTAATTTTGCTAAATTTAGTAGAAAACCCCGTGAAGAGGTATTCCCTAGTAAAGATGAAATTATTGGTCTTGCTTCTATTGTCGTGCCTCCTAGTGATCCTTTAGAACAATATTTGCTAGACCATGAAAATGATATGTTTATGAATGAAAGAAGGGAAATAGATGAAGTATTCTTTAAATAGGGACCTATTCTGAAACACAACTTGCCTGTTGAAATTTTAGGGGATCCTCCTCCACCCAAGGGTGATCCCGTGTTTGAGCTTAAACCATTACCTGATACTCTTAAATATTCTTATCTTGATGAAAAGAAGATATATCCTGTTATTATTAGTGATAACCTTTCAGAGAAGGAGGAAGAGAAATTATTGAAAACTCTAAAGAAGCACCGTGCTGCTATTGGATATACTCATGATGATCTTAAGGGCATTAATCCCACTCTATGTCAACACAAAATAAATTTGGAGAAAGACACCAAACCAGTTATTGATCACCAACGACGGCTAAATTCTAAGATGAAGGAAGTGGTAAGAAAGGAAATATTAAAGATCCTTGAGGCAGGTATAATTTATCCCGTTGCTGATAGTCAGTGGGTAAGTCCTGTTCATTGTGTCCCTAAGAAGGGAGGCATTACTGTCGTTCCTAATGATAAAGATGAATTGATTCCGCAAAGAATTATTACAGGTTATAGGATGGTAATTGATTTCCGTAAAATAAATAAAGCTACTAAAAAGGATCATTACCCCTTGCCATTCATTGATCAAATGCTAGAAAGATTATCCAAACATACACATTTTTGCTTTCTAGATGGTAACTCTGGTTTCTCTCAAATACCTGTGTCAGTTGAGGATCAAGAAAAGACCACTTTTACTTGCCCTTTCAGTAATTTTGCTTATAGACGTATGCCTTTTCGTTTATGTAATGCACCTGCTACCTTTCAAAGATGCATGATGGCTATATTCTCTGACTTTCGTGAAAAGATTTGTGAGGTTTTCATGGACAATTTCTCCGTTTATGGATCCTTTTTTGATGATTGCTTGAGCAACCTTGATCGAGTTTTGCAGAGATGTGAAGAAACTAATCTTGTTTTGAATTGGGAGAAATGCCACTTTATGGTTAATGAAGGCATTGTCTTGGCACATAAAATTTCTGAAAGAGGTATTGAAGTTGATAAAGCAAAAGTTGATGCTATTGAAAAGATGTCGTGTCCCAAGGACATCAAAGGTATAAGGAGTTTCCTTGGCCATGTCGGTTTTTATAGGAGGTTCATTAAGGACTTCTCAAAAATTTCTCGGCCTCTGACTAATCTATTACAAAAAGATATACCTTTTGTCTTTGATGATGATTGTGTAGAAGCATTTGAAATACTTAAGAAAGCATTAATCTCTGCACCTATTGTTCAGCCACTTGATTGGAATTTACCCTTTGAAATTATGTGTGATGCCAGCGATTATGCTGTAGGTGTTGTTCTAGGACAAAGAGTTGATAGAAATTAAATGTTCTTCAATATGCTAGTAAAACTCTAGACAGTGCCCAGAGAAATTATGCTACTACTGAAAAAGAATTCTTAGCAGTTGTTTTTGCTTGTGATAAGTCCAGACCTTATATTGTTGATTCTAAAGTAACTATTCACACTGATCATGCTGCTATTAAATACCTTATGGAAAAGAAAGATGCTAAGCCTAGACTTATTAGATGAGTTCTCTTGCTGCAAGAATTTGATTTGCATATTATTGATAGAAAGGGAGCTGAGAACCCCGTACCAGACAACTTGTCTAGGTTAGAGAATGTTCTTGATGACCCACTACCTATTGATGATAGCTTTCCTGATGAACAATTAGCTGTCATAAATGCTTCTCGTACTGCTCCATGGTATGCTGATTATGCTAATTACATTGTTGCCAAATTTATACCACCTAGTTTCGCATACCAGCAAAACAAAAAGTTTTTCTATGATTTAAGACATTACTTCTAGGATGACCCACATCTTTATAAAGAAGGAGTAGATGGTGTTATTAGGTGTTGTATACCTGAGCATGAACAGGAACAGATCCTACGCAAGTGTCACTCTGAGGCTTATGGAAGGCACCACGCTCGAGATAGAAGTGCACATAAGGTATTGCAATCCGGTTTTTATTGGCCTACCCTCTTCAAGGATGCTCGTAAGTTTGTCTTATCTTGTGATGAATGTCAAAGAATTGGTAATATCAGTAAACATCAAGAAATGCCTATGAATTATTCACTTGTTATTGAACCATTTGATGTCTGGGGCTTTGATTATATGGGACCGTTTCCTTCCTCTAATGGGTATACACATATTTTAGTTGCTGTTGATTACGTTACTAAGTGGGTAGAAGCTATTCCAACTAGTAGTGCTGATCATAACACCTCTATTAAGATGCTTAAAGAAATTATTTTTCCGAGGTTTGGAGTCCCTAGATATTTAATGACTGATGGTGGTTCACACTTTATTCATGGTGCCTTTCGTAAAATGCTTGCTAAGTATGATATTAATCATAGAATTGCATATCCGTATCATCCGCGGTCTAGTGGTCAAGTAGAATTGAGTAATAGAGAGCTCAAATTAATTTTGCAAAAGACTGTTAATAGATATAGAAATAATTGGTCCAAGAAACTTGATGATGCATTATGGGCCTATAGAACTGCATATAAAAACCCTATGGGTATGTCTCCTTATAAAATGGTTTATGTAAAAGCATGTCACTTACCTCTCGAACTAGAACATAAGGCATATTGGGCTATTAAAGAGCTCAATTATGATTTCAAACTTGCCGGTGAAAAGAGGCTATTTGACATTAGCTCACTTGATGAATGGAGAACCCAAGCTTATGAGAATGCCAAGTTGTTTAAAGAAAAAGTTAAAAGATGGCATGCCAAAAGGATACAAAAGCGTGAGTTTAATGTAGGTGATTATGTGTTGCTATACAACTCTCGTTTAAGATTTTTTGCAGGAATACTTCTCTCTAAATGGGAAGGTCCTTACGTTATCGAGGAGGTCTATCGTTCCGATGCCATAAAAATCAACAACTTCGAAGGCACAAATCCAACGGTCAAAGAATCAAACATTATATCTCAGGTAATCCTATAAATGTTGAAACTAATGTTATTGAAACCGTAACCCCGGAGGAATACATAAGGGACACTTTCCGGAACGTTTCAGACTCCGAAAAGGAATAGGTACGTGGTACGGTAAGTAAACCGACTCCAAAACAGTTCCAATGGCAATTTTTCTCCGTTTTGGAATATTTAAGAAAATAGGAAAATAAGAAGTAGTCCAGGAAGGACACGAGGCTTCCACGAGATTGGGAGGCGCGCCCCCCTGCCTCGTGGGCACCTCGTGTGCTCTCCGGACTCTGTTTTCTTGCACGATACTTCTTTTGGTCGGTAAAAATTCGTTGTATAATCTCCCGAAGGTTTTGACCCTCGTATCACGCAAATATCCTCTGTTCTTGTTTCGAGCTGTTTTCTGCCAGAGTTGTCAAGGCCAGGCATCATGTCATCCCCCTCCTCCAACAATGAAGGCAACGATGCTTGGCTAATGAAGATAGAGCTGAAGAGAGAAGAACCCGAGGAGATCAACAAGGATGATGGAATCAAGAAGGCCGTGGAGGATCAAGCTCCGGCAGCAAAAGAAGAAGACATCCTTCAACCTCATCACAATATTCTTACCCCAACTGAGATTGAAGCTTTCAAGATGATCGAGTTAGCTCGTATACAAAACAAGTATCTCACACGTGAAAATATTTTGTTTAAGGAGCATATCACCGCACTCAAGGGCATTATCCGCAAATTGGAGGATCTCCTACGCTCGATGTGCGACTATCCATCATCAGCACCATCTTCTTCACCAGCAAAGGAGACATAAACACATGGGTATGGGCACTCCCCTTGGCAACTGCCAAGCTTGGGGGAGGTGCCCCGTTATCGTATCATCATCATACTCCTATCTTTACCATTTTTCGTAGTTCGATCCTTTTAATAATATCTTGCTCTAGTAGAATAAAGTTTTAGTATGATCTAGTTTTGAGTTTTGCTTTATGATCCCTCTATGTAATCGAGTCCGTGAGCTATATATAATAAAGATTAGTGTTGAGTCAAGGGCTTGATTATCTTGCTATGATCTTGAGTGAATAAAAGAATAAATAGAATAAAAAGAAATAAAGAGATCATATTGATCTTATGGAGAGTAATGACTTCACATATAAAGAGTATGATGATTAAAAGTTGTTGAGAGTTGACAAACATAGTTTTGGTCATCGTTGCAATTAATAGGAAGTAATAAAGAAAGAGAGATTTCACATATAAATATACTATCTTGGACATCTTTTATGATTGTTAGCACTCATTAAAGTATGACATGGTAAAGACTTGATGTTGGACAAGGAAGACAACGTAATGGGTTATGTTTTCTTACATCTGAAATAAAGTATATTGTCATGGATCATCCAACATGTTGAGCTTGCCTTTCTCCATCATGCTAGCCAAATTCTTTGCACCAAGTAGAGATACTACTTGTGCTTCCAGATATCCTTAAACCCAGTTTTTGCCATGAGAGTCCACTATATCTACCTATGGATTGAGTAAGATCCTTCAAGTAAGTTGTCATCGGTGCAAGCAATAAAAATTGCTCCCTAAATATGTATGTTTTATTAGTGTGGAGAAAATAAGCTTTATATGATCTTGTGATGTGGAAGAAATAAAAGCGACGGACTGCATAATAAAGGTCCATATCACAAGTGGCAATATAAAGTGACGTTCTTTTACATTAAGATTTCGTGCATCCAACCATTAAAGCGCATGACAACCTCTGCTTCCCTCTACGAAGGGCCTATCTTTTACTTTTGTATTATTCCTTACGCAAGAGTCAAGGTGATCCTCACCTTTCCCTTTTACATTTTATCCTTTGGCAAGCACATTGTGTTGGAAAGATCCTGATATCTATATCCAATTGGATGTAAGTTAGCATGAGTTATTATTTTTTACATTACCTTCGAGGTAAAAGGTTGGGAGGCGAAACTATAAGCCCCTATCTTTCTCTGTGTCCGATTAAAACTCCATACCCATAAGTATTGCGTGAGTGTTAGCAATTGTGAAATACTAAATGATAGTTGAGTATGTGGACTTGCTGAAAAGCTCTTATATTGACTCTTTCCGATGTTATGATCATAAATTGCAATTGCCTCAATGACTGAGATTATAGTTTGTTGGTTCTCAATGAAGTTTCTGATTCATACTTTACATTGTGAATAGATTATTACTTGAGCATAAGAAATCATATGACAATATATATATGTTGTTGTTATAAGAATGATCATGATGCACTCATGTCCGTATTTTATTTTATCGACACCTCTATCTCTAAACATGTGGACATATTTATCGTTATTGGCTTCCGCTTGAGGACAAGCGAGGTCTAAGCTTGGGGGAGTGGATACGTCCATTTTGCATCATGATTTTATATCGATATTTATTGCATTATGGGTTGTTATTACAAATTATGTCACAATATGTATGCCTATTCTCCCTTATTTTGCAAGGTTTACACGAAGAGGGAGAATGCCGATAGCTGGAATTCTGGGCTGGAAAAGGAGCAAATATTATAGACCTATTCTGCACAACTCCAAAAGTCCTGGAACTCCTCGGAAGTCATTTTTGGAATTTATAAAAAATATTGAGCGAAGAAAATACCAGAGGGGGCCCACACCCTGGCCACGAGGGTGGGGGGAGCGCCCTACCCCCTGAGCGCACCCCCCTGCCTCGTGGGACCCCTGGCAGGCCTCCGGTGCCCATCTTCTGCTATATGAAGTCTTTCGTCCGAGAAAAAATCATAAGCAAGCTTTCGGGAAGAGACTCTGCTGCCACGAGGCGGAACCAATCTAGGGCTCCGGCAGAGCTGTTCTGCCGGGGAAACTTCCCACCGGGAGGGGGAAATCATCGCCATCGTCATCACCAACGATCCTCTCATCGGGAGGGGGCCAATCTTCATCAACATCTTCAACAGCACCATCTCCTCTCAAACCCTAGTTCATCTCTTGTATCCAATCTTTGTCCCAAAGCCTCAGATTGGTACCGGTAGGTTGCTAGTAGTGTTGATTACTCCTTGTAGTAGATGCTAGTTGGTTTATTTGGTGGAAGATCATATGTTCAGATCCTATATGCATATTAATACCCCTCTGATTATGAACATGAATATGATTTGTGAGTAGTTACGTTTGTTCCTGAGGACATGGGAGAAGTCTTGCTATTAGTAGTCATGTGAATTTGGTATTCGTTCGATATTTTGATGAGATGTATGTTGTCTTTCCTCTAGTGGTGTTATGTGAACGTCGACTACATGACACTTCACCATTGTTTGGGCCTAGAGGAAGGCATTGGGAAGTAATAAGTAGATGATGGGTTGCTAGAGTGACAGAAGCTTAAACCCTAGTTTATGCGTTGCTTCGTAAGGGGCTGATTTGGATCCATATGTTTCATGCTATGGTTAGGTTTACCTTAATACTTCTTTTGTAGTTACGGATGCTTGCAATAGGAGTTAATCATAAGTGGGATGCTTGTCCAAGTAAGGATAGCACCCAAGCACCGGTCCACCAACAAATCAAATTATCAAAGTACCGAACGCGAATCATATGAGCGTGCTGAAAACTAGCTTGACGATAATTCCCATGTGTCCTCGGGAGCGCTTTTCTCTATATAAGAGTTTGTGCAGGCTTGTCCTTTGCTACAAAAAGGATTGGGCCATCTTGCTGCACTTTATTTACACTTGTTACTTGTTACCCGTTACAAATTACCTTATCACAAAACTATCTGTTACCATAATTTCAGTGCTTGCAGAGAATACCTTGCTGAAAACCGCTTATCATTTCCTTCTGCTCCTCGTTGGGTTTGACACTCTTACTTATCGAAAGGACTACGATAGATCCCCTATACTTGTGGGTCATCAGACACCATGCTGGAGATAGAACTACACACAAGTTATTACAATCTGGTTTTTATTGGCCTACTCTCTTCAAGGATGCTCGTAAGTTTGTCTGGTCCTTTGATGAATGTCAAAGAATTGGCAATATTAGTAGACGTTGGGAAATGCCTATGAATTATTCACTTGTTATTGAACCATTTGATGTTTGGGGCTTTGATTATATGGGACCTTTTCCTTCCTCTAATGGGTATACACATATTTTAGTTGCTGTTGATTATGTTACTAAGTGGGTAGAAGCTATTCCAACTAGTAGTCCTGATCATAACACTTCTATTAAGATGCTTAAAGAAGATATTTTTTCGAGGTTTGGAGTCCCTAGGTATTTAATGACTGATTGTGGTTCACATTTTAGTCATGGTGCTTTCCATAAATTGCTTGCTAAATATGATGTTAACCATAGAATTTCATCACCATATCGTCCTCAGTCTAGTGGTCAAGTAGAATTGAGCAATAGAGAGATTAAATTGATTTTCCAAAAGACTATTAATAGATCTAGAAATAATTGGTCTAAGAAACTTGATGATGCATTATGGGCTTATAGAAGTGCTTATAAAAACCCTATGGGCATGTCTCCGTATTAAATGGTTTATGGGAAGGCTTGTCACTTACCTCTTGAACTAGAACACAAAGCTCAACTATGGTTTCAAACTTGCCGGTGAGAAGAGGTTATTTGACATAAGCTCGCTTGATGAATGGAGAACCCAAGCCTATGAGAATGCCAAGTTGTTTAAATAAAAAGTTAAAAGATGGCATGACAAAAGGATACAAAAGCGTGAGTTTAATGTAGGTGATCATGTTTTGCTATACAACTCTCATTTAAGATTTTTTGCAGGAAAGCTTCTCTCTAAATGGGAAGGTCCTTACATTGTTGAGGAGGTCTATCGTTCTGGTGCCATCAAAATCAACAACGCCGAAGGTGGTAAACGGTCAAAGAATCAAACATTATACCTTAGGTACTCCCATAAATGTTGAAACCAATATAATTAATACCATAAGACCGGAGGAGTACATAAGGGATACTTTCCATAACGTTTCAGACTCCGAAAAGGAATACGTATGTGGTACGGTGAGTAAGGCGACTCCAAAACTGTTCTAATGGCAATTTTTCCGTTTTGGAATATTTGAAAAATTAGGAATATTAAAAGTAGTCCGAAAGATGCACAAGGAGACCACAAGGGTGGAGGACGCGCCCTACCCCCCTGGGGCCCCTGCCTTGTGGCCACCTTGTGTGCCCTCCGGACTCCGTTTTCCTGCACAATACTTCTTTTGGTTGGTAAAAATTCATTATATAATCTCCCAAAGGTTTTGACCATTGCACCATGACGAAATCCTTTTTTCTTGTTTTGAGTTGTTTTTCTAACAGATCTAGATCACCATGACGTCCCCAAGCGCCCCCAAGGACAAGTTTTTCGAGAAGGTCATCAACCCCTACCTTGCGGAGGTGCTGCGACACCCTCAAACCTTTGAGATGCGTGAGGGGGTGTTGCACATCCGTGATGTTGAGGGGCCGAAGAAGACCGGAAGCATGGAGACAAGACTCGAAGCAATGGAGCAGCAAGTTTTCAAGTGTCAAGGGATGGTGGATCGTGGACTCAACGGCAATCACTTGATGATCGCGAAGGTCACCAACAATCACAAGCTGCATGCTAAGAACATCGGAGAGGCCATCTTCAAGCTTCATGATAAAATCGAGCATCTCCAAGCCCAGATCTATGACCTGCAAAACCAAAACTGTGAGTATGAATACAAATTTAAGACGATGAGTTTGGCTGTAGATTTGAGGATCCCGGCGACTCGTTCATCTTTCTATGATGGTGAGCCTATGCCTTGGAAGAAGGATGACAAGCCTACTTCATCAACAACTCCATGATCACATCCCCCGAACAAAGAGACATAAATACATGGGTCTGGGCATTCCCCTTGGCAACCGCCAAGCTTGGGGGAGGTGCCCCGGTATCGTATCACCATCACACCTTTACCTTTATCGTTTTTCTTAGTTCGATCATTTTGGTTATATCTTGATCTAGAAGAATGAAGTTTTTAGTATGATCTAGCTTTGAGTTTTGTTTCGATCTCTATCTATGTAATCGAGTCTGTGAGTTATATATAATAAACAGTAGTTTTGAGTTGAGGGCTTTGCTATCTTGCTATGATCTTGAGGGACTAAAATTAAAGAATGAATAAAAAGAAATAAAAAATCATATAATGATCTTATGGAGAGTAATGACTTCACATATAAAGAGTATGATGAATAAAAGTTGTTGAGAGTTGACAAACATAGTTTTGGTCATTGTTGCAATTAATAGGAAGTAATAAAGAAAGAGAGGCTTCACATATAAATATACTATCTTGGACATCTTTTGTAATTGTGAGCACTCACGAAAATATGACATGCTAAAAGGTTGATGTTGGACAAGGAAGACAACATAATGGGTTATGTTTCCTTATGTCCGAATAGAAGTTATATTGTCATGGATTCTCCAAAATGTTGAGCTTTCCTTTCCCTATCTTGCTAGCCAAATTCTTTGCACCAAGTAGAGATACTACTTGTGCTTCCAAACATCCCTTAAATCAGTTTTGCCATGAGAGTCCACCATACCTACCTATGGATTGAGTAAGATCCTTCAAGTAAGTTGTCATCGGTGCAAGCAATAAAAATTGCTCTCTAAATATGTATGATCTATTAGTGTGAAGAAAATAAGCTTTATACGAACTTGTGATATGGAAGAAATAAAAGAGACAGACTGCATAATAAAGGTCTTTATCACAAGCGGCAATATAAAGTGACGTTCTTTTGCACTAAGATTTTGTGCATCCAACCATAAAAGCGCATGACAACCTCTGCTTCCCTCTACGAAGGGCCTATCTTTTACTTTTATCTTCTACCCTTATACAAGAGTCATGGTGATCTTCACCTTTCCTTTTTACACTTTTTCCTTTAGCAAACACTATGTGTTGCAGAGATCCGGATATATATATATATATATCCACTCGGATGTAGGTTATCATAAAGTATTATTGTTGACATTACCCTTGAGGTAAAAGGTTGGGAGGTGAAACTATAAACCCCTATCTTTCTCTGTGTCCGACTGAAACTTTGAACTCATAAGTATCGCGTGAGAGTTAGCAATTCTGCAAGATTAAATGATAGTTGAGTATGTGGACTTGCTGAAAAGCTCTTATATTCACTCTTTCCGATGTTATGATAAATTGCAATTGCTTCAATGACTGAGATCATAGTTTGTTACTTTTCAATAAAGTTTCTGATTCATACTTTACTTTGTGAATTAATTGTTACTTTAGCATAAGGAATTATATGACAATATGTGTTGCTATCCTAAAGATGATCATGATGCCCTCATGTCCGTATTTTATTTTATCAACATCTCTATCTCTAAACATGTGGACATATTTTTTGATTTCGGCTTTTGCTTGAGGACAAGCGAGGTCTAAGCTTGGGGCAGTTGATACGTCCATTTTGCATCATGCTTTTATGTCGATATTTATTGCATTATGGGCAGTTATTACACATTATAGCACAATACTTATGTCTTTTCTCTCTTATTTTACAAGGTTTACATGAAGAGGAAGAATGCCGACGGTTGGAATTCTGGGCTGGAAAAGGAGCAATTATTAGAGCTATTCTGCACAACTCCAAAAGTCCTGAAACCTCACGAAGAGTCATTTTGGAATTAATAAAAATATTGGCCGAAGAAAGCACTAGAGGGGGGCCACCAGCCATCCACAAGGGTGGAGGGCGCGCCCTACCCCCCTGGGCGCGCCCCCTGCCTTGTGGGCCACCTGGCAAGCCCCCGATGCCCATCTTCTGCTATATGGTGTGTTTTGACCTGGAAAAAATCAGAAGGAAGCTTTTGGGACGAAGCGCCGCCGTCTCGAGGCGGAACCTTGGCAGAACCAATCTAGGGCTCCAACGGTTCTGCGTGGGAAACTTCCCTCCGGGAGGGGGAAATCGAAGCCATCGTCATCACCAACGATCCTCTCATCGAGAGGGGGTCAATCTCCATCAACATCTTCACTAGCACCATCTCCTCTCAAATCCTAGTTCATCTCTTGTATCTGATCTCTGTCTCAAAACCTCAGATTGGTACCTATGGGTTGCTAGTAGTGTTGATTACTCCTTGTAGTCGATGCCAGTTGGTTTATTCGATAGAAGATCATATATATAGATCCTTAACGATAATTAATACTCCTCTAATTATGAACATGAATATGCTTTGTGAGTAGTTACGTTTGTTCCTGAGGACATGGGAGAAATCTTGTTATAAGTAATCATGTGAATCTGGTATTCGTTCGATATTTGTATGAGATGTATGTTGTCTTTCCTCTAGTGGTGTTATGTGACGTCGACTACATGACACTTCACCATGATTTGGGCCTAGGGGAAGGCATTGGGAAGTAATAAGTAGATGATGGGTTGCTAGAGTGACAGAAGCTTAAACCCTAGTTTATGTGTTGCTTCGTAAGGGGCTGAATTGGATCCATATGTTTCATGCTATGGTTAGATTAATCTTAATTCTTCTTTCGTTGTTGCGGATGCTTGCGAGAGGGGTTAATCGTAAGTGGGAGGCTTGTCCAAGGAAGTGCAGCACCCAAGCACCGGTCCACCCACATATCAAATTATCAAAGTAACGAACGCGAATCATATGAGCATGATGAAAACTAGCTTGACAGTAATTCCCATGTATCCTAGGAGCACTTCTCTTTATATAAGAGTTCGTCCAGGCTTGTCCTTTGTTACAAAAAGGATTGGGCCATGTTGCTGCACCTTAGTTACTTGTTACCCGTTATGAATTATCTCATCATACAACTATCTGTCACCGATAATTTCAGTGCTTGCAGAGAATAGCTTGCGGAAAACCGCTTGTCATTTCCTTCTGCTCCTCGTTGGGTTCGACACTCTTAATTATCGAAAGGACTACGATAGATCCCCTATACTTGTAGGTCATCAAAGGCATCCCAATAATTTGGAGCGTGAAGATATTAATGGAAAAAATGATAAAAGTGGGATTGGAGAGGTTAAAACTTGAAGTAGCGATGAACCCACTCTTTTGGATTTGAAGGACTTTAATTATGATAATTGTTCTTTGATAGATTGTATTTCCTTGTTGCAATCCATGCTTAATTCACCCGATGCTTACAATCAAAATAAAGCTTTTACTAAACATATCATTGATGCTATGATGAAATTGTTTGTAGAAAGTCTTGAGTTGGAAGTTTCTATCCCTAGAAAGCTTTATGATGAGTGGGAACGTACTATTAATAATACAATTAAAGATTATGAGTGTAATGCTTTGTGTGATTTGGGTGCTAGCATTTCCACTACTCCGAAAACTCGTTGTCGTGGTGACCGAGACCCCTTGTGAGGAGATGGCGAGTGTTTGAGCAAAAGCTTTGCGTGTCTGGCGGCGCCCGTGGGTGTCGCTTTCTTCCTGAAGACGTCATCGTGGATCTCGGCTGTGTTGTAGGGCTCTTGGTGAAAACACTGGTCTAGTTGGACTCAACAGAAGTGTCGCATCGCGTCCTCACCTACTTGGGGGCGCTGTCGTGGTGCTCAGGTGTGCTTGGTCGGGCCTCATCTAGATGCGAGACTTGTTCGATTTTATGGTTTATATTTTGATCCCCTTTGTAACGGGTTCTCCTCACCATTTTGTATCGCTCGGCTGTGGACTCTATTGTGTGTTGCTTTATATATAAACCAGGGCAAAAGCCTATTTCGAAGAAAAGCAGTGGAAACACACCGATTTTTGCTAAGCAATTGAGAGGCAATTACCTGAATAAGTTCAATGCAAGTTCCTCTATTACGTATAAGAGGATCCCGTCTGAATAAGTTCATCTATACTATATCACATGAATTTTTGTTTTGCTAAGCTATTGAAAGGCACCTCCAGAGATTCTCTCATTTGGGGAAAATCTCAGGTACCTTCTTTATGTCGCATATCTCTACCTCGATATTAATGCTTATCATAATCTTAAACACCATAAAGTGCTTTTTCTATTTTTTCGCAGGTCCTAAGTTTGACATAATTTATGATGGCTGGCAATCGGTTTGTATGGATACCACATGAACTGCATCTATACTAATAATGCAGCCAGGTAAGCAGCTAAGAAGCAATCATACCTTACCTTTGCATGTAATGTTCTGTGTAATCTCTTAGCAATATCTTAATTAGGACATGAATTTAAACACTCACTTAAATCTCAATCATTTGATACCTGTTTCCAAGATGGTTGTATGAGCATCTCCAATTCATTCTAGATCGATAATGCCATTGTGGTCTATCAGATTCTCTTGGTGAATTTTCAAGGTCAATAATGTTTTCCTCTATGGTGTAGGGCATACAAACTACTCCATCACATAATATAAGGTCATGCTTGTTACCTTGGGTTGATCACATTCATCGCGAATAGGTGGACACATGACCACCATTGGCGACGGCGATTAAGAGGGTGTGTGGGAACACAAATTGGTCTTTCACGGCGTGTTAGGTTTTGTTTTCCCCGCAGCAACGCATGGGCATTGTGCTATTACAATATAAATGGACGTTGTGTGGAGGTTGCATATTAATTTGGATTGGAGGGAGTACCATATTATTGTGAGTAATGCTAAGTTACCAAATCAATCTTACAAAAGGCATGAAAATCTGATGGTCATTAGGTTTCAATGACCGTCACAGGGAGGAGAGTAGCTAAATCTAAATCAGGGGGTTATCATGCGGCCCATGCGTAGACCCCCATGCTCATAACTTTAGCATTTTCGTATGATCATACATTATCATAGAACATCGAATGAAAAGGTTAATAAAAATATATCATGTCCACAATCTTGTATTGGGATTCCACAAATAAATAGTATTCCCTCGGTTGACAACTTAGACTTAGTATGTAGAGTGGTGCACTTGGCCATACTGTCATGGATCAGTCGCTGGGACATGAAAGCTTGCCTACGGTGAGATGCTAAGATGATCATTTCCCATATACATGTTATAGTAGAAATAAATGATTCATTTTTCTTCATGTGATCGTCAAGCTTGAGAACTACAAACCTCTGTTACTTTTCCTATCTCTGTTGTTCACCTTGTTTTTCTAGTTGTGCTTCATTGGTTCTTTTACTTGCCATATATGGAGTTCCAATATTGTAATCCATATTAGTTGTTCAAAAGGTAGTGCTTATCATTTTTGTTAGTTAATTGATGGTGCGCAATAGTATTTCAATATTTTCTCTCCTGTACAATTCAATATATGTATGCATACTCAAACTCTGTATGCACATGATCAATGTGTGTGTGTGGTGTGTGGTGTGTGGGTGTGGGTGTGTGCGTGCATGTGCATGCGTGCCAACTAGGCATTCAAATCTATGGAGCTTAAAAGATTTGAAGCTAGGTAATTAAACATCTCTTTTTATTATCTAGTTCACACATAAACCGTTTGTACGATGGATGTTTTGACTTAGTTGTGGCTTTAATCTGCTAAACATGAGTTATCTTCTTACTAAATAAAGATACAAATGCTGCACTGAGCAAACGAGAGCTGAAGAATGTGGCACCCCGGCTCAGAGCAACCGGTATACCTTGCATTGCCAACCCAGAGATCTAGTCTTCTGGCAACACACAACAAATTGGTATAGAAAACAACCGCTTTATTGATGCTAGCGGAAACATAGGTTCGATATTACATCCAGTGGCGAGGCCAAGCGGCACACACGGTGCAGCTGAAAAGTATGTACATTATTTAATGAACATGAAGTGGCCTCGAACAAGATGACTACGCAGCAGCGGAACGACGACGAAGCGGAACTCTATAGCACAGGGACACTGATGTGGACACGATCTAGACACGGGACGCACTCCGACCCGATACGACTTTCCTGAAATCTGGCATGACACACCAGGTCAGTACATTGAATCTACTTGCAAGCTCACAACAAACAGAAGCATAATGGCAAACAATATTATGACAATTAATCAGGTTAAATGCAGTGCTTCATATTACTCAAGTATCAACTTACTACTCATGCAGTGAACATGCTCGTGCACCGAGTCCCTCGGACTCACTTACCGAACAGGTTACCTCGTAACCGACATATCATCAAAACGGTGTTCACTCCCGGATCACGAACGGAACCAACTCTTTGGCTTCCGCAACAACGACCATCTCACGGTCTCAATGAACTCATCACAAACCAGTGTCACGGTGTTTCTTTAGTGTGCAAGATTAACTTATTTATGTTGACCCATGGTGCCTACTTACGAGCTCTGTCCGTAACCGAGGACGCTGATACGTCTCGTCGTATCTATAATTTTTGATTGTTCCATGCCAATATTATTCCACTTTCATATACTTTTGGCAACTTTTTATACTATTTTTGGGACTAACATATTGATCCAGTGCCCAGTGCCAGTTCCTGTTTGTTGCATGTTTTATGCTTGGCAGAAACCCCATATCAAACGGAATCCAAATGGGATAAAAACGGACGGAGAATATTTTTGGAATATTTGGAGAATATGGGAAGAAGAATCAACGCGGGACGGTGCCCGAGGTGGCCACGAGGCAGGGGGCGCGCCTGCCCCCCTTGTGGGCCACCCGTAAGGCGGTTGCTGCTCTACTTTGGCCGCAAGAAAGCTAATTTTCGGAGAAAAATCTGGGCGAAGGTTTCAATCCAATCGGAGTTACGGATCTCCATATATATATGAAACGGTGAAAGGGCAGAATACCAGAACGCAGAAACAGAGAGAGACAGAAAGACAGATCCAATCTCGGAGGGGCTTTCGCCCCTCCCATGCCATGGAGGCCAAGGACCAGAGGGAAAACCCTTCTCCCATCTAGGGAGGAGGTCAAGGAAGAAGAAGAAGAAGGGGCCCCCTCGCCCCCTCTCTTCCGGTGGCGCCGGAACGCTGCCGTGGTCACCATCATCATCACCGCGATCTTCACCAACACCTTCGCCATCTTCACCAACATCTCCATCACCTTCCCCCCTCTCTATCGACAGCGATCCACTCTCCCGCAACCCGCTGTACCCTCTACTTGAACATGGTGCTTTATGCTTCATATTATTATCCAATGATGTGTTGCCATCCTATGATGTCTGAGTAGATTTTCGTTGTCCTATCGATGGTTGATGAATTGCTATGATTGACTTAATTTTCTTGTGGTTATGTTGCTGTCCTTTGGTCCCCATCATATGAGCGCGCGCATGGATCACACCATAGGGTTAGTTGTATGTTGATAGGACTATGTATTGGAGGGCAAGAGTGACAGAAGCTTCAACCTAGCATAGAAATTTATGCATACAGGTTTGAAGGGGGACCAATATATCTTAATGCTATGGCTGGGTTTTACCTTAATGAACGTTAGTAGTTGCGGACGCTTGCTAATAGTTCCAATCATAAGTGCATAGAATTCCAAGTCAGGGATGACATGCTAGCAGTGGCCTCTCCCACATAAAACTTGCTATCGGTCTAGTAAAGTAGTCAATTGCTTAGGGACAATTTCGCAACTCCTACCACCACTTTTCCACACTCGCTATATTTACTTTATTGTGTCTTTATCTAAATAGCCCCTACCTTTTATTTACGTGTTCTTTATTTTCTTGCAAACCTATCCAACAACACCTACAAAGTACTTCTAGTTTCATACTTGTTCTAGGTAAAGCAAACGTCAAGCGTGCGTAGAGTTGTATCGGTGGTCGATAGAACTTGAGGGAATATTTGTTCTACCTTTAGCTCCTCGTTGGGTTCGACACTCTTACTTATTGAAAGAGGCTACAATTGATCCCCTATACTTGTGGGTTATCAAGACCTTTTTCTGGCGCCGTTGCCGGGAAGCAATAGCGTGGGGTGAATATTCTCGTGTGTGCTTGTTTGCTTTATCACTAAGTAATTTTTATTTGCTGTTCTTAGTTGTTTTCTATCTTTAGTTATGGGTAGGAAACGTAAAATACCAAAAAATTAGTTGTACCTACTGAACCAATGGTTGAAGAACCACTCAAAATCTATCACACTCCTGAAGCTTTTTACTTGGATCATCTTCGACCCCTGTGTGCTCGGGCTGAAACCCCAACTAGCTTAGTTGAGGGCAAATCTTTAGATGAGCATGCTTGTTATGTGTGACACCGCATATCTGAAAAGGGGAAACTTTTACTAGGTCAAATTCATCATTTGCAATGCTATGCTTGGAATTTATGCGAAATATATGATATTACTTGTTGTTCTGAAGACCCTAAGAAACACCTTCCCTACCAATGTTTGTTTAGTGTTAATGGAATCGTATCTTCGTATGCTAAGGGTGTTTATAATTACTATGATGTTCAACAAATTGAAGAATTTGTTGCTTTTAAGGGTGCTTATGAAATTGCTTCTTTGATTGAAAAGTATGGTGCTACTCTTTACAAATCTGAAAATTTTGCCATACTTAAATATTGTTATGATAATTATGCTTCTAATGCCTATGTTAAACCATGTATTGAGGACTCCTCCGCTGTCCAAGAAGAGACTAATATTTTGTAGGAGTCTATGGAAGAAGAAATTGATGAAACTGTGAGCTCATTGGATGAAAAAGATGATGAGGAGAGCGAAGAACAAAAGGAGGAAGAGCAGATTAGCTACCCGTGCCCACCTTCTAATGAGAGTAACTCTTCAACTCATACATTGTTTAATTTCCCTTCATGTTTACCAAAGGATGATTGCTATGATGATTGTCATGATCCCGTTGATTCTCTTGAAATACCCCTTTTTGATGATGCTTGCTATGCTTGTGGCCAAGATGCCAATATGAATTATGCTTGTGGAGATGAACTTGCTATAGTTCCTTATGTTAAACATGAAATTGTTGCTATTGCACCCACGCATGATAGTCCTATTATCTTTTTGAATTCTCCCGACTACACTATATCGGAGAAGTTGGCCCTTATTAAGGATTATATTGATGGGTTGCCTTTTACCGTTGCACATGATGATTTTTATGAAAATAATATGCATGTGCTTGCTGCTCCTACTTACAATTATTATGAGAGAGGAACTATATCTCCACCTCTCTATGTTTCCAATACGATAAAATTGCAAGAAACTGCTTATACTAAGCATTGGCCTTTACTTTGCGTGCATGAATTCTTCTTTTATGACATGCCGATGCATAGGAAGAGAGTTAGACTTCGTCATTACATGATATATGTTACTTTGTGCTCATTACTAAATACCAAATCATTGTTAATTAAAATTGGCTTTGATATACCTTGGGATCCGGGTGGATCCATTACTTGAGCACTATATGCCTAGCTTAATGGCTTTAAAGAAAGTGCTGCCAGGGAGACAACCCGGAAGTTTTAGAGAGTCATTTATTTCTGTTGTGTGCTTTTATGAAGTTTAAAAACAAAAAAAATAAAGATAGGAACCCAAAACTTTTCAAAAAGAAAAGCGAAAGTGAGAAAGACGAGCATTGTTAAAGTGGGAGCTAGCCTTGAACTTTGTTCATGCTCACGGAAACTTTGTGAATCTTAATTACAGAAACTTTTCAACAAAAAATAATTATCCCCTTGTACAATTCCATTGTATTATAAAAATAATGTGCCAAGGTTGGCCTTTAGGATGTTTACCATGCTTGTTGGTTTGTGCGGTGCAGGACAGAAACTTTGGCTGTAGTGCATAATTTTTAATTTTTTACTGGAACGTCAAACAGTTCTGATTCTTTTTGCACTGTCGTTCTATACAAATTGTTTATATTTCCTAATTTTGGCAGAATTTGTGAAGTACAAGAAGTATGGTTAATGTTCAGATTGTTACAGACTGTTCTGTTTTAGACAGATTCTGTTTTTGATGCATAGTTTGCTTGTTTTGATGAAACTATCGATTTATATAAGTGGATTAAGCCATGGAAAAGTTATATTACAGTATCTAAAATGCCAAAACAAAATATGAATTGGTTTGCAACAGTACTTAGAGTAGTGATTTGCTTTATTATACTAACGGATCTTACTGAGTTTTCTGTTGAAGTTTTGTGTGGATGAAGTGTTCGATGATCGAGAAGGTCTCGATGTGAGAAGAAGGAAGAGAGGCAAGAGCTAAAGTTTGGGGATGCCCGAGGCAACCCAAATAAATATTCAAGGATACTCAAGCATCTAAGCTTGGGGATGCCCCAGAAGGCATCCCCTCTTTCTTCAACAAGTATCAGTATGTTTTCGGATTCGTTTCGTTCATGCGATATGTGAAAATCTTGGAGCGTCTTTTGCATTTAGTTTTCACTTTTCTTTTATGCACCATGCTGGTATGAGATAGTCCTTGGTTTATTTATAGAATTCTCATTGCACTTCACGTATATCTTTTGAGTATGGCTTTATAGAATGCTTCATGTGCTTCACTTATATCATTTGAAGTTTGGATTGCCTGTTTCTCTTTACATAGAAAACCGCCATTTGTAGAATGCTCTTTTGCTTCACTTATATTTGTTAGAGCGTGGGCATATCTTTTGTGGAAAGAATTAAACTCTCTTGCTTCACTTATATCTATTTAGAGAGATGACAGGAACTGGTCATTCACATGGTTAGTCATAAAATCCTACATAAAACTTGTAGATCACTGAATATGATATGTTTGATTCCATGCAATAGTTTTGCGATATAAAGATGGTGATATTAGAGTCATGCTAGTGGGTAGTTGTGGATTAGTAGAAATACTTGTGTTGAGGTTTGTGATTCCCGTAGCATGCATGTATGGTGAACCATTATGTAACGAAGTCAGAGCATGATTTATTTATTGATTGTCTTCCTTATGAGTGGCGGTCGGGGACGAGCGATGGTATTTTCCTACCAATCTATCCCCCTAGGGGCATGCGTAGTAGTACTTTGCTTTGAGGGCTAATAAACTTTTGCAATAAGTATATGAGTTCTTTATGACTAATGTGAGTCCATGGATTATACGCACTCTCACCCTTCCATCATTGCTAGCCTCTTCGGTACCGTGCATTGCCCTTTCTCACCTCGAGAGTTGGTGCAAACTTCGCCGGTGCATCCAAACCCCGTGATACGATAAGCTCTATCACACATAAACCTCATTATATCTTCCTCAAAACAGCCACCATACCTACCTATCATGGCATTTTCATAGCCATTCCGAGATATATTGCCATGCAACTTCCATCATCATCATATACATGACTTGAGCATTTATTGTCATATTGCTTTGCGTGATCGTAAGATAGCTAGCATGATGTTTTCATGGCTTGTCCGTTTTTTGATGTCATTGCCATGCTAGATCATTGCACATCCCGGTACACCGCCGGAGACATTCATATAGAGCCATATCTTTGTTCTAGTATCGAGTTGTAATATTGAGTTGTAAGTAAATAAAAGTGTGATGATCATCATTATTAGAGCATTGCCCCATCCAAAAAAAAGAGAGGCCAAAGAAGCCTAAATAAAAAAAGGGGGCTAAAGAAGCCCGCAAAAAAAAGGGGGCAATGTTACTATCCTTTTACCACACTTGTGCTTCAAAGTAGCACCATGTTCTTCATGATAGAGAGTCTCTTGAGTTATCACTTTCATATACTAGTGGGAATTTTAATTATAGAACTTGGCTTGTATATTCCAACGATGGGCTTCCTCAAATGCCCTAGGTCTTCATGAGCAAGCAAGTTGGATGCACACCCACTTAGTTTCAGTTTGAGCTTTCATACACTTATAGCTCTAGTGCATCCGTTGCATGGCAATCCCTACTCCTTGCATTGACATCAATTGATGGGTATCTCCATAGCCCGTTGATTAGCCGCGTCGATGTGAGACTTTCTCCATTTTTTGTCTTCTCCACACAACCTCCATCATCATATTCTATTCTACCCATAGTGCCATGTCCATGGCTTGCGCTCATGTATTGCGTGAGGGTTGAAAAAGCTAAAGCGCGTTAAAAAGTATGAACCAATTGCTCGGCTTGTCATCGGGGTTGTGCATGATGTGAATATTTTGTGTGGTGAAGATGGAGCATAGCCAGACTATATGATTTTGTAGGGATAACTTTCTTTGGCCATGTTATTTTGAAAATACATGATTGCTTTATTAGTAGGCTTGAAGTATTATTGTTTTTATGTCAAATGATAGACTATTGCTTTGAATCACTCGTGTCTTAATATTCATGCCATGATTAGATACATGATCAAGATTATGCTAGGTAGCATTCCACATCAAAAAGTATCTTTTTTATCATTTACCTACTCGAGGACGAGCAGGAATTAAGCTTGGGGATGCTGATACGTCTCCGTCGTATCTATAATTTTTGATTGTTCCATGCCAATATTATTCCACTTTCATACACTTTTGGCAACTTTTTATACTATTTTGGGACTAACATATTGATCCAGTGCCCAGTGCTAGTTCCTGTTTGTTGCATGTTTTATGTTTCGCAGAAACCCCATATCAAACGGAATCCAAACGAGATAAAACGGACGGAGAATATTTTTGGAATATTTGGAGAATATGGGAAGAAGAATCAACGCGAGACGGTGCCCGAGGTGGCCAAGAGGCAGGGGGCGCGCCTGCCCCCCGGGTGCGCCTGCCCCCCTCGTGGTCCACCCGTAAGGCGGTTGCTACTCTACTTTGGCCGCAAGAAAGCTAATTTTCGGAGAAAAATCTGGGCGAAGGTTTCAATCCAATCGGAGTTACGGATCTCCATATATATACGAAACGGTGAAAGGGAAGAATACCAAAACGCAGAAACAGAGAGAGACAGAAAGACAGATCCAATCTCGGAGGGGCTTTCGCCCCTCCCATGCCATGGAGGCCAAGGACCAGAGGGGAAACCCTTCTCCCATTTAGGGAGGAGGTCAAGGAAGAAGAAGAAGAAGGGGCCCCCCTCTCCCCCTCTCTTCCGGTGGCGCCGGAACGCTGCCGTGGCCACCATCATCATCACCGCGATCTTCACCAACACCTTCGCCATCTTCACCGACATCTCCATCACCTTCCCCCTCTATCTACAGTGGTCCACTCTCCCACAACCCGCTGTACCCTCTACTTGAACATGGTGCTTTATGCTTCATATTATTATCCAATGATGTGTTGCCATCCTATGATGTCTGAGTAGATTTTCGATGTCCTATCGGTGGTTGATGAATTGCTATGATTGATTTAATTTGCTTGTGGTTATGTTGCTGTCCTTTGGTGCCCATCATATGAGCGCGCGTGTGGATCACACCATAGGGTTAGTTGTATGTTGATAGGACTATGTATTGGAGGGCAAGAGTGACAGAAGCTTCAACCTAGCATAGAAATTGATGCATACGGGATTGAAGGGGGACCAATATATCTTAATGCTATGGTTGGGTTTTACCTTAATGAACATTAGTAGTTGCGGACGCTTGCTAATAGTTCCAATCATAAGTGCATAGAATTCCATGTCAGGGATGACATGCTAGCAGTGGCCTCTCCCACATAAAACTTGCTATCGGTCTAGTAAAGTAGTCAATTGCTTAGGGACAATTTCGCAACTCCTACCACCACTTTTCCACACTCGCTATATTTACTTTATTGTGTCTTTATCTAAATAGCCCCTACCTTTTATTTACGTGTTCTTTATTTTCTTGCAAACCTATCCAACAACCCCTACAAAGTACTTCTAGTTTCATACTTGTTCTAGGTAAAGCGAACGTCAAGCGTGCGTAGAGTTGTATCGGTGGTCGATAGAACTTGAGGGAATATTTGTTCTACCTTTAGCTCCTCATTGGGTTCGACACTCTTACTTATCGAAAGAGGCTACAATTGATCCCCTATACTTGTGGGTTATCAGACGTGGCTATCGATAGATTAATAAACACTCTGCAGAGGTTAGCACACTGTACCCACACCACGGAACCTAAGGCCTCGCACTCCCATTCGGGTAGACCGACGGCGTTCCGACAAAACCCGCCCATTGCCATGACACTCTCTCGGCCACTCTGACCAACTCCCCTCTTGGGCTAAGTCATGGGTGGCCCCGATGTCTACCAAAGACAACCAATGACCATCGTCGTGGCAAAATAAATCTACGGTCCTACACGGGGACAAGGTACCATAACGACACCAACGGGCACAGAAGGTTATGTCTACTTACCGTGCCAGGTTACCGCACGCCCATAACCTTCCGTCGTTTGAGGCACCGACCAGAGGCATGACATTGGACCGAATAAAGTCCATCCCATAAAGGCAAATATGGTTGCACTGGGAAGATCGATTCAGTGGCACCATGACCCGATCAAAGTTATGTTCAAGTTGAGTTATAATCAGTTTTAACTTGACATGAAAGAAACTACGAGTCACAGTATGCCATGAACATGCAACTGCCTGACATGCAGCATAACCACATAGCATGACAACAACGGATCAACAACGATTCACCATGCTACTTGTACTACTCATCATTTTAACTTACTGGTTTCAACTTCACAGGTTATCTAGCACATCATTTTTAGTTATGCATTATCATATTAAAAATCAAGAACTCCGATATGAAAGTACCGATCATACCCGAATCATAACCATGTCATGACCAAACTATCAAAGCACTTTTACTACCTCATACTAGTTCATGCATGCAAAATACTTCTGTAAACTAAGCACTTCTATCATGCAAAGTAAACTAGCATAAACATTATTCATATAAATGATTAAATGCATGAAAGTAATTCATATTTAAGTTGGAAAATCATAAATATTGAGATGACACCATGCAAATGCTTGTGGTGGCTTGCCTTAGCACAGAGGAGGGTCACACTCCTCCTGGTTTCCTTCAAGGCAAGTTTCCTCCTCTGGAAAATAATTAAAAAAACAAAAGAAAATGTCAAAAACACTTAATCACTAGAAATTCTAGACAGCAGAGAAAAATCTCAACTTTTGTGTGCTGCTAGAGAATTCCAAGACAAACACAATGCAAAAAGAATCAAATCATTTGGACTTATGGTTTAAAAGTTAGAGCTAGTCAAAGTTTCTGGTCAAAGATTGATTTAAATTTGAATTAAAAGAAAATCAGAGGGGGTGACGTTGATGGCGTATTCCTGGAATGCGCCTCCACTCGTACCACTTCGGGCGCGAGTGGTGTGGCTGACAACGGGCCCCACACGTCAGGTCGGGGGAGAGAGAGAGAAAACAGAGACGGGCGGCGCTTCGCCGGCGCTTTCTCCGGCGAGGAGAGCTCGGCGGCAAGATCGAGAGGGATGGGTGGATAGAGGAGATGCTCGCGCACCTGCCTGTACCCGTGGCGTGGCTAGAGGTGGATGGACGGGGTCGGAAAGGGCTTCTCCAGCGGCTGCAGAAGGCGGAGCTCGCCGGAGTTGAAGAAGGCGGCGACGAGGGGCTGCACCAGGGGCTCCTACGAGTTCGGACGGCACCAGAGGGCCACTAGTGAGTCGTCTGAGGAGTTGATTGAGCTCGCGGGGCACTGGAGTGAGGAGGAGGAGCAGAGGAGGCATCGGAGTTGATTGAGGAGTTTGCTCTTTCAGAGTAGGCATCGGAGGGGACTGAGCTGCTTGTTAAGATTTTCGTTCAGCGACCTTTTATCAGGATGCTTATTAGTGTTGGTCAACTCAAGTGTGCTTATCTGGCTCTAACGGTATATTTCCACTTTTCCAGCTTGATTGCACTTATAGTATGTGGTTTGCAAGCAGCGAGCCTTCGAGACTAGACATTCCGCCGTCCGAACAAAAATACCTACATCTGAAGAATATGCATGTTACAGGATTCAAAGCCGCGAAAGGCCAGCTTGAACTCCTGTTGCATATCGTGGAAAATGCCCCTGCGGTAAAGACTGTGACCGTAGATACAATTCAAAGACTGTCTGATCTGTTGGATCCGGAAGAGATACTCCCAGCGCTCCCCAGCTCTGCCCTTGATATTGTCAGGGGTCCTCTCTCTGAGAGACTTCCACCAGATGCCAAGCTTTACCTTCTGTAAGGCAGACAGAGGGCATAACATGCTACCTGTGTATAAGCAATAGAAAGCAGCCTTTTACTGTAAGTCACTATTGCTGCCGTGTGCTTTTGTGTTCTCTATGTTGCTTGGGGACCTGCGTGCGGCTTGTCGGTTTAGCCGTTTGTTTCTCAGCTGTTAGTGCTTTGCGGCGGCTGTAGGAACTTGGTTTTCTTTTCTTATGTTGCATCGCCCGCCACAACTATATTTGGTCAAGTAGCCACCTCCCACGCTTATACTTGGGTGGCGGGCTACCCCTCGCGCCCGTCACTGCTCTACGAGACATTACCTACCCCCCGCTCCACTTGAAACCCTTTCTCCCCTCCTCTCTCGCTGCCGCCAACGTTGTGGCGTCGTCCGTCGCCATCGGCGAGGTGATGTCTACTATGAAACCTTCTTCTTGTAGACTCGTGTTTGGCCTCAAAGTTTGTAAGACAGTAGCAAATTTCCTCAAGTGGATGACCTAAGGTTTATCAATCCGTGGGAGGCGTAGGATGAAGATGGTCTCTCTCAAACAACCCTGCAACCAAATACCAAAGAGTCCTTGTGTCCCCAACACACCCAATACAATAGTAAATTGTATAGGTGCACTAGTTCGGCGAAGAGATGGTGATACAAGCGTAATATGGATAGTAGATATGGATTTTTGTAATCTGAAAATATAAAAACAGCAAGGTAGCAAGTTGTAAAGGTGAGCGAAAACGGTATTGCAATGCTTGGAAATAAGGCCTAGGGTTCATACTTTCACTAGTGCAAGTTCTCTCAACAATGATACCATAATTAGATCATATGACAATCCCTCAACATGCAACGAAGAATCACTCCAAAGTTCCTATCGCGGAGAACATATGATGAAATTGCTTGTAGGGTACGAAACCACCTCAAAGTTATTCTTTCTGGTCAATCCATTGAGCTATTCCTATAAGTATCACAAACAGCCCTAGAGTTCGTAGCAAAATAACACCATATGACATACATCAATCAAACCCTAATGTCACCTAGATACTCAATGTCACCACAGGTATCCGTGGGTCAATTATACGATATGCATCACACAATCTCAGATTCATAATATCCAATCCAACACAAAGAACTTCAAGAGTATTGCAAGATTTCTATCGAAGAAAGGAATATGAAAACGCGTACCAAGCCCTATGCATAGATTACCCTAATCTCACCATGGGAATCCGCAAGTTGATAACCAAAACATACATCAAGTGGATCAATAGAACATCCCATTGTCACCACGGATATCCCATCGCAAGACATACATCAAGTGCTCTGACATCCAAAGATTCAATCCGACATAACAAAACATCAAAGGAAAAGGCTCAATTCGTCACAAGAAGATAGAGGGGGAGCAACACCATATGATCCGACTATAGTAACAAAGCTTGCGGTACATCAAAACCATGCCAAATCAGGAACACGAGAGAGAGAGAGAGAGAGAGAGAGAGATCAAACACATAGCTACTGGTACATATACCCTCAGCCCCGAGGGTGAACTACTCCCTCCTCGTCATGGAGAATGCCGGGATGATGAAGATGGCCACCGGTGATGATTACCCCACTACTAGGAAAAGGGCTATAGATGGAATGGCCACTAATGGCGCACCAGACATGTGGTGTGCCATTGCTATATAGCAATGGCGCACCATGTGTTGGTGCGCCATTAGTGTGAAAGACACTAATGGCGCACCAGACAAACGGTGCGCCATTAGTAACAATTTTTTTTTATTTTGCCAGACATACTAATGGCGCACCAGGACATGGTGCGCTATTACTAGTTGTAACTAGTAATGGCGCACCAGCAACATAGTGCGCCACTAAAATATTTTTTTTATTTTTTACTTTTTTGCAAAACTACTAATGGTGCACCGGGTGCAGTGTGCCATTACTAGTTTAAGCTAGTAATGGCGCACTGCTCCCCGTGCGCCATTAGTGTTTTTTTGCAAAACTACTAATGGCGCACCACCAGCAGGTGCGCCATTAGTAACCAGGGTTACTAATGGCGCATTGTGTGGTGGTGCGCCATTAGTAACCTGGGACGAGCTAGATATTTTGGACAGCCACACCTACCCACTCACTTTCCCCACTTCATTCTCTCCTCCCTCCTCCAAGCTTGTCTCGGCTGCCTCCTCCTCCTCACCTCATTTGCACCATAAATTCATCCAAATTACGTGGTTAAAGCCCCTTTTTTTGATAGGTAAGTAAGGGGGAAGCTATCTTTATGTTGTTCTCCCTCCAACAACGTGCACATGCACTTTCATTTCCGTTTCGGCGAGAATTTTGGCACTATGCATTCTTTTTGGTCCTATTTTTAGGGAAAGTCATGCCAAATTTTTTCTTGGTTCTAAAATATCGTTTTGCTCCTCCCGCAGGTGACCATGGTCCGCACGATGACCGAAGGCATCGTGAATAGGTTTTTGAGCTCTGCGAAGGCCGAGATGCTTGAAAAGAACGAGACGGAGATAAGATGTCCGTGTCGAAGATGCAAGCTGAAGAGCCTTATTGCGGACCCGGATTCCGGGAAGGTGCGGGACCACCTGCTCTTGCGTGGTTTCATGGATGACTATCGGTGGCAAGGTGATGAAGATGACTATGAAGTCGTCCATGGGGGTCGGGCAAGAAATGAGGATGGGCAGCAAGACAACCAACGCGGCTCGGGCGGGCGAGAAGACGAAGAATCTCCAGGACATGATCACGACGGTGATGCTGTACACAGTCATCATGTAGAAGATGCCGGACATGATGATGAGGAAGATGCGGGAGCAGACGAAGGGCATGATCATGAAGATGAACATGCCGGCGGAGCAGACGACGATGGACCGTCGATGGGCTGGGTGCAGGACCCTCATATTCAAGAGCTGCTTCTCAAGCAGACGGATAACGCAAGAGCTGCCGCCCGAGAGAAAGCCAAGCTGGATCAACTGGAGATAGACGCAGTTACTCCATTGTATGAAGGATGCAGGCCCGAGGATACCCGCCTGAAAGTAACGCTCATGGCTCTGGAGATGAAGGTAAAGCACAAAATGACCGACGCATGCTTCGACGAGAACATGTCATTCTGGCACGAACGTCTTCCCAAGGGGAACAAGTGCCCGACCAGTTTCGAGGAGGCGAAGAAAATCGTGTGTCCTCTGGATTTACCGCACGTGAAATACCATGTGTGCATGAACAATTGCATCATTTATCGGGACGAGCACACGGAGTCTACCATATGTCCGGTGTACGGCGTCACTCGATACAAGAAGAGGAAGAAAGCTCCTCGAAAAGTGGTGTGGTACTTTCCGATCACTCCTCGTCTGCAGCGGTATTTCGCAGACCCTAAGGTAGCAAAGCTCCTGCATTGGCACGCGGATAGGGAGGAGAAGAAGCGAGAAGATGACGCAAATGATCCGGAGATAAATAAAAAAGACAAGATGCTGAGTCACCCTAAGGATGGGAGCCAGTGGCAAGCGTTGAACTTCGAACACCCAGAATTTAACGATCCAAGGAACATCGTGCTGGGCGCGAGCACCGATGGAGTCAATCCGTTTGGCAGCCAGAGAAGCACACATAGCACCTGGCCTGTGTTTGTGTGGATGTACAACCTTCCCCCCTGGTGCATGAAGAGGAAGTACATTCACATGAGTATGCTAATTGAAGGGCCGAAACAACCAGGGAACGACATCAATCTGTATCTGGGGCTGCTGGAAGAGGAGCTAGACACGCTGTGGAAAACGCCAGCCAATACGTGGGACGCCGCAGAGAAAGAATATTTTCCTATGAGAGCCGCACTGCTCACGACGGTGCACGACTATCTCGGTTTCGGATATCTCGCGGGGCAGGTGGTCCACGTATTTTCTGGATGTGTCAGGTGCATGGATGACACAACGTATCGCCAGCTAGATAGAGATCCCGGGTCTTCGAAAACCGTGTTCATGGGACATCGAAGGTGGCTTCGCGACGATGACCCGTGGAGGAAACGCAAGGATCTGTTCGATGGTGAAACCGAACCCCGAAGACGCCCGCGTACGAGGAGCGGCGAGGAAATAGACGAGCTGTTGAAAAATTGGAAAGATTGCCCACTGCCGGGAAAGAAGCAAAAGGCGCCAGAGCCGGGAAAGAAGCGAAAGGCGCCAGAGCCACTACTGAAGGTATGGAAAACGAGGTCTGTTTTCTAGGACTTGTCGTACTGGAAGATCCACCGTGTGCCTCACAGCCTTGATGTCATGCATATCACGAAGAACGTGTGCGAGAGTCTGCTTGGTACCCTGCTCAACATGCCAGAGAGGACCAAAGTGTAGGAGATATGCCCTAGAGGCAGTAATAACAGTTATTTTGTATCTCCAAAGTTTGTAATTAATGTTTAGCTTCCATGCTATAACTGCAATGATTCCCGAGTCTGCAATATCCACGAGGCTCGGAGGGAAACTCATGTGCACGTGTGGTATACTAAACGGTAAAATGTATTCCTAGTCTTGCCTCTAAGACTGGCTCATGTATTGCATGATGATCCTGTTTTCCTGATCATGGGCATGTCTATGCTGGCAATTCTGAGGGCGCGATGTTGGTAGAACACTTGTGTTGAATCGACCCAAATTGATGTTAAGCTATGAGATACCTTCATCACAAGTTTATGGTTAATATCATTGAGATAGTTAATGTTTGCATAATTCCTTAGACCATGAGAGTATCAAGTTCCTTCGTGCTTGCTTCGTGAACTTTGGGGTTTGTTAAACGTCATCCGTAACTGGGTGGCTATTACGGCAGCTTTCGGGTTCACGGAAAAGTATAGGAAGTAACAAGATAGCTCAAGATTGGGATTTGCTCCTCCGACGATGGAGAGATATACTCGGGCCCTCTCGGTGTAACGGTATCCATCATCGTCTGGCCAGACACATTGTGATTTGATCGCTGGGATGCCGGAACACGGAAACGAGAAAAGAGAACAAAACCGGTAACGAGGTAACTTGCATGGTGGAAAAATTGTTCGTCCATGGGCATGCAATAAATCTCACCTCGGGTGTTTGTGACATATCGTGAAGCAACAGGAATAGCTCACTGCAACTGGAGGTTCACTCGAATATTCATTCGTGTGGGTATAGGGGTCAATATGGGTGTCCACGGCTCCGATGTTGATCATTGATCGGAAGGGGTTCCAGGTCATGTCTATACTTCACCGAACCTATAGGGTCACACGCTTAAGGGTCATCTATCTGCTGAATACTAGACAGGGAGTCTGAGAGAAAATCACCGGAAAAGTTTCGGACACCGAAAAGTTTCGGACAGCGGAATCGTACCGCAGAGAGAGGTCATCGGATAAGTTTCGATGATACCGAAAAGTTGTTTCGGGATACACCATTAAGTCAAATTGGTTTCGGCACATGCCTGATAATTCTTGGAGGATGCCAGAATCATTCTGGAAGCTTTTTGGAATTTTCTGAGATAAAAACCGGAAATGTTCCGGAGCTGCCGGAGCCACTTCAGATGCGTTTCGCAGATGAAAATCACTAAAACCGGAATTGTTTCGGAACGCGTTGAAAATCATTTTAGTGGGTACTGGAAATGTTCTTAGCCCACATAAATATTTTCAGTTCGATTAGACGCTGAAAAATGTCGTCGTGAATAGTGAAAATCAGCTTTATGGTTACTTTATGGAAAGCCACCTTTTGGGGCTTTGCTCCAAAAGATCTTGGGGATGACATGGATGGATAGGACCCATTTTTGGGCCCCTCATGGGCGTGTGGCCGGCCACATGGGGTATCCCCCCTTGGGGACCCTTTTGTTCATTGGTTTCACTTCTAGGTCCTTGTGGAAGGACTTCATTCATGTGCATTTTGGGTTTTTGTGTGAAACTACCCTACCCCTTGGGATTTCCTATAAATAGAGGTGGAGGGGCAGCCCTCCACACTCATCCCTTGCTCTCATACACATGCCATGCATTATCTGGCTTCTTCTCTCCCTCCCACGAAAAGAGTTTCGTAGAGCCGTAAGGCTGTCTGGGTTCCGGCAGGAACTAGTTCTGGACGGCGAAGCCCTGCCGGATAGCTGACACCGTATGTGTGCAACCCCGTAGAGAGATTGTAGTTTCGATCTTTTTCCCGAGGGGCTGCTCGAGTGTCCTCCCGAAGGGCTGTCCGAGTCTCCGTCCGAGTTTCGAGGGTCCTCCCGAAGGGCTGTCCGCGACATTGTCCGGGGGACTGTCCGACCGCCTCCCGAAGGGCTGTCCGGAGAGGGAGTACATCCTCGCGGTTGGGAGGTTGTAAATCCTAGCTGCGGGGATCTGCACCGACGATCTACACCGACTCTTCTTCTGTTGCGCTTCGAGTCGGTACGGATCATATCAAACCTTGTATGCAGTCTCCATAGTGGTCCTGGGCGTGCTCGCTATACCGAAAATTTTCGTTTTCTGTCGCGTTACCCTACAGTGGCATCAAGAGCCGTGCTATGCGTAGATGCAGGTTATGATCTAGAATACATGGAGATGTATGGGTATTGCATAATATAATTTTGGAGTAGATGAGATCTATTGCTGAAAATTATTTATGCGGGTGACAGATGAAATCTGTTACCCGACGTTCTTGCTGCTTCCCTAGAATTTGCGTTTGCTCAATCTCGAGACAGCATGGTGGAATTTGACAAAGTTCTGGCAATCCGTGATCCTGATTGATCATGGAAGTGCTATCAGTTCTTTGGGTTCTGCCATAGTCAAAAGAAAGATGAAATTCGCAGATGAAAGGGCATTGCAGATATGATCTGCACGGGGGTCATGCGTATGACGAAGTTTAGTATGGGGCTCGAGATTTAATTATCTCGTGTTTCATACACCCCGAGATGTTAATCTAGCAACTTGAATAATCATACTTGATGATAAAACGTTGGTAGCTGCGGTTTAAGTCAAAACCTTAGAAGCCACGTAAAATAAAATTTTGCATAAACCGATTAGAGGCGTCTAACTTGGTTTTGCAGGATGTGCATGTGATGTGGTATAGCAATGCTCATATTATATTTGATTATGTATGAGATGACTATATGATGTAACTAACATGACCTGCGTGTCATGATTCTGCATGATGGCTGGAGCCATATGATTGCACTTTAATGACCTGTGTGTCAACCTTAAGTAATGCACTTATTTTATTAGCTATAGAGATAGCAATATTATCTGGTGCATCGACAAGGTGGTGGCAATCTTCGCGAAGGTGAACACCGACGCAAATGCCGAAGACGAAGAATTGAAAGACTTCTCCGTCAGAAAGAGGCTATACCATATCATGCTATTATGAATTGCCTGAGATGTTTATCCCTCTTGATGCACCCTTCTTGATTGCGCGGTAGTCGCTTTTATTAGGGTGATCTCTCACTTCAAATATCAAGTAGTTAGTGTTCTCCCAAGTGCAGCACCGTCACAACATCTATCCTTTTGGGGTGCGCCATGGATGCATGGGTACGAACGATTGGAGAAATGTAAGGCGGGTGAGGTCAGACCTCGCAGCAAGATCACTTGGTTGTCTTGACGTTCATGGCAGGATCGTCCTGAGCTCGGAACACACGCATCGAAAGATGAACAAGAGTCACATAGAGATGTGATCGGCAAGTTGGCCTACCAATTGAAATCCTCGTCATGAGATGATGATTCTATGACGTTGAATTGATATTTGGATCTTGAATCACTCAAAATCAATTTTGAGAGATATTGATTTGAGTGAGAGCACACTTTAGAATAAAAATGTTTATTCACTAGTGCAAATTTCATTATAAACAAAAGTCTAAGTGAAACTTGTGTTTTCCGTTGTAGATCAAATGGCTCGCAACACCGCCTTCAACTTAGGCCCGATGTTAGAGAAAGAGAAGTTAGCTACGACTGGAAACAACTGTGCGGACTGGGTCCGTAACCTGAGGATTGTCCTCAGGAGCGCTAAGAAATTGTACGTGCTTGAAACTGCTCTTCCAGCTAAACCGGCGGCAGATGCACCGGTAGATGAACAAAATGTCTGGTCCACTAAGGATGATGATCACAACTTAGTGCAGTGCCTCATGCTAGCTTGCATGACTCCAGGGCTTCAAAAACGTTTTGAATTCCATAAAGCCCGTGATATGATCCGGGAATTGGATGCTCTGTACAAGGAAACCGCAAAGTCTGAGCGATATGATATCATGAAGGCTTTGATGGATTGCAAGATGGCTGAGGGTAGTTCAGTTGGTGAACACGTGGTCAAAATGATTGGCTATTCTGAAAGGCTTAAAGCCCTAGAATTTCCACTTCCACCTGGCCATATGATGGACATGTTGCTTTCTTCACTCCCCCCGTCTTACGACGGTTTTGTCATGAACTACAACATGACAGGGATGGAGAAGACACCGGAAGAGGTGCTCGCCATGCTAAAAACTACAGAAGGAGGACTGCGGAAAAATCGCAAGCAAGTGTTGCTTGTGAATAAAACCGCCAGTTTCAAAAAGAAGAAAGGCAAGCCAAAGAAGGGCAAGGGCGCCGGTAAGACCGGCTCCCAAAGCAACTCTAAGGGCGGAGCCAAGAATGAAACTGAGTGCTTCTACTGCAAGGGCACAGGACACTGGAAGAGAAACTGCAAGAAGTATCTGGAAGATAAGAAGACCGGGAAAACCGGAAAAGGTATAATTGTTATACAGGTTAATGTCATTGACGTTTTGCTTGCTAGCGAAAATTCTAAGTCTTGGGTATTTGATACCGGATCGGTTGCTCACATTTGCAACTCGATACAGGGGCTTCAGAAGGTGCGCAAGCTGGCAAAGAATGAAGTCGTAATGCGCGTCGGGAACGGCACTGGGATCGCCGCTCAAGCCGTTGGCATTATGCCTCTACGTCTCCCTTCAGGATTTATCTTAGAACTAAGTAACTGTTATTTTGTTCCACTGTTGTGTAGAAACATTATCTCCAGATCATGTTTAGTACACGATGGGTATTCGTACAAGTCTGAGAACAATGGTTGTTCACTTTATTGTAAGGATATGTTTTATGGATTTGCACCCATTGTTGGGGGCCTTTTCATACTAAATCTTGAATGTGAAAATGATGTCTTTAACGTGAATGCCAAACGCCTTAAGAAGGCTGATACCACCACCACTTACTTGTGGCACTGTCGGCTTGGCCACATCGGAAAGAAACGTATGCAAAGACTCCAGAGAGATGGAGTTTTACCGTCCTTTGATTTTGAATCATTTGACACATGCGAAGCTTGTCTGATGGGGAAAATGACCAAGACGCCGTTCACGGGTCATCCTGAACGGGCGGGTGAATTATTGGAAATAATACATAGTGATGTATGTGGTCCAATGAGCACAGCCGCACGGGGTGGGTATTTCTACTTCGTGACTTTTACTGATGATTTAAGTCGGTATGGCTATATCTACTTAATGAAGCATAAGTCGGAAACCTTTGAAAAGTTCAAAGAATTTCAGAATGAGGTAGAAAATCATCGTAACAAAAAGATTAAGTTTCTGCGGTCTGATCGCGGAGGCGAATATCTTAGTCATGAGTTTGGCCAACATCTGAGTGACCGTGGAATCGTTTCACAGCTTACGCCTCCCGGAACTCCACAGAGAAACGGAGTATCGGAAAGACGTAACCGAACCCTGTTGGACATGGTAAGGTCGATGATGTCTCTTACAGATCTGCCTATATCTTTTTGGGGTCATGCACTAGAAACTGCCGCTCACACACTAAACAGAGCACCGTCTAAGTCTATTAAGACGACACCACATCAGATGTGGAATGGGAAGAAACCCAGTTTGTCGCATCTTAAAATTTGGGGATGTGAGGTACATGTAAAACGTTTACAACCTACCAAACTCGATCCCAGATCAGACAAGTGTAACTTTGTAGGTTATCCAAAAGAAACAATTGGGTATTCCTTCTACCTACCCTCCGAGCACAAAGTGTTTGTAGCTAAAAGCGGAGTCTTTCTTGAGAAAGAATTTCTCACCAAAGAATTAAGTGGGAGGACAGTACAACTTGATGAGATTAGTGAATCTTCGGTAACTGTTGATATGGCTAAGGAACCGGAAGAAATTCCGCTCATTATCCCTGCAACTGAGCCGGAAGTTGTCGCATATGATGCGGAGACTTCAGACAATGTTGTAACTGAACCGCGCAGATCAGGTAGGGCTATCCAGCCACCTGAATGGTTTCATAATGAAATCTTCATTCTTGAAGACGATGAACCTGCGCACTACAAGGAAGCGATGGCGGGGCCCAGCTCAAAGGAATGGCACAAGGCCATGAAATCCGAAATGGAATCCATGTACGAAAACCAAGTTTGGAACTTGGAAGAACTTCCTGAAGGCGTAAAGCCGATTGGTTGTAAATGGATTTTCAAAAGGAAGACAGACGCGGATGGTAACATTACTATCCACAAAGCTAGACTTGTCGCGAAAGGGTTCACACAAGTTCCAGGAGTGGACTACGACGAGACTTTCTCGCCGGTAGCTATGCTTAGGTCTGTTCGGATATTACTAGCAATTGCTGCTTATTTCGATTATGAAATATGGCAGATGGATGTCAAAACGGCTTTCCTAAATGGAAACCTCAAAGAGGATGTATACATGATACAGCCAGAAGGTTTTGTCGTTCATAAGGATGCTGGAAAGGTATGCAAACTTCAGAAAGCCATTTATGGTCTGAAGCAAGCGTCAAGGAGCTGGAACATTCGTTTTGATGAAGTGGTCAAAGAATTTGGCTTCATCAGGAATGACGAAGAATCTTGTGTTTACAAGAAATTTAGTGGGAGCGCAAAAGCATTTCTAATCTTGTATGTGGATGACATATTATTGATTGGAAATGACGTGAATTTTCTTAGCGAAATAAAAGACTCATTGAAGAAAAGTTTTTCAATGAAAGACTTAGGCGAAGCGGCATATGTATTGGGCATCAGAATCTATAGAGATAGATCAAAACGCCTGATAGCGCTTAGCCAAAGCACGTACATTGACAAGGTGTTGAAAAGGTTCAACATGGAGAACTCCAAGAAAGGCCTACTCCCCATGTCACCTGGCACAGTGCTTTGCAAAAATCAGAGTCCTCGGACTCTGGATGAGCGAGTACAAATGAATGATGTTCCATATGCCTCGGCAGTTGGTTCTATTATGTATGCCATGCTATGTACAAGACCAGATGTTTCCTATGCGCTAAGTGTTAGCAGCCGGTACCAAAGTGATCCAGGGTTGGAACACTGGGCCGCAGTCAAGGGTATTCTTAAGTACCTCAGAAGGACCAAGGATTTACTCCTTGTGTACGGAGGTGATGAAGAGCTCATTGTAAGTGGTTACACTGATGCAGGCTTCATGACTGACCCAGATGACTTCAAATCTCAATCAGGCTATGTTTTCATATTGAACGGCGGCGCAGTTGATTGGAAAAGTTCCAAACAAAAGACTGTGGCAGATTCTACGACGGAGGCGGAGTATGTTGCCGCTTCAGAAGCCTCCAAGGAGGCGGTATGGATCAAGCAATTTCTTGAAGACCTTGGTGTGGTTCCAAGTGCTCTGGACCCGGTGGAAATCTATTGTGATAATAGTGGCGCCGTGGCTCAGGCAAGGGAGCCAAGTTCGCACCATAAGACAAGACATATTCAACGCAAATATAAACTCATTCGACATCATGTCGAAGAGGGTTTAGTGAAAGTACGCAAAGTTCACACGGATCTGAACGTGTCAGACCCGATGACAAAGCCTCTACCCCGAGCAAAGCATGAGCAGCACCGGATAGCCATTGGTGTTAGGGAAGCCATGTAACTGGATTATGACTCTAGTGCAAGTGGGAGTCTGTAGGAGATATGCCCTAGAGGCAGTAATAACAGTTATTTTGTATCTCCAAAGTTTGTAATGAATGTTTAGCTTCCATGCTATAACTGCAATGATTCCCGAGTCTGCAATATCCACGAGGCTCGGAGGGAAACTCATGTGCACGTGTGGTATACTAAACGGTAAAATGTATTCCTAGTCTTGCCTCTAAGACTGGCTCATGTATTGCATGATGATCCTGTTTTCCTGATCATGGGCATGTCTATGCTGGCAATTCTGAGGGCGCGATGTTGGTAGAACACTTGTGTTGAATCGACCCAAATTGATGTTAAGCTATGAGATACCTTCATCACAAGTTTATGGTTAATATCATTGAGATAGTTAATGTTTGCATAATTCCTTAGACCATGAGAGTATCAAGTTCCTTCGTGCTTGCTTCGTGAACTTTGGGGTTTGTTAAACGTCATCCGTAACTGGGTGGCTATTACGGCAGCTTTCGGGTTCACGGAAAAGTATAGGAAGTAACAAGATAGCTCAAGATTGGGATTTGCTCCTCCGACGATGGAGAGATATACTCGGGCCCTCTCGGTGTAACGGTATCCATCATCGTCTGGCCAGACACATTGTGATTTGATCGCTGGGATGCCGGAACACGGAAACGAGAAAAGAGAACAAAACCGGTAACGAGGTAACTTGCATGGTGGAAAAATTGTTCGTCCATGGGCATGCAATAAATCTCACCTCGGGTGTTTGTGACATATCGTGAAGCAACAGGAATAGCTCACTGCAACTGGAGGTTCACTCGAATATTCATTCGTGTGGGTATAGGGGTCAATATGGGTGTCCACGGCTCCGATGTTGATCATTGATCGGAAGGGGTTCCAGGTCATGTCTATACTTCACCGAACCTATAGGGTCACACGCTTAAGGGTCATCTATCTGCTGAATACTAGACAGGGAGTCTGAGAGAAAATCACCGGAAAAGTTTCGGACACCGAAAAGTTTCGGACAGCGGAATCGTACCGCAGAGAGAGGTCATCGGATAAGTTTCGATGATACCGAAAAGTTGTTTCGGGATACACCATTAAGTCAAATTGGTTTCGGCACATGCCTGATAATTCTTGGAGGATGCCAGAATCATTCTGGAAGCTTTTTGGAATTTTCTGAGATAAAAACCGGAAATGTTCCGGAGCTGCCGGAGCCACTTCAGATGCGTTTCGCAGATGAAAATCACTAAAACCGGAATTGTTTCGGAACGCGTTGAAAATCATTTTAGTGGGTACTGGAAATGTTCTTAGCCCACATAAATATTTTCAGTTCGATCAGACGCTGAAAAATGTCGTCGTGAATAGTGAAAATCAGCTTTATGGTTACTTTATGGAAAGCCACCTTTTGGGGCTTTGCTCCAAAAGATCTTGGGGATGACATGGATGGATAGGACCCATTTTTGGGCCCCTCATGGGCGTGTGGCCGGCCACATGGGGTATCCCCCCTTGGGGACCCTTTTGTTCATTGGTTTCACTTCTAGGTCCTTGTGGAAGGACTTCATTCATGTGCATTTTGGGTTTTTGTGTGAAACTACCCTACCCCTTGGGATTTCCTATAAATAGAGGTGGAGGGGCAGCCCTCCACACTCATCCCTTGCTCTCATACACATGCCATGCATTATCTGGCTTCTTCTCTCCCTCCCACGAAAAGAGTTTCGTAGAGCCGTAAGGCTGTCTGGGTTCCGGCAGGAACTAGTTCTGGACGGCGAAGCCCTGCCGGATAGCTGACACCGTATGTGTGCAACCCCGTAGAGAGATTGTAGTTTCGATCTTTTTCCCGAGGGGCTGTTCGAGTGTCCTCCCGAAGGGCTGTCCGAGTCTCCGTCCGAGTTTCGAGGGTCCTCCCGAAGGGCTGTCCGCGACATTGTCCGGGGGACTGTCCGACCGCCTCCCGAAGGGCTGTCCGGAGAGGGAGTACATCCTCGCGGTTGGGAGGTTGTAAATCCTAGCTGCGGGGATCTGCACCGACGATCTACACCGACTCTTCTTCTGCTGCGCTTCGAGTCGGTACGGATCAGATCAAACCTTGTATGCAGTCTCCATAGTGGTCCTGGGCGTGCTCGCTATACCGAAAATTTTCGTTTTCTGTCGCGTTACCCTACACAAAGATGGGCCGAAAGCAAGGGCAGACTTGAAATCAATGGGCATCAGGGAGGAGCTTCACGCTAATGATGATGATGATGATGAGGCAAAGCAGGACACGGAAAGTCGTCGCAAAGGCAAAAAGGCCAAGAAGACCGGAAATGACTTCCCTCCCGCGTGCTTCACTCTAAGTCAGGAGGAGATCGATCAGTTTTTCACCTGCCTCGTAGGAGTAAAACTTCCTTACGGTTACGCGGGGAAGATAAGGAGATACCTAGACTCAGTGAAGCAGAAGTTCAGCGGGATGAAGTCTCACGACTGTCACGTGCTGATGACGCAGATACTTCCAGTTGGAATCCGTGGGATCATGCACGCGCACGTCCGTGAAACGCTATTTGGCCTATGCAACTATTTCGACGTCATCTCTCGGAAGTCGGTTGGCGTGAGGCAACTCAGAAGGCTACAGGAAGAGATCGTGGTGATACTATGCGAGCTTGAGATGTACTTCCCTCCCGCATTCTTCGACGTTATGGTGCATCTGCTGGTCCATATCGTGGAGGATATCATCCAACTCGGGCCGACGTTCCTGCATAGCATGATGCCGTTCGAAAGGATGAATGGTGTCATCAAAGGATACGTTCGCAACATGTCACGTCCAGAGGGAAGCATAGCCAGGGGCTTTCTGACCGAAGAGTGCATCTCCTACTGCACGATTTATCTAGGCATCGAGAATCCCGTTGGTCTGCCCGTCAACAGGCACCTCGGCAGGCTCGCTGGATGGGGTCACCGTGAGGGTCGCCGCGAAATGCATGTCGACTTCGATGGTCGACTCGCCGACTTTGAAAGAGCAAACCTAGTCGCGCTACAACACATAGACGTGGTCGATCCTTGGGTGGTAGAGCACAAAACGTTTATTGAGAAGACGTACAATGACCGAGGCCAACAGAGGACAGACGGAGATATAATCAAAGAGCACAACTCATGTTTCACGCGTTGGTTCAAGCAGAAGCTTCTGTCGTACCCTTTACATGAGGATTCTTCCGCGGAAGAACAACTCATATTCGCCTTGTCACAGGGCGCCGAGCACAACCTGATGACGTATGAGGCGTACGATATCAACGGCTACACATTCTACACCGAGGACAAGGACATGAAGAGCGATGGTTATCAGAACTCCGGGGTAACGATGGAATCCTACACCGGTAACGACAAGGATAGATACTACGGAAGGATCGACGAGATCTGGGAGCTGAGCTACGCTGGAGAGAAGGTCCCGATGTTCCATGTCAGATGGGCCAAGAGCGTCATAAAAGAAGACCGGCATTTCACCACCATGCTTATACCCGAAGCCAAATCCAAGACCGCAGGCGTGAACGTCACCGCGAAAAATGAGCCATGGGTACTGGCTTCCCAAGTGGACCAATGCTTCTTCATTACCGACCCATCAAAGCCCAGTCGTGTTGTCGTGAGGAGAGGCAAAAGGAAGATCATCGGAATGGATGGAGTCGCCAATGAGCAAGACTTCGACAAGTACGGCGACCCGAAGATGGAACATGACGACGACGATGAAGTATTAGCATACACCACAAGAAGAAGCAGGACCACCCTACCTAAAAGACGTCCGTTCAAGAGAAGAACTCCATTTACGAAAAATAAGGGCAAGAAGATTGTGAACAGATAGCTAGCTAAGATCGATTGTATTTAAATTGTAGCCTTCATTTCTCGATTGTATTTCATGGGCACTTTTTGAACTCATGAATGTTTTTAAATTTCATGGACACTCGATTGTATTTCTCGATTGTAGCCGACCCCCCGCACCCTCCCCCGCTCCACCGGCCGCCACCGCCGACCCCCGGCCGGCACCCTCCCCCACTCCACCGTCGCCGACGACCCACCGCACCCTCCCCCGCTCCATCGGCTGTCGCCGACGACCCCCCGCACCCTCCCCGACCCGCTCCACCGTCACAAATGAATGCAACTAAATTTGCAAAAAAAAAGCATAAAAAATTATTACTGTTATGATTTAAACAAGTTTGAACATATTTAAACACAAATAAATATCAAACAGCATTTTAAATGCATAAAAATAAAAATTGGGGAGCCTGGGAATCGAACCCAGGACCTCCTAGTGTGTGTGCTGCGTGCTGACCAGTCGGGCTAGTGGGCGTGTTCTGGTGGAGATAGGGTTAGGTGGGATATAGCCTGACCAGTCGGGCTAGTAAGTAAAACCAAATTCTAATGGCGCACCAGGGGGAGGTGCGCCATTAGAGTTGATGTACTTATGGCGCACCAGGGGGAGGTGCGCCATTAGAATAGACATACTTGTTCCCCTCACACTGTCACCTCCCTCGATCCCTCCCCTCGCTCGCCAGATCCCCCACTCCTCGACCCCAACCGTACGCCGCCGCCCCCTTGCTCCGCCCCCTCCGTCCGCCGCGCCTGCACGCCGTCCGCCGCTGTGCTCTTGCGCTGCCTCAACGCCGCCGCCCCGACCCCCGCGGGACTCCACCCCCGCCGCCCCCGCGCCCCCCGAACGGGATCGGCCGAGCGCGCGCCGCCCGCTCCTCTCCTCTCCTCCTCCCTCCGACGAGCAAGGGCCTCCTCCGGCCCCTGCAGCAGCCGGCGAGCGCGGCCCCGACGCGCCCATCCTGCCTGCCCCTGCCGTCCTCCGCCACCGGCCCCTTCTCTCCTTCGACCGCGGCCCCGACCCCGACCCCGACCCCTCCGGCGACCAGGTACCTCTCCTCCTTCCTCCTTCCTCTGTGCTACTGCTATGAACTAATGGAAGTGTCATGTGAACTCTAGAGCTCTGTCACCATCATTCAACACTCTGCTTGCTTGATGTAGTATTAGCCTAGAAAACAATTGTTGGTGTAGTATTAGCAAATCTGGGTCACTAGATCAAAAAAATAAACGGTCCAAAATAACTTGTTGTACCGTAAAAGGTCTCTTTTTTATGCCTAGAAAACAATTTTTCTTTCCTTTTCTTTTACAAGATGGAACATACTGCTAGGAGAATATACTTTACACTACTCTGTCATCATCACTGTTATAGGAAGTAACTCCAAATTTAGCAAAAAGTGTATATTGTTATTTTCTTGTCATATTCTTTAGTTTGTATGCAACTTTTTAGCAAAATTACTGCCAACTTATACTCTAGTTATTTTCTTGTCATATTCTTTAGTTGTATTGGCAGGGGTCACCGAAATTATTATTTTTCTGTCTTAAAATTAATTTTCATTTATATTATATCCTATAACACTATCAAGTAGCTGAGCACTTAGATCTTCATCTCATATGTTGGAAAATGAACTAGACATTCACAGAGGCCAGTTGGTCTAGAATTATCCAAATTATGTCAGTTTTTAGATGCCAAAGGAAAATTCAGTTATGGCATCTAGAATTATGTCTGTTTTGTTTTGTAACTAGAAGACCAAAGTGTTAGGAATTCTGTCCAAACTGTAGTTTTCAGTATTCTGTCCAAACTGAAAACTGTTAAAAAGACCATGTGTTTTTTGGTCAAAATTTGCATGTAAAACTGAAACAATCAGTCATAAAGAATATCCTCAAGACCATGTGTTTCTTGGATTTCTGTAATGATGATGGAACATTATAAAGCATTGTACTCCAGTGTGTATGAAGGATACAAAAAATTTAGCAACTTCTCTTATTTTATAAAGTTGTTCTTATATGGGTGAAACTTCACTTGTTTTTAGGCTAGTGCAGGGTGTTGCTTTATTGTGATGCCTCTGAATTACTTGTGACATGAGTATTTGGCCTGCCCATCATGTTTTGTCTCCGACCATTGTGTCGTGATGAATTTGCAGGTACCCCGAGAGGCCCTTGAGTTTGCTGGAATGTCGATTAACTTCCGTTCCGGCAAATTCGGGTAATCCATGTGTCCAATTTTCAGCAAAGGTCATGCTGAAATTTTCCCTATGAGATTTAGCATGACTTTGCTAAAAATAGGACATATGGGGTACTTGCGACTAATGCATGGGCCGGGGTATCTTAGTACTTAGTTAAGTAGGATCGACTGCCCCGCCATTCTTGCTGCATTAAACCATAGGTGGCAATAGAGCCAAGTGATTACGCCCAACTTACAATTCTCCTTAGCATCGATAAACCCTAGATGATAAACCCAACATAGGTGGCAATAGAGCCAAGTGATTAGTGCCAAGTGATTAGCCCCAACCTAGGGTGCCTCGGCATCGATAAACCCTAAATGATGAAAACTTAACTTAGCATTTAGGGTGCCTCGGCGTCGACAAACCCTAAATGATGAAACCTTGGCTTCTATAGGGTGCCTCGGTGTCGATGAGAACCTAAATGATGTACGCTTAGGCTTTTAGGGTGCCTCGGCATCGACAAACCCTAAATGATAAAAGTTTAGCTTTTAGGATGCCTCGGTGTCGACAAACCCTAAATGATGAGACCATGATCTTGTTCCTTGACAATAACCAACTTTTTGACCAAACTTTTTTCCTATTTAGAGCGAAACATGGCCCACAACGATGAGGCCGGCGGTTCGGGCGGCAAGCAATTCTGGGAGCTGTCCCAGGAGATGGAGGAAGAACCTCACCGCTATCGGGACGATGCCGCGGAAGACACCGATCCTGACTACACAACCCCTAGTGGGGTCGGGGATGATGACACCACTGATGGTGCCGCCGAGGATGCCACCACTGATGATGGCGGCGCACGCACAGATGGCAGCCAACCGAAGAGGCAACGGAAGGACCGGTGCCCGAACATGCTCGGCACCGTCAAGGAGGAATTTACTGAAGTGAACTCCGACGGGCATCCAATGGCGCCCAAACATGTAGTCAAGGGGTACTCGGTTCAGCTCGGGTGCATTCTCCAGAGCACCGTCTCGATCAACACCGAGAACCTAAGGCATAAGGACCGAGGGAATTTGCGCTGCCTCCTCTTCACGAAGCTGCACGAACGATACAAGTTCCCCAATGGGTTTGCAAACACACGCCTCTCAGGGAATAAAGTGAACAGTGCCGCCCTCACGAGGATGAGCACGGCCCTGTCTACATGGAGAAGCATGGTGAAGGCAATGATTGAAAAAGGTGATAGTTATGAGAAGATCAAGGCGAAATATCCTTTGATGAGCGAAGATGACTACAAGGAGTTCAAGATCAAGTGTGAGAGCAGCGCAACCTCCGAATCAAGTCAGTGGGGGAAAGAAATGCGGCAGTTGAACTTAGGGGTCCACCAACTCGGTCCCGGCGGTTATAGAGTGGTGGAGCCTATATGGGACACGGAGGACACGGAGCGTGCCGAGCAAGGCCTACCGCCCCGCTTCGAGAAATTCCCTGACAAGCAGACCAGGAACTTTGTCAGGGCCCGGTACAAGGAGGACCCGGTAACAAAGGAGCTTACCACGGATCCGAAGACCAAGGCGCTTGAGAAAGTTCTGGTAAGGAATACACCCCCGCGTAATTAGCTACATATATGGTTGCATTCTAGTTAATGAAGCCAAATTTCTAAATGGTTCACATTCCTTCCGCAGGAGGCTGAAAGCAGTAGCGCAGGGTCATCTCAGAGCTCCCCTTTTGACACCCCTTTAAATAGGGCGTTGAACGTAATGAAAAACAAGGATAAGCTCAGTAAGCCGTCGTCAGCTGGTCGTGTGGCCGGCAAAGGCTTGTCCACAAAATGGTCGTCATACTATACCGCTGGTGGGCGAAAGGAGAAAAAGACCATCTCGGAAAGCTAGTCGCGCGAGGTTCAAGAACTCAAGGCACAAGTGGCGCGGATTCCGGAGATTGTCCAAGAGCAAGTGCAACAACAACTGGGAACGACGCTCACCGCCATTGTGCCTACCTTGATTCAGGGGCTGACGACGTGGATTGCGGGCGGCCAACAGGGGCCTCCCCCGGTTCCCAGCTTCACAGCCAGCAACTCGCACAACGCGCAGGCGGCGCCATTGGTGTCTCCGGCGGAGGCGGTATTCGTGTCTCCGGCGCCGGCACGGGCATTGGAGCTTAATGCACTTGGGTGTACGCCGGCCGGCACCTCGCCACCAAGCGGCCCCTCCGTCAGTTGCACGCGCACGCCCGCCGTTGGCGGTGCCTCGACATTAGCCGAGCTCGACGGCATCACGGTAACTAAGCCTCTCGGCCGATGACTTCATCTCCTTGCCTTTGATTGGGCATCCCTGACGCCCTACATGTTTTCGCAGGGCGCCACCGATGTTCCTTGCACTCTCCTGCACTTCGTGGGCGGCGAGTTGGTCGATGTCGCCAAGGGTAGAATCGTTCAACCGGGCAACCGCGTGTTCCACGGTAATCCGATGCCACCCACCTTCTATAGGGTTGAACTGGTTCGGGTACTGCCAGGCTGCGACGAGTTGTTACCTCCGATTCGACCCGCTGGGGTACGATCGTCCTGCGATTTGATGACATCATTGCTATGCTTAACCTTCATCCGTTGCACTACACCTTCGTTCAGCTGTTTTCGCTGAGTATGGAGATGCGGATCATTAGAGACAAGACCCCGGACATTGTGATAGTCGACCCCTTCTACATGCGTGCCAAGATCTTGGGCAGCGCTGGGGACCGGCAAGTCGCGAGTTCACACCTCGAAGGCGTCATTCTGGCAAACCCAGATAAGGATAACTTCCTCGTGCCTTACTTTCCCGAGTAAGTCATCTCCTAACCGCCCCGTAACATATGATTTCTTAGATTTTGATCGTTCTTTTTTTTCTAACATTCCGTGTTCTGTGCAGTGACACACATTGCACACTCATCCTCTTAAGCCCGAAATATTCCATGGCCACGTATCTCGACCCGGACCGTGACTCCAAGATAGACTACACAAATATCAAGAAAGTTCTTGATGATGCTCTCCCCGGCTACGCCGCATCTGGAGGCACCTTTAAGAGGCCAGTTCGTAGGTACGGCAGGCACGTGTTCACCCACAATACGACGTTCCCCTACGTCAAGCAGCCGCCTGGCGGTCAGAAGGATGCCTACTACGCCCTCCATCACATGCGGGCGATCGTGCGGGACCATAATCAACTTCTCCTACCAAATAATCTCAAAGATTGGGCCGCAAGCTTGGGGGCAATCCAGGACGCGGACATCCGACAAGAATTCTTTCGCATCCAGTCGGAGTTTGCAGAAATCATCCATCAAGATGTCCTTCGTACCTCGGGGCAGTTCTACCTCAAATTTCAACCATCCAACAGCGAGATAGACACAACGCTACAAATGCAGGCTGACAACGCCCGCGACTTCATGACCATCACGACAGACGGCGGCTTCATCCACGCTCCGGTCCCATGAGTCGAGTCGAAAGTTGTGATGCTATGTGTAGTTCTGAAACATTCATTAGCTCAAGTTGTAATTAAACTGTAGTGAACTTGTATGTCTCTTTGGTTTGGACAGTCGTTCAACTTAGATGTAATCGATGCTATTTGTTAGTAGGACCATGAATCGTGCTATGGATGTCTTGCTTTTCTCTTCCGATCCTTTTGTTGCATACTTATATATTGCTTATGTATTGTCTGTTGTTTGCCTAGTGCATAGAGATGCCGTCGTATGTCGTGTACAAGGGTAAGGTTCCCGGAGTCTACGACGACTGGGAGGAGTGTCGGAGACAGGTTCACCATTTCAGCGGTAACAGTTACAAAGGGTACACCACTAGGGCGGAGGCGGAATCTAGATACGCGCGCTATCTAGCGGGAGAGAGGAGGGAGCGTTGGAGGAACCGGATGAAGACCAGTTTCATCGCGATGATGCTCATCGTGATGACCGCATCTCTCTTCTATGTGATGGTAGTTTAGATGATCGATATCGACTTGTAATGTGAAGACAAACTCGCTACTCGCGGTCTCGAGACTTGTAATGTTCTATCTTCGTTCGGTCTTTTGAATTCGGAGGCTAATATGATGAATTGTATTCGGAGACTAATCTTCTATTGTATTCGATGAATCTGCTGTTGCTGTGTCCTGCTGCTTATTTTCTGTCCAATAATATATTTTGTAATCTGTGCAAAAATCAGAAAAGAAAAAAATAATAATCCCTAATATACATACTAATGGCGCATCACGCCAACGTGCGCCATTAGTATGCCAAAGGATACTAATGGCGCATCCCAGAGAAGTGCGCCATTAGTATGCCAGAGGGTACTAATGGCGCATCACCCAGCAGTGCGCCATTAGTATGCCGAAGGATACTAATGGGGCATCACACTGCAGTGCGCCATTAGTATGGCAAAGCACATGGGTATATATGGCCCCCTGGGAGGCATACTAATGGCGCACCGTGGCCTATACTAATGGCGCACGGCCCGGTGCGCCATTAGAGTACCAGATACTAATGGCGCACCAGCGATGCGCCATTAGTAAAAATTACTAGTGGCGTGATGCTAGTGGCGCACCAGTAGTGCGCCATTAGTATGCAAAACTGGTGCGCCACTAGTAAGCCTTTTTCTAGTAGTGCCCCCTCCGGTAGGGTGCCGGAACATGGTCCCGATTGGTATTTGGTGGCTACAGAGACTTGCGGCGGCGGAACTCCCGATCCAGGTTTCTTTTCGGGGATTTCACTATTTATAGAAATTTTTGGCGTCGGTTTCACGTCAGGGGGATCCACGAGTCAACGACAAGACCGGAGCACCCTCCCGGGGGGTAGGGCGCGCCCTCCACCCTTGTGGTTGACTCGGGACTCTTCTGGCCCAACTCTTTTGCTTTGGGGGCTTCTTCTGGTCCATAAAAAATCACCGTAAATTTTCAGCTCGTTTGGACTCCGCTTGATATTCCTTTTCTGTAAAACTCAAAAACAAGGAAAAAACTGAAACTGGCACTGGGCTCTAGGTCAATAGGTTAGTCCAAAAAATAATATAAATGCATATAAAACATCTAAGGTGGATAATATAATAGCTAGCATGGAACAATCAAAAATTATAGATACATTGGAGACGTATCAAGCATCCCCAAGCTTAATTCCTGCTCGTCCTCGAGCAGGTAAATGATAAAAACAGAATTTTTTGATGTGGAATGCTAGCAAGTGCACAAGTTTGATCAATGATAATTTCAATCACTCTTTCTAGCATCATTATATATCATAACAGTAGCTCATATCATAACGCTTCTCATGATCAAGTAACAAGCTATTCACATGTTAAAGCATAGACCATAAACTTTCTTGAAAACTAACAAACTTTGTTCTTAGTCATCAAACTATTGCAATTCATCTTATTTTCAGGAAGGGTCTATGTAAGAGCTTTGATTTAGCAAATCCCACATACTCAACTATCATATTGTCTTCCATGATTGCTTCCAATCAAAGCATACATTTAGAACAAATAGCATCCATTGAACATAGAGAAAGATAGGGGCTTAATGTTTCGCCTCCCAACTTATTTATCATATAGATAATTGTCAACAATAATAATTCAGGATCGAATATATTTGAATGGCCATATATGCTTAGATCTTTCCCCATCACATGATGCTTGCCAACTAAAGAGTAGGTTGGAATGAGAAGGAATACTACTGACTCTTGCATAAAAGTAAAAGACAGGCCCTTCGCAGAGGGAAGCAGAGATTTGCAGAGGTGCCAGAGCTCGAAGCTTTTAAAACAGAGATGAAAATAATTTTGAGAGGTATGCTTTATTGTCAACATAACAACCAAGAGTTCCCAATATCTTCCATACTAGATACATAATAGGCGGTTCCCAAACAGAATGGTAAAGTCTTTACTCCCCCACCACCAACAAGCACATTCCACGGCTGGTCCGAAACAACCGGTACCGTCCAACTATCAACAATCCTGGGGGAGTTTTGTTTAATTATTTGTGATTTTGTTTTTTATCTTTTGATCATAGGACTGGGCATCCCAATTACCAGCCACTCTCTCATGAATGATACGTGAATAAACACTCATTGTGAGAATAACCCACCTAGCATGGAAGATACTGACAACCCCTAGTCGCTACATGAGCGATTCGGGCATACAAAACAGATTATTATTTGAAGGTTTAGAGTTTGGCACATGCAAATTTAGTTGGAACGACAGGTAAATACCGCATATAGGTAGGTATGGTGGACACTCATGGAAGAAACTTGGTTCAAGGATTTTGGATGCACAAGCAGTATTCCCGCTTAGTACAGAAATTTTGGCTAGCAAAGGATTCTAAATAGCAAGGACCACATGTTGGAGGATCCATAACAATATAACTTCTATACAAATATACCCAAGCATTGTTGGGGAACGTAGTAATTTTAAAAAAATTCCTAAGCACACGCAGGATCATGGTGATGCATAGCAACGAGAGGGGAGAGTGTCGTCTACGTACCCTCGTAGACCGTAAGCGGAAGCGTTAGAACAACGCGGTTGATGTAGTCGTACGTCTTCACGATCCGACCGATCCAAGTACCGAACGCACGGCACCTCCGAGTTCATCACACGTTCAGCTCGATGACGTCCCACGAACTCCGATCCAGCAGAGCTTCGAGGGAGAGTTTCGTCAGCACGACAGCGTGATGACGGTGATGATGATGCTACCGACGCAAGGCTTCGCCTAAGCACCGCTATGATATGACCAAGGTGGATTATGATGGAGGGGGGCACCGCACACGGCTAAAAGATCAACGATCAATTGTTATGTCTCCAAGGGGTGCCCCCCTCCTCGTATATAAAGGAGTGGAGGAGGGGGAGGGCCGGCCCTCTCTATGGCGCGCCCTAGGGGAGTCCTACTCCCACCGGGAGTAGGATTCCCCTTTTCCTAGTAGAACTAGGAGCCCTTCCAAGTAGTAGGAGTAGGAGAGAAGGAAAGGGAAAAGAGAAGAGAAGGAAGGAGGGGGACGCCGCCCCTCCCCCTAGTCCAATTCGAACTAAGCCTTGGGGGGCGCGCAGCCTCCCCTCTCTCTTTCCCCTAAAGCCCAATAAGGCCCATATACTCCCCGGCGAATTCCCGTAGCTCTCCGGTACTCCGAAAATTACCCGAATCACTCGTAACCTTTCCGAAGTCCGAATATAGTCGTCCAATATATCGATCTTTACGTCTCGACCATTTCAAGACTCCTCGTCATGTCCCCGATCTCATCCGGAACTCCGAACTACCTTCGGTACATCAAAACACATAAACTCATATTACCGGTCGTCACAGAACTTTAAGCGTGCGGACCCTACGGGTTCGAGAACTATGTAGACATGACCGAGACATGTCTCCGGTCAATAACCAATAGTGGAACCTGGATGCTCATATTGGCTCCCACATATTCTACGAAGATATTTTATCGGTTAAACCGCATAACAACATACGTTGTTCCCTTTGTCATCGGTATCTTACTTGCCCGAGGTTCGATCGTCGGTATCTCAATACCTAGTTCAATCTCGTTACCGGCAAATCTCTTTACTCATTCCGTAATACATCATCCCGCAACTAACTCATTAGTTACAATGCTTGGAAGGCTCATAGTGATGTGTATTACCGAGTGGGCCCAGAGATACCTCTCCGACAATCGGAGTGACAAATCCTAATCTTGAAATACGCCAACTCAACAAGTACCTTTGGAGACACCTGTACAGCACCTTTATAATCACCCAGTTACGCTGTGATGTTTGGTAGCACACAAAGTGTTCCTCCGGTAAACGGGAGTTGCATAATCTCATAGTCATAGGAACATGTATAAGTCATGAAGAAAGCAATAGCAACGTACTAAACGAAAAAGTGCTAAGCTAACGGAATGGGTCAAGTCAATCACATCATTCTCCTAATGATGTGATCCCGTTAATCAAATGACGGCTCATGTCTATGGCTAGGAAACATAACCATCTTTGATCAACGAGCTAGTCAAGTAGAGGCATACTAGTGACACTCTGTTTGTCTATGTATTCACACATGTATCGTGTTTCCAGTTAATACAATTCTAGCATGAATAATAAACATTTATCATGAAATAAGGAAATAAATAATAACTTTATTATTGCCTCCATGGCATATTTCCTTCAGTCTCCCACTTGCACTAGAGTCAACAATCTAGTTCACATCGCCATGTGCTTTAACACCAATAGTTCACATCACCGTGTGATTAACACCCATAGTTCACACCGTCATGTGACCAAGACCCAAAGGGTTTACTAGAGTCAATAATCTAGTTCACATCGCTATGTGATTAACACGCAAAGAGTACTAAGGTGTGATCATGTTTTGCTTGTGAGAGAAGTTTAGTCAACGGGTCTGCCACATCAAATCTGTATGTATTTTGCAAATTTCTATGTCAACAATGCTCTGCATGGAGCTACTCTAGCTAATTGCTCCCACTTTCAATATGTATCTAGATTGATACTTAGAGTCATCTGGATCAGTGTCAAAACTTGCATCGACGTAACCCTTTACGACGAACCTTTTGTCACCTCCACAATTGAGAAACATATCCTTATTTCACTAAGGATAATTTTGATCGCTGTCCAGTGATCTACTCCTAGATCACTATTGTACTTCCTTGCTAAACTCAATGTAGAGTATACAATAGATCTGGTACATAGCATGGCATACTTTATAGAACCTATGGCTAAGGCATAGGGAATGACTTTCATTCTCTTCCTATCTTCTGCCGTGGTCGGGTTTTGAGTCTTACTCAATTCCACACCTTGTAACACAGGCAAGAACTCTTTCTTTTGACTGTTCCATTTTGAACTACTTCAAAATCTTGTCAAGGTATGTACTCGTTGAAAAAACTTATCAAGCGTTTTGATCTATCTCTATAGATCTTGATGCTCAATATGTAAGCAGTTCACCGAGGTCTTTCTTTGAAAAAACTCCTTTCAAATACTCCATTATGCTTTCCAGAAAATTCTACATCATTTCCAATCAGTAATATTTCATCCACATATAATATTAGAAATGCTACAGAGCTCCCACTCACTTTCTTGTAAATACAGGCTTCTCCATAAGTCTGTATAAAACCATATGCTTTGATCACACTATCAAAACGTTTATTCCAACTCCGAGAGGCTTGCACCAGTCCATAAATGGATCGCTGGAGCTTGCACACTTTGTCAGCTTCCTTTGGATCAACAAAACCTTCTGGTTGTATCATATACAACTCTACTTTAAGAAATCCATTAAGGAATGTAGTTTTGACATCCATTTGCCAGATTTCATAAAATGTGGCAATTTGCTAACATGATTCGGACAGACTTAAGCATCGCTACGAGTGAGAAAATCTCATCATAGTCAACACCTTGAACTTTGTCAAAACCATTTTCGACAAGTCTAGCTTTGTAGATAGTAACACTACTATCAGCGTCCGTCTTCCTCTTGAAGATCCATTTATTTTCTATGGCTTGCCGATCATCGGGAAAGTCAACCAAAGTCCTACACTTTGTTCTCATACATGGATCCCATCTCAGATTTCATGGCCTCAAGCCATTTTGCGGAATCTGGGCTCACCATCGCTTCTTCATAGTTCGTAGGTTCGTCATAGTCAAGTAACATGACTTCCAGAATAGGATTACCGTACCACTCTGGTGTGGATCTTAATCTGGTTGACCTATGAGTTTCGGTAGTAACTTGATCTGGAGTTTCATGATCAATATCATTAGCTTCCTCACTAATTGGTGTAGGTGTCACAGGAACCGGTTTCTGTGACGAACTATTTTCCAATAAGGGAGCAGGTACAGTTACCTCATCAAGTTCTACTTTCCTGCCACTCACTTCTTTTGAGAGAAACTCCTTCTCTAGAAAGGATCCATTCTTAGCAACAAATGTCTTGCCTTTGGTTCTGTGATAGAAGGTGTACCCAACAGTTTCCTTTGGGTATCCTATGAAGACACATTTCTCCGATTTGGGTTTGAGCTTATCAGGATGAAACTTTTTCACATAAGCATTGCAACCCCAAACTTTAAGAAACGACAACTTTGGTTTCTTGCCAAACCACAGTTCATATAGTGTCGTCTCAACGGATATAGATGGTGCCCTATTTAACGTGAATGTAGCTGTCTCTAATGCATAACCCCAAAACGATAGTGGTAAATCGGTAAGAGACATCATAGATCGCACCATATCTAGTAAAGTACGATTACGATGTTCGGACACACCATTATGTTGTGGTGTTCCAGGTGGCGTGAGTTGCGAAACTATTCCGCATTGTTTCAAATGAAGACCAAACTCGTAACTCAAATATTCTCCTCCGCGATCAGATCGTAGAAACTTTATTTTCTTGTTACGATGATTTTCCACTTCACTCTGAAATTCTTTGAACTTTTTAAATGTTTCAGACTTATGTTTCATTAAGTAGATATACCCATATCTGCTCAAATCATGTGTGGAGGTGACAAAATAACGATACCCACCGCGAGCCTCAATATTCATCAGACCACATACATCAGTATGCATGATTTCCAATAAATCTGTTGCTCGCTCCATTCTTTCGGAGAACGGCGTTTTAGTCATCTTGCCCATGAGGCATGGTTCGCAAGTACCAAGTGATTCATAATCAAGTGATTCCAGAAGTCCATCAGTATGGAGTTTCTTCATGCGCTTTACACCAATATAACCCAAGCGGCAGTGCCACAAATAAGTTGCACTATCATTATCAACTCTACATCTTTTGGCTTCAACATTATGAATTTGTGTATCACTGCAATCGAGATCCAACAAACCATTTTCATTGGGTGTATGACCATAGAAGGTTTTATTCATGTAAACAGAACAACAATTATTCTCTAACTTAAATGAATAACCGTATTGTAATAAACATGATCAAATCATATTCATGCTCAATGCAAACACCAAATAACATTTATTTAGGTTCAACACTAATCCCGAAAGTATAGGGAGTGTGTGATGATGATCATATCAATCTTGGAACTACTTCCAACACACATCGTCACTTCATCCTTAACTAGTTTTTGTTCATTTTGCAACTCCCGTTTTGAGTTACTACTTTTAGCAACTGAACCAGTATCAAATACCGAGGGGTTGCAATAAACACTAGTAAAGTACACATCAATAACATGTATATCAAATATACCTATGTTCACTTTGCCATCCTTCTTATCCGCCAATTACTTGGGGTAGTTCCGCTTCCAGTGACCAGTCCCTTTGCAGTAGAAGCACTTAGTCTCAGGCTTAGGTCCAGACTTGGGCTTCTTCACTCGAGCAGCAACTTGCTTGCCGTTCTTCTTGAAGTTCCCCTTCTTCCCTTTGCCCCTTTTCTTGAAACTAGTGGTCTTGTCAACCATCAACACTTGATGTTTTTCTTGATTTCTACCTTCGCCGATTTTAGCATCGCGAAGAGCTTGGGAATTGTTTTCGTCATCCCTTGCATATTATAGTTCATCACGAAGTTCTAGTAACTTGGTGATAGTGACTTTGTCAATTACTATATTATCTGGAGGATTAACTCCCACTTGATTCAAGCAATTGTAGTACCCAGACAATCTGAGCACATGCTCACTGGTTGAGCTATTCTCCTCCATCTTTTAGGCAAAGTACTGTCAGAGGTCTCATACCTCTCGACACGGGCATGAGTATGAAATACCAGTTTCAACTCTTGGAACATCTGATATGCTCCGTGGCGTTCAAAACATTTTTGAAGTCCCGGTTCTAAGCCGTAAAGCATGGTGCACTAAACTATCAAGTAGTCATCATACCGAGCTTTTGTCAAAACGTTCATAACGTCTACATCTGCTCCTACAATAGTTATGTCACCTAGCGGTGCATCAAGGACATAACACTTCTGTGCAGCAATGAGGATAATCCTCAGATCACGGAGCTAGTCCGCATCTTTGCTACTAACATCTTTCAACTTAGTTTTCTCTAGGAACATATCAAAATAAAACAGGGGAGCTAAACGCGAGCTATTGATCTACAACATAGATATGCTAATACTACCAGGACTAAGTTCATGATAATTAAAGTTCAATTAATCATATTACTTAAGAACTCCCACTTAGATAGACATCCCTCTAGTTATCTAAATGATCACGTGATCCAAATCAACTAAACCATGTCCGATCATCACGTGAGATGCAGTAGTTTTCAATGGTGAACATCACTATGTTGATCATATCTTCTATATGATTCACGCTCGACCTTTCGGTCTCCAGTGTTCCAAGGCCATATCTGCATATGCTAGGCTCGTCAAGTTTAACCCGAGTTGCGTGTGCAAAACTGGCTTGCACCCGTTGTAGATGAACGTAGAACTTATCACACCCGATCATCACGTGGTGTCTCGGCACGACGAACTTTGGCAACGGTGCATACTCAAGGAAAACACTTTTATCTTGAAATTTAGTGAGAGATCATCTTATAATGCTACCGTCAATCAAAGCAAAATAAGATGCATAAAGGATAAACATCACATGCAATCAATATAAGTGATATGATATGGCCATCATCATCTTGTGCTTGTGATCTCCATCTCCAAAGCACCGTCATGATCACCATCGTCACCGGCGCGACACCTTGATCTCCATCGTAGCATCGTTGTCGTCATGCCAACTATGGCTTCTATGACTATCGCTACCGCTTAGTGATAAAGTAAAGCAATTACAGGGCGATTGCATTGCATACAATAAAGCGACAACCATATGGCTCCTTCCAGTTGCCGATAACTCGGTTACAAAACAGGATTATCTCATACAATAAAATATAGCATCATGCCTTGACCATATCACATCACAACATGCCCTGCAAAAACAAGTTAGACGTCCTCTACTTTGTTGTTGCAAGTTTTACGTGGCTGCTACGGGCTGAGCAAGAACCGTTCTTACCTACGCATCAAAACCACAACGATAGTTCGTTAAGTTAGTGTTGTTTTAACCTTCACAAGGACCGGGCATAGCCACACTCGGTTCAACTAAAGTTGGAGAAAATGACACCCGCCAGCCACCTGTGTGCAAAGCACGTCGGTAGAACCAGTCTCGCGTAAGCGTACGCGTAATGTCGGTCCGGGCCGCTTCATCCAACAATACCGCCAAACCAAAGTATGACATGCTGGTAAGCAGTATGACTTGTATCGCCCACAACTCACTTGTGTTCTACTTGTGCATATAACATCTACGCATAAACCTGGCTCGGATGCCACTGTTGGGGAACGTAGTAATTCCAAAAAAATCATATGCACACGCAGGATCATGGTGATGCATAGCAACGAGAGGGGAGAGTGTCGTCTACGTACCCTCGTAGACCGTAAGCGGAAGCGTTAGAACAACGCGGTTGATGTAGTCGTACGTCTTCACGATCCGACCGATCCAAGTACCGAACGCACGGCACCACCGAGTTCAATACACGTTCAGCTCGATGACGTCCCACGAACTCCGATCCAGCAAAGCTTCGAGGGAGAGTTTCGTCAGCACAACGGCGTCATGACGGTGATGATGATGCTACCGACGCAGGGCTTCGCCTAAGCACCGCTACGATATGACCAAGGTGGATTATGGTGGAGGGGGGCACCGCACACGGCTAAAAGATCAATGATCAATTGTTACGTCTCCAAGGGGTGCCCCCCTCCCCGTATATAGAGGAGTGGAGGAGGGGGAGGGCCGGCCCTCTCTATGGCACGCCCTAGGGGAGTCCTACTCCCACCGGGAGTAGGATTCCCCTTTTCCTAGTAGAACTAGGAGCCCTTCCAAGTAGTAGGAGTAGGAGAGAAGGAAAGGGAAAAGTGAAGAGAAGGAAGGAGGGGGCGCCGCCCCTCCCCCTAGTCCAATTCGGACTAAGCCTTGGGGGGCGCACAGCCTCCCCTCTCTCTTTCCCCTAAAGCCCAATAAGGCCCATATACTCCCCGACGAATTCCCGTAACTCTCCGGTACTCCGAAAATTACCCGAATCACTCGTAACCTTTCCGAAGTCCGAATATAGTCGTCCAATATATCGATCTTTACGTCTCGACCATTTCAAGACTCCTCGTCATGTCCCCGATCTCATGCGGAACTCAGAACTACCTTCGGTACATCAAAACACATAAACTCATATTACCGATCGTCACAGAACTTTAAGCGTGCGGACCCTACGGGTTCGAGAACTATGTAGACATGACCGAGACACGTCTCCGGTCAATAACCAATAGCAGAACCTGGATGCTCATATTGGTTCCCACATATTCTACAAAGATCTTTATCGGTCAAACCGCATAACAACATACGTTGTTCCCTTTGTCATCGGTATGTGACTTGCCCGAGGTTCGATCGTCGGTATCTCAATAGCTAGTTCAATCACGTTACCGGCAAGTCTCTTTACTCGTTCCATAATACATCATCCCGCAACTAACTCATTAGTTACAATGCTTGCAAGGCTTATAGTGATGTGTATTACTGAGTGGGACCACAGATACCTCTCCGATAATCGGAGTGACAAATCCTAATCTCGAAATATGCCAACTCAACAAGTACCTTTGGAGACATCTGTAGAGAACCTTTATAATCACCCAGTTATGTTGTGACGTTTGGTAGCACACAAAGTGTTCCTCCGGTAAACGGGAGTTGCATAATCTCATAGTCATAGGAACATGTATAAGTCATGAAGAAAGCAATAGCAACATACTAAACGATCAAGTGCTAAGCTAATGGAATGGGTCAAGTCAATCACATCATTATCCTAATGATGTGATCCTGTTAATCAAAGTACAACTCATGTCTATGGCTAGGAAACATAACCATCTTTGATCAACGAGCTAGTCAAGTAGAGGCATACTAGTGACACTCTGTTTGTCTATGTATTCACACATGTATCATGTTTCCGGTTAATACAATTCTAGCATGAATAATAAACATTTATCATGAAATAAGGAATTAAATAATAACTTTATTATTGCCTCTAGGGCATATATCCTTCAAGCATAACTCATCATGTTGTCTTCCTTGTCCAAATTCAACTAATATGCTCAGGTTTGAAAATAATTAATGAGGCTCAAAATCATAGAAGATGTCCAGGATGGTATATTTATATGTGAAATCTCTCTTCCTTCAATATTCTTTCATGAATTGTTCAAGTGACCCATACTATGTTTGCTAACTTTCAATAAATTTACCACCTCTACTTCTTATATGTGAAGTCATTACTCCCCATGGGATAAGCATATAAAACATATATAATTTCAGATTTATGATTCAATTCATTCAACCAATTTACTCATAGGATATAAGTGAAGCACACGAGTAAATGACAAACTACTCCAAAAAGATATAAGTGAAGATCAATGAGTAGTCAAATAATTATTTTGCTATGTGAAGACTCTCTCTCATTTAAAAATTTCAGATCTAATGTATTTTATTCAAGCAGCAAGCAAAGCAAGATAAAATGACATTGCAAGGATAGCACATATCATGTGAAGAAGCAAAAACTTAGGCTCAACCAAACCTGACCGATAGTTGTTGAAGAAGAAAGGCGGGATGCCAACCGGGGCATCCCCAAGCTTAGATGCTTGAGACTTCTCGAAATATTAATTAGGGATGCCTTGGGCATCCCCAAGCTTGAGCTTCTGTGTCTCCTTAATTCCTTGTATATCACGGTTTCCCTAAATCTTCAAAAATTTCAACCACACAAAACTCAACAAGAACTCATAAGTTAGTATAACTCAAATGCAAAACCTTATCATTCTATACTATAGAAAATCACTAGAATTATAATTTGACATTGCATACTAGATGCCTCTGCATATTTAAGAGTCCTATCCTCAAATAGAATCATTAAACAAGCAAACATATGCAAACAATGCAAACATAACATCAATCTGTCTAAACAGAACAGTCTGTAAAGAATGCAAGAGAAATCATACTTTCCTAACTCCAAAAATTCTGAAAATTACTGATACGTCTCCAACGTATCTATAATTTATGAAGTATTCATGCTATTATATTATCCATCTTGGATGTTTAATGGGCTTTACTATGCACTTTTTATATTATTTTTGGGACTATCTTATTAACCCAGAGCCCAGTGCCAGTTTCTGTTTTTCTCCTTGTTTTAGTGTTTCGCAGAAAAGGAATATCGAACGGAGTCCAAACAGAATGAAACCTTCGGGAGAGATATTTTTGGAACGGAAGCAATCCAGAAGACTTGGAGTGTACGTAAGGGAAGCAACAAGGAAGGCATGAGGCAGGCGCGCCCTCCACCCTCGTGGGCCCCTCGTGGCTCTCCTGACCGACTTCTTTCGCCTATATATATCCACATACCCTGAAAACCTTCGGGAACAGAATAGATCGGGAGTTCCGCCGCCGCAAGCCTCTATAGCCAACAAAAACCAATCGGGACCCTGTTCCGGCACCCTGCCGGAGGGGGGATCCCTCACCGGTGGCCATCTTCATCATCCCGGCGCTCTCCATGACGAGGAGGGAGTAGTTCATCCTCGGGGCCGAGGGTATGTACCAGTAGCTATGTGTTTGATCTCTCTCTCTCTCTCATGTTCTTGATTCAGCACGATCTTGATGTATCGCGAGCTTTGCTATTATAGTTGGATCTTATGATGTTTCTCCCCCTCTACTCTCTTGTAATGGATTGAGTTTTCCCTTTGAAGTTATCTTATCGGATTGAGTCTTTAAGTATTTGAGAACACTTGATGTATGTCTTGCCGTGCTTATCTGTGGTGACAATGGGATATCACGTGATCCACTTGATGTATGTTTTGGTGATCAACTTGCGGGTTCCGCCCATGAACCTATGCATAGGGGTTGGCACACGTTTTCGTCTTGACTCTCCGGTAGAAACTTTGGGGCACTCTTTGAAGTTCTTTGTGTTGGTTGAATAGATGAATCTGAGATTGTGTGATGCATATCGTATAACCATACCCACGGATACTTGAGGTGACATTGGAGTATCTAGGTGACATTAGGGTTTTGGTTGATTTGTGTCTTAAGGTGTTATTCTAGTACGGACTCTTCAATAGATCGATCCGAAAGAATAACTTTGAGGTGGTTTCGTACCCTACAATAATCTCTTCGTTTGTTCTCCGCTATTAGTGACTTTGGAGTGACTCTTTGTTGCATGTTGAGGGATAGTTATATGATCCAATTATGTTATTATTGTTGAGAGAACTTGCACTAGTGAAAGTATGAACCCTAGGCCTTGTTTCCTAGCATTGCAATACCGTTTACGCTCACTTTTATCGCTTGTTACCTTGCTGTTTTTATATTTTCAGATTACAAAAACCTATATCTACCATCCATATTGCACTCGTATCACCATCTCTTCGCCGAACTAGTGCACCTATACAATTTACCATTGTATTGGGTGTGTTGGGGACACAAGAGACTCTTTGTTATTTGGTTGCAGGGTTGATTGAGAGAGACCATCTTCATCCTACGCCTCCCACGGATTGATAAACCTTAGGTCATCCACTTGAGGGAAATTTGCTACTGTCCTACAAACCTCTGCACGTGGAGGCCCAACAACGTCTACAAGAAGAAGGTTGCGTAGTAGACATCAATTACCACACTGTGGAAAATTTGTTGTTACTCAGTGTGTAAAAATTTCAAGATTTTATCATGTTCTGACTATTCAACAATATTCAAAACATAACAACAAACTTTCTGTTTTCAAAGAGCAACACATAGACTTGCAAAATAAGCATGGTAAAAGCTATACTTGACCTTTTTATTGAACTAAAAGATAGCAAACATGTCTCTGAATAACAGCAAGCAAATATAAACAAAAGAAAATGATGCTTCAAGCAAAGCACATATCATGTGGTGAATAAAAATATAGCCCCAAGTAAGGTTACCAATGAACAAAGACGAAAGAGGGGATGCCATCCGGGGGATCCCCAAGATTAGATGCTTGGTTGTCCTTGAATATTACCTTGGGGTGACTTGGGCATCCCCAAGCTTAGGCTCTTGCCACTCCTTATTCCGTAGTCCATCGAAACTTCACCCAAAAATTCAAAAACTTCACAACACAAAACTCAACAGAAAATCTTATGAGATCCGTTAGTATATGAAAGCAAATAACCACATAGGTACTATTGTGAACTCCTTCTAAATTCATATTGGTGTTATATCTGTTGTATTCCAACTTCTCCATGGTTCATACCCTCCGAAACTACTCATAGATTCATCAAAATAAGTAAACAACACAATGAAAACAGAATCTACCAAAAACAGAACAGTCTATAGTAATCTGGAAACTTTCCATACTTCTGTAACTCCAAACATTCTGGAAAATTAGGACAACGTAGACAATTTGTATATAAATCATGTGTCAAAAATTCAGATCAAAAGCACGTTCCAGTGAATTTTCAAAATTCCTGGACTGAGAGGAAAAGTTTCTGTTTTTGCACAGAATCAAGTCAACTATCATCCACACTATCCTAAAGGCTTTACTTGGCACTTTATTGAAACAAAAGCTATAAAACATGATTATTACGGTAGTTTAATCATGTGAACACACAAAAACAGTAGGGGTAAATATTGGGTTGTTGATGACCCACAAGTATAGGGGATCAATTGTAGCTCTTTTCGATAAGTAAAAGTGTCGAACCCAACAAGGAGCAGAAGGAAATGATAAGTGGTTTTCAGCAAGGTAATGTCTACAAGTGCTGAAATTGTAAGTAACAGAGTAGTTTGATAGCAAGATATTTTTGTAAGGAGCAAGTAAAGATAGTAGTAACTGTTGGGGAACGTAGTAATTTCAAAAAAAATCCTACGCACACGCAAGATCATGGTGATGCATAGCAACGAGAGGGGAGAGTGTTGTCTACGTACCCTCGTAGACCGTAAGCGGAAGCGTTATGATAACGCGGTTGATGTAGTCGTACGTCTTCACGATCGACGGATCCTAGCACCAAAAGTACGGCACCTCCGCAATCTGCACACGTTCGGCTCGGTGACGTCCCACGAACTCACGATCCAGCAGAGTGTCGAGGGAGAACTTCGTCAGCACGACGGCGTGATGACGGTGATGATGAAGCTACCGGCGCAGGGCTTCGCCTAAGCACTACAACAATATGACCAAGGTGGATTATGGTCGAGGGGGGCACCGCACACGGCTGGAAACAATCAACTTGTGTGTCTATGGGGTGCCCCCCTCCCCACATATATAAAGGAGGGGGAGGAGGAGGAGGCCGGCCCTCATAGGGCGCGCCCAAAGTGTCTAGTCCTACTAGAACTCCCTAGTCCTAGTAGGATTCCACCTCCCACATGGAATAGGAAAATGGGAAGGGAGAAGGAGAAGGAAGGAAGGGGGCGGCCCCTTCCCTAGTCCAATTTGGACCAATCCATGGGCAAGGGGTGCGGCCAACCTTAAGGCCTTTCTCTCCTTTCCAGTATGGCCCATTAAGGCCCAATACGAATTCTCGTAACTCTCCGGGACTCCGAAAAATACCCGAATCACTCGGAACCTTTCCGATGTCCGAATATAGCCATCCAATATATCGATCTTTACGTCTCGGCCATTTCGAGACTCCTCGTCATGTCCCCGATCTCATCCGGGACTCCAAACAAACTTCGGTAATCAAATCACATAACTCATAATACAAATCGTCATCGAACATTAAGCGTGCGACCCTACGGGTTCGAGAACTATATAGACATGACCGAGACACATCTCCGGTCAATAACCAATAGCGCAACCTGGATGCTCATATTGGTTCCTACATATTCTACGACGATCTTTATCGGTCAAACCGCATAACAACATACGTTGTTCCCTTTGTCATCGGTATGTTACTTGCCCGAGATTCGATCGTCGGTTTCCTCATACCTAGTTCAATCTCATTACCGGCAAGTCTCTTTACTCGTTCCATAATGCATCATCCCGCAACTAACTCATTAGTCACAATGCCTGCAAGGCTTATAGTGATGTGCATTATCGAGAGGGCCCAGAGATACCTCTCCGATACACGGAGTGACAAATCCTAATCTCGATCTATGCCAACTCAACAAACACCATCGGAGACACCTGTAGAGCATCTTTATAATCACCCAGTTATGTTGTGACGTTTGATAGCACACAAGATGTTCCTCCGGTATTCGGGAGTTGCATAATCTCATAGTCTGAGGAACATGTATAAGTCATGAAGAAAGCAGTAGCAATGAAACTATAACGATCATAATGCTAAGCTAACGAATGGGTCTTGTCCATCACATCATTCTCCTAATGATGTGATCCCGTTCATCAAATGACAACACATGTCTATGGTTTAGGAAACATAACCATCTTTGATAAATGAGCTAGTCAAGTAGAGACATACTAAGGACACTTTATTTTGTCTATGTATTCACACATGTACTAAGTTTCCGGTTAATACAATTCTAGCATGAATAATAAACATTTATCATGAAACAAGGAAATAAATAATAACTTTATTATTGCCTCTAGGGCATATTTCCTTCAGTAACGAAATTGCAGCAAGGTAGCCCAATCCTTTTGAGGCAAAGGACATGCCAAAATGGTCTCTTATAGTAAGCAAAGCGTTCTTAAGGGTACACGGGAATTTCATCTAGTCACTTTCATCATGTTGGTTTGATTTGTGTTCGCTACTTTGATAATTTGATATGTGGGTGGATCGGTGCTTAGGTGATGTTCTTACTTGAACAAACCTCCTACTTATGATTAACCCTCCTGCAAGCATCCGCAACTACAGGAAAAGTATTAAGAATAAATTCTAGCCTTAGCAGTAAACTTTTGGATCCAATCGGTCCCTTACAGAATAGCGCATAAACTGGGGTTTAAGCTTCTGTCACTCTCGCAACCCATCATCCAATTACTACTCCACAATGCATTCCCTTAGGCCCAAATATGGTGAAGTGTCATGTAGTCGATGTTCACGTGACACCACTAAGGGAATCACAACATACATACTATCAAAATATCGAACACATATCAAGTTCACATGATTACTTGCAACATGATTTCTCCCGTGACCTCAAGAACAAAAGTAACTACTCACAAATGATAATCATGCTCAAGATCAGAGGGGTATTAAATAGCATATTGGATCTGAACATATAATCTTCCACAAAATAAACCATATAGTAATCAACTACAAGATGTAAGCAACACTACTAGTCACCGACAAGCACCAATCTATAGTTCCGGTAACAAGATTGAACACAAGAGATGAACTAGGGTTTGAGATGAGATGGTGTTGTTGAAGATGTTGATAGAGATAGCCCTCCCCAAGATGGGAGAGTTGTTGGTGATGATGATGACGATGATTTCCCCCTCTGGGAGGGAAGTTCCCCCGGCGGTTTCGCTCCGCGGGAGGGCAAAAGTGCTCCTGCCCAAGTTCCGCCTCGAGACGGCGGTGCTCCATCCCGAAAGTCCTCTCCTTATTTTTTTTCTAGGTCAAAATAACTTATATACCAGAAGATGGGCAGCGGAGGTGGGCCTGGGTGAGCACAACCCACCAGGGCGCGCTTGGGTTCCCTGGCGCGCCCAGGTGGGTTGTGCCCACCTGGTGGGCCCCTCTGGTACTTATTTGCTCCAATATTCTTCAAATATTCCATACAAATTCTCCGTGAAGTTTCAGCTTGTTTGGAGTTGTCCAGAATAGGTAGCCTGACGTAGCTTTTTCAGGTCCAGATTTCTAGCTGCCGGAATTCTCCCTCTTGGTGTGTACCTTGCAGATTATGAGAGAAAAGGCATTAAAATTACTCCAAAAAGCATTATTATGCATAAAAATATCATAAATAACAGTAAGAAAACATGATGCAAAATGGACGTATCAGTTGTCTCCCAACAAGTGCTTTTCTTTAATGCCTTTTTAGCTAGGCATGATGATTTCACTGATGCTCACATAAAAGATAAGAATTGAAACATAGTGGGAGCATCATGAAGCATATGAACAACACATTTAAGTCTAACCCACTCTCTATGCATAGGGATTTTGTGAGCAAACAATTTATAGGAACAAGAATCAACTAGCATAGGAAGACAAAACAAGCATAACTTCAAAACTTTCAACACATAGAGAGGAAACTTGATATTGTTGCAACTCCTACAAGCATATATTCCTCCGTCATAATAATTTTTAGTAGCATCATGGATGAATTCAACAATATAACTATCATATAAAGCATTATTTTCATGATGCACAGGCACAGAATTTTTATTACCCTCCACATAAGCAAATTTCTTCTCATGAATAGTAGTGGTATAAAACTCAACAAAATAACTATCATGTGAGGCATAATCCTATTGAAAATTAAAATCATGATGACAAGTTTCATGGTTATCATTATTCTTTATAGCATACATGTCATCACAGTAATCATCATAGATAGCAACTTTGTTCTCATAATCAATTGGAACCTCTACCGAAATAGTGGATTCATCACTAAATAAAGTCATGACCTCTCCAAATCCACTTTCATCATTATTAAAATAAGAATCAACACCCTCCAAAATAGTGGGATCAATACTACCTAAAGTTGACACTCTTCCAAACCCACTTTCATCAATATAATCATCATAAATAGGAGGCATGCTTTCATCATAATAAATTTGCTCATCAAAACTTGGGGGACAAAAAATATCATCTTCATCAAACATAGCAACCCTAAGCTTGTGGCTTTGCATATCATTAGCATCATGGATATTCAAGGAATTCATACTAACAACATTGCGATCATGCTCATCATACAAAGATTTCATGCCAAACATTTTATAGACTTGTTCTTCTAACACTTGAGCACAATTTTCTTTTCCATCATTTTCACAAAGACATTAAAAAGATGAAGCATATGTGGCAACCTCAATTCCATTTTTTTGTAATTTTCTTTAATAGACTAAACTAGTGATAAAACAAGAAACTAAAAGATACGATTGCAAGATCTAAAGATATACCTCCAAGCACTCACCTCCCCGACAACGGCGCCAGAAAAGAGCTTCGTTGAGAGGATGTGAGTGCCGCTTACCTAGCCTCCCCGGCAACGGCGCCAGAAAAGAGCTTGATGTCTACTATGCAACCTTCTTCGTGTAGACTCGTATTGGGCCTCAAAGCGCAGAGTTTTGTAGGACAGTAGTAAATTTCCCTCAAGTGAATGACCTAAGGTTTATCAATCTGTGGGAGGCGTAAGGTGAAGATGGTCTCTCTCAAACAACCATGCAACGAAATAACAAAGAGTCTCTTGTGTCCCCAACACGCCCAATACAATGGTAAATTGTATAGGTGCACTAGTTCGGCGAAGAGATGGTGATACAAGCGTAATATGGATAGTAGATATGGATTTTTGTAATCTGAAAATATAAAAATAGCGATAGTGGTAAAAGTGAGCGAAAACGGTATTGCAATGCTTGGAAATATGGCCTAGGGTTCATACTTTCACTAGTGCAAGTTCTATCAACAATGATAACATAATTAGATCATGTAACAATCCCTCAACATGCAACGAAGGATCACTCCAAAGTTCCTATCATGGAGAACGTAAGATGAAATTTCTTGTAGGGTACGAAACCACCTCGAAGTTATTCTTTCCGATCAATCCATTGAGCTATTCCTATAAGTGTCACAAACAGCCCTAGAGTTGGTAGTAAAATAATACCATATGACACACATCAATCAAACCCTAATGTCACTTTGATACAACAATGTCACCACAAGTATCCGTGGGTCAATTATACGATATGCATCACACAATCTCGGATTCATAATATTCAATCCAACACAAAGAACTTCGACAGTATCCCAAGATTTCTATCAGAGAAAGGAATATGAAAACGCGTACAACACCTATGCATAGATTACCCCAATGTCACCACGGGAATCTGCAAGTTGATAACCAAAACCTAGATCACGTGGATAAATAGAACATCCCATTTTCACCACGGATATCTCGTCGCACGACATACATCAAGTGCTCTCACATCCAAAGATTCAATCCGACATAACAAAACCTCAAAGGAAAAAAATCAGTTCATCACAAGGAGATAGAGGGGGAGAAACACCATATGATCCGACTATAGTAACAAAGCTCGTTGTACATCAAGACCGTGCCAAATCAAGAACACAAGAGAGAGATCAAACACATAGCTACTGGAACATACCCTCAGCCCCGAGGGTGAACTACTCCCTCCTCGCCATGGAGAGCGCCGGGATGATGAAGATGGCCACCGGTGATGGTTCCCCCCTCCAGCAGGGTGCCGGAACAGGGTCCCAATTGGTTTTTGGTGGCTACATAGGCTTGCGGCGGCGGAACTCCCGATCTAAGTTTCTTTTCGGGGGTTTCTCTATTTATAGGAATTTTTGGCGTCGGTTTCACGTCAGGGGGGTCCACGAGTCAAAGACAAGACCGGAGCACCCTCCGGGGGGGGGGGGGGGGGGGGGGGTAGGGCGCACCCTGCACCCTTGTGGTTGACTCGGGACTCTTCTGGCCCAACTCTTTTTCTTCGGGGGCTTCTTCTGGTCCATAAAAAATCACCATAAATTTTCAGCTTGTTTGGACTCCGGTTGATATTCCTTTTCTGTAAAACTCAAAAACAAGGAAAAACAGAAATTGGCTCTGGGCTCTAGGTTAATAGGTTAGTCCCATAAATAATATAAAATAGTATATAAATGCATATAAAACATCTAAGATGGATAATATAATAGCATGGAACAATCAAAAATTATAGATACGTTGGAGACGTATCACGAGGTCACGGTCCGCCGCCTCGAACGGCGTCGAGGAGCCAATCTTCCCTCTCGCCCGTGCCGTCCGTCCCCGCCTCGAAGTTCGTCGGCGTCGCCATGCAACGCTACTTCGAACTACTTCCCCCTGACCGTCACCCGTGCTTTCCTTCGCATCCAATGTCGTGCTCGTCACCATCGAACTCGCCGTCGGCCAGCGCCTCCGACATCGACCTCTGCCTCGTACAACCACCCTTCCGACTCCGGCCCCGTAAGCACACCTCCCTCCTCTCTGTCAATGGTTACTTGTGGTATGGGTTTCTCTCTCTTTATTAGTGTAGTTAAAATGTACAACATATGGATGAAAATCTAGTACAACATTTTATTAGTGTAGCTAAAATTTGTTGTATGATGTATCATTGAATCTTCTTAAGTGAATGTCTTAAAATTGATTGCGTGTGCTATACCAAAAGTATACATATAGATGCAGGTGTATTCATAGTGAGTGCCGATGTTTTTGTGAAGCGTGGATTAAGTTCCGTTTCGCTTAATTTCTGGCACTCAATATGTCCAAATTCTATCAAAGGTCATGTAGTTTTTTTTTCTCTAAATGTTATATCTAAATGACAAACTGTTTAATGTGATTTAGACGAAGAAGCCAAGACACCTCCTTAGGACTCCTACACCCATAGACGGGATTCCTACTGCTGTAGACATCGTCACGAGGTGGCTCAGTACACCGAGATCGTGCTCGCCTATGTCAAAAGTGCTCGAGCAGCCACCGAGAGCGCTCAGTCATACTCTGAGAGCGCTCAGGCATATTCCGAGAGCGCTAGAGCAGCCGCTGAGAGTGTGCAGGCAGCTGCGGAGAGTGCGCGAGCAGCCGTCGAAGCTGCGAGGAACACTCAAGACGAGATCACGAAGATTACGGAAGGCGAGGATAGCTCATGATAGAGCTGAACAACTAGTGCACTGCTTCCATGTGATCTATATGATCGATGCGAATGATGGAGCTAAACTTTTGCTTTCGAACTACTAATGAACTGTCCAATGTGGTGATTTGTATCGTCTATAATACTATGAAGATTATGATGTGACTTTGCTCTATATGATTGGATAACTATGAAATTGACATGTTGGCTTTTTTATCAATTTACGTAGATGAAGTGGAACTGGTATGTAGTGTACACCGGGAGGAATCCTGGAATTTAGGATTCATGGGAGATATGGAAGGAGCAAGTAGACGGTTACAAAAACAGCTGCCACAAAGGATATATATAAGACTAAAAAAATAAGCTGAGGATCATTATGCTAACTACGTCCACAGAGAAGTTGAGGATCATTATGTCAATTACGTTCGCAAAGAGAAAATCAACTATGAAGTATGCAAGACCGTGTGGACAAGTGGATGAGTAAAGAATTTGATTATCTTTATCCAGCTCATTGTCATTATGGTATTGTTGTTATCATGAGGTCTTGTATGTTGTGTTGTTGTACTAATGATGTGACATGAGTTGTTGTACACTAATGCATAGGGATGAAAACGGAGCGGAAACAGACGGAACTGAGTGCTACCACATTTGTTTTCATATATTTTTGCAGAAGCGGAAACGAAAAACAGAAACCCCGGAAATGAATACGAAAACAGATACTATCGGAAATGGACATGGAGCGAATACAAAGCAAACACGGAAACAAAAGCGGACGTTGACCGGAACTTAAAACCCTTTAATCATAGAGAAATACACACAATTTCTTTAATGAATTGTTAACATGGCTATAAAATAATATCATTATGTTAGCAACTTAGCGTAGTATTGTAATAGTACTGCACAATTGCATATAAGGTCAAGCTGAGTACATGTGTGGTAGTAGAAATTGGGCCTCAAATGATCCATTCTACTCATTGTGTCATTGTGTGTTGTTTGGTGGCTAGGCTACAAAGTAGCCACATGTCTATAGTCAAAACGAAATTCCATATTCACAGAAACGGAAAGTTCCATTTCCACGCCCATTTCATCGGAAAACACTGTTCCGTTTTTGTTTCCGTTTCTGCATAAAAAGTTCCATTTCCACTTCTGTTTTGCAAATTTCAGTTTATGTTTTCATATTTCCTCTCCGTTTCCATTTTTCCTCCGGAAAAGCGGAAAGTTTCCACTCCATTTTCATCTATTTGTATGAAGTTTAGATTATTGCTATGTTAGATGTAATGTGTATGATCACTTACGTTAGTTGTATGTTGTAATGTGGTTAGTTGTATGCTGTAATGTGGTTATTTGTATCGTGTGCTGGAATGGTTAGAGGGACGTAGCTGTGGCGGGCGACAAGTATGGCCCGCCACAACTAATAACATAAACCAATGGCGGGCAAGTAGCACTGCCTGCCACTGGTGGACTCTAACAGTGGCGGGTGCTCGCCCGCCACTGATGGCATCATAACAGTGGCAGAAGGTCAGTGGCGGGCGCCCCTGGGAGCCTAGCCCGCTACAACTGGCCATTTGGCGCCCGCCACTACTTGGCATTTCTGCAGTAGTGTGGCCACTATGAAAGTGGGTAGTTGGTGATGTCTCGCAGCTTGGATGCCGGGGCGGCGACCTGGAAGGCGGTCGTCATGGGTGGCTCTTCGGCTGGCACAATGGCAATGGTGGTGCCTATGTCTCTTGGTCGTGTGGCGGCGAGAGGTATAGTGGCGGGTGGCTTGAGCGCACTCTATCTTTGACAGTGGCGGCATCCCGATCCGGATCTAGGGTTCTGGACTCGCCGTGCTTCTCCTGAAGACCTCGTGGTGACATCGGAGGAGATGCCGCATGAAAGCTCTGCGCTTTGTCGCCGACGACGGCAACACTCCTGGGTGTCGCTTTCTTCCTAAAGATGGCGCCATGATGCTCCTCTCCATGCCTGGGTTCCATATGGATTCTGCAGCGACGACGCTTTGCGCCGTTCTCCTTCCTGGGGCGTTGTCGTGGAGCTTAGGTGTAGTTAGGTGTAGTGTAGCGTTGAGCTTCCTGTACTTTCTTTTGGTAGCGTAATCTTCTACGTGTTTCGTATTTTCAGGGATTGGCTTTTTATAAGAGAAATGCCTCACCATCTTGCATGGTTCTTTAAGGAAACATCACCAGGATACCAGCAGCTAGTTGTGTGGTCAAGAATAATCAAATCATGGCCAGTTTTCCAAATCTTAATAGCAGTGGCAGTTGGATGAGTTATCGAGTAGCAAACTATTCCTTGCATGATTCTTAAGGAGACAGCAGTAGGCTACCAGCAGACGGATGGTCCTATTATTTCAGGCCCCTGTACTCAAGTCAACCATAATCCTTTATCGAAAAGCAACAATTGCTAAACATAATCAAATGCTTGTGAGTTTTTCCAACATCAACACCCACATTGGTAATCATGTCCAGAGTACCCAACGATTCAACGACATTTAATTAGTGTAAAAAACGTTTTTATATTATAGGACGGAGGAAGTACATCCTGACATCAACATATGCATGGAAATGAACTAGCTAAGCATAAGACATCGAAATGGACAGAAAGAAGTACAAAAGATCGTTGTACAATATGCAAATTCATCTCTCAGGCTACCGAAGTACCAAACCAATCAAAGCGAAGAATACCCTAATATAATAATCAATTTCTATTGTGCTGGATAGGCCAGAACATGCTGATGTCTCTACTATTGAGTTCCTGACGGGGCCTCGCGTTCTTCTCCATTTCCTACACGGTGGAAGGAAATCAGTCTGAGATTTTGATAACTAACGAACATCAACTGGGAGGGTGGGCGGAATCAAACGTTTATCATGGCAATTTATGTGTCGTGAGGATGGCAAATTTCTTTAGCAAGCACGACAAATTCGTCCAGTTCAGATTTTCCATGCTTGCTATAGAAATTTGCCATCTTCGTGACAACATAATTTTTTATGAAGAACATTCGATTTGCCATGCTCACCCAGCAAACCTTAGATTTTTAGCATTTTCCTAACCCACAGTCGAGATCAACTGAATTAAAGGCAGCCTTCATATCACTTTTGGAATTTTAGCCATGTTTTGGCCAACCGAATTGAATTAAAGACAGTGTTGAGTACACCAGGAGAATAGGCATCTGTTTGCATTGGAGAGAAAAAAAAAGACTTACGTCGTGGACGGCCTCCCGGAGAAGCTCCAGCTGGTGCTTCGACACTGTGCGAACCTGCAAATTAAACCAAAGACAAGTTTTAGGAAGAGTTAATTTTATCGATCAGGATGAAGAAAATAATTGATCGATCTTTCTAATCTAAAACGTCTTATATTAGTTTACAGAGATAGTAGTATTAATGGAACGAAACCTACCCGCTTGACGATGGTCCATATGACCCCTTGGGTGCAGGGTGGGGTGGTGAGGGAGCCCACGTAGCGGTAGTACACGCTGGCCCTGCCGCGCGCCCCCCTGGCGTCCACCACGCCCACCTTCTCCTGCCTGTCCCTCTGCTTGGCGATCATCTCCAGGTATGGCTCCAGCTTGTGCAGTAAGGCGTCGCGGGCGCCGATCTCGTACAAGACGCCGATGACAGCGGCCTTTCCCTGGGCGCTCTGGTGCACCATGTGCAGCTCCATGTCGTACCTGCGACCGTTGACGCTGTGCTCCGTGGGCGCATGCCAGTGCAGCTGCCGGAGGTGGTACGCCGTGCCGTCGATGGACACGCTCCCGGCGTCGCCCTCGAACCGTACCTGCATATTCAAGCATTCACGGTTAATCAAGCAGGCCATTACTACTTGAAAACAGATGGGTAATCGTTCGATACCATGATGTCGTGTCCGCGGTTGACGATGGAGGCGTTGGCGGGGGCGTAGGAGTGGTTGAGGTGGCCGAGGCGGCGCACCAGGGTCACGCGCGGGCCGGCGAGGTCGATGGGCGACTGAATCTCCCCCTTGCCGCACGCCGACCACTCCTCCTTGATCTCGCCCCAGTGCGCCGGCCCGTTCTCCGCGTCCAGCGAGTAGCTGAACTCCTCCTCGTGCTCTGCGACAAACGGACATGAATTATCAAGACAAGAAGGCATGGGTTCATCGGAAGGGAAAGCAATGGTGATTATATCGATGGATGGATGGATCGATCGGCGGAGGGCGAATGAGTTCAGCGTACCGGTTTCCTGCTGGGCTCTGGCTGCAGGGACGGCCGAGAGGATGATGGAGGCAGAGAAGAGGAGCAACGCCGATGCCGAGACGGCGCGGTGGAGGTGGAGATCCCGACATGGATGCATGTTGTGCGTCTCCTCCTGGTCTTTGCTGCCTCTTTGGTCTGCGTCGATGATGAGTCGTGTGTTGAGCTGGTGCTGCATATATACTACGAGGAGAATGGCACGGGTCAGGCGTGCCCGGCCGCGTTAGGTAACTGGAAGCTAACCTGCTACGTACGTCGTAGGTAGTGACGTACGTACACACATCAAAATTCAGAGCTAATATCCGGGATGTGTTCTGCTTGTCCTCGACTCTTAACTAAATCGATGTGTTGCATTCGGAGCTAATAACAACAGCCGAGACAGGGGCGGAGCCAGGATTTTGGTATAGGGGGCCAAGTCAATTTCATAACTTCTTTCTAGATCGAAAAATAACTATCATCAGACCGTAATGTGCGCTACACACTACAAAACATGGACACAATCGAGTATTTAACCAAAAACTACCACAATTGACGGAAACGTGACGAAAAACTACCACTCTACGTTTTTGTGCGAAAAACTACCAAATTTGTCCTAAACCATGGCAAAAAAACTATCAAGTCGCGAAAGCGCTCGCTTCGCCCGCGCTAACCCCGAATCTGACCGGTTGGGCCCGCGAATCAATTGCCACGCAGGCTAACGGTCGGCCGCCGCGCGTTGACGGCCGTTAACGGCCCGTCCGCTGTGAGAACGGCGGCTGTCAGTGGGCCAATAAGTGAGAGCGAGCTCGGCCACTCGCTCAGTCTCTTCCTCCTCGCTCGCTCTCCTCGTCCTCATCCTCTCCCTCTCCCTGGTGCTCTGAGCTACGTCAGCCTATCGCCGTCGCGGCCGCGGCCATTGCTGCCGGTAGAAGTTGAGGATGCCATCCTAGAATGACGAGGAGAGCTCGGACGAGGACATCAACATGGTTTCAATGGATCCTCAGCTCTTTGTAAGTGCATAATGGTGAAACAGAGTAAGGGTTAGGGTTAGTTCATCCAAATTGGAGATTCCAAGTTGCTTTTGGTTTGATTCGAAGTTTTTTTTGCAGGAAACCCCTGACAGTGTGGTGGAACCATCTTTCTGTGGTTCTTACACTGAATCTGAGCCGACGTGCATGATGCATCATCAGAGGCCGAAGAAGATGGTGGCTTTTGAAGGTGCTTTGACTGGGAGGCGATTCCTGGGTTGTCCTGTGCAGCAGGTATTTAATCTTGAACGCTAACTTGTTTTGCTGGTGGAGATGTGTGATGTGTTTTGCTGCTGGAGATGTGTGGTGCAGCATGTGGTGCAGAGATGTGTGCTGTAGTTTAGAACTGAAACTTGAAAGTGCCATACATATGGAAGCTATATGTGAAAGTAGATCTTTAGTTAACTGAATTCAATACATGACTGAACCTGAGAACACCTACATGCAGAGATCTTTAGTGTACTGTGAACTGAATGTATTAGTTAGGTGTTTACTGAATATAGCTGTTAACTGAAAAAGAACAGAGTTAAATGAATTGGTATCTACTGCTAAATATAGCTGTTAACTGAAATTATCTCTGATGCTAAGTCAGGTGGTGTGTGCTTACTGTGAAAGAATTATGTTTGCATAATTCAGAGAGCATATTGATGTAAACGAAGGGTTTCAGTTAAATGAAATGACTTTATAACTTTAGTTATCTGTACTAAGTTTGTTACTAAGTGCTTTGTGCTTAATTATAAATAATTGCTTCTGTAGGATGTAGGTGTGAACTGTGGGGTTGTGGAGTGGGTGGATGGTCCTTGGCCAGAGATTCTACAAAGGTGCCTAACCAGGATTTGGGACATGTACCATGAGCAGAACTTGGGAAGGGTGAATGACAAACAAGCCCATGAGAAGGAGGTGGCCAAGCTACAGAAGGAAATTGATTTCCTGTCAAACAACTACAGCCAGTTGGTGGAAGATGTATCCAAGCTATTTGACTATCAAGATGGCAAGATGTCTCATGACATGGACTATACCAGTCAGGCAAACAATGAACTAAATGAGAAGAAGAAACAACTTGAGGATCAGGCAAAGATTGAGTTAAGTATGGAAAAGCTGAAGCTTGCCAAGGAGCAAAGGTGCATTCTTCAAAGCCAAGCAGATATCATTCAGAACATGAGGAAGGCCATGAAGGAAGTGGAGGGGGACAGGGACCTACTTAAGCAAGAGAAGAAGAAGCTGGAGTATCTGATTGCTGATCTGCTCAATGCTGGGCATGCCAGCAAAGATAAGCTGGAGAGGATCAAGGCAATTATGAATGAGTGAAGTGGTTGGTGTGTGGGTTAAGTAATTAGTAGGCCTATATATATAGCTGGCCTTGGAATGTCATGCATGTTAGGTGTATATTTTGGGAAAGTTTCATGTGCTTTCAGAAAGGTATGAGGGAGGGAGGTACTGTTATGGTTTAAGAACTAGTTGGTTTTATCTATGATGTAATGACTATTATGTTAAGACCTACTATGCTAAGTGAGTACTCATGCTAAGTTAAGTAAGTAAGAATGTTTTATCTACGATGAGGCTGTTTTACTCTGCATATATCATGTGTGGATAACTGACAGTAGTGACATAGTTGGAAGTAGCAAGTAACACATATAGCAGTTAGCTTAGATAGTCTGACAAATAACTTAACATATGTAGTAAGTAGCAAGTAGCAAGTAACATATATAGACAGTCTGTCATAGATAGATAGTACTTCCATTCATAGTCTGACATAGATAACAACTAGTAGTAGATAGTGCCTGACATAAATAGCAACTAGTAGTAGATAGTGCCTGACGAAACTGAACCTAGGAACTTACTGAACTTACGAAAGTTCAGGACTGACGAAACTGAACATTAGTGCACTGAAGTAACTGAAGGCAGCACTTCACTCCTTCTTCTTCAGCATCTTCAAGCGCTGGGAGCGGCGCACCGCAGTCACGGCCGCCCTCTTCTTCTTGACCGGCGCCGGCTCTAGCACCTCTTCCTCGCCGCCATCTTGTTCTTGCTTCACGACGACGCCGTCTGGGAGATCGACGACCTCCGGCAGCGCATCCACGTGGATTGGGAGGTTCCTATCCCCCTCCACGGCGTCGAGGACCGGAGCCAGCAGTTGCAGTTCAGGCTCGTCGTCGGAGAGGACGACGACCTCATCCACCTCGTCGTCCGAGTCGTCAGAGGGCTCGTCCTCATCATCGTCACTGGACTCGTCGTCAGAGGACTCGCCGTCAGAGTCGTCAGAGGGCCCAAGGACCCATGGATTGCGCCTCCCCTGGTAGGCGTTGTTGATTGGAGCTGGGAGAGCGAGGACGGCGTCGGTGATGTGGTCCGCGGCGGCCGGCGGCGTGGTGGATGAGCGGTACATCCACCACCGGGCGCGCTGCCTGGGGACGGGGGTCTCCCACAGCAGAATGGTCGGCGGCGGGATGGTGCGGCCGGCTGGGAAGGCGCGCTGCTTTTCAGCAGCTGTCATCATCTTCACGAGGCCGCGGGCGTGGTTCCTCAGCATCGCCAGACTGGGGAACCAGCGTGCGATCTCCCTGTACTGCGCGCGCATCTCCTGGTTGTTGCCGGCGAGACCTTCGATGGCCAGCTGCCAGTCCATGGCGACGGCGGTGGCGGTGGTTGTCGGCGGCGATTTTGACAGGAGAGAGGGGGAAGTGGAGTGGGCGGTGCGAGCGTGGCGAGTGGGCGAGTGAGCAGAGGGCGTGGTGGGTGGACACGTAATTAAGTCGTAGAATCCGAAACGGCTGGTTTTACTCAACGCACGCTCACCACGCTGTCGGCTGCAACGCAAGCTGAACAGACGACGTAGCTAACAACACATAATAAGTTAGGCCAGTGCTAGTCAAACAAATCACCAGCACTAGCCCATTGGTATTGAACGCATGGTTACAACAAACTGGTCCTGGGTTCGAGCCCTAGGCCAGACTTTTTTGTGCAGAATTTTTTTTCTAAAATTAATTTGGCAGTAACTTCTGAACTGTGGAAATGGCAATGTTAAACAAATAAAACAAATTAAAACAATTACAACATGCACCTAAACTGTACAAATGGCAAAGTAAAACAAAAAACAAATCAAAACAAATCAGTAGCACTTAGCCCATTGGTATTGGGCACAAATAAGTACCATACATTCAACATTGTCCACAAGTTCACATGTCTGAATTTAAGCAGGCTAGTAGCACAACACACATTTAGTAGCAGAACACAAACTTAGTACCATACACTCAAACTAAGTAGCAGAACACAAACTTAGAAACAGAGTTTCAATAGTTTCCACTAGCATTGAAATAGGATGCAAACTTGCTAGGAGGTTTCCTCTTCCTCTTGCCTGCCAATATCCCTGGTTCTCCAGTGGATGTTCTTGGTGCATTGAATGTTCTTGTTGATGTTGATCCTCTTGGAGCTCTTGTTGATGCTGATCCTGTTACAGGTGCTGGTGAAGACCTGGCTGCTTCTGCTGAAACTGTTGATGTTGAACCTCTCTTATTTGCTGTTGTTTTTCTGTTCCTCATTGCTTTAGGAGGTGGAGCAGATGATGCTGGCATCTGTGAAGTTTGGTGTTGAGGTGGTGGTTGTGGAGGTGGATGTGTAGCACTAGAGGAACCCCTAAAAATTTCTCTATTCTCCTGCATGACAAAATTAATCAGTTAGTAAATAGACCAGAACTAAAATAATTAAACAAAGAATGCATCTTTTTGAATGACCTGGTGTAAGTTCTTTCTCATCTCAAGACTAGGTTTTAGAGCTTTCCCACGGTTTCGCCGGGAATTTATAATTCCTTTTAACTATGCTTACTCTTTAGTTTCTCTCGATTCCTACAACAATTGCAATAAATAAACTTCACCCAAGAAAATAAAATGATGCACGCTACGTCCAAAAGTGCAATACTTTTAATGGTGTAACTAGGTAATTGCATGTGCATTGCAACATGTATAAATATTCTATTATTTTAGCCCATGATTTACCAGTCCATAGTAATGTGAACATGTAAATAAATATTTACCAAATCCTGCCCTGTGATTAACCTGCCCATATTTTAGGATTTTATTTTCTATAATCATTTGTTAGCTTACCAAAGAAAATATAAGTTTATTCGGTAAGTCAATAAAAGGTGGGACAGTTAAGGTGGGTTCCAAGAAATGATGCTTGGTAAAAGAATGAAATGTTGGACGAATCACTTTGCCTGGCAGAAAAAGGAACAATATTCTTTTATTAAGTATATATATATAGAAAACATGACACAGAATATCCAAAAGTGAAATCATGTTTCTGTAAAATGCGGTTTGAGGAAAATGGTGGTCAGGACATATCTAATGAGCCCACACCTAGTTCAATTGATTTGGTGGAAACAATAACAATCATATGAATAATGACTTTTGAGTTGGCGACTGAGATTCAAGCTTGAGAATAATGATTTATCCCTCAGAAAAATGAATATTTTATAACAAATTCGAAAAAGATTGGCCAGGGAGTCATCTATTTCAAAATAGTTCTATTATTTTGGTAACAAACAACCTACAATGAGAAGGGGTTGGGACAGATAAAGCTAGGACGCCGATAAGTCCCGGACGTTCGGGATTTGACCATGGCAAACCTAACTTTTTTGTGGCAATTTATATTTCTTGGTCCTGGCTAGCTTAGTTGATAAACATGGCAAATCCACCCTCAGTTTTATTTGCTAGAAAATTGTCATGCTTGCTAAGTGGTAACTAATGAACTTGCCATTCTCACGTCAACTAAAATTGCCATAAAAATGTTTGATTTGCATGGTTAAAAATCGGACATTCGGATTTTATCATTTCCATAAAGTGATGCCCCTGTTTGGAAAGAAAAGCATGATAATTTTGGATGATTGAATTCCTATAGGAGAACTTCTTATGATGCCATTTGAAAACAAAGAAATAGCTTAGCAAGATTCCTATGGAATGAGCCAATTCATATAAATTTTGGAGGAAAGCAAACATGAGGTCTTACCTCATGTTTTCTTCTCCTGGTGTTTACAATCTCTGAGTTTTCCCTATATATAGTGCCCAAACAGCAGTTTTGGAGCATTCATGTGTTTTGAATTCATGTAGGAATTCAGGTAACAAGACAATTCATGTGATATTTCAATCCTAAGATTTTTTGGTTCCTAAGTTTTAAACGGGGATTAAAAATACAATAGCATTAAATAAGTTAGAAATAAATATTAAAGTACTCGTCAGAATCGAACCTTGCCTATTAGCACCACAACCTTAGCCATCCCTGTCAATCCCGACCGCCAAACCAGAAACCAAGATCACTCTTTTTTTTAAGCTAAACACAATCCAATTTATATTGATAAAAAATATGGTTTACAGTAATACAGTGAATATCGATTGGCTAGCGTCCTTCAGGAAGATTGAGAGCGAATTTAGGGAGGCTATATGTGCCTTGATATTAGACTCCTGTCCTTCGAAGATGAAGGAGCGGGAAGGAACTCTGTGCTGAGATATTGATTTCTCTCATGATATTAGCATATCTTTCTCCACCGATGCCTGATTTTTTTTTTGAGACAAACCAATGCCTGATTTAATAACTGGAAAACCGGCGAACACGTCGAAGCCTCAAATCGAATGGTGGGTCAACTCCTCCTCCCCCATGAGCTCACATGGGTTGGGCTCTTTGTTCGGGTCCGTCATCGTTCAACTGACGGGGCTGATTGACATTGAAAAATGAACTAGTCCACTGCGACCAATCCGGCGAGACACACACATGTGGTCAATGTGCAAAGAGCTTGGAAACCGCCTCCGATTGGTCATGTTAAAATCCATGTAGACGACGGCTTGTCTCATGATGGGTCAGTACCTCGGGTCTTCAGCTATTGTTCTACCTGGTGTCAATAATCCAACATCGCTAGAGGCCATAGCATGTTGAGAGACCTTGCCACTTGCGGCTGATCGATTTTCGAATCATTTGGTAATTGCCCGTGGCTGCAAACTAGCAGTGGACGACATCACAAAGGGGTTGGGAGGCCCCCATATCACTGCTGTGAAAGAGATAAACAGGAAAGAGCATGTTTTGTCAGCTGTGATTTTATATTCGAAGGTCGAGCTTCCAATCAGAAGGCGCATAATGTTGTAAAATTTGTTATCACTGCTGTAAAATTTGTTATATCCCTTCATGGCCCTCTTTGTACCCCGTTGAATATTGTTCAATTTTAATAAAGTTACGATCCCTAAAAAAAACTGACGGGCTGGTTTTGCTAAAAAAAAAAAGAGCTGACGGGGCTGGTCTTGGATTGGTCAAAATCAAGCCTCTTCTCGTTTTGTGTTGACAGCAAAAGTCAGTCGAAACCGGTCACCGTCGTCTCCATGTAGAGAAAGGAGACCGGCCACCGTCTCCTGGCCGCTCATGTCGCTCAGCCGCTCGCGCGCACAACCGGCAAGGGAAATAGGAAACGGAATCGCAATCGGAATCGGAGAACAAGTGAACAACTGCGTTTTAAATTAACCCGGCCGCCTCCTCCCCTGCTGCTGTGCTCGCTCGCGTGTCCGGCGAAAAACCATCCTCCGCTGCTGTTTCGTGTTGCTTCTAGGGTTTTAGCCTGCGCCGGCCGGCCGGCGACTCGCCCTCGATATCTCCGTGCTTGATCGAGGTACCGTCGCCCCTTCTATCTCCTCGTCCTTCTCAAAATTTCTCTGCCTGCATCTTCTATTTATTCATTCATCTTGTTCGATAATCTTCGATTCTCTGCATTGTTCCTTTTAATTAATGTTAGCATCTCTTTATGCTCATACTACAATATACATTCTCTCAGTTTATATACCCGTTAATGTATAATTTCCTTTCAGCAATGGCGATGCAAGCTGATTCTCGTGATACCCCTCCAGAGGAAGTGTTAGAACTTCTCTCCTTTTTCGTTAAGCATTACTACCAGAGTCTGCACGCGACACCAGACCAGGCGTACAAATTTTATAAAGACAGCAGCACCATTGGCCGGGCAGGTTCGGATGGAGTCGTGGAATATGTGACAACACTGCCCGTAAGTTCCTGTATATGTATATTTGAAATTCAGTTTTGTTGCTACAATTAATCAATATGGTGCCCGTCTCTATATACTTCGACAGAATTAATCTTTGTTTAAACGACAGAATGGTTCTTCTTATTAGTTCTATATATATAACCCTTTTGTCTGAACAACGCAGGAGATCAAGAAAAACTTAATGTCTATGGACTTCAGCAAATACTTGAAGATTCTGATACATACTGTAGATGGAGTGCCATCTCTCAATGGTGGTGTGCGCATTGTTGTCACTGGATCGTTAACCATGTCTGATGGTGCTTGCCAGAAATTTAACCAGTCGTTCTTCCTTGCACCAATAGAAGGTGGCTATTTTGTCCAAAGTGATATATTAAGAATTATGCCTGAGACGTCGCCACCTGTGGTGAGTCAAGCCGACAATCATCAAAATGAGATCAAGCAGGATGTCGGATCTATTGCTGAACCAAGAGAGGTGGAGCGGGTGAGTACTGACCATGTGTCGGCGTAGAATAAGGTTGGTGACTTGGTAGTTCTAAACCCCATTGCTAATGGCACGGCAGATGAAAATTATGATGACATCGATCTATTTCTGCAAGTGACCAAAGAGGATCCTGTTGCTGCTTCTCCTCCATCATCTCAACCTAATCAACCTCAAAAGGACACTACTAGCAGGTCTTACGCGTCAACTGTGACTTCCCTGTTTTCCCGTCTACTTAATGTGAGGGGTTAAGTTTGATCGAGTGGGTCTCAAAGCCATAAAAATGCCCTAAATTCTTTTAGAAAGGTGGCATTGCTCTTGACCCAAGAAGGAATTCTCCAACTTAAGGCCACTCGCATTGCTTAGTATTATGTGTTAGTACCATAGTGCATGATATATAATATTGTACATTCACATCACATAGTATCATACATCAGTATCGAGACTTTATTTCTTTATTTCTGGATCCCAATACAACATTGTGGATATGATTTACTTCTTATTAATTTTTTTGTTTGATGTTCATAATACAAAAATGCCAAAGTTACGAGCTAGGGGCTATGTACACATGGCTTTGCCTGCCACGCCTATCGCTTTTACCATCATGCGGTGTGTCTCAGTCGTTCTCGATTCTATCACTGTTGCCCTGATGCAACTTCTGTTGCTCCTGACATGGCGGCTAGGTCTCCCCCCCCCCCCCCCCCCACCCAACTTGCGATAGCCGGTCTCATTCCTTCTAGGTAGGTCATGGATGCTCTAGCCTACACGATCACCTCGTCCTTCTCCAATACAACTCCCAACATTGACCTCTTAGCTCCTATATTTCCCTTCCATTCTTCCCATCGCAGCCACCAGCGCCATAATGGTTTCCTCGTCCCTCTTCATTGCCACATTTCCTCGCTGGCAGAGGCAGCCTTGACCCGGCGTAGATACCTCACTTTCCATGTGCACAAACGACACTGCTCCTTCCTTTCCATGCCACATATTAACGTTGTCTCGAATGGGGGTCTCTCACCACGTCGTCTCCTAGCCTGGTGGGCCAGGGCGAGGACCCACATGTCAGTTCACCAGTGGGCCACATCAAGGTGGTGCTCGTGGCAAATGAAAGGCTCCCAAAGACATGCCATATACTCCAAGATATTAGAAGTCGTCCATAACCCGTTCTCGGTGTGCATAGCCGACTAGGATGTAATCCTAGACCCCCGGTACCTATATAAACCGAGGGGTCGGGCATGTAGATGACACACAGCGATCTCGAGGTAGAGCATCAGTACTTTGTACTTCATCCAAAAGCACTAAAACACAAGTAGGATGTATGGATTTCTCTCTCAGGAGAGCCTGAACCTGGGTAAAAACTCGTGCATCATTTACCATCGTGTAAAGACCCTTAGTTCGGGACACCGTAATACACACAATCTATAAATACGATACACGGGTCCCACCAATTTCAGATTTTAGTCAGATGGTAAAGTAGTCTTGTATGCGTGTGCTTCCCATTCTCTCGCTTCTCCCATCCAAACTAATTCATCCATTTATTTGACCTCTGCTAACTTAAAATCATTCATATCTCCTAAAAAAATTCGTTTTAAATTTTTAAATATATTTGAACTCATGTTGAAGAGACCTTTTAAAACAAGACCGACCTTGAACATATTTCGAATGAGTTTAAAAAATTGATTTCACAAGAACACATTTCACTTCTTTCCTAATAACATACTTCACCCATTTAGAAAAATATTTCAGAATAACATATTTCACTAATTTCATAAACAACATGTTTTACTCATTTTAAAACCGATTTCACCTATTCCAAAACAGATTTCACTCATTTGATATAACATATCTCAATCATTTTACTCATTTCAAAAAAGATCCATAATAACATATTTCACTCATTTAAAAATATATTTCATAATAACATATTTCACTCTTTTCGAATAATCAGCTTCACAACTTGACATTTTAGTTACATATTGTTTTTGTTTCAAGAACCTACATTTAATTTTTCACTGGCTTGTTTCACAAAAATTACATCTATTTCAATTGCACATTTTTTAAGTAACATATTTCACTCTTTTGAAATAAACTGTTACACATTTTCAAATAATCAGTTTCACAAATTGACATTTAAGTTTGATATTTGCGGTAAATAGGTTTCCCGTGAAATAGGTTGGTTTCACATTTTTTTTCTAGTGAAAATAGGTTTGTTTCATATTTTCTACTGAAAAATGTTTGTTTCACATATGAATTGTGAAATGTCAAAATTAAGCATGTTTCAAATGTACCCAGGTTTGATCTTGTTCTAAAGGTCTTGATGCCAGGAGTTCAAGTATATAAGAAAATTCAGAAACAGATTTTTTTTAAGAGATATGAATCATCCAAATTCTGCAAATAAAAATAAAAGTGATGGATTTATGAAAGAGGGAGCTTGTGCTTGAGTGAGAAAAGAAAGATGTGTAACATGCATGTGTCTATTTTCCGACTATGGTAGGACCCGTGCCGTGATTTGACTTTGAAATACGTAAAAGAAGATACGTGTGATACATCTAGATGGGCCATAGCTCGCACGCATCTCAGAAAATATGAGCGGTGTGAGATCTATCAGACAGATAGCATCACCGCTTAAAATGACTTTGCGCGGTTAAGATGGCATTAGGGGCGCCATTGCTCTAAACTCTGAAGCCAACCCATCGATTTAGCTCTGAATTTTAATGTGTGTACCTACGTCACGTCAGTACCTACGCCGTAGCAGCTTAGCTTCCAAATACCTAACGCGGCCGGCCACGCCTGACCCGTGCCATTCTCCTCGCTTTATATATTCCAGCCGCACAACGACTCATCAGCTCCACAAGCAGACGAGCCGACACACAACACGTAGACAACATGCGTCCACGTCGGGGCCTCCACCACGCCATCTCGGCGTCGGCGGCGGCTCTCCTCCTTCTCCTCTTCTCCGCCTCCGTCCTCCTCTCGGCCGTCCCGACAGCAAGAGCCCAGCAGGAGACCGGTACGTGAGCTCCATCATCCACTGCCGATCGACGCCATGCCGTGCGTGCATGTCTTGAGGATTCATGTCCGTTGCATGATGTCCTGATTGTAGAGCACGAGGAGGAGTTCAGCTACTCGGTGGACGCGGAGAACGGGCCGGCGCACTGGGGCGAGATCAGGGAGGAGTGGTCGGCGTGCGGCAGCGGGGAGATGCAGTCACCCATCGACCTCGCCGGCCCGCGCGTGTCCCTGGTGCGCCGCCTCGGCCACCTGAACCACTCCTACGCCCCCGCTAACGCATCCATCGTCAACCGCGGCCACGACATCATGGTATCCAACGTTACCCATCCGTTTTCAAGTAGTAATGGCCTGCTTGATTAACCGTGAATGCTTGGATATGCAGGTGCGTTTCGAGGGCGACGCCGGGAGCGTGTCGATCGACGGCACGGCGTACCACCTCCGGCAGCTGCACTGGCACGCGCCCACGGAGCACAGCGTCAACGGCCGCCGGTACGACATGGAGCTGCACATGGTGCACCAGAGCGCCCAGGGAAAAGCCGCCGTCATCGGCGTCCTCTACGAGATCGGTGCCCGTGACCCCTTCCTGCACAAGGTACACCCCTAATTTGCTTCTTTCTCTCTTTCATCCTATTTCTTCAACCAAGCAACTAGTCAACAAGGCTCAATTCGTTAAGCTTAACTAAAGCCAACATGGGGCGCACGCACACGCATTGCCGCCATGAGTGATTTCTTAATCAACTCAGGCGCCTCTTGTTATAAAGTTGCAAGATGGCCGCATGCATCATTTTGATGCAGAGGCCGGGGGTAATCCTCTTTTTTGGAAGAAAAAAAAAATGTAACTCTAGTCCTCCTGAATGATCAGCTGGAGCCATATCTGGAGATGATCGCGGAGCAGCGGGAGAGGGAGGAGAAGGTGGGGGTGGTGGACGCCCGGGCGCGAGGGGCAGGGCCAGCGTGTATTACCGCTACGTGGGCTCCCTCACCACCCCGCCATGCGCCCAAGGGGTCATCTGGACCATCGTCAAGCGGGTAGGCTAGATGCTTGCATAAGCCCTATTACATTACATGTTTGGTGTTCTGCAATTTTTTCTTTGGTTTTGTGGGTTCGTACCGTGTCGCGGCACCAGCTGGAGCTTCTCCGGGAGGCCGTCCACGATGTACGTAATTAAGAATTTGTTTTCCCCCCCAATGCAGTTTCATTCTGCTGTTTCTCCAATTCTTGTCATGAACCATTCTCTCCTGTGCACTCAACTCTTGTGTCTTTAATTCGGTTGACCAAAACATGGCTAAAATTTCCAAAGAGACATGAAAACTGCCATTGACTGGGTTGATGTCAACCATCATTTAACTACGCAGAAAGAAAGGAGGAAAAACTTGACTGATTTCCTTCCACCGTGCAGGACATGGAGAAGAACGCGAGGCCGCGTCAGGAGGTGAACAACAGAGATATCAGCATGTTCCGGCCTTATCAGCCGAATAAACATTGATTATCAGGGTCGATTCTCCGCTTAATTAGCTTGGTGGTACTTCAACAGCCTGAGAGATTAGGTTGCATACTGCATACTACCACTTTTTGCAGTTCTTTCCGTCCATTTTGATGCTATGTATATGCCCTGTTACTGAATAATATGAGCTCGACTAGTTAATGTCCATGCATATGTTGATCGATGTTGCGATCTAGATAGTATCAACAATGGTTATTGTTGGGTGCTCGATAACTCATCCAACTGCCACTACTTATAAAAATGAATATATGGAAATAACAGAAACTGGGGTCAACCAGGCTTAATTAAGCTTAACAAAAGCCAACATGGCAACAGCTGGAGCTTCACCATCTGGAGAACTGGTTTTGCAGGTTCGTACCGTGTCGCAGCATTAGCTGGAGCTTCTCCGGGAGGCCGTCCAGGCATAAGAATTAGTTTTGCCCCATTGCTGTTTCATTCTTCTTTTCTCAAACCCTTTTCATGAACTATTCTCTCCTGATGCAGTCAACTCTCGTGTCGTTGGGCTTATTCGGCCTGTGCTAGCATTTTGGGCTTAGAATTTAGCCACTACCTACTTTCGTGTCACACTCCGCCACTGACCCCCGGGCAAATATCACCACTCAAAACTAAAAACAGAGAGCATTGCTATCATTGTAAGGGCCGTACATTGAGCAGAACCTTTGTGTATGTGTCCTCTCCCAAGAAGCAGTTGTCGATGGTGACGACTTGGTCCTTATTACCTTATACTCCCTCCGTTCCATATTACTCGTCGCTGATTTAGTACAACTTTCCTTTTCTTGGGCGATGCAAGCCACGAAGGGATCGACCCCAAACACATCTATGGCATGGAAAGCAATCCTAGACTAGTGTTGGTTGTGCGAGTAGAAAGCGAGGTAGCTACGCAGGCTCAGAGTTGCTGCTGCCAGCGAGAAAATGTGGCAGGGGAAGAGGAACGAGGACGTGGTTGCAGCGGTGGTGGCTGCCATGGGAGGAATCGGACCTATGTAGATGTAAATAGTTGGAGGATGTACTAGAGAAGGACAGGGCGGTAGTGCGGCTAGAGCATCCATGACGTTGTATCATATTATGATAAGGAATTTTATTACCGAAATTATCTTACAACAATCTATGTTTAATAGGACACAGGTTGTTATTGGCAACGGCGCTAGTACACGATTCTGGGAGGATACTTGGCTTGGCGAGACACCCTTGGCCATTCAATATCCGTCTTTATATCGCATTGTTCAACGACGTGAGGTATTCGTTGCTACGGTGTTTCAATCCATCCCCCTTAATATTCAATTCAGACGGTCGTTAGTGGGCAATCGTTCGGAAGATTGGCTCCATCTAGTTCGGAGACTAATGGATGTCCATCTTTCTCAACAACCCGATGAATTACGCTGGAAACTGACTAGGTCTGGAGTATTCACGGTGAAATCAATGTATATTGATGTAATTAATTCGAGCTCCATTCCTACCTCCAAGCATGTTTGGGCTGTCAAAGTTCCTTTGAAAATAAAAGTGTTTATGTGGTTTGTCCATAAACAGGTTATTTTAACAAAGGATAACTTGATTAAGCGTAATTGGACAGGACCTATGAGGTGTAGCTTCTGTGATCGGGACGAGACGATCAAACATCTTTTTTTTGATTGCCCGTTTGCCAGAGTACTTTGGCGGACGGTCCACATTGCTTTTAATATTACTCCACCGAATTCTGTCACTACGTTATTTGGGACATGGCTCACCGGGATTGAGCCTGAATTAGCGAGACATATTCGTGTTGGAGTTTGCGCTTTGTTGTGGACTATCTGGACTTGCAGAAATGATTTGGTCTTTAACAGAATATCACGTATTCACTTTTTGCAGGTTATTTTCCGAGCCACGGCCGTGATCCGTTCATGGTCGCTACTCACTCCGATGGAGGCCAGGGAGCATTTGGTTACTGGATCTATCCGCTGGGAGATGGTAGCTCGGGATATCTTCAACCGGTTTGGATGGCGGTCATCTAATAGGATAGGCAATTAGTTTACCTATCTATCTTTAGCCAGTCGGTTATGGCGTCTTATCTTGGCTAGTCTGTGTGACCAGCCTCTTTAGCTCTGTGTGAGCTGTCTTTTTATTTCTTTTCAGTCGGAGACTTTGGAACCTTGTTGGAACCTTTTATTTCGTTAATAAGATGGCCGTATGCATCATTCTGATGCAGAGGCCGGGGAGATCCCCTTTTCGAAAAAAAAATCTTACAGAAGACATGGAAATCCGGGGATAGTTACTTGAAATGACCGCGGGGGTTGGGGGGTGGGAGGGTAGGTTTAAGTCATGGGGTGGCTAAATTAAAATCAATTTTGTCCATAGGCCCCATGCGTATCCCCCCGGATCATAACTTTATCATATTTCAGATTATGATACATTATCATAGCACATCAAACGAATAAACTAACAAGAAATAGATCATATCCACAATTTGTATTGGGATTTCATAAATAAATAAAGTGATAACACTAGTGTATGATAATATGCAATGTGAATGTAGTAACTACAATAGTATATCATGCGGTATGATAATAGCACATAATACTAAGCAAAGTGAGCTGCCTTAAGTTGGGCAATTCCTCCTAGGTCAAGAGCGATGCCATCTTTCTAGAAGTTAGAGCTTTTCCTGGTTCTCAAAGCCCCTCGATCGATCTTAACCCCTCGCATTAAGTAGATGGGAAAATAGAGAAGTCACGATTTATGCGTAAGAGCTGCCAGTAGCATCCTTATGAGGTTGAGGTTTAGGAGGAAAAGCATCATGAGTCCCTTCAAGATCCTCTTTGGTCGCTTGCACAAGTGGCTCGGTGCCATCATAATTTTCATATGTTGTGACATTAGCTGAGGGGTTTGGAACTTCCAAGTCTCCAACCTTATTCTCCACTGGTACATGGCCAGTCTTCACTTGTTCTGCCTCTCTTGATTCAACTGTAGATCCGACATTCTCCTTGATGTCATTTTCTTGACTATCGGATTGACTTGTCACAAGTCGTGACGTTTTAGGCATAATTCTAAATATGTCATTGAGAACAAAACAGCCACCACCTTCTTGTGGTGCAAGGAAGAACGACTGCGTAAAGTTTGTGCAAACGCCATCAGGCGCGGTTAACGATCCAGTAACAACAATGAGCGTACCACCATTGTGAGATGAGACTGCATCTGCAGTGTCTATCTCCGTCAAGTATTTGCTGAAGTCCATAGATATTAATGATTTGTTGATCTCCTCTCGTTCAAGCACACAAGGGGTAGAATTAATTAAAAAGAACTAATCGAAGTATATAAAGGTGAGCAACGCTACTTGTACGTACAAAATCTACAAAGAGTTTACGCACTAGTTCAAGTTGATGTCTGTTAGCTAAAATCAAGGGAGTAGTTACCAGTCCATATAAAGTTTCTTCTGCGAATATTTTGATAGAAACATTGATACTCCAGTTTGTAGCAAGAAAACTAATTTTCATAGAGGAACTTACGGGCAGTGTTGTTACGTATTCCACGACTCCATCAGGACGTGGCCGGCCAATGGTGCTCCTGTCTAGATAAAATTTGTACGCCTGATCTGGCGTGTCATGTAGAACATGATAGTATTGATCAACAAATACGGCGCAAATCTATACAAGAAAAAAAGAAGTCAATCGAAGCTAACGTGGTGCATGTAACTGAGCCAGGCCTATGGGGTCTCTCGGCGCCTCTCGCGACCTCGGCGCCGGAGGCGACCGGCGTGTCGGAGGACGCTTCTGGGCGCTAATGGAGAGTGACGAGGAGGAGGATGCTGACGGTGGCCGGCATCTGGACGTCGGCTCGCCGGCGACGGCGTCCCCTACGCCTTCAGATCATATTTGCGAGGCGTTTCAGAGTGGATATTCGGAGGAGGTTGCGCGGCTGGTAGATGAGGTGACCCGCAGGATGATCCGGCGAGGATTGGACTGGAGAAGACGGAGAGGATCGAGATCGCTTGTCGCGTCGTGCACCGGAGGACGGCGGCAACGGCGATCCGGCCATGGCGTGGTCCTCTTCCAAAGGTACGTCTTCCGGCCCTCACGTTTGGGGATTACCTTGGTTCAGAATGGAAAGTGGTGCCCAATCGCCAGCGGGAAAAGAAACGGACGGCGGCGGCGGCCGGCCGGAAGCTGGCGGCGCCGGCGAAGCCATTCGGGATCGCCGCCGATCGGGAGGCGCGTTTGAATCGCCTGTTAGGCGCGGATGGGCCGCCTGTGGCTTCTGGGCCGACTTCGGCTGGGTATGAGGCCCAGTTCGAAGCGGCTGTGGGTCAAGTTGACTTGCGATCACTTGGGCCGACCAGGTCGTTTGGGCCGCGGAGTGTTGGGTATGAGGCCCAGCCGGACGTGGGTTCGCTCGATACGGAGGAACGGGGCGCATGCACGAGGCTGTCGTCTTCGGTCGTTCCAGCGCCGTGCCCTAGGGTTCTACATCGCCGCTCGCCGTCACTACGCAAGGCCGGACCTGGTCGGGCTCGTCGTATCCCCCCTCTCCGAGCAATGGGGGCTCTGGAGGCGCGCCCCCGGCTAGGCGGCCGCCTGCGCCCAGTGGGGCGGGTCGGGCCTCCGGCGTCGCGCCGCCGGGCCAAGGCAATGGCAGGGGAGCGCTGCCGCCGGGCCAAGGCAATGGTCGGGGCGCGCTGCCGCCTCCGGAGTCGGCTACTGGCCGTGGTGGTGTGCCGCTTCACAAATCAGCACTGGGTCGCGGGTCGGGAAGGCCGGATGCGGCGCGTGTTGCTATCGGGACGCCAGTGGGGAGGCCGCCGGCAGCGGCGGTGCCGTCGGGAGGACGTGGTGGACCGGGCTCCGGCCCTAGGCCAGTGGCTCCTGCTGTTCCGGCGGTCGTAGCTACGGGCAGGGGGGCCGCGCCGAGGGCTCCCGCGCCGTCGGGTTCGACACCTAGACCGGCTCCTCCTCCCCACGTCGTTGCTCGTCCGTCTCAGTCGTCGCAGACCAACGATACTGTTACTGCGCCCCGGGGTCAGTGGGGGGACGACGGGTACGATGCCTACGGCGCTGGCCAGCACCGTGGGTCTTCATCCTCGGGAGGTGGCCGTGGCTATGCATGGCAAAGTGATGGCTCGATTGAGAGGCCATTTTTGGGGCCTGCCAGGGGCTTCGTTGAGGGGTCTTCGGATCCGGGTCATCGGCAGCGAGGAGGTTACCGTGGCCATCGTGGTGGTCGGGGCGGGCGAGGAGGCCGATACCGTCCACGACCGCCGCCACCACCGGTTGTTGTCGAGCAGATGTCTGATAGCGGGGCGGCAGAGGAGCCTGTGTTGTCTGATCATGCTATGGAGGTAGTGACGGCTCTTGCTTCTGCTCCGGTTCCTGAGGTTATGTCTGATGTGTCTGCGGAGATGATGGACAGGGCTGACTCCGATCGAGCGTCCAAGTGGGCGCGTCGGAAAGAAAAGATGCTTTGTTATCGTTGCGGTGATAAGGGTCACTTCATTGCCGAGTGTGTGGCGCGGCTGTGTGATACATGTGGTAAACTGGCTCATGAATCGGGGGAGTGTCTGTTACTGCGCGATCAGGCACCGTCTCTCAAGATGTATGGAGTTTACTGTGCTGAGCTCACTTTTTTCGAGTCTCCGACTGAGCCTGAGGTGCCTGTCGAGTCTCCGAGTCTGACCACGGGGATTGTCAAGGTCACCAGAGGGGAGGTGTCTGAGGCGCAGATTGTGCAGAGGCTTCGAGAGTTGGCTCCTGGGGAGTTCCAGTGGGACCTTGTCGGGCTTGCTGACAAGATGTTCAGGGTCGAGTGCCCGTCTGTGGAGGACTTGCAGCGATTGCTGAGTTTTGGGATGTGTAAGGTGCCGGGTACTGATGGTATCCTTGAGTTTCAGGAATGGAAGATTGTTGAGCCTCAGGGTGTACCGGTTACGCAAGCGTGGCTACGCTTTTCCGGGGCACCTTCCTCGCCGCTGCAGGATGCTCGGGTTGTGGCCAGTTTGGGCATTCTTTTGGGGAAACCTGAGCGTGTGGACATGGCTTTCACCAGGGCTCATGGAATTGCTCGGGTGTTGGTCAGTATACTGAATGTTGAGTATGTGCCGGAGGTGGTTAAGTGGGCTTACCGAGGCAGGATTTATAATCTGGTTATTGAGTTTGAGGACGAGAGCCTGCTGTCTGCACCGGATCACACGTCTGACGTTGATATGCATGAGGGTGATGGTAACGTGGGAGTTCAGGAGCCGCCGGCTGAGGACTCTGGACGACAGCTGTCCATGGGGCCGGGGTCTGAGACCGCGATGACCGGGGATGGAGCTACCCAGCCCTCCTCGGTGCCTTCGAAGTCGTTGAGATTTGGATCCTTTGAGCCTTTTTCTGCACCGCCGCGGTTGTGGAGCGACCGGGTGGAGTCCGAGGAGGCCTTTGAGCTCGCCTTGCCTGCGTTGGATTTTATGGATGCTCTGGACTCGGGATCTGGGGCTCTCGGGGCTTCACCACTTTTGGTCAGGGGGGCGGAGGAGGTGAGTCGGCCGGTGGCCACTCCCTCTTCTGGTCAGCGCATGGTTCCCCCTATGGAGATGCCGCAGCCTTCCGGATCCCGTGTGCAGGGAGGAGCCATAGACCAGGCGGTCTCAGGTTCTTTTTGTGCTGAGGATGGGGATGCGGGGCAGGTGGCTCCCGTGTACTCTTCTACACTGGGTGGAGGTCTAGGTCAGGAGGACTCGGATACTTCTTCTCCCGTTGCGATCTCGTCTCGGCCGGTGTCGACTTCGCCGTCGGGAGTGGGCTCGGGGCAGGTGGCCTCGGTGCTTGCTCCTATGGTGGCGGCCTCCCCGGTGCAGGTTGGGGCGTCAGGACGGGAGGTCCTGGCCATGTCTCCACCACCATCGGTGATGCCCTCGTCTGGTGGGCCGTGCCAGGCGTCCCTTACTCCTACTGGCGCGACTGTGGGGAGGCCCAGGCAGGTCGCTCGGGCTGCGGGCTCGGGTGTGGCAGGAGGCCGTACCCCATCCGTGATCTCTCGGGAGGAGGTGATTGCGTTTGGCGGGATCCAGGACCCCATGTCTGAGGGGCGCCGGGTGAGTGCCCGCCTCCAGGCACATCCGGAGGTGGACAACATCCAGCAACGGTGCGCTATGAGGGCGGCCAAGCTTCGTGATGTTGAAGTCACTACTGGTATGTCGGTCAATATTTCCAATTCCATATTGCATTTTTCAAATGATGAGATTCTTGATAATGCAAATCAATTAGGAGTTTCTCTTGGTAGTAATGAACATGAAACTACTAATTCTATTAATGATCTCCTTGACCTAGAGGCTGAGCGGGCCTTAGAGATGATTCGCAATATTGCCGCTGTTAAACCCATGTGTGATTCGGAGGTTGATGCGCTTGGGGTCAGGGTGCTTGGTAATTTTTGTGAGGATTTGTTGCCTTCTAGTTCTGAGGCGGGGGTAGAGGATGTCTCTACTGAGATAGGCTTGGCAAGCCCCTCTGACACTGGGCATGAGGACCAGTAGCAGAGTCAAGTTATTCCAAAGAGTAAGTGGAAACGAAAGGTATACCCGGTGTCCGCAATGCGTAGGAGTGCTAGGTTGCGTTCGGCAAAAAAATTCTACGATGAATTATGAAAGGAATCTTTTGGAATAGCAGAGGTCTGAGAGACTTGGCTAAAAGAAGGTTTCTTGCTGAGGCGTCTGTCGAACATCGCTTAGATTTTATCGCTCTTTTGGAGACGGGGAGAGATAATTTTGCACCTCAGTTTCTAAATTCTTTGTCGGGAGGTATTGCTTTTGATTGGCACTGCTTGCCGCCGCGAGGGCGATCAGGTGGAATCTTACTCGGCGTTAGATGCGAGACGCTTGAGGTTCGCAGGTTATGGGAGACTTTGCAGTCAAGTTCCGGGTGCGGTCGAAGGAAGATGGGTTTAACTGAGCTCTGGTTGCGGTTTATGGGGCTGCGCAACCCGAGCTCAAGCCCGATTTCCTGGCTGATCTAGTTCAGATGTGTGGCTCCGAGCAGCTGCCGTACCTGGTGGGGGGTGACTTCAATATTATTAGGAGGCGGGAGGATAAGAACAATGATAACTTTGACGGCAGATGGTCGTTCATGTTTAATACTATCATTGAGAGTTTGAACCTGAGAGAAATTGAGCTCTCGGGCAGAAAATTTACCTGGGCGAATGCGCTGCCAAATCCGACGTATGAAAAGTTGGACCGTGTGTTGGCTAGTGTCGATTGGGAACAGAAGTTCCCTCTAGTAACAGTCCAGGCCTTATCCCGTGGTATTTCCGACCACACGCCGCTTTTTGTGGACTCTGGTCAGCCCTCCCACTTGGGGAATAAGAATGTATTCTCCTTTGAGATGGCTTGGTTTGAGCATGAAGATTTCTTTGATCTTGTGGCTAGAGAGTGGGCTAAGGATTCAAGAGGCAAGACTGCGCTCCAGCGATGGCAGAATAAGATTAGGCACTTGCGGAGTGTCCTGCGTGGATGGGCTAAGCATCTTAGCGGGATTTATAAGGTTGAAAAGGAAAGGCTCCTTTCCCTTATTCAGTCCCTAGATGTAAAAGCAGAAACCACGCTGCTGCCAGTAGCGGAGCTTCAAGCCAAGAGGGATGCGGAATTGAGGCTGAAGGAACTTCTTAGGGAAGAAGAGTTGAAGTGGGCGTTGCGGGCCAAGGTCCGGAGAGTAGTCCAGGGGGATGCGAATACTGAATTTTTTCATATGATTGCTAATGGTAAGCATCGAAAGAAGAGGATCTTTCAGCTTGAGCAAGATGAGGGTACAATTGTAGGACAGGAGAACCTAAAATTGTACATTACTGAATTCTATAAGCAGTTGTTTGGTCCTCCAGACAATAACTGTGTGTCTCTGGATGAGTCTAGGGTTGAGGATGTTCCTCAGCTCACAGTTGTGGAGAATGATGTTTTGACGGCTCCTTTTACCGAGAAAGAGGTATTTGATGCCGTCTCACAAATGGAAACCAACAAAGCGCCTGGCCCAGATGGATTTCCAGCGGAGTTTTATAAGAAATGCTGGTTTATTATTAAAGGAGATTTGTTGCCTTTGTTCCATGATCTGTTTGCTGGGCAGCTTCATCTTTTTCAGCTAAATTTTGGAACGATTACCCTTCTTCCTAAGAAAGCGGAGGCAGTGAGAATTGAGCAATTCAGGCCAATCTGTCTTCTTAATGTTAGCTTCAAAATTTTCACCAAGGTCGGGACCAATAGGCTCTCACAGATCGCGCATGCCGTTGTGCAGCCTACCCAAACGGCCTTCATGCCGGACAGGAACATTCTTGAGGGTGTTGTGGTCCTACATGAAACACTCCATGAAATCCACACGAAAAAGCTGGATGGGGTTGTTTTCAAAGTGGATTTCGAAAAAGCGTATGACAAAGTCAAATGGCCTTTCCTTCAACAGGCTTTACGCATGAAGGGTTTTGATGAGGCCTGGCGACGCCAGGTAGAATCCTTTACGCAAAAAGGCAGTGTTGGAATTAAAGTCAATGAGGATATAGGTCACTATTTCCAGACACACAAAGGCCTGAGACAAGGAGATCCAATGTCCCCTATATTGTTCAACATTGTAGTTGATATGTTGGCCCTTCTCATAGGTAGGGCAAAGGACGCCGGTCAGGTAGGTGGCTTGGTGCCTAACCTAGTTGATGGGGGTGTCTCTATTTTGCAATACGCTGATGATACAATCATTTTCATGGAGCATGACTTGGCAAAAGCGAGAAACATGAAGCTCGTGTTGTGTTTATTTGAACAATTGTCCAGTTTAAAGATTAACTTTCATAAAAGCGAGTTGTTCTGCTTTGGTCGAGCCAAGGAGGAACAAGAGGCTTATAGGCAATTGTTCGGTTGTGAATTAGGGGCTTTACCTTTTACTTACCTAGGTATACCCATTCATCATCGTAAGCTCACGAACAGAGAATGGAAATGTATCGAAGATCGTTTCGAAAAGAAACTTAGTTGTTGGAAGGGCAAACTTCTGTCTTATGGAGGCCGGTTGATTCTTATTAATTCGGTGCTCACAAGTTTGCCGATGTTCCTACTATCTTTCTTTGAGGTTCCAGTTGGGGTTAGGAAATGACTGGACTTTTATCGGTCAAGATTTTTTTGGCAGAGTGATGATTTAAAAAGAAAGTATAGACTCGCCAAGTGGGATATTATTTGTCGTCCCAAGGATCAGGGGGGTTGGGTATTGAGAATCTTGAGGTAAAGAACATATGCCTGCTTAGTAAGTGGCTATATAAGTTATCAGATGGGACTGATGCGACTTGGGCACAGATACTTCGTAACAAGTATTTGCAATCCAAAACATTGTCACAGGTGACAATGCGACCAACTGATTCGCCATTTTGGAAGGGGCTTATGAGAGTTAAGACAGCCTTCTTTAATAGAACAAAGTTTATAGTTGGCGATGGTAATGATACTCGCTTCTGGGAGGACACCTGGCTTGGTGAGACTCCGTTGGCGTTACAGTACCCAACTCTATATCGTATTGTGCATCGCCGTGATGCGCTTGTGGCAACGAGTATGCAAGCCACACCCCTTAATATTCAGTTTAGAAGGGTGCTTGTTGGTAATAGATGGGAAGCTTGGCTTCATCTGGTGCGTAGACTGATGGAGGTTCAGCTACAACATCAGCCCGATCAGTTGTGTTGGAAGCTTACTAGGTCTGGACATTTTACCGTTAAATCGATGTACATCGATGTTATTAACTCGAGTGTCATTCCTAACTCCAAACATGTTTGGAAAGTTAAAGTTCCTTTGAAAATCAAAGTGTTTATGTGGTTTGTACATAAACAGGTCATTTTAACAAAGGATAACTTGGTTAAGCGCAATTGGACAGGATCTACTAGGTGTAGTTTCTGTGATCGGGATGAAACCATTAAGCATCTATTCTTTGAGTGCCCGTTGGCAAAAGTTTTGTGGCGCTCCGTGCAAATTGCTTTTAACATTACTCCTCCGAGTTCGGTCGGGTCGTTATTTGGAACGTGGCTGGATGGGATAGAGTCCGGTATAGCTAGACATATTCGTGTAGGAGTTTGTGCGTTGTTATGGGCAATTTGGAACTGCAGACAGAATAACTACTATTCATTTTTTGCAGGTTGTATTCCGAGCTACGGCGTTGATCCGTATGTGGTCCCTACTCACTCCGACGGAGGTCAGGGAGCGTTTGGTTACTGGATCTGTCCGGTGGGAGATGGTAGCGCGGGATATATTCAACCAGTTTGGATGGCGGTCATGTAATAGGATTGGCAATTAGTTTCCATTCCTAATTTTCTGCCAGCCGGTTGTGGCTTTATGGCCTTTTTATTTTGTATCTTCCTGACGAGGTCTATGTGAGCTCGACGTAGTTTTCTTTTACGACTTTCTTAACATTGTGGAACCTATTTTATTTATCAAAGTGACCGTATGCATCCTCCTGATGCAGAGGCCGGGGTATCACCCCTTTAAAAAAAACTAGCTTTGTTAATGGAGATCGAGAGAAGTCTACCGCTTTAGGAGAAAGACGAGGACCTGCTTGCGTTGCCATTTGCTGAAAGGAAATAGTTATGGATTAATGGTGTAAACTGAAATAATATTACTGCGCTCCTTCCGATCCATATTACTTGTTGTACTAAGTCAGTGACAAGTAATATAGATAGGAGGGTGTAGATGAATACGGAAAGATAGAAGGAAGAGATATAAGCGACCAATCACACAGTAGGCAGACATGAAAGGTACCTCGAGGCTCGAGCACGGATGGAGCAGTCGGCGGCCGGCGCAGGCTAAAACCCTAGAACGAATAGGGGATTGTTTGCGAACAACACGGGAGAGGGCGCCGGCCCAATTATCGTTGAATCCACCGGGCCCAGCGAGGCGCACGGTCTGCCTCGTCTCCTCCGGCGAATCGATCGCGGCCGCGTCGCTTCCCACGACCAATCGAGTCGCCAACGGAAGTCTCCACCCTGCTCCGATTTCTAGGGTTTGAGCCTTCGCCGGTCGGTCATCTCCTCGCCTGGCTGCTCACGCTGAACCACTTCAAAACACCCGGTCTTCCTCCTTGCACAGCAGGGGTCCTAGGGGAGTGAGCTGCAGGAGGGAGAGGGATCCCACCTCCCAGGCGGCCTCTTCGGTGAGCTGCACAGGGGCTCCAGCAGCGCAGCAACCTTTCCACCTGCTCATCCCGAACAATCCCAAGGTGACCATCCATGCCTCCCACTATGACGATCCATCCTTCTCGACCTGCTGTGATCTACAAGCACACTGCCATAACCTTAGCGCTGCATTTTTAATACGTTTATGAAAACATGGAATACGCATTATGCAAGATGGATGATGTCCATATTAAGTTTTGGTTGAGTGGAGGTGGTGTTATTGCTTATGTTTTTGTCACATGTCTAGCATGCTATTTCGACGTTATAGCATCGCTATAGCGTATCTGGAAGGGCCACGTTATGTTTTAGCTATTTTGCGCGCTACGGCGCTATATGCACTATAGCATGCTATTTCAATGCTAAACGAAATAGCGTTGTAGCGTTTTAGCATGTACAACACAACAACCCATCAGGTAACGCCGCATCGCATGGGCCCAACTCTCTCCCTCTCTCCCCCCCGCCCCCCCCCCCCCCCCCCCCTCTCAACACATACAGCCTAACCTAGCCCACTCGTCACCAATTTCCCGCGATCTCTTGACCAAGGGCAGCGGCGGCATTCGTGACTCCTGAGCGAAGTGCCGATGGTGGTTCATGAGCGGCAGGCGACAACAGCTTCTCTCTTCATCGCCTCCAACTCTAACAAGACAGCGCATGTGTAAACCACACCGCCGGTGCTGGCAAGTCAGCAATTGATGTTTCTCTGCTTAATTAGCAGTATTCCCTTGCCTTGCAAAGTAGTAGTGTACATGCCCTGAGCCTAACTCTCGTATGCTTCTTTGTCTAGTTAGGAGTGTTCCCTTTCCTTGCAAATTATGGAAGCCTTAATTTTTGTGACATAATTGACATTTTTATGCAAACGCTATTTTCAAATATAGCACGCTATAACTTGTATAGCATTTGGAGAAGGGCGGCACTAAATCTTGTAGCATGCTATTTTTTCATTGATTTTGTCTGTGTTGCTCACTATCTAAACTCATGGTCACCATCCACCTATTTTTTCCTCAAACATCACCTTGTTCTTGTCAGCGTTAGAATGGGCAATCATCGAATGAGTGCAACGATTGCAGAGAAGCATGTCCGTATTAAACCAACAACAAGATTAACAAATGACAAGGGGAGGCACAATGTTCAACTTAAAGATCTTCCAGAGGTATGTTCAAATTGCCAAGAAAATGTTCAGTTGATTTTCAGGGTAAACTAATAGGTTTCTTTCCTTTTTTTTCATTCAAGGATGTGATGTGCACCATTTTATCAAACTTACCTGCAAAAGAGGCTGTAAGGTCAAGTGTTTTGTCCAGTGAGTGGAGATCTATATGGACAACTTGCCCCAAACTGAGTTTCAATGGTAAGGATCATGTGCCTAGGCATGGAGGGAAACAACATGCACAGATGTTCATAGACCATATTAATGCAGTCTTGAAAAAGCACCACGGCAAGGTTGTTGACAATCTTGAGATCAAATTTGTATTTGAGAGCAAGCTAGTTTATCATCTCAACAGTTGGATAAGGTTTGCAATGTCCTCCCGGACTAAGAATCTATCTTTTGATTTGGCACCACTGCCTGAATTTTGGAAATATAGGAATCATTACAGGTTCCCATTTGAACTTTTAGACAAGGATAGTGTATCCTGTCTACGATGTCTTTAACTTCGCTTTGTATGTTTCAAACCACCCCCTTCCCGGTTCACAGGTTTCCCAAACCTAAGAAAGTTTGATCTCCATTTACTCAACACCACCAGACATGATCTCGAGAATATCTTGTGCAACTGCTGTAATCTTAAGTGGCTGAGCATAGTCAGGTGTGATCTGTACGAAGAACTGAAGGTGGTTCAGCGACCATTGTCCAACCTGCAGTACCTGAGAGTCAAATACTGCGGGTTCACCAAGATAGAGTTCCATGCTGCCAAGCTCTCCACCTTTGTGTATAAAGGGGGCTGCATACCTATTGCCCTCCATCATGCTCCGGAGATGGAAAATGAAGAATTTTGTTTTGTTCTTCTACCTTTACGCGTGGTACAGCTGTGGTTCTCAATGGGCTTCCACATGTTCAGAACCTCACTTTGAAAATTTCAGTTGAAGTGCTAGATGTATGTACGTTGTAAGAGCAAACTTCTAGTTTGTGCAATATGGTTTTATTTTTCCGTTGACGACCTCAACTTGGTCTTTCTCTTTCAGACTACATGGACATCAGATAGCCGTTACATGTTCCCGCAGCTCAAGCATCTGCAGATAATATTGGCTGTATATCATAAAGATGACGACAAGATTCTCTACTTGGTTTCCCTTTTGAGGGCTGCTCCGTTTATTGAACACTTGGAAGTACATGTGAGTATTTTCTTGTCGGATCACCTTTGTTGGTAACAAAGGAATTGTATTTGTTAAGGATTCTACTTCAATGACCTTTTATCAGGATGCTTAGTGTTGGTTCACTCGAGTGTGCTGATGTGGCTCTAACGGCATGTTTCTACTTTCGCAGTTTGATGGCACTTGCACGATGTGGTTTGCAAACAAGGGGCCTTCGAGACAAGACATTCCACAATCCGAACACAAATACCTACACCTGAAGAATATGCATGTCACAGGATTCAAAGCCACGAAAGGCCAGCTTCAACTCATGTTTCATGTCGTGGAAAACGCCCCTGCGATAGAGACTGTGACCGTAGATACAATTCAAAGACGGTATGATCTGTTGGATCCAGATGAGATTCTCCCGGCACTCCGCAGCTCGGCCCTTGATATTGTCAAGGATCCTCTCTCTAAGAGACTTCCACCAGATGCCAAGCTCTACCTTCTGTAAAGGCCGACAAAGAGAAGTTGTGTATAAGCAATAGGAAGCAGCCTATTACTGAAATCGCTATTGTTGGCGTGTGCTTTTGTGTTCTCTATGTTGCTCGTAGACCTATGTTGCTCGACAAAGAGCATAATATGCATGTCACAGGAAAAAGAAACATGGAAAAAAGAAGGGTAGTAAAAGAAAAATAAAATAAAATAAAACCCAATTAAAAACAGAAGAAAAAACCGGTCAAAATAGCCCGACAGAAAAGGAAAACCAGTCTTTATTTTTAGCGTTATATTTGACGCACTACAAAAGATGGAAAAAAACCTTAGACATAGGAGGTGAGATATCGCAGGTGGTTAGTGCGTGTATTTGACGCTTATGTTTAGAAGGTTGCAAAAAGAAAGGGGAAAAGGAATATTGGCCGAGGCCAGGTCAGAGGGGGTGCGTTCAACGAAGAAATAAATAAAAGAAAAAAATGAAGAGAAAAAGACCAAACAAAACCAAACCAAATGAAGAAGAAACTAGATTGAGAAGATGCACAACAAGAATAAAAAAAGTGATCCTAAAAAAAGGGGAAGGCCCAGGACAGAGGGGTGTGACGGCCGGACGAATCGGCTGTGTGCCTCTATGTACAGCTCGTGTGCCACATACGGAGGTGGGTATACCTTATGGTCAAATGACCATACTACCCTTATACGGTTTGTAAGGGGGTGTATCGAAGCATATTCTTGAATCCATTTGGCTATTAACTAGTTTCTGTAAGGATCGGGTTGGTGGTCTTAAAATAAACAAGTGGGGTGCTGAATGACTTCACTCAGATTACTCGCTCGTCTATGGGCGTTCAGGGGTCTACGAATTGAAAAGGTACAAATGGTTTGGTGAAAGCTCTGAAAAGGATCTTAAGACTAGTGTGAATTGCCATGGTAAACATACTAGAAAGTTAGTTGTCTTGTGTCTCACTTGGCCTTGTGGTTGTTGACTTGCTAGAGACAGAAGAGTTGTGTCTCCAGGTCTCGGGTGGCGAAGAGAGAGCACTGGAGCTGTTCACACAAACAATTACGTGAGAAACATTCAGTTTCAATATGAAACGCCTCCAGCCTCCAGTACACCAATACAGTTTCTGTTACAGAGGCAGAGAAATTTTCACCAAAGAACACGTATGTTTGGTTAAGATGGTGTGAAATAAAACAATAAACGATTCAAGTTCACCGTGTCGTAAAGATAGAGAAAACATAGACGCACTGACAGAAAACAAAGAGGTAAACTGTCAAGAAGAAGGCGACAGCCAGGAGTACTGCTCCAATCATTCTCTACTTTGCGTCGACATCCGGGTGTTCACAGGTGCTGCAACCGTTCCAGTAGATCAATAATCTCATGTTGCCAACACAAGGCATTTGAACACAAAGGATGCAGCAGCTGTACAAAACCTGAAAACAGTGTGATGTGCAGAAACTGGTATTCACGCAGAGCTCCTGGATAAAATCTGAATTTCATTCATACACGAACAGAGAAGACAAAGGATAAACTCACACAAGCAGGATCATAGCAAGAACTCTCTCAAGAAATGTAGGGACCATGGCAAGAACCGAACATGATAGACAGTCAGATTCAGAGACAGAATAAATCAGCACTGTTACTATTTCTTCAGTTCATGAAACAGTTAACTTACAAGATGACAGAGTACAAACAGCATCATCATCCAACATGGCAGGGAGCAGCCCATCTATGCGGAGGTGAACTTGGTGACGGCCTTGGTGCCCTCGGAGACGGCGTGCTTGGCGAGCTCACCAGGGAGGACGAGGCGGACGGAGGTCTGCACCTCCCGGGACGTGATGGTGGGCTTCTTGCTGTAGCGGGCGAGCTTGGCGGACTCGCCGGCGAGCTTCTCGAAGATGTCGTTGATGAAGGAGTTCATGATGGACATGGCCTTGGAGGAGATGCCGATGTCCGGGTGCACCTGCTTCAGCACCTTGAAGATGTAGATCTTGTACGTCTCCACGCTCTTCTTGGACTTCTTCTTCCCCTTCTTGTCAGCGCCGCCCTCCTTGGACGCCGGCGGCCTCTTCTCGGCCTTGGTCTTCTTCGCCGCCGTGGTCTTCTCGGCCTTCTCCGCCACCGGCTTCTTCTCCGCCTTGGGGGCCATGGATGCCGCTGCTCCTTCGCCGGGGACGGGTGTGGTGGTGTTTCGCTGGGAGGTAGGAGGAGTGGTGGGGAATCGGCGGCGGGGGTGCGGCGAGCTTATAGGAGGGGAGAGCCGGCCCTGATTGGTGGAGGGGTGCGTGCCACGGATCGGCGGCCACGAGTCGTTTGATACGATCTCAGCCGTTCGCCGCTGTGGGTGCTGGACGGCGCGGATGCGCCTCGGCAAGGATCGCTGACGTGGCGGAATGGTGGGCGGGGAGCAGACGGGCTTCGGCCCGCGCGCGCATACGGAATACCAATTGGGTTTCCTCCGTGGCGGGAATTTGAGTTCAACTCTTACTGTTTTTTTTTCATGGACATTTTGCTTTCCGGAGCAAAAAAAATTCTTTCAGCAAAATTTGCAAATTACAAGTAATATGCATTTTTAATCTTTCAAACACATGCAAAATACCAAGATCCTTTTCATGATAGCAAGCATAAGTTTAGAGAGCTTGTCTTCACTAGAGAGGTTGCAGCCTTGCAGGGGTAGTCTTGCTCACCACCAAGATTTTAGCCCTCTAGGATAAATAATAATAATTTACTTTAAGAAAGATGCAAGAAAGATATTGAGAAACAGTAAAACGGAGCCACCTAGGAGCCTCCACAGCGATTTTGGCTCGTCAGCCATCCAATCATGCTCATCGACGCTCTGGATCAATTGGTCATCCCAGCACTTCACATCGTTACGCACTTACGCTATAATTACGCACCGCATGTAGAGCACACGCTGCACACCGTTTAATGGGCCGCTACTCCGCAGAATGAATGAGCTGCGGTTTCCGTCCGTAGTCGGGCCGTAAGGTAGAAGGCCCAGTCCAGTCCCATATCATGATTCGTCCAGGTTTCCGTTCGGCGACGCAATCTCCATCCCCGAGCTGCGAACTGCTCCTCTGTTCCTCGACGCCCTGCCGCCGCCGTCATCCGTCTCGGCGTCGAGCTAGGTTTGCTTCTGCCTCTGTGCCCTCCACTCCCCCTCTGCAGGCCCCCACGGTGGCTATCTTTTTATCTCTTTTTTAATGTCGCGTCCTGCAGTGTTCTTCCATGGCGGCTGCGGCGGACACACGCGCCGTCGGCGTCGATCACCGGCCGTCTTCCTCCTCCTTCCATCTTGTTGCCCTTGCAGCTGTAACGCACGTCCCTCCCCATTCTGTACCTAAAGATGATCACCCTATACTGGGGAAGCGGCGGCGGAATCATGGCGACGAAGCTTGACACACCCTTCTGTAAGTTCAGCTGGTGGTTGACGTTACTTGTTGTCTGTGTGCCTACTTTTCTTGCATATTACCTTTTTTCACACGAGATTGTTTTAGATCATCTCCCTTTCCACTCATGCGGTCTGTTTCTGTATTTTTCAGATGATGACCCTACACACAGCCTAGGGTCGTCACATTCTGTAACTTCTCTGCTGCAGATCTCTGGGAACAGAAAATGAGGTCCAATGCATATGCCGCTTATGGTGTTCTAAGTGCCTAGGGAGTTCATTCACAGCATCATGCTTTTCTTGAGCAGGTGACACTGTGACACACAGTTTCTACTCTGGTGGTTATTTTAACAGTACATCATTAGCTGGGAGTTGTTATCATTTAAGCCTTCTTATAGGAAGCTGTTGTAGTGCTCTGGTCCCAGGAAGCGTTAAGGCAGTTTTATTGATTGTAAAAGCAATTGTAAGGATTCTTTACTTATGCATCTCAGGCTACCAATTGCTTTGCTGCATATTGTTGCAGATACTACATGCCACCCTTCCGCGTTTGATCCTCGCCTTCTTGAAAATTACCAAGTTTGCGCCTTGCCAGTCCGGTATGTAGCCGTTGCTTTGTTTTTACTTACTAAAATTTCCCTCAACATTGCAGCTCCTAACGCCTTTTATCTTGGTAGATTATTTTATGTTGTTATCACGGGAAGCTATAAAGTTTCTTGGCAATGGCAAGTATGCTATTTCTTGACATAGGTTTCCAAAATACTAGAATCAAGAACATCTTACAGACCAACCGCAGATTAGAAAATCGAGAATTGCATGATTTGAGAAAATACCTGAAAGGAGAAGAAATTAGTTAGAACCATCAAATAGACCAAATCAGAATCAAGAGAAGTGTGGGACAACACTTCCTGTATAGCTCATCTGCAACCTATTTGTCAGACATGCTCCCCTGTAAGACTTTGTAATTTTTCTTTTGATGCTTCTACCATTCCATTTTTTCTCTAATATTTTATTATTTTCGTTGCTAAGATGACGAGCGCGGCAACGCGCGCATTTATGTTCTAGTTCTATACAATAGCATACAGAGTAAGAACAATTCTAGCAAGTGTACTACTGGAAAGAGCATTTCAATACACAATTAAGCAAAAAAAGGAGCAATTCATTTGGAGCTAAAATGGCCCGTCATAGTTCGGTCAAATTTATCTACTTGAATATTTAAACAAAACTAATCAAACTTGGAGTGACTTCGATGGCCTAAAACCAGAATACGCCATCAGCGAAGCGGTAAGCACGCGTGGGTTATGGGCCTATGGATCGATAACAGATGGGATTGTACCCATTTAAATGAAGGATTATCCCCAAAAAAACAGACGGTGACGAGGACTCGCCGGCGTGGAGATGGACGGCGGTGCTCGGTGATGTTCTAGACGTTTCGGGTATGACGAGCACTACCGAACGGTGAGTCGCACTGTGGTGGGGATCGACAAAATGGATATAAGACCCTCAACTCATTGCAAAAACCACTGCATTTTCAGTTACGCGAAATGCATGATCTAATTTTTTGCAGCAGGATCATCAACTCATTTCAGTTACCCCTAGAGTGAAAAGAAATGATAGAAATGGCATCATAGAGATGAGTGCCAGAAGAGCGACAATGCAATGATTATACAACCAGCATCGCAGCAAACATTGTTCAGCCATTGGACTCAACGCCTTCAGCAGTTTTGAACTGCGAGGCCAAAACAGACAGGGGTTTCCCCCTCTCCCTGTTCTGTCAGGAGAACAGACCAAGTTTAGCTAGTATTTTTTTTTTTGAGGATTAGTTTAGCTAGTAGAAGAAGCACAAGAGCTGCTCAGTTTTTTCAACCTATATCTATTCCATCTATCTATAGGCAAAAGTAGGCGTCCAACTCTGCTTTCATCGTATCCAAGGCAACGGAACTTGTGTCAGGACTCCAGCTCTCATCATTCTCTACTCTGCATAGACATCCGGGTGCCGCAGCGCATCATAGGCTGAATCAGCTGAAATAATGAGGAAGTTAAGCTGCAGACCGCCTTTCGAATTCGTACCAAGAAGACCTCAGAAAAAGAACAAACTTGGACATATTTGGCTGATTTTTTTACTGTTTCAGTTATGTTTGAAATCAGTTTTCATAAAACAATACTCTACATTGTTCCACTGTTTCAAGAAGTGATTTCGACTGTTTTATTAATTCAAAAAAGGGATTTCAAAAGCCTCATTTAAAAATTAAATTAAAAGTCTCATTACAATTATTTCAAAAGACCCATTTCAATTATTTTGAAATACCAATTTTTTTAAAGACTAATTATAATATTTTTCTAGACACGGAGACACCCATTTCAATGGTTTCAAACTACCAATTTCAGTTATTAAAAAAGACTTATTCCATTTTTTAGATCCATTTCAATTATTTCAAAATACACGTTTCAATTATTTTAAAATGGGCCATTTCAATTATTTCAAATGACCCATTTCAGTTATTTCAAAAGTCACATTTCAATTATTTCAAAAGGGTCATTTCAATTATTTCAGAAGACTCATTTCAATTATTTCAAAAGTCCCATTTCAATTGTTTCAAAAGGCCATTTCAATTATTTGAAAGGTCCAATTTCAAGTACTAAAATATGAAATTGAAATAACTGAAATCAGATTTTTGAAATAATTTAATTGTTTATATCAAAAACTTTTTAGTAAATGAGCTTGACTAGTTCGTGTTCATGCATATGTTGATCGATATTGCGATCTAGATAGCATCAATATCATTATTGTTGGGTACTCGACAACTCATCCAACTATGAGTGCCATCAAAAGAAAAGAAAAAACTGGCAAGAATTTGGTTATGGTTGACTTGACTTGAGTACCAAGGACTGAAATAATAAGACCGAAACACACGAGCTGCCAGTGCCTGCAGGTAACCCTTGTGCTGTGTCCAACTGCCAATGCCGTACCAAGGACTGAAATAATCAGATAGCTCATCCAACTGCCAATGCCATTATGATTCGAAAAACACTTGCAAGGATATGATTATGGTTGACTATCCGGCTACTGTCTCTGTTGCAACCATTGCTAGAGCTCAAGAAAGGATAAGTTTGAATATCCCTGAATGTTACCAACCTAATATTGCTTAATCCGTTTGACAATTACTTTTTGTAAGAATCGGGTTGGTGCTGAATTTCTCTACTCAGATTACTCCCCTATGAGCGTTCAGGGGAAAAGTGCATAAGGATGTTCAGAAAAAAAGGTTGTGAAGCTTCGAACCGCGAGGGGAAAACAGAAAGGTTCCTCTTGCCAGGAGAATGGCTCAAGTTTAGCTAGCCGAAACACACGAGCTTCTGGGTTTTCAAGGCGTTGTTCTGAATTCTTCTGAAGAGGTGAACTGTGAAGAAGAAGAAGACATTGACATCCGGCTACCGTGGCTGGCCTGCCATTGCCTGAATTAAGCCTGAACAATGAAGAAGTTGGCACCATACCACAGATCAATAATCTCATGTTGCTGAAACAAGACATTAAAAGACATAGGATGCAGCTGCTGTACACAACCTGAAAACAGTGTGGTGTGCAGAAACTGGTATTCATACAGAGCTCCTGGATAAAATCTGAATTTTGTTCGTACGTAGAAACCCCTTTACTGCTTACAGGAAGAACCCACTATGTATTTCAGTTATGCACGAAATGCATAGTCTAGAGGGATGCAGGACCATCAACTCGTTGCAAAAAACACTGCATTTTCCAGTTACGCGAAATGGATGATCTAAATTTTTTTTTTTGCAGGATCATCAACTCATTGCGAGAACCCCTACAGTGAAAAGAAAGGGTTGAAATCACATCATAGAGATGAATGCCAGAAGATCGATAATGCAACGACTACTAAAACCAGCATCACAGCAAACATTGTTCACCCATTGGGCGCAACGCCTTCAGCAGTTCCGAATCATATAGAACCGTGAGGCCGAAAAAGACAGGGTTTCCCCCTCTCTCTGTCCTGTCAGGAGAACGGGCCAAGTTTAGCTACTACAAGAAGCACAAGAGCTGCTGAGTTTTCTCAACCTATAACTATTCTGTATATCTATAGGCGAAAGTAGGCGTCCAGTTCTGCTGTCGTCGTATCCGAGGTGGCGAACTTGTGTTCGGACTCCAGCTCTGATCTTTCTCTACTCTGCGTCGACATCCGGGTGCCGAAGCTCATCATAAGCTGAACCAGGAGAAACAATGTGGAAGTTAAGCGGACCAATGATCAATAACAGTATACTGACAGAATGAAGAAGGCAAAACCCCAAAAAATATAATGTTCAAGGAATAACAGTATAATGACAGCATCAAGAAGGCTTTTATGCCCTGTCTATTGTAGGATACATCCTGAATTTTGTTCGTTGGTTAGAAACTTAATTAGTATATTCTTTGTGAAGATGAAATGAGATGACTGAAGTTGGTTTGGCATTTTAGGCTCCATAATTTCTACTAGCAGCAAAATGTTATGAAATGGACGAACTGAACTATCTGGACCGAGAAAAGAAATGTGGAAACGGTAGTTTCTACTAGGTTCAGAGTTCAGAGTTCAAGACCATATTTTACAATTTGTACACAGACTGATAATTCCACATGGCATTGGCACCCAATATTCAGAGTTCACCTACTTTTACTTTTCTACAAGACCAAAACAAGTTTCAGACAAGTCCCAAGTCCTAACAGTAAAACCTAACATAATATCCATTTTTCAAGCAGGATAAGATTAGCACTCCACTAAATTAAGACCTCGAATTACTCATGAAATTTGTTCCCCCAATAACCAACTAATGCAGCAATCTACAAGACGACCAAAATAAAACCAAAAATATCATGACCATGCTCCATGCAGCAAGAATATAGTAGTATCCACACCAAGATCTGCACATTCTACATAACGAATTCAGTAAGTCGTGGAGAGAGGCTCTCAACAGGGGTCCCGGACAGCATGACGACGAGCTCGAGTGTCTCGCCGGAGCCGCCGTGGGGCAGGTCGACGACGAGCGGGGTCAGCCTCCCGTAGCGGCCGGCTCGGACGCACATGACGAAGGCGTAGCGCCGGGGCAGCGGCAGGTGGAGGCGCATGGCCAGGTCCTTCCTCAGGTTGTACACGCAGCTCCCCTGGAACTGGAACTGGAACCAGCCGTCGTCGGTGTAGAGCCGGAAACGGATCAGCCGCCACGCCGGAGGATACTCCTGCACCAAAGAACCATGAACTGTTGTGTCAAGAAGCAATTCGAGAGCTATCAAGAAGCGGCCGGGTCTCACCCGAAACGGTGGTGGAAGGCGAGGCGGGCCCTCTCTGGCGGGGATGGGCTCGACGCTCCAGTAGAACGCGGCGGGGAAGCTGCCGTGGACGCGGAGGTAGTGGCCGCCGGCGTTGCGGAGCCGGACGTCGTTCGGGAAGCCGCCCCCGTCCCCGCCCCCGATGACCTGCCACATGACGGGCCCCACCCCGGGCTGGTCGTTGCTGCGCTGCTCGACGCGGAAGTGACCGGGCCCGCGCGGCAGCGGTGTGTCCGTGACGGCGAGGTAGCGGCCGTAGGCGGCGCTGTGGAGGAGCAGGTACGGGCCGTCGCCGTTGGCGCCGTGGTAGAGGTGCACCGCCCAGGCCACGTTCAGTGTCGCGCGGTGCTGGCAGAGGGTGACGCTCTCCCCGTCGTCGGCGGCGAGGAGGTACTTGCCACGCCCGCGGCTCCGCAGCCGCACGTGCTGCCTGTCGTGGAACTGCTCCATTGTCGCCGGTGCTGTGCCGCTTGGACGTAGAGAGAGAGGACGAGGGAGAGGCTCGTTCTTGGTTCGCTGGGGCTCCGGCCGGCGACGAGAGGCGAAAGAAAGATGTTGGGTGCGGCGGTTAGTTTGAGCGCCAAGCCGAGGTATTTCTAGGTGCCAGACGCCATGGCCGTTCCGGGCTTTGGGTACGAGCTGGGCTTCTCTGACATCTTTTCGGCCCAACCCATACTCGAGAGCACCGCCTCTCTTACCTTCAGTTTCCTTACCGAACCGCCTCCCGTACCTTCACTCATTTGCTACAATTTTTCTAGTGATGACTTTATATGTATATAATTTTTTTGCGAGAAACTTTCAATCTAATCATCTTTAAACATGGCATTACAAAAAACAAACAGAGGTAATAGAAGTTACAACTATGTCTGTCGACCACCTAGTGACGACTACAAGTACTGGAGCAAATTGAAGGCTCGCCGCCGTCATCGCCCCTTTACCGGAGCCGGACAACCCTTGTTGTAATAGACAACCAGAAAGACGTCGTGCTAAGGCCCAATAGGACTAGTTGAGATCATGTTTCCCCGTGTGTAATACAGAATGTTGAAGAGAGGAATACAAAGGCTATTGTCAGGTTGTGTCAGCTTTACTCAAGGAGAGAGAGGGAGGGATTGTGATATCTCTAGAACTAAATCTCCCATTTTCAACAAAATCATGTCTTCGAATTAAAACCATTAAGCTACGCGCGGTCAACCAGCTATGCCATGTGGCGCAAGTTGGTTGGCCGCGGTGTGAAATCTTTTGGAATTTTTTAGATGAACCTATGGATTGCTTTTTAAATGTATTTTTTAGATGAAAATGAGGACCTCTGGTATTTTTTAAATAGAGGGTTATTCAAAGTGGCACTCGTTGATAGTCTGTTGTGGTAATTTTATTCTTTTTACTTCTTTTTTAGATGAAGGTGATGATTTCTTTAGATGTTTTCTTAGACGGAGGCGATGACTACGTATTTTTTTAAATAAAAACATGCGCACACCTTCACTTCAAGCGGCGCCACAGGGTGGCGCCCCAACCACTAGTTTATACCAACAAGAACAAACTGGGACATATTTGGCTGATTTTTATTTTACTGTTTCAGTTATGTTTGCAATCAGTTTTCATAAAACGATACATTGTTCCATTGTTTCAAAAAGTGGTTTCGACTGTTTTACTAAGTCAAAAAAGGAATTTCAAAAGCCTCATTTAAAAATTAAATTAAAAGTCTCATTATAGCTATTTCAAAAGACCCATTTCAATTATTTTGAAACACCGATTTTTTAATGTCTAATTTTAATATTTTCTAAACACCCATTTTAATGGTTTCAAACTACCAATTTCAATTACTAAAAAAGACTGAATTCATTTTTTAGAACCATTTGAATTATTTCTAAATACACATTTCAATTATTTTCAAAAGGGCCATTTCAATTATTTCAAAAGACCCATTTCAGTTATTTCAAAAGTCACATTTCAATTATGCCAAGGGTCATTTCAATTATTTCAGAAGGTTCATTACAATTATTTCAAAGGGCCATTTCAGATATTTGAAAGGTCCAATTTCAAATACTAAAATATGAAATTGAAATAACTGAAGTCAATTTTTGAAATTATTTAATTGTTTATATGAACAAATCTTTTTAATAAATGAGCTTAACTTGTTTGTGTTCATGCATATGTTGATCGATATTGCGATCTAGATAGCGTCGATATCGTTATTGTTGGCTACTCGACAACTCATCCAACTATGAGTGCCATCAAAAGAAAAAGAAAAAAATGGTAAGATAGTTTCTTTAATTTCTCTACAATTTTTAAAATAAAAATATTTATAATTTTTTGAACAAAATTTGTAAAGGAGAACATTTTTTGAAATTTTGAACAAATTCCTGTGTATGGCACCGTCTACTCCTAGTCGGCGCTTTAACCGCCGGTTAGGAATTGGCGCTCGCTTGCTAGTAGGTTGTGGCCTATTAGGCCTGGTATAATGCTAGGTGCTTAGGGAGGTGCTTGAAAAATAAACCGATTTTCTGAAACACCGGTGTCTATTTCTGTAGGAGAGACGCCTAATTAAGCGTCTGCTATGTACAAATAAGTACCGGTGTTAAGAAAAGCCTGGTTTGTTTCTCCAAGCACCTCCCCTAAGCACCTTGCATTGTACAAGGCCTTATTGTGCCAGCTTGCTCGCCTTCTCGCCAACTTCACACGCTCACTTGCTTCAGCCGCTACCTTTGAAAAAAGTTCACAAGTTTACAAAATAGTTCATGAATTTGAAAAGTGTTCAAGAGTGAAATTTTAAAAAGTTAATGAATTTGGAAAAGTTCGCGAGTTTGAAAGTTGTTACGAGTTCAATTTTTTACAAGATCATGAATTTGTAAATGGTTCATAGATTGGAAAAAAATGTGAATTGAAAATTGTTCATGAGTTAAAATTTTAAAAAGTTCACGAGTTTGCTTTTTTTCACAAATTTGGAAAGCAATTGCAGATTTGAAAAAAATGGTTCGCAGCATTGTAAAAAGTTCACAAATTCAAAAGAAAGTTCATGAAAAATAAAAATAAAAATAAAAAGGAAAAAGAAAGAGAAAGACCAAGCGAACACCGTGCTTGAAAAAACCAAAAGAAAAATCGCCCAGAAAAACCTTGCAGAACTTGAACCTGAAAACAGTGTGATGTGGAGAAACTAGTTTTCATGTAGAGCTCCTGGATAAAATCTGAATTTTTCCATGCGTTAGAAATCCCATTACTACTCACAGGAAGAACCCAGTACTTTTTTCAGTTATACACGAAATGGATATTCTAAAAGGGATTGTAGCAAGTTGTCCTCGGTTTCTTTGACATTGTGTTTAACCGTCCATTCATGTATGACATTTGGGTTAATGAACCCAATGTCATAGATTTGTTCTTTTCTGCATTCGACGATCTTCAATCTGCATAATATAGCGAGGATAATTATATATGCATGCAATGAAAGAGCTAACTATATATAGAGACTTAATTACAAAGTAGTACTTACAGACAGTAGCAAGTCACGAGTGATTTGTCGAGGGCCTTTTGATTGTATAACTGGAAAACTCGTCAAATTCAACAGAAAACTGATCCAGTCCAACGAGGTCGTGCTCCTCTTTAATTCTCATCGTCAAAGCATCCTCCCTAGACTCGTTGCAGGTTTTCATGTACCATTCATGGAATCTTTGCATCATCGTTGTTAGAGGAGGACTTCCATCTTTGGCGAGAGGCTTCCCGTACTGGCATCTGATTTCGTCCACCTCCATTGTTTCAAACTCTACATCATTGCCCAGGTAATCAGCAGGATTGGTGCCGGGCACCATCCCCGGAAGATTAGTGACGATATCGCTAGACACCTTGAGCGGGGGGTACGATTGGTTCGCCTGTTCGCCGAGCTGGGGATTTTTTTCCCACTTCTTCGTTGTGCTAACCTTACATCACTGCAAGTACTTCCCGACCGCTCCGCTTCCTTATATGTCCTTTGAATAATGCACTCATAGTTGGATTGCGACGGAGGCGCTGGTGGTCGCTTCAGGGTATCGATAGTGCGCTTCGCTTTCACCGGATCTATCGTCTCCTTCGGAGGTGGAGGTTTCTTTGCAAAATGGTCCCTCACTTGGGCTTCACAGATCTCCGCGTTTTCCTTCTAGGTCTTCTCGTATGGTAACTTTTCTAGAGGCTTGAGAGATGGACCGTATCTGAATTGGCTCCTGCCTCTGGCTGTACTGCTAGCAGCCGGAGCGGCGGCGTCTCTCTTCCGTCGTTGCTTACGAGGCGGAGAAGGAGGCGGAGTGCTCCGACGCGCCGGAGGAGCCGGAGCGGCGGCGTCTGTCTTTCGCCATTGCTGACGAGGCGGAGGAGGAGGTGGACTGCTTGGACGCGCCAGAGGAGGCGAAGGAGGAGGCGGAGTGCTGGCCTCACCGCCGGAGGAGCCGTAGAAGGAGGCGGAGTGCCTTGATCACTTGCCGGAGGAGGAGGAGGCGGAGTGCCCTGACTCGCCGGAGGAGGAGGGGGAGGAGGAGGCGGGGCGTCCAGTTCGGAAGCTTGATGTACTCCTTCCGCCATAGATATGTAGTCCTCAGAGCATAACTCAGTTGAGTCTCCCCTTCACTTGTAGGGTGGTCAAGCTCGAGCTCCTTAAATCCCTTCATTACTTCATCCACCGACACAATAGCATAGCCATGTGGAATCGGACGGCAGTGAAAAGTTCCGTCGGGTTGAGGAGGTGCATGATGGCAGCTAGAACTACGTTGGTACACTACTAGGAAAAAGCCTATACACAGAGGTATATCAGTAGCGCTGGTTAAAATAGGGCGCTACTGCTACTTTGTAGTAGCGCGTTCCAGAAAAGTGCGCTATAGCTACAACTATAGCAGCAGCGCGTGTGCAGCAAAAAGCGCTACCACTATAAATCCCACCATGTTGGCGGTAGGCTAGGAATAGTAGTAGCGGTTCCGCGCAAAGCGCGCTACCACTATGGTCGTTAATGGCTTCAGAACCACATGGAATCACATTCAAGTATTGTATTTTTTTCCTGTTCACAGCTATCATCGGAGAAAACAATGACAATAGCATTGCAGTAGCCTTCTGTTATGTTCTAATCATGTTTGTAGTACCATGTATCATCAGGCATTTACATAGTTATTGAGTAACGTGGCATTATCTATATTCATGCATTGGGTAAAAAAATCATTGGATACACGTTATTATTTTTATATTTGGTCAAGAAGTAGAATACAAAGTTTTTGTTGTGCTTCAAAAGGACTTTTTTAGCATATTTGCTTTTGTGTATATTTGGTTATCTAATGAGCTGTATATTTGGTTATCACTGGATGCACATTAGTACTAGGATTCTTTTTTTTTTAACAGGAGTACTAGGATTCTTATGCATGTCTACTGTTGTTTAGGAAACTCAAGACATGATGGTTCCGTTTTGGACGAAAAAGAAAAGTAGCACCACTGTGTTAAACCAATGCTTAGGTGATTAACTGCAGATCAAACAATTTTTATCCCTTGTTTGCATAATATGGAAGTACACATGGTTATTGGTCAGTGACCTTCTTGGCATATGTAAATTTTCTGCGTTCTGAATTTTTAGCCCTTGTGATTCTTGTAGGTTATGCTTTATTCAGGCGTATAACTTTTACGTCCATTGTTCTACATTTTACTTAAACACATATTTGACACTTTGTACAATCTGCAGAGGAGTTCTACATTATTTCATTAGTCAATTTACAGCATGTCAAATGGAGCATCTTATTTAGGGGTAAAATCAACTTCCCTCTGAAGTCTGCTGCTGGTCACACTCTTTTATATGATGGTCTGACCTGGTCACTCTCTTTCGACAGTCGATACATATTTTCTCTTGGGTAATTTGCTTCACCTAAGCTTCAGTAGCACTTTCTATCATGTATTGTGATTCACCTTTAATGTTAGTCTTTTGTGCATGGCCCCTTGAGTTCATGCTATCAATTTTTCTTTCTCACTGTAAGGTAGTCTGACCTGACCTGTTTGTGTCATCTGAAAAGGGGATTTTCCTTTTCTTTTTTAAAAAAATATATATTATTTTTAGTTGTATATTATAAAAGGATTGGGCATGGAGGGTTCAGATCCACATGCAAGTGTTTGTGTATATACTGTATCTCTGTATATCTTTCCAAATTCCATCTTGCCTTACCATATATTTTTAAAAGAACGATTGTTTTGTGAGTTATCCGTGTACTTGTGTTATGTTGTCACTGACCATGAGTATATAACAATTTGTTGGACAAAACTATTCTTGTGGTTTGTGCCAAGGTTGGGCACCATCTTAAAATATAAAATGATAACGTTGCCAAACATTTTTATGTTGAAGGACCAACAAGAAAGGATTTCTTCCGGCAGCATAACAAAGAACCCATTGGGTGGATGCAATACCCAAATGCATTTTTCACTAAATCTTTTTAATTAACTAATTACAGTGGCAGAGCTAGATGGGGGGATAGCTCGAGAGGCAAAGGGCCAATACATTAATTCCTGAGCGGTCCAAAAACTATAATTTGTTGAACTAAGCACCCCAAGAGATTTTTTATTCACCCATTTTGTCAAGGTTGGGGGTTTAATGTAAGTTTCTCTGCTATTAAAACTGCAACTTTCCATACTGATTCTATCCATGATTAAGTTTTGGGTGTGGGCACCGGCAGGAGATCAAGCACTCCGTCCTCTGCCAGGTCGCCGCTGCCGCCGGGGACATGGACGTGCACGTGGGTCCGTCAGTCGCTGGCAAACGAGGTCGCGTCCGCGCGGAGCACCGCTCTCCTCCCTGCTGCCAGCGACGCCCTCCTGTCTCCTCTGCACCAGTCTACTCCTTGATGTCTCTCTCCCTCTCAATCTATTCTTTTTGTTGTTTGTTTTCCCTATCTCACATAGGAAAGCTCTTGAACCACCAGAACGCTGAATCATGTGCATATTTGCTACCCTAGGAAAGAAGGATATAAAACTGAACTACAAACATCTGTAGTAGAGCATCCAGCATAAAGGGTTGTGGATGTCCCATTGCTGCACGAACTGAACCAAGGATGTTTAGCAACTAAGTTCCTTTTTTGTGGCATCAACACGAGGATGAGATTCATAATTGAGAGCATCATGTGTTCATAATATATATTTGGTGGTAGCAACTGAACCAAGGATGCTCATGGCAAGTTTTATTGCAATATAAATCATTTGGTTTGGAAACACACCTGCTAAAAAAATAGATTGATCTTTTCTTAAATTAAGGGAGCGCCTGGAGCTCAGCTGAATGAGATATAGTTATGTCTCATTCAGCTGATGTCAGGCTGACATCATCCCGTTTGTTGGCTGCCCGCTTTGCCCATATTGTTTTACTGTGGGTTGGGGTTGTGCGTTGTTGGGCTCGGTAAGATGGGCTGGCATGGGGTGCATTGTGTGGCGCTCCAAGACGTGCTTTTGTTTTCTCCTTTTGTTTGTTCTTTCTTTGTAATTTTGTGAACAAATAGGCCACAACTATTTTACGTATAAGCCTTTGTATGTACGTACTTTATTGCTAGGCTGAATGTGTTATGTGGAACGAGAGCATGCGGTAGGAGAACACACGTATATTCCCCGGCAAAAAAAAACAAACGTATATTCTTAACAAAAAAGGAGAGGATATGCACGGGATGATAGAGGGACATGCACCGTATTCCGACTTTGGGTGAGGTTTTTTCTTTTCTTTTTTCATTTCGCCAGTAGGAAGCGTTTGGCGCACAGGCCATGCCCGGTCTTGTGCCTCAGCTTGTTTAATATTTCTGAAAAATATATTAAACAAATTGCTTATGAAATGTTAGATGGCTAAAATTAAGGAAAAGTATTATACACCGGTAAATTAAAAAAAATAGGTTCGAACTTAAAAAAATGGTCTTCAAGTATTTAAAAACATGTCACCGTGTATTAAAAATTTATTCATCATGTATTTACAAAGTGTTACCGGGTATTAAAAAACCATTCGTTGAAAAAAATCACGACATGTTTCTAAGGATATTAGTTTGCATATTTGAAAGAAAATAATGCCGCACATTTAGAAATTATTCACGAAAATGGTTATAGTGTATTCGAAACTGTTCACTTCATGTTTGGAAAATGTCGTCGTGTATTTATGAATGTTCACCACATGTATAAAAAATATTAGTGAATCGGAAAAAAATAGTTGTTAATTCAAAAAATGTTCAAGACAAATGTTCATCATGCATTTAAAAAAATGTTCAATGTTTGTCAAAAAAATGTTCCCGTGTATACAGAAAGATATACAGTGTGTATTACAAAAGTGAACATGTACTTGAAAAAATACAACTATGTAGGGGTACTGGGTTCGGAACGAGTTGCGTGCCGAGATTAGACATGCAACTATGTCATGCATGAGTTGCATGTGTTGGCTTGGAAATGCAACTGGGTCAGGAGGGTTTACATGTTGGGATTGGACATGGAACTAGAGGTCGAGGCAAGTTGTGTGTTACAAAATAAAGCACAAGCCTTGTTGCGAGTGAAAGGGTGGGCTTGCAACTAGGAGAACTACGAGCTGAGTTACGAGTTGAGGATGGACTTACAGCTGGGACAACTACAAACTATGAGACCAGTTGCGAGTGAAGGGTCGACTTGCAACTGGGATAAAACAAACTACGGTCCTAGTTGCGAGTTCAAGGATGGACTTGCAACTAGGATGAAAGACAAAACCACAGGCCCAGTTGCGAGTCAAGGATGGGCTTGAAACTGGGATAAAAAAACTACAAACCTAGTTGCGAGTCGAGGGTGCACTTGTAACTGAGACAAGTATATAAAACTACGATACATGTTACGAGTTGAGGCTGGACTTGCAACTGAGATGAAAAACAAAACACATCCCAGTTGCGAGTCGAGGGTAGACTTGCAACTGGGACATCAACAAACTATGGGACCAGCGAATCGAGGGTGGACTTGCAATTAAGACAACTGCGAAAAAATGACTCAGTTGTGAGTCAAGGGTCAACTTGCAACTATGATGAAACAAACTACGGTCCCAGTTGCAAGTCTAGGGTTGACTTGCAACTGGGATGAAAAACAAAACAGGTGCCTAGTTGCAAGTCGAGGGTGAGCTTGCAACTGGGAGAACTATGAGCCCAATTACGAGTCCAAGTTGAACTTGCAACTAGGACAACTACAAAATTACAAGCCCAGTTGCGAGACAAGGGTCGACTTGCAACTGGGATGAAACAAGTGCACTCCCAATTGCGAGTCAATGGTGGACTTGCAAATGAGATGAAAGACAAAACACAGGCCCAGTTGCGGGTTCAAAGGTGGGCTTGCAACTCGGAGGGTGGGCTTGCACCTCAGAAACTACGAGCCCAATTGCGAGTCAATGGTGGACTTGCAACTGGGACAACTACGAAACTACGAGCCCGGTTGCGAGTTAAGGGTCGACTTGCAACTGGGATGAAACAAGCTATGAGCTTGGTCCAATGAAAAGGTAGACTTGCAACTGGGATGAAACAAAACACATGCTCTAGTTGTGAGTAGAGGGTGAGCTTGCAACTTGGACAACTACGAGCCTAGTTTTGAGTCGAGAGGGACTTGCACCTGGGACAACTATGAAACTACAAGTCAGTTATGAGTCAAGGTCGACTTGCAACTGGGATGAAACAAGCTATGGGCCCAGTTGCGAGTTAAGGGTGGACTTGCAACTGAGATGAAAAACAAAACACATGCTCCAGTTGCGGGTCAAGGGTGGGCTTGCAAGTCTGACAATTACGAGCCTAGTAGTGAGTCGGGGTGGACTTGCACCTAGGACAACTACGAAACTACGAGCCTAGTTGCGAGTCAAGAGTCGACTTGCAACTAGGATGATACAAACTACATGCCCACTTGCGTGTCAATGGTGGACTTGCAACTGGGATGAAAAACAAAAACACATGCTCCAGTTGCGAGTCGATGGTGGACTTGCACCTGAGACAACATACGAAAATACGAGCCCAGTTGCGAGTCAATGGTCGATTTGTAACTAGGATGAAACAAACTACATGCTAGTTGTATGTCAAGGGTGGACCTATAACTGGGATGAAAAATAAAACACATGCAAAATAACCAGGGTCAAAGATCGGTCAGTGAGAAGATGGGGGATAAGCTTCATAGTTGAGCCCCCAAAACGACAACACATATAGGCCAATGTGAAAATAAATGTGAGAAGATGACGACACAAAACAAATGGGACAAGAGGACGCGCGACAAAAAAGAACAAGCTGACATGAGTGTGCATGATCGAGTTTGTGCAAACATTAAATAAAACAAACCAGTCAATTAATTATAGACTTAGATGAGCTAAAACTTATCTAGATTAGATTTAGCAAATATGAAAACGAAAAAACTAGTTACACTCCTCTCTAGCTACACGGTCAAACCAAAATAAAAGAAAACAAGGAATAAAAAGACACGTGTCCCTCCAAAAAAAGCTAAGCCCACAAAAAAATCAATACACTAAACATAATAACTACTCACTCAAAATTGTCATATCGGGTTTCACTGTTTCACGAGGAACAAACAGAAAACACGACCCAAGGACAATGAGCACTTAGAAGCACGTGTATCTAACGGGATATGAGTTAGATGGAACATTGTTAACTCATTTACATAATAATTAGCAAACCAATTCGAAACAGCACCTCAGATCGCGTCACAAAAACGCTCAACAAAAGATACATGCGCAAATAGATCGACAAGTAGACACAAAACACACGACGCGACACAGAGCGCGCGTGACAAAATAACCCGCAATCAAGATTTGCACAATATTTAAAGCGAACAAATGACAGAGTGAAAACAAGTTCATGAATTATAAACGAATAAATAAATAATAAAATAAAACATAAAAATAGAAAAGGTGAAAATAGAAAATAGAAAATATAAATAAAAACAAAAACAAAAAATCATGAATTTAAAATAGTTCACAATTTAAAATAAAGAATGAATAGAAAAAATAAAATAAAAAGGAAAATAAAACGGAAACAAAAAATAACAAATACTAGGAGTCAAATGAGAGTGTAGAAAAATGAGAGGAACTAGGACTGAATGCAGCACAGACTTGTGAAAAGAAATAGAAAAAGTCAATCGACCTCACACTTGCAACGACCTTCAAGAGCATAGGCTTGCGAAAACTAACGGAGCGACCTCGCACTAGCAACGACCCGCACACAAGCACAGCTAGCAACGACTCGGACACAGGCACAGAGCGAGACAACGCAGCAATCAGACAATTGCGTTTTGCACGAATATTAAAGACAGATGATCCAACGGTTCTGGACTATTTCAATCTAGATGAAATAGCAAACCTGTACAATAAATAGTCCATCGTTGAACCAGTGAAAAAAAAGATATTACAAAGAAAGGCCTGCCGGCCTTCACCGCAAAAAAAAAAAGCAAAACAAAGAAAGGCCTGTCGGCCTGGCAACGAATGACTACAACACAAAATTGCAGAGAGCCCGATACAAAAGCAGCCACACGCGAAAATGTACGAATCTTAGGGTATATATACATCCAACGGTCACAAAAGTGAATGAGACATAACTAAAACTCATCTAGCTGAGTTTTAGCAAATCCGTACTATTAAACCAGTTGTCCTTTGTATTATATCTGAGATCCATCAGACTATATCTGATTTTAGTGGTATACTCCCTCCCTTCCTAAATATAAGTCTTTTTAGAGATTTCAATATAGACTACATACGAAGCAAAATGAGTGAATCTACACTCTAAACTATGTCTATATACATATGTATGTAGTTTATATTGGAATCTCTAAAAGGACTTATATTTAAGAACAGAGGGAGTAGAAATCAAAATTGGTTTATTCACTCTTTGTTAAGCACTTGTCTCTAGATGACACATTTGATTGTTCTGGTGTTCCGTTTTATGTGGTTTGATATTATCAACCTAATTCGGTCTTTTGCAGATTATTTACAAAAGAAAATGATTGGGTGAAGAGTTGAAGGCCTGAAACCAAATGTTCCTAATCAGGAAGTTGACCCGCACAACTCCTCTGAAACAAGGCCAACCCTATGTGCAAAGATTTAAAGATCGTAAATATGTTTAATGTGGTCCAATATCGTATAGCACTATATTGCTTCATGCAGACCCTTTTTATCATTCATTTTTATTATTTAAATCTCTATATGGCCGTCATAGATGCTGCTATTACATGGATTTATTACTATTTTTCATGTGTTCTTGTAAATAGAACTCACTCATATATTTATTTGTCTACGGAGAGAGTAGTATAAAGTAAGCTTCATTTACATGGAAGTTAATTAATCTCAATATGAATTCAGAATTCAGTATCCACACGAATTTCATAGGATGCTTTGATCAAGACGTGCGTTGCACGTGTATGTTAGTAGTATATAGCAAAGGAAAACAAGGAAGGAAGGCAATCGCGCGCGTACGTGAGTCATCAAAACTCAAGTCAACCAAAGCATGGCTGCGTCGCTCCTCGCTGCTTCTCCCTCGTTGCTCTGCTTTTTTTTTCGTTTTTCTCCAGTCGAGACGGGAACTTCATTTTTTTTCATCTCACAATAAGTACTCCATCTCCCCTTAATAAAACTAATAATAGTAAGTACTCTATCTGTGTAGCATAAAAAAAAGTACTCTATCTATCTATGTATAAGAAAAAGAAAGAGAGAGATAAACGCACGGCCAAACAAACCTTAGTAGACTTGGGGTTTCGTCTCTTTTTTCCTTTCCACACACTGCAATGAATACACCGGCCGTCCGAAACGAAAGCGAACGGACGGACGGGTAGAAACAACACAAGAATGAATGATAAAAAAATAAACACACGATGATACCTTAGACGACCTCCCTCCATGGCGTTGTCGGTGCAGCATCCCGGAAGAGACACATGAGTGTTAGAGTAGTCATTATGGTATACGACTTCTAGTCCAAGTCAGTTTTGTATCCCTACTTTAAATCAGTTTGTACCCTCTTATATATTTTTGTATGCCGCATCAAATCATCAATAAGCAACCGTTTTATTCAGCTTTCATGGTATCAGATACCGGTCCCAGGGTTTAGGGTATGGCTCCGCCAACGCCACCGCCGCCGCCGCCGCCCGGCTACTTCGAGCGCCGGGCCGCACTCATCGCCAAGGCTGCCAACGCCGCGGCCGCTTCTCTCTCGGCCCTCACCATAGCTTCACAAAACTACCCTGCACCCATCCTCGCCGCACCAATATCTCTTGCTGACACAATCTCCGACGTCAGCCCCTACATCCCCATAGTTCTTGATCTCGCCGCCCACAACTACTACCATTGGAGACATCTCTGCGATCTCCACCTCGGCCGCTGCAACCTGCGCTCGCATGTCGCCGCCAACTGTCTTCCCCGCCCCAACGATCCGCAATGGTTGAAAGACGATCTCGCGATCGTCCAGTGGTTCTACACCCGCATCACCACCGAAATCTTCAACATGCTTGATCACGACGGCGCCACCGCTGCCAACATCTGGCACTCCCTCCGTCAGCTCTTCCAAAGCAACACCGACGCTCGGAAAAACGCTCTCCACACCGAGCTTCGCAATATGGTGCAAGGAGACGCCCCGGTGAACCTGTTCTGCCAACGCGTTAAGACCATTGGTGATGAGCTCCGCGAACTCGGCGATACAGTTAGTGACTCACAGCTAATCAATATCGTCGTCGTCGGCCTCAGCGAAGACTTTGACAAGCAAGCCTCGTTCATACCGATGATACGACCCCCTCCTACCTTCGCTGAAGTTCGTTCCTTGCTACAATTCGCGGCGGAAACACAAGCTCGCAAGGACTCTCGCCCCAAGGTCTTTCATGCTGCGGCTCATCCTCCTCTGCCATCTACACCAGCGCCGCCTTCCAGGCCGGCTCCTGCCGCCGGGCCGTCCGCATCGTCATCTGTTCAACCGCCCCCAGGCTGGCGTCCTAGTCCGAACTACCGTGGCAAAAACCCTATCTACAGGCCGCCGTCGACTCGTTCGGTTCCGCCTACGACATCACCAGCACCGAGTCCTGCACCACCCACCAGTGCTCCATCTGCGGTTGCATGGCGGCCTCCTCATGATCATTGGACGGGGCTTGGTCAAGCATGGCCCATGCCCTGATCCGCTCCATCCACCCTCGGTGCTCCGCCAGCATACTCAGGTGCCTGGCAACCCAGCCTTCGGCCGCCTACTGGTGCTCCCGGGGTTCTCAACCCCCGACAGCCGGCCAATGCCTATCACGCCGCCCCGACGTATGCTCCTTATGGCCATTACAGCACCGACGGCGGCGCCTACTACACACCTCAGCCGGCCGTGCTACCGACGCCACCCCCACCATAGTCGGCCAATGCCTACTACACTCCCAGCCGGCCCTACTGCCTTCACCATCGTATCCGCCGGCACTGCTTCCGACGCCACCCTCATCTGCGACGCCGAGCTGGGATCAAGCTGCCTTTCTCCAGGCCATGAATAACTTTGCTGCACAAGGAAACTCAGGTACGGATTGGATCTTTGATTCAGGGGCCTCTAGTCATATGTCTGCATCTAGTAATTGGTTATCTTCTTGCACTAAATCTCCTTTCCCTTCCATTATCCTTGGAGATGGATCATCTATTCCTATATATTATGTTGGTCAGGCTCAACTTCCCTCTTCCACCAAACCTCTTTTACTTCGCGATGTTCTAGTTGCACCCGCCCTCATTAAAAATCTTATCTCTGTTCGCCAATTTACTTGCGACAATCTAGTTTCGGCTGAATTTGACCCTTTTGGTTTATCTGTGAAGGATTACCTGACCAAGGCCGAGATCGCTCGCTTCAATAGCTCCGGTGATCTTTATTCTCTTAATGGAGTTCCTGCCGCCACCCCTCCAACATCCATGCTGGCCTCCGTCGATCTCTGGCATCGTCGCTTGGGCCATCCCAACCCCGCCGTCTTACCTTCTATGCTTAGTGAATTTACCATACCATGTAATAGGGACTCTCATAATTCTGCGTTTTGCGAGTCTTGTCAATTAGGCAAACATGTGCGTCTTCCCTTTAGTTCCTCTAGTTCTTGTAGCACTTATCCCGTTGAATTAATACATTGTGATTTATGGACCTCTCCCATTGCAAGTGTTTCGGGTTTTAAATACTACCTTGTTATCCTAGATGATTTCACCCACTTTGTCTGGACTTTTCCTCTACGCAACAAATCTGAGGTCCATTCTCTTTTCCTTAATTTTCAACGCTATGTGTCTGTTCACTTCTTCCTCCCAATTCGCTTTATCCAATGTGACAATGGTCGCGAGTTTGATAATATTAAAAATCGTACTTTCTTCTTACAACATGTCATCCTGCTTAGGTTCTCATGTCCCTACACCTCCCCTCAAAATGATAAAGCAGAACGCTCTCTTCGCACCCTCAATGATATAGTTCGCACTCTCCTCATTCAATCATCTATGCCTCCCAAGTTTTGGGCTGAAGCCCTACACATGGCCACCTTCCTTCTAAATATTCGACCTTCCAAAACTAAATCCAACACTCCCTATTATTCCCTCTTTCTTTCCCACCCCGATTACTCCGCGGTTCGTGTTTTCGGCTGTCTCTGTTTTCCCAATGCCTACGCCACTTCTGCAAATAAATTGTCACCACGCTCTATCCCATGTGCTTTTCTCGGCTTCTCTGACGAGCACAAAGGCTATCGCTGTCTCGACCTTCACACCGGACACGTTCATGTCTCTCGTCATGTCACGTTTGCTGAGCACATTTTTCCTTTCTCACAATGCACTACTACACCATCCAACACCCCTAGCTCCGCAAACACCCCCTCTACCCGTCCTTTCCAACTATATACTCCCCTACCTGCCGAACACAACTTATCACCACCACCATTAACACCCACCATAGCCAATCCCAACCATACACTCACCCCACCCGAGACGTCCCCAACACCCCTGACCCCTGCTCCCTCCCCAACACCCCCGGCCCCTACTCCCACTCCACCACCCAGCCCTGCTCCCACTCCACTACCCAGCCCTACTCCTTCGTCCGACTCTTCCGCTGCGCCGGACTCACCAGTACCCACCTTACCCCCTCGTGCTATTCCTACAACATCCCCGATTAATGATCATCGCATGCGTACTAGGGCCAAATCAGGATTTTATCAACCCCAAGACCGCCTAAACCTTCATACCTCCGTATCTCTCACTTCTCTTCCAAAGAATTACAAAACTGCTCTACTTGATCCCAATTGGGCCGTTGCCATGCAAGAAGAATATAATGCTTTACTTCAAAACAACACCTGGCAACTTGTTCCTCGTCCTCCCAATACAAATATTGTTTCTGGCAAATGGATTTTTCGCCAAAAGTTCCACTCCGATGGGAGCCTCTCACGATATAAAGCCAGGTGGGTTTGTCGTGGCTTTTCTCAGCAACAAGGAATTGATTACGAAGAAACCTTCTCTCCTGTTGTTAAACCTAGCACCATTCGCACCGTTCTTAGTGTTGCTGTCTCCTCTTCATGGCCCATTCACCAACTTGATGTTAAAAATGCTTTCCTCCATGGATCCCTTCAAGAAACTGTCTACTGCCAACAACCTCTGGGTTTTGAAAATCCATCCTTTCCAACTCATGTATGTCTTCTTCAGAAATCTCTCTACGGTCTTAAACAGGCCCCACGAGCTTGGTTTCAACGCTTCTCCTCCTTCATTCAAACAATAGGCTTCACTCCATCTCTCTCCGACACCTCTCTTTTTGTGTATCATCAAACTTCTGACACTGCCTATTTACTTCTCTATGTAGATGATATCATTCTTACCGCCTCCTCCCAAAAGTTCTTAGATCATATTGTCTCTCTTCTTAGATCTGAATTTTCTATGACTGACCTAGGACTACTTCATCATTTCTTAGGCATTGCCGTTGTTCGAGATTCCTCCAGCCTTTTTCTTTCCCAACGCCAGTATATTCTTGATCTTCTTAATCGTGCTGGTATGCTTGACTGTCAATCATCTCGCACTCCTGTCGATACTAGTTTTAAACTTTCGGCTACCGGTGAACCCTTTTCCGATCCTACTCTCTATCGTAGCCTAACAGGTGCTCTCCAATATCTCACCATTACTCGTCCTAAAATCTCTTTTGCTGTTCAACAAGCATGTCTCTATATGCATGATCCCCGGGTTCCTCACTATAATCATGTTAAACGCATTCTTCGGTATTTAAAAGGAACTCTCAATCATGGTCTCCACCTCAATAATTCTTCTCCAAACTCGCTTACCGCATACTCTGATGCAGACTGGGCTGGTTGTCCTGACACTCGAAGGTCCACTTCCGGTTTTTGTGTTTTTCTTGGTAACAATTTGATTTCTTGGTCTTCGAAAAGACAGGTTACAGTCTCACGTTCGTCGGCCGAGGCTGAGTATCGCGCTGTGGCACATGCCGTTGCAGATACAATCTGGATTCGGCAGTTACTCTCCGAGCTACACAGGCCTATTGAGCAGGCCACTATTGTCTACTGTGACAACATATCAGCAGTCTACATGACCAGCAATCCAGTTCAACACCGACGCACAAAGCATATTGAGATTGATATTCATTTTGTTCGTGAAAAGGTTGCTCTTGGTCAGGTTCGGGTGCTTCATGTTCCCTCTACGGCTCAGTTTGCTGACATTTTCACCAAGGCACTGCCTACTAAGCCGTTTCAAGATATCTGTTTCAGTCTCAACGTCGTCGAGCCTGCCGTTGATACTGCGGGGGGATGTTAGAGTAGTCATTATGGTGTACGACTTCTCGTCCAAGTCAGTTTTGTACCCCTACCCCAAGTCGGTTTGTACCCTCTTATATACTCTTGTATGCCGCACCAAATCATCAATAAGCAACAGTTTTATTCAGCTTTCAATGAGGAGGAAAGGTCAACTTGACACCGGCCAGATCAAGACAACAGCACACAACGGGGGGGAGAGAGAGATGAGAGAGAGGGACCTTGACTTATCGAGATCCATGGATGCGGCTGCTGCACCGGGTTGGAGCTCCGACGCGGCAGAGATTGGAGTGGATGGGCGAGAGAGGATACGTAAAGGTTGCAACAAACCTGTTCCTTCTCTTCTTGTGGGATATGTGTGCGTCCATACCTACTACCTACTAGATCAACTGCTCGCCACATCCCATCTCATTCCGTCTTGAACAAGAACCTCTGACACTCACAAGGAAAGCATCGCCTCCCGCCTCTCGCCGTCGCCCAAATCCTAAGTCGCACGCGCAACCCGCATGCGGATGAATGACTGCCCCTTGTATATATAGATACAGATGGTGGCATGGGAGAGAGAACAAGGCCATGGCCAAAGAGAAGGCCGTGCCATGGATCAATGATGTGGCACAATCCAGACCCTCGCTGATGGGCATCCCTAGGCGCATTCATTTCATTCACAAGAAAGCTAATTAAGTGGTAGCACGGGTTTAGGTCATTTTATGAGGTGCCAAGCTAGTGATTACATGAAGCTTAATTACTTTACAATGGCCGATAGTGTAGTGTATTGTCTATTTTCGAGTAGCAAATTGACAACTTTCCAAGTCCGTCTGCTTTCTTCGAGCATGTCAGAAAGATACGCTTATTACTTTGTTTGGAACATCCATCTTTCCAATGTTCAAGCCTTCTTTAATGTTGATGATCTTTTCGCTCTTTTTCACAAGGATGATAACAAGTATATGATGCTAGCAAATGGACCACAGGCAGGTGACAGCAAATGGAAGATCCTCAAATTGATTATGTCATCAACAAGCCAAAGGCCTTTACATCATCATCAGCTACCTTTGGTTTGGATTGAAACATGGCAGGCAATAATTCTCATCAAGCTATGCATACATTTATGGGTCTGTTTAGGACACATCTAGATGTGACATAGTTATGTCACATCTAAGCTCATGTCTACTCTGTTTGTAGTCTATTTTTTTGTCCTAGTTTTTCTTATTTCTTGTTGCTGTATTATATATTTGTGGAAGCTTAGATGTAACATCCTTAAAAAACATCTGGATGTGAATTAGTCAAACTGTACATTCATTGGCTTCTTATTAAATTTATCCACACGTCCATAACAAGATATATAATTACAAGGAAAACAACTCTAAACAAAAGACGACGAGCACGGCCGCTCGATGATGCCCTTCAAGGAGGCGATCACACCAAGGGTAAACGTTACACCATGCTACTTCTGTTTCCAATGCAAGTACGCAGCACACGTGCACAAGATTGGAACAAAGACTCGTGGGGTGACCAATTAATTTGGGATTCCCTCTTTACTTTCCAGATAGATCTCATCTTCACACCGTGTAGAGCCAGCCAGCCTTGACAACCAACTCTAGGTGGCCCATTAACGGAGTATCAAACAAAGTTCCCTCGACTCAGCATGTAACAACCATGACTTTTCTTCAGATATGCTCTCCCTCCTGTCATAAGATAAAAAGAACCAGAGTCAGGTTTCTCTAACAACACAGGCCGACCCTCCCTCCCGCTCGCCCCCCGCGAGGCGACGGGAGGAAACCCTACCACGCCGCCGCCAACTTTTTCCCCGCCCCCTCCTCCTCCCTCGCCGCCGCCAGAGGGCGCGGCCGGGCGAAGCCTGGCCGGCGCCGGCAGCGGCGAGGCCTCCTCGTTCCCCTTCCCAGCGGCCTTGGCGCGGGCCGACGCGGCTGGATCGGGGTGCCTCGCTATCCCGGGGCGAGGCGGCGCTGCGGCGCAGAGGCGTGGTGATGGTGCTGCGCGTGGCGGTGGCGCGACGGGCTGGGCGTCGGAGGGCGCGCCGGTGTGTGGAGCGGCGGGGGCAGCGAGCGGCTGGTGCAGGCGGTCCTGGTGGCGGGTGGATCTGGCGTGACGGCGGTTGCGTCGAGGCAGGGTGTCGGTGACGGGCTCCGGTGGCCTGGGCCGACTCCTGGCTGGGCGCTGCGGTGGTGTGGGTCGCGGGCGGCCGCCCCTACCCTAGCTTCGGGCTGGTGGGGGTGGCGGCACAGTGGTGGTGGCTGGCGGGGCGTGTTGGTCGAGTCCGCGTCGGATTCTTCCTGGTCTGGCGCTCGGACGGTGCGAGGAGGCATCTCCGGTGAGCTTTTATGGCTGCAGCTGCGGGTTGATTTGGTCTCCCTCGTCGGCGGGCACGCGGTTGCCGATGGCCTCGCGGAGATGTGTGTCAGCTACCATGGTGGGGCAACATGGGGGGTGCTCGCGGGGGAACTTGGTAGGAGGGATAGGTGGCTCGATGCGGTCGCGCCACCTGTCGCCGGCACGGTTTGCCGGTCCGGATGCGTCCGCTCCTCCTTCTTCCCCTTTCCCCGTGTTTGGCGGGGAGCTTGGTTGGAGGGATGGGTGGCCTCGATGCGGTCGCGTCACCCGTCGCCGGCACGATTTGCCGGTCTGGATTCGTCCGCTCCCCTTTCTCCCCCTTTCCTCGACCGCGGGCGGGTTGGCGCAAGTTTACCAGCGGAGCGTCTGCGGGTGGTTCCGTCGGTCGAGGGCCGTCGGTTGATCCAAAGCTGGGGCCTTTGTGTAGGTCTCGGAGTTGTCTGGTTGCAGGGCGGCGGCTCTGGCGGCGGGAGGCACGACGTTTGTGGGCGGAGCATGCGTCTCAAGTGCGGGCTGGCAAACATGGCCGCGTGGGTGGCATGGTTGCGGGTGGTTGGCGGAGTTCAGGTTCAACGGTGAAGTGTGAGTGCCGGGGTACACCACTTGTCCAGTCCTTTGACTGGCCGACGGTGGCGGTGGCCGTTGTCACCGTACCCTTCCTGGAGGCTCCGTCGCGGCGTTTCCACTCTTGTCGTCTTGCTCCGGGTGAAAACCTGATCTTCGCTGATCGGGCGGTGGCGGCTTTCCATGGTCGTATCCTTCTTGGAGGCACCGCTTTGGAGGCCTGACTTTGTTTTGGTCCGGTTCACCTCTCTATTGGTAGTCGGTGGGGTGGTGTGTCGGTGCCTGGCACCATTGTATCTTGCCTTGGGTGTGTGCGGTGTGTGCGTTGTTCGGTATCTCGGTTGTACTCGGTGATGTTTGCTTTATAATATAAAGCGGGGGAAACCCTTTTTCGGCAACAACACAGGCCAAGACAGATGATAGAAAATTAAGTGACGACAAAGAGGTTCATGGCTCATCAGATTGTACAGCAGCCTAACAAAAACCCTGTGATTCTGGAAATATCATGGCAAGAATATGATAAGAGACTCTGTATTCACTAAGAAATTTCAGTATATTTGAACTTAAAGCAACCGTCTCGCTTGAAAAAAATACAAATAATCCAGGAACATCTATCACGCATATGTGCATGCTGCTAGTGCTTCGCTTGTCAAAACGTGAGATTAATTATAAAACGCATATGCTTGGTCACCGACAAGTAACCATACAAGTTCACGTTTCTTTGTTCCCACAAGAACTGCTCCTAAAAGAACAATGCGACTCGGAACACAAGTCTGTTTTGTTTACCATCTTTATCCTTTACTCAGTAAGCTGAGAACCAATATAGGAACTCGGACCAAAATAAAACAGCAGCCAATCACCCAACAAGAGCATCAGGATACAAGTTGTATTTCCAGCAAATTGTTAGTCGCAAGAGATGAAATGAGATGACGAACTAGTAATCATGCATCCCAGGTAAGGTTATTTGATTCGGTTGGGTTGTGCTTATGGTCTTCGCAAGAGCAAAGTTGCTTTACCCACAAGGCAAACAAGATTTGACAGGAAGGAAGGGGATGGAAGGAGAGGAGGGCATACCTCGTCTAGTGCCTGGAGCTCGTCGGGAGGAGGCTGGAGTGCCTGTTACTGCGAGCCCCCGCTCTTCGGCTATGCGGAAAGAGAAGAGGTACCTTCCATGGCTGTGGCGGCTGTTATGGGAAGAAACAACAAGAAATGGCTCCATCACTATGAACTTATCTTTTGAAGAACATCATAACATCATCATGCAAGGAACAGGAGGGGTTTTCATTTTATATTTGAACAGAACAACCAATAAATAACGAGAATCATTTTGAACACCAATCTAATGCATGTTCTTAAAAAAAGTCAAGTTTTTTCTCTCATTACATCCAGCAAGACAATGAGGTAGGAAATACACAACCAAACCATCAACACTTTATCGATATACACACATAATACAAATCATAAGGGGATGCTAGTAATCATGTTAATCAGAAATGCAACTAGCTATGATTAGTATTGTTTCCATCTAAGGGAGCAATCAATATCATCAACAACCATTTTCATGATTTTAAGCATTTGACAATGGAGATAATGAAAAAGTTTTCAACTTCAGCTCAGATTCAAGGGGGACGAATTCGAGTCCACTAGTTTCTAATTGCAAATTAATGGGGTGCACTCGACACATGGCAAAAAAAGAACTTCAAGGAAGTGTCATGCAGCTTGAATCAACCAACAGGGTGCAGCCGAATCCACAACCTTCAGGCAGATCAAACAATAATATGAAGTGATGCAAACTAGGGCGACGAAAAAATAATATCCAATGGAAATAATAGTGATGCTGAGTGGCCATAATTGGGAATATTCAGAGCAACACGAGAAAGTTAACCAAATTGGCCTACCAACTAAGATCACCAAAAAGTTTGGATCTTTATTAGCTCCCAAAACATGGCAAAAATGAACTTATAACAGAGTGCTCCCAACTCAGAATATTCAGGCAGGAGCATGACAAATAGTATGCAGTGCTGCAATCGCAGAGCATGAGAGGGAGAGAGCAGAAGGGGAACCAGTGGCTGAAAACACATACACACTTGTTAATTTTTCCTGTAAGAGAGCTCACATGAGAATAACTAGCAGTAAAGCAAAACTGTAGAATTCACTCTGCAGCCCAAGGCGGGTTCGGTTAAATAAAGCATGGGGTTCACAGTATACATGAAGCTAGCCCAACTGATGACTGAAAAACTAGTACAGAAGATCTGTGTACATTTCAACAAATGGGCGACATGAACCACCATGGTGCAGTTCCCAGAATAAGCAGAGAAGGTAGTTATATCTGTGTACAGAATTGGAAACATGCTTCGTATGAGAAAAGGATGGTACTCATAAGCACAAATAATAGGAGGTATTCCACTCTTAATGAAATGCAATTTTATCAACATTGTCATAATCCATGTGGACATGCAAATGCCTCTAGGATACCACTGCCCCGGTACAGGCAGCTAGTGTCCGTGCTTACTAGCTATCATGCGTATGGGACTGGATCCAAAAGTTCAACGAAATATCGGCATTACAAAATAATCAAGTAGTCAGGAAGGTGCACCCGCAAGTTAACTAATCTACACAAGCTTCATCCACATATACGTCTACCAAAACGTCTTATATTTTGGAATGGAGGCAGTATATGGTATAAAGTTGAGACAAACCAAGTTGGCGATGCTACAATTTCATCAAGAACAAACATAAAAACTTGGAAAGGAAATTTGCACATTTCCAGAAGCAGGAGAGCTTACCTAATGGTATCTTGTCAAAAGCACCACCATATAGGACGACGTCATCACTGGGAATTCCCTGGTGAAATTAGAAATCTGTTTCAGTATCTTACTAAAGAGATAAGAAAAACAAATATGAGTACATGACAGAAATGCAATGCTGATGAGCACCGCCATATATGAGTACTGAAAATAACTAGCAGCAAATCGAAACTGTATAGCTCACCTCCCGTGACCCAATGTTCGGTTCAGTTGAATTAAGCATGGAGTTCAAGGTATACACGAAGAAAGCCCAACTTATGATTGAAAAACTAGCATGGAATATATATATAGATTAACAAACAGGAGATATGAACCACTACGGTGCAGCTATATTAAAATGCACACAAACTCCCCTTGCAATAAAAGGAAAGACATGCAGACCATCAACCTAAAGAAAATGGGCTGCAATTTCATTACTGAAATGGAAGTGCACTCTGTATAAGAATAAGGACTGGAAGCAGAGAAAGATCTGTGTACAGAATTGGAAGCGCGCTTTATATAAGAATAAGATGGCATCTATTATGTTACGATCCCACTAGATAGCTTGGCACAATCACGGTCGAATTACAGAGGAATTGGAGGAATTTTGTCTAGGGTTCGTGGGTTACAAGGAGAAAGGGGGTCGGGAGTGAGAGCCGCCGCCGTCAGTGTCTTCTTTCTGCCTGCCTCTGTCCGGTGCCCCCGCTAGCTTAAGTAGCTAGGTCGTCCATTCTGGGCCTCCGTACCGCTTGCTGGGCTTGCGGGCTCGTCCGTTCTTCTCTTGGGCCTGACCGCTGGTGTGGGCTGGTGCGGTAGGGGCTGTAGGCTGGGCCGTAACAGTCTCCCTTTCTTGAGAACCAGCTTGTCCCCAAGCTGGAGCTTCTGGATAATGGTGTTGCAGCTCGTCACGGTCCTCCCATGTCGCCAGGGACGCTGGTTGATCAGTCCAGCGGATGAGAACTTGCGGGACTTGGTTCTTGCCACGGCGGTGGAGACGAGTGCCCAGAACTTCCACTGGCTCGGGACTGGATGCTGCTTCAGCTGGTAGCTCCTCCAGCGCCTGTTCTGACGGAGGAAGTGCTCGCCGCAGTTGAGATACATGGAGAGCTGGATGAATGCTGCACGAGGCGGGAAGTTGAAGCTTGTAGGCGACTTGGCCGACCCGTTGCACCACCTGAAACGGACCAAAATATTTGAAGGAAAGTTTTTGGTTAGCTCTCGTGGCCAGCGACCGTTGGATGTAGGGTTGGATCTTCAGAAACACCCAATCATCCACCGCGAACACGCGCACTGATCTTTTCTCGTCTGCAGAGTCTTTCATCTGTTGCCGCGCTCGAAGCAGGTGCTGACGAAGCAAGGCCTCCATCTGTGCTCGGTCTTGCAGCCAATCCTCTAGATCCGGTGCAGCGCAGGACAGTGGGTCATCGATGCCAAAGAGCCTTGGCGCGTGCCCGTACAGAGCCTCGAAAGGGGACGTCCCCAAGGCAGAGTGTGGTGAGGTATTGGTACCAGAACTCAGCTAGAGGCAGCCATTGGGACCACTTGGTTGGGCATGCATGGACAAAACACCTCAAGTAAGTCTCCAGACACTGGTTGACTCGCTCTGACTGCCCATCCGTCTGCGGGTGGCGAGCCGTGCTCATGCGTAGTTTAGTGTGCGTCAGACGGAACAGCTCCTTCCACATGATGCTTGTGAAGATAGGGTCTCGGTCGGATACAATCGCTGCTGGCAATCCGTGGAGCTTGTAGATGTTGTTGACGAAAGCCTGAGCCACTTGGAATGCAGTGAACGGGTGCGACAACGGAATGAAATGGGCTAGTCGCGAGAACTTGTCTACCACCACTAATATGCTGTTGTATCTGGCTGATTGCGGCAAATTTCAACAAAATCCATAGTGATGACCTCCCAGGCTTGTGTAGGCACGGGTAAGGGTTCTAGGAGCCCCGGGTACCTGACTCGTTCCGGCTTGGCTTGCTTGCAAATCTGGCAGTCTTCAACGAACAGTCTGACATGTTGTTTCATCCCTGGCCAAGTGAACAGCCGCCGCACTCGCTTGTATGTGACGTTGAAACCAGAGTGCCCTCCAATCGCACTCGCATGCAAGGCTGACAACACTTGTTTCTGAACAGCCACATTGTTACCTAACCATACCCGTCCATGCTGCTTGATGATACCCGAGTCCAAAGTGAAGCCGTCCTTGTTAGTTGCCCCTGTAGCTAGACGAGCTAGCCACCTTTGTGCCATAGGATCTTCATTGTAACCCTGCTGAACTGAGTCTAACCAAGCCGGCACCATTACCGTGATCGATGCAAGATCTCCTTGTGGGGGTCCCGGGCGTCGGGATAAAGCATCTGCCACGCGATTGTCCACACCTCTTTTGTAGACGATGCGGTAGCGCAGGCCGAGGAGCTTGGACATGATCTTTTGCTGCCAAGGTGTCGCCAACCGTTGGTCTTCAAGGTGCACTAAGCTTCGCTGGTCAGTATGGATCAAGAACTCGTCGTTCTGCAAGTACTGCCGCCAATGCTCGATCGCCAAGAGGATCGCCAGCCCTTCCTTCTCATATGTGGACAAGGCGTTGTTACGTGGACCCAAAGCCTTGCTCAAGAAAGCCACCGGGTGTTTGCCTTGTTTCAGGACGGCGCCGATGCCTTTGTCCGACGCATCTGTTTCCAGTTCGAATTGGACCTTGAAATCCGGTAGTGCTAACACTGGAGCAGTTATCAGTGCTCTTTTAAGTTCCTGGAAAGCTGTTTCCTCCAACTCAGTCCATCGAAATACTGTGTTCTTCTTGAGCAGGTCTGTTAGTGGGCGGCTGGTGATGCCAAAGTTCCTCACGAACTTGCGATAATACCCCGCGAGACCGAGGAAACCGCGTACCTCCTTGACGGTGGTTGGTGTTGGCCATTTTGCTACTGCAGCAATGTTTTTATGGTCAGTGCGGACTCCATCTCCACTGATTTCATGCCCCAAGTATAGCAGACTTGGCCTGGCAAAGGTGCACTTGCTCATCTTGATCTTCAGCTGGTGCTTGTCGAGTAGCTGGAACACTTCTCTCAGCCGCTCACAGTGTTGCTTCAATGTGGCGCTATGCACTAGGATGTCGTCAATAAAGACCAGTACCCCCTTGCGGTTCACTGGAGCCAACACTATGTTCATTCCTCCTTGGAAAGTCGCCGGTCCCCCCGTGAGGCCGTACGCCAAAACCTTGAACTCAAAGTGGCCATGGTGGGTCTTGAAAGCAGTCTTGTGTTCATCCTCAAGCTTCATACGAATCTGATGATATCCGGCCCGGAGATCTAGACTGGTGAACAGCATGGAACCAGCCAGCTCGTCCAGTAGCTCGTCGATGACACGCAGAGGGTAGCGGTTCTTAACTGTCACCGCATTGAGTTGTCGGTAGTCCATGCAGAAACGCCAAGACAAATCCTTCTTCTGAACTAGCAGCACTGGTGAAGCAAAGGGGCTGGAGCTGGGCGTGATGATACCTTGGGCAAGCATGTCTGCAACCTGTTTCTCAATCTCATCTTTCTGGGCCGGGCTGTATCAATATGGGCGCACGTTGACAGGTTTCGCCCCGGGCAGGAGAGGAATTGTGTGATCGAAAGAGCGCTGTGGTGGTAGTCCTTTAGGTTCCTCAAACAGGTGTCCAAACTCGCTGATCAGGGCCTCAACTTCAGCAGGCACCGGCACTTCGGTGATGATTGGCTCCCCTTGCTCTGCAGCGTACAACTGAACCATGCGCGCGACACCCGAGCGCTGCAACAACTCAGTGAGCTCGTCGCTTGATAGCTGGTGGCACTGGCTGATATCCGCTCGAGCACCTTGGAGGTGGACCGTGTCGCCCTTGTAGTCAAAGTCCATCGTCTTCTCGAGCCAATGCACCTTCATTGGGCTATGCTGTGCAAGCCAGTCGATGCCAAGGATGACGTCGTAGCAACCCAACGGGAGCACCTTAAGGTTGGTGTCGAAGGTGACCCCGTGGGTTTGCCATGGGCACGCCGGCAGCTCCTGGTCGCATCGCATGACGCCACCGTTGGCCACGCACACCGTCAGAGGATGCTTGGCCTTGATCACGCCTTGCAGTTGTGTGGCGAGCGACTCATAGATGAAACTGTGGGACGAGCCAGAGTCGACGAGCATCAAAACCTCGCGCCCTTGCACCCAACCGTGGAGACGCATGGTGGTGAGGGATTCCCCTCCGTCGAGTGCCTCCTTGGAGATGACGCAGCAGTCCGCGCTCCGATCGCTGACTGCGTCATCAAGCGCGCTTGGTTCACTGATGTCCACCGATTCGCTATGCATCATGGCGAGAAGCTCCTCAACCACGTGCAGCTGGACGGTCGGCCCACAGCGATGATCGCGCCCCCAGCGCTCGCCACAGGTGAAACAGAGCCCGCGGGCGCGTCGGTACGCACGAAGGGCTGCAATCTTGTCTTCTGTTGGTTGAGGGTGCGCCGCTTCCAGTGCGCGATGATCCGCGCTGCGCCCCTCCATTGGTAGCGCTGACTTGGTCGGCGCAGCTGCTGGTGGCGGTGGCAGAGGAAGGGCTGTGCGTGGCACTCCTCGGAACGTAGCCGATGCCGAGTGCTGACGATCCTCCCTCCTATCTTCTCTGCGCATAGCTTCCAGCACTTCCTCCTGTAAACAAGCAAGATCGACGGCAGTATCGAGAGTCTTGGGTCGATGTAAAACTACAGCAGCACGTATATCTTTCTGTAACCCATCAATAAAATGCGTAATGAAATAAGATGGCTCCCACGATTCATGATGGGCCACTAAACTGTGCATGAACTGGGTGAACTTCTCTGCATATTCAGTCACGGAACCACTCTGCTGCAAACGATTGAATTGTCGCAACGGAGACTGACTGGAATTCCTCTCTCCCAAATTGTGCACACACTGCCTCTGCAAATGCACCCCAATCTGTATAGATTAGGTGCGCCCTGGTGGACTGCAACCAAGACAGTGCCCCATCGATGAAATACATCGCGGCACAACTCACCCAAGTGTCAGGACTAAGTGTACAGACTCTGAAATACGCCTCACACTTCAGACGCCATGCTCGCGAATAGAGGAAAATCAAAACGTGGGGGAGGTGGAAATCTGTAACGCCCCGAGACCGACGCTTCAGAAGCCTTCCAGTTATTTCGTTGTTGTTGTGTGTTTTATTTGTTTGTTGCATCTCATCATGGCATCATCCGCATTGCATCGGCACTCGTTGCCGTCATTGTTTTTAAAACTTGCATCCGCTCGTAGTTGCCGCGTTCCCCCTTGCTTTTGTTGACCGTTCCGAGATCAACCTTGTTTTTCGTTTTCCCTCTTGCCTAAACCGGAGTCTCTTTGCACAGTGCATCGACCTCTTTCCTGTGTCCGAAACTTCCCCGAACCCGAACCGGACTATCGTTACCGTTGGGTCCGGATCATCCCCAAACATCTACAAAACATCTCCATTTTCTTAATTGGACTTCCTAACCTATATTTTCTCAGCCGTCCAATTACGGTCGTAGGGATGGGATATCCCCTAACCTAAATTCATCTGATATAAATATCGGGGCAACCCTAGACCCTAGCCGTCCCATCCACCCATTCTCATCCGCGCCGCCACTCTCTTCATCGGGATCCAACCCGCAGCCAGTTTCTCCCTCCCTCGTTTCTTCCACCAGTCTAACTGCATCCACCCAAATCAAATCCCGCCTTCCTTGATTTCCGTGCCAACCCAATCACTCACAGCCTCGCTCGATCCAGATCGAGGAAATCGTCCCCAAGCACCGATGGCTCCGACCATCTCCCTCGATTTGCGCCGCCGCCCAACCACTCCCTCCAACCAGCGCCACCTCGTCCCTGCGTTGCAGCGAGTCACTGCCTACGTTGATCTGCTGCTTGCCCTCAAGGTCGCCTGCGTGGGTCCCGCCAAGCCGACGCCCGAGGCCTCCTACCCCGAGCTCCCTGCTTCCTCACGCCTTCCTTCCCTGCTGCCGAAGTCAGCCACGAGCAAGCGCCTGAGCCCATGTGTCGAGCTCCTCCTCTGCTCGCGCAGGAGCGTCTCGTCTCCGTCACCATGCGCCGGCGGCCCGAGACCAGGCGCCCCCAGCAGGCAGGCCCCCGTCGCGCCCTCTCCTTCATCCTTCCCCTCCTTCCTATTTCTCTAACCTCCCCTGCTCTCCCTGTCTTCTCTGTTGGGCAGGAGCAACCAGGGCGTCCCGGAGCTCCAATCACCGCCAAGTCCAATCGCCGGCCAGATCCGTCGAGTCCCGGCCATCTCCACTGTTCTCAGTCCTCCCCGCCACCCAAGTCCCTCGGCCCCGCCGCCTCGCCAAGTCCCCGCTGCCGCCGTCGTGCCCTGCTTCTGCCTCGCCCGCTCGTCTCTGTACGCGAGGGAAACGAGCGCTCGACCGCGTGTGTTGACCGCGCCCGCGTCGACCAGGATGGCCTCGTCGCCTCCAGCCAAGCCGCCTAGGCCCAGCCCAGCAGCCGCGTCCTGCGCCAGCAGGCCAACCCAGCACCGACCGGGCCAAGAGCCTATGGTGAGTGCTCAGCCACACCCAGCAGTTTCAGCCCAGTGCACGTTTTTTCCCCGTCCTGCGAATTTAGCAATTATCCCAGGTTTTACTATTTTGCAGAAAAAATCCTCATGTTCATGCATGTAATAACTAATTAACCATGCATCATATGTAAATAATTTATATATGTAAAATGCTCAGAATTTCATCTAGTTTCATAATATGCTGCTCTCATCCATGTTTAAAATGTTTAAGTTGCTGTTTACATTTATTTTGCATAAATGCCATGCTGAATGATTTATTTCATAACTAAAGAACCGTAGCTCCAAATTTAATAAACTTTATATGTAAATGGGGTAGAAAAATGCCTAGTTTAACTTGGTGCACTTTATTTTGCTGTTTAACAACATTAAAATTGTGTGTAGGGCAGAACAGTACCAAATTCATAATATGCATATGAGGATTTTCCGAAATTGTTGTTTGTTGTTCCAGCCTCATTTAAACTTGCCTAAATAGTTAGTTTATTTATGCTTCACCCCTTGCCATGTTGAATAACATTCAATATTGTTGGGTACATAAACGAGAGCAAACTAAATAACTTGAATGTGGTGTTTCGTCAATATGCAAGTTGTTGCATATTGAGCTCCACTTAATTTATAGTGTTGTTTATTGCACCTTGCCATGCCATGCTTATTAAATCGGACATGCATCATACTTGATTGTGCATCATGCCATGTGTATGTGATGGTTGTTTACCATGTTGTTTTGTTTCTTTCCGGTGTTCGTTCTTCTTGGTAGTTCCGGTAACGTTGCGATTGTGAGGATTCGTTCGACTACGTCCGTTTGTCTTCTTCATGGACTCACTCTTCTTCCTTGCGGGATCTCAGGCAAGATGACCATACCCTCAAAATCACTTCTATCTTTGCTTGCTAGCTGTTCGTTCTATTGCTATGCTGTGCTACCTACCACTTGCTATATCATGCCTCCCATGTTGCCATGTCAAGCCTCTAACCATCCTTTCCTAGCAAACCGTTGTTTGGCTAAGTTACCGCTTTTGCTCAGCCCTTCTTATAGCGTTGCTAGTTGCAGGTGAAGTTGAAGTTGGTTCCATGTTGGAACATGGATATTTTGGCTTATCACAATATCTCTTATTTAATTAATGCATCTATATATTTGGTAAAGGGTGGAAGGCTCGGCCTTATGCCTGGTGTTTTGTTCCACTCTTGCCGCCCTAGTTTCCATCATACCGGTGTTATGTTCCTTGATTTTACGTTCCTTACGCGGTTGGGTGATTTATGGGACCCCCTTGACAGTTCGCCTTGAATAAAACTCCTCCAGCAAGGCCCAACCTTGGTTTTACCATTTGCCACCTAAGCCTTTTCCCTTGGGTTTTCGCGAGCCCAAGGGTCATCTTTATTTTAAACCCCCGGGCCAGTGCTCCTCTGAGTGTTGGTCCAAACTAGAGCCACTTGCAGCGCCACCTCGGGGAAACTTGAGGTCTGGTTTTAGTTGTACGTAGTGTTCATCCTGTGTGCCCTGAGAACGAGATATGTGCAGCTCCTATCAGGATTTGTCGGCACATTCGGGCGGCTTTGCTGGTCTTGTTTTACCATTGTCGAAATGTCTTGTAAACCGGGATTCCGAGACTGATCGGGCCTTCCCGGGAGAAGGAATATCCTTCGTTGACCGTGAGAGCTTATAATGGGCTAAGTTGGGACACCCCTGCAGGGTATTATCTTTCGAAAGCCGTGCCCGCGGTTATGAGGCAGATGGGAATTTGTTAATGTCCGGTTGTAGAGAACTTGACACTTGACTTAATAAAAATACATCAACCGTGTGTGTAGCCGTGATGGTCTCTTTTCGGCGGAGTCCGGGAAGTGAACACGGTCTAGGTTATGTATGAACGTAAGTAGTTTCAGGATCACTTCTTGATCACTTCTAGCTTCTCGACCGATGCTTTGCTTCTCTTCTCGCTCTCATTTGCGTATGTTAGCCACCATATATGCTTAATGCTTGCTGCAGCTCCACCTCATTACCCCATCCTTCCTATAAGCTTAAATAGTCTTGATCTCACGGGTGTGAGATTGCTGAGTCCTCGTGACTCACAGATTCTACCAAAACAGTTGCAGGTGCCGACGATACCAGTGCAGGCGACGCAACCGAGCTCAAGTGGGAGTTCGACGAGGAACTTGGTCGTTACTATGTTTCGTTTCCTGATGATCAGTAGTGGAGTCCAGTTGGGTCGATCGGGGATCTAGCGTTTGGGGTTATCTTCTTTTCATTTGGATTTGACCATAGTCGGTCTATGTGTGTATTTTGGATGATGTATGAATTAATTTATGTATTGTGTGAAGTGACGATTGTAAGCCAACTCTCTTTATCCCATTCTTGTTCATTACATGGGATTGTGTGAAGATGACCCTTCTTGCGACAATACCTACAATGCGGTTATGCCTCTAAGTCGTGCCTCGACACGTGGGAGATATAGCCGCATCGTGGGCGTTACAAGTTGGTAATCAGAGCCATCCCCGACTTAGGAGCCCCCTGCTTGATCGAATCGCTAGCGTTGTTGAGTCTAGAAAAAAAATTGTTTTGAATCTTAGGATTATATATATCGGAGAGTAGGATTCTTTTTACTCCTCAGTCCCTTCGTCGCTCTGGTGAGGCCTCCTGACGTAGAAGTTTTGACTTTTCTCTCCTCAAATTTCACTAAAAAAAATTTAGGATCACGCGGGTATCTTGGAATCGTTCCGATGGTTTTGTGACGAGAACATTGTTCTTGGTGCCTCCTGACATTTAGGGGTTGTGGCAGTGTCCCGGGGAGTTGAGCTCCGAGGTGTTGTCGTCACAATTTTATCGTTGCAGTTCTGGAATACCTAAGTTTCGCCGACATCGAAAATCTCTTTTATGTAGTTGTTGGTGAGATCACCTCGACGCCACCCAGTACTGGGGCGGGAGTTCGGGAGTATTGCCATAACTCGTATAACGGATGCTTTTTGAAGGTTGAGGTAAATGATTTCTGAAGGTTTCTTGGTTATGTGTTGAAGGATGGATACAGCTGGATCTAGGTATTCTTAGTTTGGGTGAGATATATTGTGTCCCCTGTATCCCCAACACCTGATTGCATAACCAGAAAGTTTCGGGAGTTTATAAGTGGGAATTCAAGTAGTTCCTAGGATATCTTTCCGACAGATGCATGATATGAGATTGGGGTTCGACGTCTAGTGGTCCGCCTTTCCATGGTTGGTTTTACAGTGGTCTCGTAGTGTCTTAAAGAGTCCTTGGCTATGCCGACTCGGGGACGCTTCATATGTCATGTGCACTGCCTTGTACATGATGGTGTTGTACGATCGAGCCCGTGTGGGCCCCACCATGAAAACTTCGGACGAAATCTCTATCATATGTTTGTTCCGGCTTATTTTGCAAGCCAATCCTTTGTTTTGTTTTAAGTTGTGGTATTCGAGTTGCTTCAATGCCAAGTGTTGATTCCATACCTTATTCTAAGCGGTGTTCTCATATTTCTATGTGGATGCTAATCCTTCTTGTTCATCAAGGTTGTCTTTTCAATCCTTTCCAACCGGTGTGCTTCTCTCCAAGTAAATCCGATCATTCCAACATTTGCAAGATCAATTCTAAGCTTTTTCTCAACGGTGTTCGTTTCATCCAACCTAAGTTGCCTTTGTTTTCCCATCCTCCCACCCCTTGTTTCTTCAAGGACTCAGATTTCTTAATCATGTATCCTTTTACTTGTGAGAAGTCTCTTCATTCTTTTCTTTCAATGTTTTTATCCGGTGATTTCTCATGAAGACGCTAAGGAAGCTTCAACTTTATCATTGTTCCATTCTAATTTTCTTCTCCGGTGGATTTAAGTCAAGCTTTCAGTGTTGATCGTATTATTTTCCTCGTTTGAAATGCTTTCTCATGTCGGTGCATCTCTTAATCATCCACCTCTTGCTATTCATGTTATCTGGAGTGCTGAAGACATCTCAGAAGATTCACATTTCCATTCCCAATCCGTTCAATATATCTTGAGGTTGTTATCTCTTTTGAGCCATTTAATTCAACCGGCGCAATCTTTCTTTTAATCATTCAACGGTGTATCTTTTGAGTGGGCCCTAACCCACAGGTCTTTTCCCAGGATCTTACCTGACTCTTCTAATTTTCCCGAAGCTATTCCCAAATTCTTTCCGAAGTTTGACGTAAGAATGAAGTATCATCAGTCATATTTCTTCTCCAAGATCGCTTTCAAATTCTTTTCATCGTTGGTTCAACCTTTCCAATTTTCATTCCGGAGTGCCTCAACAATTCATGGTGGTGTTTCTCGTCGTCATTCTCGGATTTTGAAGACCGAAGAAGAGTTTCCCTTAAATCTTGTCCATTCTCTTGAAGATTCATGGTTCTAGCTTGATGCCATCCTCTCATAATTGTTTTCGATTGCGAGAATTCTTTTCACCCATCCGGAGCAATTTAGGAGTCTTTTCACTTTGATTCTCCGGAGCCCATCATCTCAGTATTATTCATTCTCAGCTTTCAGCTCTCGTTCTCCAAATCATACCGGTGCATCATTCAAGTATTATCTAATCAGCTCGGGATCTCTGCGTTCACTTGTATCTAAATTCTCTCAAGTATCTTCATTCATTTTCTAATTCTTCCCGGTGTTTCTTTATCTTTTCTTCGTTCATTATCAATTCTTACGGTGGTTCGTTCAAGAGTTCTCTTCCTTCGTTATCATATAGATCCATTCGTTCTTTCCAATCCTACCGGTGGTTCGTTGAAGACCTTCCCAAGTTTGCGTCATATCTATCTTAATCCTTTCTACGAGAATAAGTAGTATGCCAAATCCATTGCTTGTCATCAATTTAATTGGTGAAGGATGAGCATAATGTAATTCTTATTCTTGTTTCATCGAGTAAATTCAATTCCTTATTCCGGAGGTTCATCAAAATTCTTGATTCCATTTGTTCATCTTTCTTTCCGGAGTTCCAAGTTTTCTCGGTTATATCATTTCAAAGCTTCATCTTATCACTGCAAGGCTTCACCTTGTGTTTTCAACTTCTCTTTCTTTCTATCATCCTTTTCTTACCGGAGTTCTTCATGGAGTTTCTTCATGGTGGTTCATCAAGGATTTAATTCATTCTCGAAGTGTTCTCAAGATTCTTGTTGGAAGAGCTCAAATATTCTTCTTCCTGCATTCCAAAGTGCAATTCGTTCTACCTTATCATTTGAGGTGGTGTTATGTCATTCTTGACAATTTGAGTTCGCGTTTCATGATTCACATGTTGTCAAGAATGAGGTATTTTAAATCCATCAATCTCTTCGTTGGAGTTATCTTGGTAGAGGTTTCATCTAAAGCCTTTCCTAAGGAATGTTGCTTTTGTGGTGTTATCCCAATGATCCAAGTTATCTCTCTATCACCTTGGTGGCAGAAGTGTTTCATCTCACTGGTGTTATCAATTATATTATTTCTTTTCGTTAGTGGCAGAATTGCAACTCAAATTTTGAGGTCTTTTCTATAAGCCCACCACAAGCTTATCCTTTCATTGTTGGTTTTCCAACAACTCTGTTTTAACCTTCTTGGAAGGGTGCTTTCCAAGATCATTTGTGGCAGAAGTTGGCCTTTTCTTCTCCATTCCTTTATTCCAATGATCTATCTTCTATTTCTTCTTCCGGAGGCATGGTGATGTTGCTCTCTTCACTCATCATCTCGAATTGTGAGGATCGTGTTCTTTTCTTGCTTATCCATTTAACCGGAGTGGTTTCAATGTCTATCTTGTCACTTAGGATCTTCTTTCTTGACGTATTCCTTGTTCCTTGTCCAACGGAGTGTTTTCATTTTGTTCATCTCCATGGTATTCTTTCTTTCAATTTGTTCAACCTCTCAAGGTTCTTTGGTTTCACTCGTTCGTCAAAGAAGCAACTTTGTTTTACCTCTTCCTCTTCCGTTTCTCTCCGGTGCCATCCTAGATCTCGGGACGAGATCCTCTTGTAGTGGTGGAGTGTTGTAATGCCCCGAGACCGACGCTTCAGAAGCCTTCCAGTTATTTCGTTGTTGTTGTGTGTTCTATTTGTTTGTTGCACCTCATCATGGCATCATCCGCATTGCATCGGCACTCGTTGCCGTCATTGTTTTTAAAACTTGCATCCGCTCGTAGTTGTCGCGTTCCCCCTTGCTTTTGTTGACCATTCCGAGATCAACCTTGTTCTTCGTTTTCCCTCTTGCCTAAACCGGAGTCTCTTTGCACAGTGCATCGACCTCTTGCCTGTGTCCGAAACTTCCCCGAACCCGAACGGACTATCGTTACCGTTGGGTCCGGATCATCCCCAAACATCTATAAAACATCTCCATTTTCTTAATTGGACTTCCTAACCTATATTTTCCCAGCCGTCCAATTACGATCGTAGGGATGGGATATCCCCTAACCTAAATTCATCTGATATAAATATCAGGGCAACCCTAGACCCTAGCCGTCCCATCCACCCATTCCCATCCGCGCCGCCACTCTCTTCATCGGGATCCAACCCGCAGCCAATTTCTCCCTCCCTCGTTTCTTCCACCAGTCCAACCGCATCCACCCAAATCAAATCCTGCCTTCCTTGATTTCCATGCCAACCCAATCACTCACAGCCTCGCTCGATCCAGATCGAGGAAATCGTCCCCAAGCACCGATGGCTCCGACCATCTCCCTCGATTTGCGCCGCCGCCCAACCACTCCCTCCAACCAGCACCGCCTCGTCCCTGCGTTGCAGCGAGCCACTGCCTACGTTGATCTGCTGCTCGCCCTCAAGGTCGCCTGCGTGGGTCCCGCCAAGCCGATGCCCGAGGCCTCCTACCCCGAGCTCCCTGCTTCCTCACGCCTTCCTTCCCTGCTGCCGAAGTCAGCCACGAGCGAGCGCCCGAGCCCATGTGTCGAGCTCCTCCTCTGCTCGCGCAGGAGCGTCTCGTCTCCGTCACCATGCGCCGGCGGCCCGAGACCAGGCACCCCCAGCAGGCAGGCCCCCGTCGCGCCCTCTCCTTCATCCTTCCCCTCCTTCCTGTTTCTCTAACCTCCCCTACTCTCCCTGTCTTCTCTGTTGGGCAGGAGCAACCAGGGCGTCCCAGAGCTCCAATCACCGCCAAGTCCAATCGCCGGCCAGATCCATCGAGTCCCGGCCATCTCCACTGTTCTTGGTCCTCCCCGCCACCCAAGTCCCTCGGCCCCGCCGCCTCGCCAAGTCCCCGCTGCCGCCGTCGTGCCCTGCTTCTGCCTCGCCCGCTCGTCTCTGTACGCGAGGGAAACGAGCGCTCGACGCGTGCGTTAACCGCGCCCGCGTGGACCAGGATGGCCTCGATCGCCTCTAGCCAAGCCGCCTAGGCCCAGCCCAGCAGCCGCGTCCTGCGCCAGCAGGCCAACGCAGCACGGACCGGGCCAAGAGCCTATGGTGAGCGCTCAGCCACACCCAGCAGTTTCAGCCCAGTGCACGTTTTTTCCCGTCCTGTGAATTTAGCAATTATACGAGGTTTTACTATTTTGCAGAAAAAATCCTCATGTTCATGCATGTAATAACTAATTAACCATGCATCATATGTAAATAATTTATATATGTAAAATGCTCAGAATTTCATCTAGTTTCATAATATGCTGCTCTCATCCATGTTTAAAATGTTTAAGTTGTTGTTTACATTTATTTTGCATAAATGCTCTGAATACCATGCATCGCTAACTGCGTCGTCAAGCGCGCTTGGTTCACTGATGTCCATCGATTCGCTGTGCATCATGGCAAGAAGCTCCTCAACCACGTGCAGCTGGACGGTCGGCCCACAGCGATGATCGCGCCCCCAGCGCTCGCCACAGGTGAAACAGAGCCCGCGGGCGCGTCGGTACGCACGAAGGGCTGCAATCTTGTCTTCTGTTGGTTGAGGGTGCGCCGCTTCTAGTGCGCGACGATCCGCGCTGCGCCCCTCCAGTGGCAGCGCTGACTTGGTCGGCGCAGCTGCTGGTGGCGGTGGCAGAGGAAGGGCTGTGCGTGGCACTCCTCGGAACGTAGCCGGTGCCGAGTGCCGACGATCCTCCCTCCTATCTTCTCTGCGCATAGCTTCCAGCACTTCCTCCTGTAAACAAGCAAGATCGACGGCAGTATCAAGAGTCTTGGGTCGATGTAAAACTATAGCAGCACGTATATCTTTCTGTAACCCATCAATAAAATGCGTAATGAAATAAGATGGCTCCCACGATTCATGATGGGCCACTAAACTGTGCATGAACTGGGTGAACTTCTCTGCATATTCAGTCACGGAACCACTCTGCTGCAAACGATTGAATTGTCGCAACGGAGACTAGAATTCCTCTCTCCCAAATTGTGCACACACTGCCTCTGCAAATGCACCCCAATCTGTATAGATTAGGTGCGCCCTGGTGGACTGCAGCCAAGACAATGCCCCATCGATGAAATACATCGCGGCACAACTCACCAAATGTCAGGACTAAGTGTACAGACTCTGAAATACGCCTCACACTTCAGACGCCATGCTCGTGGACCATCGCCATCGAACAGAGGAAAATCAAAACTTGGGGGAATTGGAAATTGGCTGAATCCGAACTGACGCTCTCCCATAAACGAACTCTCTGCAGCAAAAGCGTGGAAATCGGCCATACCCGTGACCGGAGGTGCCCGCGGGGTCCGTTCCCCCGGCGACAACCCCCGGTGATCTTGAGTCCTGCTGTGGCCAATGGGCCCGTGGCCGTCACCACTGCGAGGCAAGAGGCGCTCGCTGGGTTGAGGAGGACGCGCGTCCGCGGTCGGGGAAGGCTTGAGCGGCGGTGCTACTGTCGACGGAAGGAGTGGAGGCAGATCCGTGAGACGAATCGGATGCGCCAGCTCCGTAGCTGCCGCTGGTGCCGGATCCAGAACCGGCGCGGTTTCCGGTCGCACCTCCTTGAGCAGCTGTCGCAGTTCGCCCACCTCCGAACGCAGGTCCTCTACCGAGCGCTCGACGGCTGGTCGCCACCCCTGGAGCTCGAGGACGATGGGGTGGATCTCGCCGATCTGGGACGATATGCCGCTGATCGCCGCCGTCAGATCGGCTAGGGCCTTGTTGGTCTCCTCCATGGGGGTGGTCTTGCCGCGACGGGTTTGGATGATCGAAGGAAATCGACCGGCCAGGGTTGAGGTGATGGGTGGAAAGGCTGCTGATACCAAATGTTACGATCCCACTAGATAGCTTGGCACAATCACGGTCGAATTACAGAGAAATTGGAGGAATTTTGTCTAGGGTTCGTGGGTTACAAGGAGAAGGGGATCGGGAGTGAGAGCCGCCGCCGTCAGTGTCTTCTTTCTGCCTGCCTCTGTCCGGTGCCCCCACTAGCTTAAGTAGCTAGGTTGTCCATTCTGGGCCTCCGTACTGCTTGCTGGGCTTGCGGCCGGGCTCGTCCGTTCTTCTCTTGGGCCTGACCGCTGGTATGGGCTGGTGCGGTAGGGGCTGTAGGCTGGGCCGTAACATATTATATAATTAAAACAATAAGCAAACAAGCCATCACGTTAATCCACATAGGTTAAAAATATTTGATGCGTTGATCTAAATTATAAGGGCTGGGATTAAAAGATTTTAAGAGTTACGTACAACAATATGCAGGTGCACATATATGTCCATTGACACGCTCAACATATCCATACATAGATTTCATCCGACAGTACTACAACCATGTATTCGGAAGGGACATACTATACGAAGAATTTTAGTGTCCGGCAAGAATTACAACTAATACATGCAGGAAAAAAAACTACGTACGGCCGCAAAGAACGATTGACAAACATAACCTTCACTAATTAAAATAGTATAAAAAATACAATTCTGTCCGTCCAATCTTTCTTGATGCCATCCAAACGAAGGTCAAAGTTAGCATCTTCTCTCACGTGATCCTTCTCTTCTTATCCCAAGCAGGCTACCCGTTCTAACCATACACATTATAGAGAAGCTCCACAGCTAGGGTTTTCAATTATTTGGCGCTACAGCGCGCCACTTCCGATCCTGCCCTCGCCATCGTCGTTGACGTGCCGGCTGAAGCGCTCGAGCAGCCAAGGAGAAGAAGAAGTCAGGTCCAAATATTTAATAAGGAGGACACGGTGGCCGTAACTATGGTGAGATCTCGACGAGCACGACACAGCGACGGTGAGGTAGAGACCGCTTAGAAGCTCGACAGCTAGGGTTACCAATTATTTGGCGCTACTGCGTGCCACTTCCGATCCTGCGCTCGCCATCGTCGGTGACGTGCCTGCTGAAGCGTTCGAGCACCCGAGGAGAAGAAGAAGTCAGGTCCAAATCTTCAAGAGGGAGGACACGGCGGCCGTAACCAGGGGCCGTAACTATGGTGAGATCTCGACGAGCACGACGCAGCAACGGTGAGGTAGAGACCGCTTCTTTGCCCTATGTCCGTTTCTTTACCTTGCTCATGCATATCTCTCAGGCCCATTGCCTCCCAACGATGATTCATGGAACCATATACCAGCGGCAATGACTAAGGTCAGGGACACATCTGCCTACATGCCACCATTGCTGACAAGTATGGCATGTACGTGATGCTTGAGCTCTGACTCATCTTTGGCTCATCAGTTTTCAGGTATGTTCATCTTCTGCTTATCCCAATTTTGGGGCTACTAGAGTTAATGAATGCAGATTGTTGGATTCTGAACTGATGTGCTTAGACCTTTTGACTAATGATGCGCCTATGTAAATAAAGTTTAGAGTTTGACACCACATGCATATACGGGACCAATTAGGGTCCTTATACTAATTGTTTTCATCATTTTATTTTGTTGCGTGACAATGGTATAGCAACCTCTACTCCGAGATATATAATGGTTAATATTATTGGCGAAACTATAGTAAATTATCTGCTTATTCATTATAACAAAGAATGTGTTGTTGTGCGTCAAGGAAAATATTTGTTGTTGTACAATTGTTTTTTAAAAAGGTTTATCCCGGTGGTACCATGTATTGCAAATACAGTTCATTCTTTTTCAAACAAAATGATGTTTATTTGAGCTACTAATACATAAGCATTGTAGGATGTACAAGAAAAATCAACAGAAAAATTTATAGCAACAGGAGGAATTCGACAATTATGAGAAAACTGTGGTAAATTTCAGATAAACCTATTTCTTACTGTACCATTTCATTTTTGAGCAGTTGAACAATTTAGTACGATTCATTTTGTTTCTAACAAAACTATGTTGATTTGAGCTTAGAGTCTGAGCAGAATACGTGCATGTCCCTTAGAAAAAAAAAAGTGCATATCATCTATAATTTCAGCAATCTGGACGACTACTTTTCGGCATTAAAAAATATATTTTTTCTCCTGCTAAAGGCTTCATGTAGGGATAACAAAGTTTCTATGTCCAGATAGAAAAATAGATATGTAGTGTACCTATCAAAGAGACTGGGGGAAAGGATTAGCAAAATACTTTTTCTTTCTTATAAAGTATTATGCACACAATAGAAAGTTCACTGTAATAAATCATGGATAGACAATCGAGACCCAAAATATGTGAATATCTAAGTGTCAACAATTTATATTCCGTTCTCACAAAAAATACTAAAAATTCTGTGACATAAAAATGAAATTTCTACTCGAAAATGTTGGCAAACTGAAAAACTGAATGTGGAGTGAAGTATATATAAATAGATACGTCTAGAGATAAGATAAACTTTGCATGAATGATGGTGTAGAAATATGGAATACAACTAAAAAATTGTCATTTCAATTTCCATTCGCTAACACAAAAACGGGAATGGTGGAAATAATGTTCACATAATATCCCACATGATAATTAAATGTATACAACTAAAGAAGTTGAGCAGAGATGAGTGGAGGCATGCATGCACTGGAGTTCAAGGTACAGACAGTGTAGAATTTTTACACCAGGAAGGTTTAAATAGTTTATGCATGTACGAATATGTGTCACAGCACATGCATGTCATCGATAAGAAGAATGTCATATCAACAGGAATGTTCCACATATGCAAGCGATCATATTGTATGTAGGAAGCCAAACATTATTGTCCGCATGGATGTACTCAGAAAGAACAAGTTCTGTTGAGAGTAAACAAGAGCGAAATGTCTTAACGTTTCTATATAGATATTAAAGTTAAGTATAGATGCATGAAAGCATGTACAGACCTGACATTGCAAAAAATTTTAAAACCCAATGCACTATGTCCAGACGAGAAGGAGGAAGCGAATTAAAAGTTTAAGTCTGAGACACCGATATTTCAATTTAATTATTAGTGGAATCAAACCTTCTCAGAAATATATCTATTGCTGAAAAGTTCTGCTGTACATACAGTGGAGTGCAATAGACAAGTTCAAAATTGTTATGGAAGGTTATGATTTTCATGAATCCCAAAAGAGCATCGAACTTTTGGAAGAAAACAACGTTCTTACCTACAATTTAATTTATTTGATGGATATTTGACCACATTTATGTAGTAGAGAATTTAAGTGGGTATGAGCGGCGGATCACACAAGTGTTAATAGCTCATGGGAAAAAATACAAGTATCTAATATAAGAATGCACTTCGGGAGATTCCATAAGTAATTTTACTATCAGGTTTTCAATGGATAGAATTAATTACCCTATACCATAATAATACTTTGGAGATTATACAATGAACATAACAATAACCAACAAATCTAGACGCGCAAATGCGCAGGTCACATCACTAGTTCATATTGAAGCAGAAAATCATGGAAAACACAAGTCCACCTAACACTACTAAAAAAGGCCTGTTAGTGGCGCACCTATTTTTGCCATTAATGGCGCACTATAGGTGCGCCACTATTACCACACCACTAGTAACAAATAGTAATGGCGCACCATATAGAAGTGCGCCATTACTAACAATTTTTTTTCAAATTTTGTTTTCAAAAAAAAATTCAATTTTTTTTTCGTTTTTTCTTAATCCCAAGTCACTATGGCTTAATCTCGGGTCAATATGCTTAATCTCAAGTAAAATCGCACTAAGTGGTCAAACTTCCCAAAAGGTCACCCATCAGTGCGCCATTACTAACAATTTTTTTTCAAATTTTGTTTTCAGAAAAAAAAATTCAATTTTTTTTCGTTTTTTTCTTAATCTCGGGTCAATATGCTTAATCTCAAGTCAAATCGCACTAAGTGGTCAAACTTCCCAAAAGGTCACCCATCCTCACACTACTCCAGCTCAGGCACGCTTAACTTCGCAATTCTATCCAACCCCAGCACCACCTCACTTAACAGGCACTTGTTGATATATCTATCATATCAATCCTATTAAACCTTGTTGATGTCTAGGACTTTGTTCATGTTCATGAGTGTGATGAAATTTTGAAAAAATATTTCAAACTTCCCGGTCATATTACGTATCATATTTTGAAAAAAAAATTCGAAACTATTTTTTTTTCTGTTACTAGTGGCGCACCTAGCAAATGGTGCGCCATTACTAAGTTTGAAACTTTTTCCATTTTTCCCCCTCTAGATCTTAAAAGCCCCGTATCTTTCGTTCTGTTAGGTTTTCGGGATTCTGAAAATCTTCAACGGGGTTCCCTGGGTTGAATTCGGATGTAACTTTTCGAGTAGATGATTTTTCATATAAAAAACTTTTTCATCCGAGTTCGTATGCAAAAGTTATGCCCATTTTACTAAATTCCAGAGAGATTTTGCAAATAAAGTCGAAATTCATATTTGCAAATTTTCCCAACAACTAGACCACATATCACGTGGGAAACTTATTTTTTTTACATTTCCATCATTTTCTTTTATTTTTTCTAAAAGGCGGTCCACGCGCGGGGGGGGGAGGGTGTGTGTGTGCAAAGAAAGTTAGTAATGGCGCACCTTCACAAAGTGCGCCATTACTATGTGTATGACTTGGTCAAACCTTGGTCAAACTTAATAATGGCGCACTTTGTATAGGTGCGCCATTACTATGTAAGTTTGACATAGTAATAGCGCACCTATACAAAGTGCGCCATTACTAAGTTTGACCAAGGTTTGACCCAGTCATACACATAGTAATGGCGCACTTTGTACAGCTGCCAAAACTATGTCAACTAATAATGGCGCACTATCCCCTGGTGCGCCACTGCTAACATTTTTTTTTTATTTTTTTTCAAAACTAGTAATGACGCACCACACATCAGGTGCGCCATTAGTAATATGTCAATAATGGCGTACCTGTATCTGGTGCGCCACTGCTATATAGCAGTGGCGCACCACATACATGGTGCACCATTAATGTCCATATTAGTTATAGCCGCTTTCCTAGTAGTGTAAAGATATGGCCGCAATTTTATCATCGAATGTCCAATCATGGGTTCATGACATTGCCGTAATCCTTGTGGGCATGAAAATGCCTCCTCCAGGACCCATTTCATAGAAAATAAGAAGTTCCAAAAAAGGCAAATGCCTGCAGCATGACTGCTCTGGTACAGGCAGCTAGTGCCCATGCATACCAGTTATCATGCGTATGTAGCTTGGTCCAAAAGTTCAGCAGAATATCAGTGTTACATATTAATCGAGTAGCCAGGAATGTGCAACCTCAAGTTATCTAGTCTACACACAACCTTCATCCACATATACATGGTAAACATTTGAGACAAACCAAGTTGGCAAAGCTTCATTTTCAGCAAGATTACAAACATACAAGCTCAGGAAGGAATTTTGAACATTTGCAGAAGTGGGAGAGCATACGTAATGTTATTTTGTCAAACGCGCCACCATAGAGCATGCCTTCATCACTGGGAATTCCCTGGTGAAATCAGAATCTGTTACCACACATACACTTGGTAATTTCCTATAAGATGGCTCATATGAGAACAACACATAGACATGGGCTAGCTTGCATATGTAAGCATGCATGAATAAGAAATGCACTGATTACACAACAGAACCGCGTAAGATAACTAAAGCATGCTTCAGAATCAACTCTAGCATGATATACTCTACAATCAAAACATACAACAGTAAGAAGAGCTACTGCATGCTATATCAAAATATAAATGGATAGAGACAACCCAATGTTCATTCTCAACATAGGTAATTACTGAGAGAATAAACTTTATCTAAGCATGTCCACTAAGCGAAGGACCACCCTAGCATGCAGGTACAAAAGTTTGGATTAGGCAATTGTTGATCAACTAAAGATTCATTTAACAATATAAATGTATATGATGCTTGACAACATAACCAAGCCCTACCTCATTGGCTCGATGGCCTATACCACAAAATCAGCCACGGCTTGATGGCCAGACCATCTCAGGGCACAAGGAGAGAGTGAGGAGACCATGGACTCACCAGAACTAAGGAATATGGGAGGCCACCACCGCCTCTCTTGCAGAAAGACCGTTGTCATCACGCGGCGGGGGAAGCTGAGGTAATTTGCTGAGGATGTAGTTCGCCGAGCAATAGTAGCCAAATAAGGAGGTTATGACGCAGCTGAAAATGGTAACCACAAAAGGAAGTCCGATGTAGAAGTTTCATGTTATCCCACTGGTAAACTTGACTTCAGATGTTTTTTTTGGAAAAGGGGAGACTCCCCGGCCTCTGCATCAGATCGATGCATACGACCACTTAGATAAATAAAATAGGTTCAACAATGTCGAAGAGTCGTAAAACAAAACAAAGTCGAGCTCACATAGACCTCGACGCGAAAACAGGAAAAGGCCATAAAGCCACAACCGGCTGGCAGAAATAAAGATAGGAAAACTAATTGCCTATCCTATTACATGACCGCCATCCAAACCGGTTGAAGATATCCCGCGCTACCATCTTCCACCGGACAGATCCAGTAACCAAACGCTCCCTGGCCTCCGTCGGAGTGAGTAGGGACCACATACGGATCAACGCCGTAGCATGGAATACAACCTGCAAAAAATGAATAGTAGTTATACTGTTAAAAGCCAAATCATTTCTGCAGTTCCAAATTGCCCATAACAACGCACAAACTCCTACACGAATGTGTCTAGCTGTAACGGACTCTATCCCATCCAGCCACGTTCCAAATAACGACCCGACCGAACTCGGAGGAGTAATGTTAAAAGCAATTTGTACGGATCGCCACAAAATTCTTGCCAACGGGCACTCAAAGAATAGATGCTTGATGGTTTCATCCTGATCACAGAAACTACACCTAGTAGATCCTGTCCAATTGCGCTTAACCAAGTTGTCCTTTGTTAGAATGACCTGTTTATGGACAAACCACATAAACACTTTGATTTTCAAAGGAACTTTGACTTTCCAAACATGTTTGGAGTTAGGAATGACACTCGAGTTAATAACATCGATGTACATCGACTTAACGGTAAATTATCCAGACCTAGAAAGTTTCCAACGCAACTGATCGGGCTGATGATGTAGCTGAACCTCCATCAGTCTACGCACCAGATGAAGCCAAGCTTCCCATCTATTACCAACAAGCACCCTCCTAAACTGAATATTAAGGGGAGTGGCCTGCATTATCGTTGCCACAAGCGCATCACGGCGATGCACAATACGATACAGAGTTGGGTACTGTAATGCCAAAGGTGTATCACCAAGCCAAGTGTCCTCCCAGAAGCGAGTATCGTTACCATTTCCGACAATAAACTTTGTTCTATTAAAGAAGGCTGCCTTAACTCTCATAAACCCCTTCCAAAATGGCGAATCAGTTGGTCTCACTGTCACCTGTGACAAAGTTTTGGATTGCAGATACTTGTTACGAAGAATCTGTGCCCAAGTCGCATCAGTCTCAACTGATAGCTTATATAGCCACTTACTAAGCAAGCATCTGTTCTTGACCTCAAGATTCTCGATACCCAACCCCCCCTGATCCTTAGGACGACAAATAATATCCCACTTGGCGAGTCTATACTTTCTCTTAAGATCATCACTCTGCCAAAAAAATCTTGACCGATAGAAGTCCAGCCTTTTCCTAACCCCAACTGGAACCTCAAAGAAAGATAGGAGGAACATCGGCATACTTGTGAGCACCGAATTAATAAGAATTAACCGGCCTCCATAAGACAGAAGTTTGCCCTTCCAGCAACTAAGTTTCTTTTCGAACCGATCTTCGATACGTTTCCACTCTCTGTTCGTGAGCTTACGATGATGAATGGGTATACCTAGGTAAGTAAAAGGTAAAGCCCCTAATTCACAACCAAACAATTGCCTATAAGCCTCTTGTTCCTCCTTGGCTCTACCAAAGCAGAACAACTTGCTTTTATGAAAGTTAATCTTTAAACCGGACAATTGTTCAAATAAACACAACACCAGCTTCATGTTTCTCGCTTTTGCCAGGTCATGCTCCATGAAGATGATTGTATCATCAGCGTACTGCAAAATGGACACACCCCCATCAACTAGGTTAGGCACCAAGCCACCTACCTGACCAGCATCCTTTGCCCTACCTATGAGAATGGCCAACATATCGACCACAATGTTGAACAAAATAGGGGACATTGGATCTCCTTGCCTCAGGCCTTTGTGTGTCTGGAAATAATGACCTATATCATCATTTACTTTAATTCCAACACTACCTTTTTGCGTAAAGGATTCTACCTGGCGTCGCCAAGCCTCATCAAAACCCTTCATGCGTAAAGCCTGTTGAAGGAATGGCCATTTGACTTTGTCATACGCTTTTTCGAAATCCACTTTGAAAACAACCCCATCCAGCTTTTTCGTGTGGATTTCATGGAGCGTTTCATGAAGGACCACAACACCCTCAAGGATGTTCCTGTCCGGCATGAAAGCAGTTTGGGTAGGCTGCACAACAGCATGCGCGATCTGTGAGAGCCTATTGGTCCCGACCTTGGTGAAAATTTTGAAACTAACATTAAGAAGACAGATTGGCCTGAATTGCTCAATTCTCACAGCCTCTGTTTTCTTAGGAACAAGGGTGATCGTTCCAAAATTTAGCTGAAAAAGATGAAGCTGCCCAGCAAACAGATCATTGAACAAAGGCAACAAATCCCCTTTAATGATATACCAGCATTTCTTATAGAACTCCGCTGGAAATCCATCTGGGCCCGGCGCTTTGTTATTTTCCATTTGCGAAACGGCCTCAAATACCTCTTTCTCGGTAAAAGGAGCCGTCAGAACATCATTCTCCACAGCCGTGAGCTGAGGAACATCCTCAACCCTGGACTCATCCAGAGACACACAGTTATTTTCTGGAGGGCCAAACAACTGCTTATAGAACTCAGTAATGTACAATTTTAGGTTCTCTTGTCCTACAATTGTACCCTCATCTTGCTCAAGCTGAAAGATCCTCTTCTTTCGATGCTTACCATTAGCAATCATGTGAAAGAATTCAGTGTTCACGTCCCCTGGACTACTCTCGGGAACTTGGCCCGCAGCGCCCACTTCAACTCTTCTTCCCTAAGGAGTTCTTTCAGCCTCAATTCCGCGTCCAGCTTGGCATGAAGCTCCGTGGCCGGCAGAATCGTGGTTTCTGCTTTTACATCCAGGGACTGAATAAGGGACAGAAGCCTTTCCTTTTCAACCTTATAAATCCCGCTAAGATGCTTAGCCCATCCATGCAGGAAACTCCTCAAGTGCCTGATCTTATTCTGCCAGCGCTGAAGCGCAGTCTTTCCTCCTGAATCCTTAGCCCACTCTCTAGCCACGAGGTCAAGGAAGCCTTCACGTTCAAACCAAGCCATCTCAAAGGAGAACACATTCTTGTTCCCCAAGTGGGAGGGCTTACCAGAGTCCACAAAAAGCGGCGTGTGGTCAGAGATACCACGGGACAGGGCCTGGACTGTTACTAGAGGAAACTTCTGTTCCCAATCGACACTAGCCAACACATGATCCAACTTCTCATACGTCGGATTTGGCAGCGCATTAGCCCAGGTGAATTTTCTGCCCGAGAGCTCAATTTCTCTCAGGTTCAAACTTTCAATGATAGTATTGAACATGAACGACCATCTGCCGTCAAAGTTATCATTGTTCTTATCCTCACGCCTTCTAATAATATTGAAATCACCCCCCACCAGGAAAGGCAACTGCTCGGAACCACACATCCGAACAAGATCAGCCAGGAAATCGGGCTTGAGCTCGGGCTGCGCAGCCCCATAAACCGCAACCAGAGCCCAGTTAAACCCATCTTCCTTCGACCGCACCCGGAACTTGACTGCAAAGTCACCCATAACCACACTGCGAACCTCAAGCGTTTCGCACCTAACGACGAGTAAGATTCCACCTGATCTCCCTCTCGGCGGCAAGCAATGCCAATCAAATTCAATACCCCCCGACAAAGAATTTAGAAATTGAGGCGCAAAATTATCTCTACCCGTCTCCAATAGAGCGATAAAATCTAAGTGATGCTCGACAGACGCCTCAGCAAGAAACCTTCTTTTAGCCAAGTCCCTTAGACCTCTGCTATTCCAAAAGATTCCTTTCATAGTTCATCATAGAATTTTTTTGCCGAACGAATCCTAGCACTCCTACGCACTGCGAACAACGGGTATACCTTCCGTTTCCACTTGCACTTTGGGATAGCTTGACTCTGCAACTGGTCCTCATAACCAGTGTCAGAGGGGCTTGCCAAAACTATCTCAGTAGAAACATCCTCTACATCCGCCTCAGAACTAGGAGGCAAAAGATCCGCACAAAAGTTGTCGAGCACCCTGACCCCGAGCGCATCAACCTCCGAATCACACATGGGTTTAACAGCCGCAATATTGCGAATCATCTCTAAGGCCCGCTCAGCCTCTAGATCAAGTAGATCATTAATAGAATTAGAAATTTCAGTGTCATTACTACCTAGAAAAACACCTAATTGATTTGCATTATCAACAATCTCATCATTTGAAAAATGCAAAATGGAATTAGAAGTATTGACCGACATACCAGTAGTGACCTCTACATCACGAAGCTTGGCCGCCCTCATGGCGCACCGTTGCTGAATGTCGTCCACATCCGGATGTGCCTGGAGACGGTCACTCACCTGGCGCCCCTCAGACATCGGATCCTGGATCCCACCAAACGCAATGACCTCCTCCCGAGAGATCGCAGTTGGGGTACGGCCTCCTGCCTCACCCCAACCCGCAGTCCGAGCGACCTGCAGGGGCTCCCCTACAGCCTCGCCAGAAGGAGGACGGGACGCCTGACGCGCCCCACAAGACGGGGCCGTCAACGAGGGTGGTGGAGGCTGAACGAGGGCTGCCCGCCCTAGCTCCCCACACTGCACCGGAGAAGCCACCACCAGAGGAGAAAGCTCCGAGGCCACCTGCCCCGAGCCCACTCCCGAAGGCGAAGCCGGCACCAACCGAGAGGAAGACGCAACGGGAGAAGAGGTATCCGAGTCCTCCTGACCCGGACCTCCTCCCAACAAAGAAGCGGACACGGGAGCCACCTGCCCCGCATCCCCTTCCTCAGTACAAAAAGAACAACCTGAAACCGCCTGGCCTATGGCTCCTCCCGGCACGCCAGGCCCGATAAGCTGCGGCATCTCCTGTGGGGGAACCGCGCGCTGACCAGAAGAGGGAGTGGCCACCTGCCGACTCACCTCCTCCGCCCCCCTGAGCGGAAGTGATGAAACCCCAAAATCTCCAGAACCCGAATCCATAGCATCCAGAAAATCCAAAGCAGGCAAAGCGAGCTCAAAAGCCTCCTCGGACTCAACCCGATCGCTCCACAACCTCGGTGGTGCAGAAAAAGGCTCGAAGGACCCAAATCTCAAAGACGTCGAAGGCACCGAGGAGGGTTGGGCAGCTCCATCCCCGGTCGTCGCGGTCTCGGACCCCTGCCCCATGGACAGCTGTCGTCCAGAGTCCTCGACCGGCGGTTCCTGAACTCCCGCGCCACCGTCACCCTCGTGCATATCAACGTCAGACACGTGAGCCGGCGCAGACAGAAGGCTCTCGTCCTCAAACTCAATAACCAGATTATAAATCCTGCCTCGATAAGCCCACTTCACCACTTCCGGCACAAACTCAACGTTCAGAATACTGACCAGAACCCGAGCAATCCCGTGAGCTCTAGTGAATGCCATGTCCACACGCTCAGGCTTCCCCACAAGAATGCCCAAGCTGGCCACAACCCGAGCATCCTGCAGCGGTGTGGAAGGTGCCCCGGAAAAGCGTAGCCACGCTTGCGTAAGCGGTACGCCCTGAGGCTCAACAAGCTTCCATTCCTGAAACTCAAGGATGCCATCAGTACCCGGCACCATACACATCCCAAAACTCAGCAACCTCTGCAGATCCTCCACAGACGGGCACTCAACCCTGAACATCGTATCATCAAGACCGACAAGGTCCCACTGGAAATCCCCAGGAGCCAGCTCTCGAAGCCGCTGCACGATCTGTGCCTCAAACACCTCCCCTCTGGTGACCTTGACAATCCCCGTGGTCTGACTCGGAGACTCGTCAGGCACCTCGTGCTCAGTCGGAGACTCGAAAAAAGTTAGCCCAGCACAGTATACTCCATACATCATGAGTGAAGGTGCCTGCTCGCGCAGTAACGGACAATCCCCAGATTCATGTGCCAGTTTACCGCAGGTATCGCATAACCGCGCCACACACTCCGCAATGAAGTGACCCTTGTCACCGCAACGATAACAAAGCATCTTTTCCTTCCTGCGCGCCCACTTGGACGCTCTATCAGACTCAGCCCTGTCCATCATCTCTGCAGACACATCAGGCATAACCTCGTTCTCAGGAACCGGAGCAGAAGCAAGAGCCGTCACCACCTCCATAGCGTGATCGGTCAACACAGGCTCCTCTGCAGCCCCGCTATCAGTCATCTGCTCGACAACAACCGGTGGTGGCGGCGGACGTGGACGGTACCGGCCCCCTCTCCCGCCCCGACCACCACGATGCCCACGGAAGCCACCACGCTGTCTAGAATCCGGACCAGAAGCACCCTCAACAAAGCCACCCTGGGGTCCCAGGAACGGTCGCTCGGCCGAACCGTCGCTCTGCCAAGCGTAACCTCGGCCACCACCCGTCGACGACGAGCCACGGTGCACACCTGCCCCATATGCGTCAAAACCATCGTCTCCCCATTGTCCCCGAGGCGCGGCATTAGCACCAGCCACAGGTTTGGTGACGAAGTGGGGTGGCGGTGCTTGCCTAGGCAGATGTCCCACAGACCCCGGCGCCCCCGTCGTTCGCGGCTTAGGCGCCGTGCCGCCCCTACCAGCAACACCATGGCTAGGCGCCAAGCCCGAGGCCGCAATCACCGGTGCGCGAGCGCCGGCAGACGCCATGGCACCACGCCCCACGGCCGCACCCGGCAACGATCCGCCGCGCCCTCCCGCCTGCGGCACGGGGGGCACCGCGCCCCGGCCAGCTCCACGACCGAAGACAACAGATGGCGGCGGCACAGCCGAAGTCACCGCAGTACGGCCACCGCCCGGCGCAGTCCCAGCGCGGCCCGCCCCAGGGGGTTCGGCCGGTCTCTTCCTGGCCACACCGCGTCCCGCCATGGACACTAGCGGGGGGATGCGATGAGCACGACCGCCAGGATCCGCCCGCCGATGAGGGGAGCGCCGCACCAGAACCCTACGGCGCGAGCAGGGAGAGGAGGAAACCGATCGAACACTGCATGCGTCTCTCACGTCCTTTTCCAGAATTACTAGGCTCGGCCCAACTGCAGTCCCTTCGCACTGGGCCACATACCCAGCCGAAGGAGGCCCAGTAGCCACCGGAGGCCCACACGCGCCAATCAGGGAATTCAAACGCAGGGCCCTCGCCGCCGCGATCCCGATCGATGCCGCCGGCGCCGCTTGCTGCCGGCCGGCCGCCGCACGGCAGCCCTTCTTCCGTCTGACCACAGCCGTCCACGCCTCCGGCGCAACCAAATCGAATACCGTAAGTTTGGGAAGACATACCTTGGGAATTGGACCCCTCCATGGCCGAGGTGCGTTCACCGCCGTCCTCCGACGAACGACACGCCGGAGCAGCTCCAGCTTCTCTCCGGGCCGCAGGCCGTTCCTCGCCGGGTCCTCGGGAGGGACGACCGTCTCCACGATCTCTGCCACCTCATCCTCATCTTGGCCGGAAAAAGCCTCACAGATTATATCTGAGGGAGTAGGCGAGCAGGCCGTCGAGCCTCCGGATCGTCCGCCGTCAACCTCGTCATCTCCGCTGTCATCGTCCGCAAGAACCCAAAATCTCCCACCCACCCTCCGGCGATCACCGGAAGCAACAGCGCGGGCCGGCGTCGAGGACCCTGGCGCCAACGTCGCCATCGCTATGGGCCCCGTCAGATCAATCTTCTCCGTTGCCTTTGGGCGAACATCAATCTGCACGCAATCGCCCACAACCACGCTATAAGAATCAAATTTGAATTGAAACCCCACCTCAATCAAGTCGCCGTCCAGAAGATATTCGCCGGCGAGCACTTCGTTCTCTAGATCGAGGAGCGCCATCCAGCGGGAAGGCAGAGTGAATCGAAGACGCCCTTCGATCCATACGCCCGGATCCGTCCCGACGGCAAAAGAAACCCGCCATTGAGTCCATCGTCTCTCCTCCCGTCCAAACTCATGCTGCGACGAGGCGACATGGTCACCGCCTGATCCCGTCGGCCCATCCTTTCCTCTCGTCGACACCACCGCGCGAGGATTGTGAGAGTGAGAGCCGATCTGTGGCGGTCCCCCTACGCCGCCTCAGGCGGCCTCGTTTCCGCCTCGTCCTCCGTCATCCCTGCGGTGTCCATGTTACAACATAATTGTTTGATGACTTCAGATGTAGAATGACCATCACTATTCACTAACACCTTATATCACACTATTTCTTCTAAGCGAAGTACATCAGGCAAAGCAGATGCAAGGTTGGATCCTACATAAACAAATATACAAAGCAATCTAGCATATATAGTTTAGCTCTATGTAACCATGTTAACAGCGAATTAACTGAATAATTTGGCTTGGAGTACCAAGGCCAATTACTAGTGTGATTCCTAACGAGCAAGCCTACTCAAATGAGGTCACTTGTAACATTTCTATACACATAGTCACGGATAGGGGAATAAAATGCATATCCCAACATGACCAAGATATGCAAAAATGCACAGCATAATCAACATCAATCAAGGGAAGCCAAGCCAAGTAGAGAACATTGCAAACAAAACATGACCTTACAAGACAAGCATGCTGATATTTGGTGATCATCATAGACTAGGAAATTCAGAGAAACAGTACTAAGATCTAAGATTATAGAACACAAACCACAACAAAATTCAGTTATACAACATATGGCCCAAACAAATTATCATGTGAATCTCATCCATGACATAAATACCCAAAAGAGGAATCGTCACTCTAACAAGAGCAAATCCTGACAGAAGTTGCACACAACCCTAGATGAGCCAATTATATGACTAGCAGATAAGATATTTTTAGAGCAAAATTAGCACCTGGGGGCTAAATCCACCAAATCCTAGGAACAAAAAGCACAAACTTCGAATCACTGGAAATAAACCTTATAAGTCCACTTGCAAAGAACACATGTTAGCAAAAAGGTGACTAAAATATAGATGTAAATGTTGCACCTATATAGGTACCTGCTCTGGACTTTCATCTTATGCCTTTCACTGCAAGACGAAGCTCTCTGACTCCCTTGAGCATCTCACTAAGTTCCCTAGTGGTCAGCCCACTAAGCTCTTCAATGGCAGAGATCATGTCTATCATCTGCACCCAATAATTGAAATGTAAGAATTTTAGTTCAAAATAGTTGCGTGACAATTATTTTGGTGAAATAATACACATAGTATCCTGGTTTTGCCAGTAGTTATAGAAAATATTCCAACACTACAAGTGAATTCATTCTGCGGTCGAGTAAAATGTCTTAAAAGTAAACATTATGCTAGGTGATACATCTCCAAAGTATAAGCTGTGTTATAGGAAACGATAGTCAAGTACAGGGGCGAAGCCCAGCTCAACAATATCTCCAGCACCATGTGATAGATTCTGAACCATCGCTCTATTTCTACATCATATCCACAAAAAATGCAGGATGCCATAAGCCAATAACTAATTTACCAAAGTCACCAGGAGGATTGCTTTGAGCTTGAGCTTATTTCACATCAAGCTTAAGCTTATTTCACGTACTATATTAGGTAAATACATACAAATGTTCTTTTAGATCATCATGGATTATTTCCCCGGTTCCAAAAAAACACAACCTAAGTTCAGAGTATCTCCTAATACAACTACTAACCAACACATCTATCTATTTGGACCAGATTCCAAAGAAACTACAAAGCAGAGATGGAACATAAAGGTAAAGGAGGAGTCAATGGATATTGTAATAGCAACCACTTCACGGTTGCTGTTGTTTTACCACAGATATTGGATAGTAATGGTTGTTTTTTTAGATCATCAGGGATCATTTCCCTGGTTCCATTTCAAAAAGAAAAAGAAACGCAACCATGTTCAGAGTAGCTCCTAATACAACTGCTAACCAAAACATCTGTTCCTTTGGACCAGATTCCAAAGAAACTACAAAATGAAGACATAACATAAAGGTAAAGGAGTCAATGGATATTATAATTTACAACAGCAGCCTCAGGCCCCTCACTTCACAGGTTTTACCACGGAAACACCTAGAACTGGACTGAATAGATAGCAATACCAATACATCCAAATGGGATAGTAGCAAAAACCTCAACCCGTTTATCTTTTTGCTAATTAAACAAACATTACATCATAAACTGGACTTATCTTAGGCAAATTCTAAGTCACTAATGAGCTGACCAAACGAACCGCATATCAGATGAGAAGGAAATAGTGGTGTGGTGGTGGGTAACGAACATTGTTTGTAAATATATAAACCATGAAGGACTGACAACTTGTATGGATGCATCACTTGTTCATATAGCATACAATGGTTAGTGGAGAAGGCTATATGGCCACACACATCGTTGCTTGTCACCAATTTTGACGGCACCAACTAAGATCACCACGCCTACAGCAGTTAAACGACATATTCTTTTTATTTTTCTTTATGCAGGAAAGCTAAACGATAACATATTGGCATTCCAATTTCCAGGAAAACCACTGTCACATGTCAATGTTGGTTAAGTGACAACATCAATAGATAGTGCCAATCCCTACAAGCAAATGCACTCTACAACATCAATAGGTAGAGGTGCACCGCCCAGGCCACGTTCAGTGTCGCGTGGTGCTGGCAGAGGGTGACGCTCTCCCCGTCGTCGGCGGCGAGGAGGTACTTGCCACGCCCGCGGCTCCGCAGCCGCACGTGCTGCCTGTCATGGAACTGCTCCATTGGTCGCCGGTGCTGTGCCGCTTGGAGGTGGGAGAGGTTCTTGGTTCGCTGGGGCTCCGGCCGGCCGGCGAGGACAGGAGAAAGAAAGCTGTTGGGTGCGGCGGTTACTTTGAGCGCCAAGCCGAGGTATTTCAAGGTGCCACACTAGTAGAAAAAGAGGCTTCCATACGCCCCCATTAGTCCCTAAAATAATTGAACCGCGACAAAAGGGGTCTTTAGTCGCGGTTCGGGAGGAGACCCGCGACCAACTATCTGGGCCCAGCGCGCTCGGTCGACAGCTAGCGGATGGGAGGGGCTTTAGTCCCGGTTGGCCTGGCCAACCGGGACTAAAGGTCCCCGAAGGCCTTTAGTCGCGGTTGGCCAGGCCAACCGGGACTAAAGGCCCATCCAGCTGGCGGACGGGAGGGGCTTTAGTCCCGGTTGGCCTGGCCAACCGGGACTAAAGGTCCCCGAAGGCCTTTAGTCGCGGTTGGCCAGGCCAACCGGGACTAAAGGCCCATCCCTATATATAGGACTCAGCTCACTTCACTTCACTCAGCTCACTTCACAATATTCAGAAGGGGGTGGTGGGTTTGCTTTTGGTTCCTCCTATGCACACAAGGTGTTCGATGAAATGCCCGAGAGCCTGAAACAAACATGATATGAAGTGTCCGAGCCACACTTGAGCTTTCTCATTTATTTTTCCTCCGCGATCGCGGTTAGCAACTTGAACCTTTCATGTGTCATTGATAAAATATGCATGTGTGTAGTTCATTGTTTAATTTGTATTATTTCTAGCTAGTTAGTTTAACAAATGCATGATGGTTAATTATATACTTTATATAATAATAATGCAGATGAATCGGCAATGAATGTACGGTCCCCGACTCTCCGGCGAGTTCACTACGGGTTTGAAAGATTTCCTCGTAGTGGCAAATGCGAACAAGCAGCAAGGTTTTATTATCTGTCCATGTGCTTTCTATAAGAATCAGAAGGGTTACTCCTCCTCAAGAGACGTTCACATGCACCTGCTTCGGCACGGTTTCATGCGAAGCTATAATTGTTGGACCAAGCATGGAGAAAGAGGGGTTAGAATGGAAGAAGATGAAGAAGGGGATGATATCGATGACAACTATCATGATCATTTCGGTGATACTTTCATGGAGGATGACGCTGAAGGTGGGGAAGGGTTAGGTGAAGGTGAAGAAGAGGCACATGATGAGCCCTGATGATCTTGGTCGGACCATTGCTGATGCACGGAGACGCTGCGAAACTGACAAGGATAGGGAGAATTTGGATCGCATGTTAGAGGATCACAAAAAGTCGTTGTATCCAGGATGCGATAATAGTCTGAAAAAGCTGGGCTGCACACTGGATTTGCTAAAATGGAAGGCACAGGAAGGTGTAGGTGACTCATCATTTGAAAATTTGCTGAAAATGTTGAAGAATATGTTTCCGAAGAATAACGAGTTGCCCGCCAGTACGTACGAAGCAAAGAAGGTTGTCTGCCCTCTAGGTTTAGAGGTTCTGAAGATACATGCATGCATTAACGACTGCATCCTCTACCGCGGTGAATACGAGAATTTGAATGAATGCCCTGTATGCACTGCATTGCGTTATAAGATCAGAGGCGATGACCCTGGTGACGATGTTGAGGGCGAGAAACCCAGGAAGAGGGTTCCCGCCAAGGTGATGTGGTATGCTCCTATAATACCACGGTTGAAACGTCTGTTCAGGAACAAAAAGCATGCCAAGTCGTTGCGATGGCACAAAGAGGACCGTAAGTCCGACGGGGAGTTGAGACACACCGCTGATGGAACGCAATGGAGAAAGATCGACAGAGTGTTCAAAGATTTTGCAGCTGACGCAAGGAACATAAGATTTGGTCTAAGTACTAATGGCATGAATCCTTTTGGCGAGCAGAGCTCCAGCCATAGCACCTGGCCCGTGACTCTATGCATCTACAACCTTCCTCCTTGGTTGTGCATGAAGCGGAAGTTCATTATGATGCCAGTGCTCATCCAAGGTCCAAAGCAACCCGGGAACGACATCGATGTGTACCTAAGGCCATTAGTTGATGAACTTTTACAGTTGTGGGCCAGACCTGGTGTACGTGTCTGGGATGAGCACAAAGGAGAGGAATTTGACCTACGAGTGTTGCTTTTTGTAACCATCAACGATTGGCCTGCTCTCAGTAACCTTTCGGGACAGACAAATAAGGGATACAATGCATGCACGCACTGCTTACATGAGACTGAAAGTGTACGTTTGGTTAATTGTAAGAAGAACGTGTACCTGGGTCATCGTCGATTTCTTCCCCGAAATCATAACGTAAGAAAGAAAGGCAAGCATTTCAACGGCAAGGCAGATCACCGGCCGAAGCCTGCGGAACGTACTGGTGCTGAGATATTTGATATGGTCAAGGATTTGAAAGTCATCTTTGGAAAGGGTCCTGGCGGACAATCAGTTCCGCGGGGAGTTGACGGGCACGCACCCATGTGGAAGAAGAAATCTATATTTTGGGAGCTAGAATATTGGAAAGTCCTAGATGTCCGCTCTGCAATCGACGTGATGCATGTTACGAAGAATATTTGTGTGAACCTGCTAAGCTTCTTGGGCGTGTATGGGAAGACAAATGATACAAAGGAAGCACGGCAGGACCAGCAACTTTTGAAAGACCCAGATAACCGGCATCCGGAATGGTTTCAAGGTCGTGCCAGCTACGCTCTTACCAAAGAAGAGAAGGTCATTTTTTTGAATGCCTGAGAAGTATGAAGGTCCCGTCTGGCTTCTCGTCGAATATAAAGGGAATAATAAACATGGCGGAGAAAAAGTTCCAAAACCTGAAGTCTCACGACTGCCACGTGATTATGACGCAATTGCTTCCGATTGCTTTGAGGGGGCTCCTACCGGAAAATGTTCGAGTAGCCATTGTGAAGCTATGTGCATTCGTCAATGCAATCTCTCAGAAGGTAATCAATCCAGAAGATCTACCACGGTTACAGAACGATGTGGTCCAATGCCTTGTCAGTTTCGAGTTGGTGTTCCCACCATCCTTCTTCGATATTATGACGCACCTCCTGCTCCACCTAGTCGAAGAGATTTCCATTCTCGGTCCTGTATTTCTACACAATATGTTCCCCTTTGAGAGGTTCATGGGAGTATTAAAGAAATATGTTCGTAACCGTGCTAGGCCAGAAGGAAGCATCGTCAAGGGCTATGGAAATGAGGAGGTAATTGAGTTCTGTATTGACTATGTTCCTGACCTTAAGCCGATTGGTATTCCTCAATCGCGGCATGAGGGGAGACTAAGTGGAAAAGGCAAGATCGGAAGGAAATCCACGATATGTATGGACGGTCATTCTATGACTGAAGCACACCACACAGTTCTGCAAAATTCCAGCTTGGTGGCTCCGTACTTCGAGCAACACAAGAATATTTTACGCTCGGACAACCCGGGGAAGCCTGAATCCTAGATTAGAAAGGCCCACATGGAGACTTTCGGCAGTTGGTTGCGAAAACATTTAATGAATGACAATGATGATGTTGGAGATCAGCTATACATGTTGGCCAAGAAACCATCTTCGACTATAACGATTTTCCAAGGGTACGAGATAAATGGGAATACATTTTACACCATCGCCCAAGATAAAAAGAGCACCAACCAAAACAGTGGTGTCCGCTTTGATGCAGCAACCGAGAATGGGCGAAAGGTCACATATTATGGTTACATAGAGGAGATATGGGAACTTGACTATGGACCCTCCTTTAAGGTCCCTTTGTTCCGGTGCAAATGGTTCAAGCTAACAGGAGGTGGGGTAAAGGTGGACGAGCAATACGGAATGACAATGGTGGATTTCAACAATCTTGGTTACCTTGACGAACCATTCGTCCTTGCCAAAGATGTCGCTCAGGTTTTTTATTTGAAGGACATGAGTAGCAAACCGAGGAAACGGAAAGATAAGAAAACGATCAGTACATCATGCGATGATCCAAAGCGCCACATTGTTCTTTCAGGGAAAAGAAATATCGTGGGAGTGGAGGACAAGACAGACATGTCAGAAGATTATAATATGTTTGGTGAAATTCCGCCCTTCAAAGTGAACACTGATCCAAGCATTAAGTTAAATGATGAGGATGCTCCATGGATACGGCACAATCGTAAGCAAGCAGGGACACAAGGGAAGAATTGATGTGTAATAATTTATTGTACCAAACTTTGTTGAATGGATCATGTGAATTAAAACGTACGATGGCGAATCCGGATGATTTGTATTTGGTCGATGAACTGAATGATGTATCAAACCTTTTGTCAAACCTTCAAGGGATCGATGAACTGAATTTTTTGATATATTATTTGTATTTTTAAGATTTTAAAATGAATTAGTTTTATTTTTCTGATTTTTTTGATATATTATTTGTATTTTCAAGATTTTAAAATGAATTAGTTTTATTTTTCTGATTTTTTGATATATTATTTGTATTTTTAAGATTTTAAAATGAATTAGTTTTATTTTTCTTATTTTTTTGATATATAATTGTATTTTTAAGATTTTAAAATGAATTAGTTTTATTTTTCTGATTTTTTTGATATATAATTGTATTTTTAAGATTTTAAAATGAATTAGTTTTATTTTTCTGATTTTTTTTTTGATATATTATTTGTATTTTCAAGATTTTAAAATGAATTAGTTTTATTTTTCTGATTTTTTTGATATATTATTTGTATTTTTAAGATTTTAAAATGAATTAGTTTTATTTTTCTGATTTTTTTGATATATTATTTGTATTTTTAAGATTTTAAAATGAATTAGTTTTATTTTTCTGATTTTTTGATATATAGTTGTATTTTTAAGATTTTAAAATGAATTAGTTTTATTTTTCTGATTTTTTTGATATATAATTGTATTTTTAAGATTTTAATATGAATTAGTTTTATTTTTCTGATTTTTTTGATATATTATTTGTATTTTCAATATTTTAAAATGAATTATTTTTATTTTTCTGATTTTTTTTAATATATTATTTGTATTTTTAAGATTTTAAAATGAATTAGTTTTATTTTTCTGATTTTTTTGATATATAATTGTATTTTTAAGATTTTAAAATGAATTAGTTTTATTTTATATGAAAAAGGACCTTTAGTCGCGGTTCGTGACACGAACCGCGACTAAAGGCTCTTTCTGCGCGGGAACGAAAGCGGCGCGAAAAACCTTTAGTCCCGGTTGGGGAGGCGGACCACGACTAAAGGTACCCTTTAGTCGCGGTTGGTGTCCCCAACCGGGACTAAAGGGTACCTTTAGTCGCGGTCCGCCTCCCCAACCGGGACTAAAGCTCTGTCTATATATATAGCACTTAGCAGTTTCCGCCACCTCCCATTCTCCTCTCGACGCCGAAGCCCTGCCCCGACGCCGATTGACGCCGACGCCGCCAGGCTGCTGCCCCGACGCCGATCGACGCCGACGCCCTGCCCCGACGCCGACGCCCTGCCCCCAGTGAGCTTCGCCGCCCCCCACTTCCCCTGCCCTGCGCGCCGCCGCCCCCGCCCCCAGTGAGCGCCGCCGCCGCCCCTGCCATGCCCTAGCGCGCCGCCGCCGCCGCCCCTGCCCTGCCCTGCCCCTGCCCGCCGCCCGCCGCCCCTGGCCCTGCCCCTGCCCGCGCCGCCCGCCGCCCGCCGCCCGCTGCCCCAAGTGGGAATGGAAGAAGAAGAAAGAAAAAGGAAGAAGAAGAAAGAAAAAGGAAGAAGAAGAAAGAAAAAGAAAAAGGAAGAAGAAGAAAGAAAAAGGAAGAAGAAGAAGAAACCAAAAAGAAAAAGGAAGAAGAAGAAAGAAAAAGGAAGAAGAAGAAAGAAACCAAATGAAAATGTTAAATGTTAAATGTTAAATGTGTTTCAAAAAAAGGAAGAAGAAGAAAGAAAAAGAAAACCAAAAAGAAAAAGGAAGAAGAAGAAAGAAACCAAAAAAAAGGAAGAAGAAGAAAGAAACCAAATGAAAATGTTAAATGTTAAATGTTAAATGTGTTTCAAAAAAAGGAAGAAGAAAGAAACCAAATGAAAACCAAAAAGAAAAACAAAGAAAACAAAACAAACAGAAGAAAAGGAAAAACAAAATAAGAAAAGGAAAAAGAAAAGGAAGAAGAAAAGGAAGAAGAAAAGGAAAAAGAAAAGGAAGAAGAAAAGGAAGAAGAAAAGGAAAAAGAAAAGGAAAAAGAAAAGGAAGAAGAAAAGGAAAAGGAAGAAGAAAAGGAAGAAGAAAAGGAAGAAGAAAAGGAAAAAAGAAAAGGAAGAAGAAAAGGAAAAACAAAATAAGAAAAGGAAGAAGAAAAGGAAGAAGAAAAGGAAAAAGAAAAGGAAGAAGAAAAGGAAAAAGAAAAGGAAGAAGAAAAGGAAGAAGAAAAGGAAAAAGAAAAGGAAGAAGAAAAGGAAGAAGAAAAGGAAAAAGAAAAGGAAGAAGAAAAGGAAAAACAAAATACTTGGCAGTGCTCAATAATCTTATTTTTTAATTCCTCCTCCTCTATGTCCCCTTAATCTTATTTTTTAATTCCTTTATACTTAAAGAATTTTTACTACATGCAGGAGTGACATATGGCGGACGATAGAGCCGAGCCGCTTAGGGATCCGGAGGCTGAACGTTATTTAATGGGCATCATCAACAACGAGATTCCTTATGTGCCGGGCTCAGAATATGAGCAAGAAGAGGATGTAGTCTCTTCTTTTCTGAACCTTGACGGTGATCAAGAAGGCGATAATCAAGAAGGTGAAGGAACGGACATTGTCGACGGAGGTCAACCGTCAACAAACGACGATCTCGAATTGCAAGTAGCAACCACCTCCGGCGAGGTATATATATACATTGAGCCTCTCGTGATACAAACTTACTGAAATGTGAATACATATGTATTAACGCGCGCGACTCTCTTTCTTTTTTTAGCCCTCGGCCGGATCGAGTACGACAAAGCGTGGCAAATCCAAGGCGATGAAAACAGGAGAAACATATGCCATTGAGTTTGTCAGTGAAACCGGCAAGCCCCTACAGCACACCTCAAAGTTTATCAACCAATGCGGAGTCGTTGTTAGAGACAACGTTCCGATCACCGTCCAGGAATGGAAGGAGCCAAAGAAGGCACGTCTTGGTTTCAGTTTTGTCGACAAGAGAACGAAAAAGGATTGCTGGAGAAAGATTATGGAACATTTCATTCTACCTCCGGAATACAACAAAGTCGATGAATTCGGTAACGAGGTTCCGGGTGGACGTGAGAGGAGGAGGCTAGTTAAAGAGTTCGCTCTTCAGAAGATGGGCGAAGCATTCCGGAACTTCAAGAAAAATTTAACCCGTGACTATGTCAACAAGGGCAAGACTCCGGATTTCAATGGACAACATGAGAAACTGAAAGATGATTGGCCAGAATTTGTGAGGCAAAAGCAATCGGAGCATTTCAAGGAAATATCGAAAAAAATAAGGATAATGCGAGTAAGAAAAAGTTCCATCATATTATGGGGCCAGGAGGATACCGCCTTTCGGAGCCTAGGTGGCAGAAGATGGAGGAGGACCTGAGGGTGCGAGGAATCCCTCTAGGTACAGAGGGATGGGACCCAAGGGCCAAAAGCTGGTGGTACGGGCATGGGGGATCGCTAGACCCGGAGACAGGGGTGTGTGTTCACCGGAAGAAAAAGTTTGCTCCCACCCAAGCCCTTATTGACGCAATGACCCAAGCTCAAGAGGGCTTGATCAAGTTCAACAGAGAGAAAGACGCACTGACAACAGCCCTCGGGAATGATGAACACGGAGGACGTGTACGAGGCAAAGGCAAAGTTCCGTGGAAAGTAGGGTTTTCCCAGGACAATGACCCGTACTGTTACAGAAGCCGTAAGAGAAAGACGGACCGGGATGCAGATCTTATGGCGAAGTTTGCATCGGAACTCCATGAGTTGAAGCAGACCGTGCATGAAATAGTAAAAGAAAAATCGGCTGCAGGGCCGCATGAAGATCATGAAGCGGATCGCGGAAGCCAGCAGCGGAGAAGCAGCGTGGCTTCCACGGATGCCCCGCCTGGTGCTAGTGCACCGATGATCGAGATTCGTGCACCGGAGCCTCACTACCCCGTGGATGATGTAAAGGAGGTGAAAGAATGTGATCTGCATTATCCCGTGGGGAACGTTTCCACGAAGGTAGCTAGCGGCAGTGCTTTACCCTGTACACCTGGAGCACTCCACCACAACAACCCCATTGCATATGGCTATGCTCGTGTCACGGTGGAAGACATAGTCCAAGGGTTTGAGGACCTGGAGATTGACAAAGCTACACCCGAAGGGGAGAGAAGACTTGGAGATGTCAAGCGCCAGATCATTCTATGGAAAAAGAAGTACATAGTGTTTCCAGGCGAGGCGCCAAGGCTAGCAAGTCCACCCCCCTCCGATGGTGGTGGTGGTGGTGGTGGTGGCGGTGGTGGCGGTGGTGGTGGTCGTGGTGGTTCACCTACACCTCCTTCACGCCATTCGACGCCGTCCCCCGATCCACAACCTCCGGCGGGTACGACGCCCCCCAATCCTCCTCCGGCAGGTACGACGCCCCCCAATCCACCTCCGGCGAAGAAGCAGAAGCAGGCGGACAGCAAGGAAACCCGCTCCTGGACTATTAACCCGGACCCTTATGTACCTAAGACCACAAGGGTACCGGAGCCATCACTGAAGCCTCTCCTCCCAAGGCCTTGGGAACTTAGTGAAGCTGAAACCAAATTGGTCGCGTCTGCTCATTATGAGAAATGGAAGGCGGATATGAAGGCGATAAAAGAGCCTGAGCCCAAGCAAGTATTCACTGAGAAGCAAAAGAAGTGGGCTAAGGATTTTTTGACGACACCGTCCCAAGCCGAGCTGAATATGCCTGACGACTATGGACATGAACTTCGTAGGCAAGCAAAAATATTGAAGGAGGAGAAAGAAGAAAGTAAAAAAAGCGGGAAACAAGTTGACCAGCTCGGGATGCAGAAGAAACAATCGATCCCCCCGCTCATAGTGAAAGCCGGTCCGGAAGAGGACCCCGAGATCATAGCAGCTGCGGCAGCACTTGGATTGACTGTAGCGAGTGCCATGAAACAAGCGTCCGAGATGGGTTTGACTCTTCGTGCCTTCTTAGGCCTTGAGGATGCGCCAGTATGTGAGATAGCATTACAATATGTGCGGAATGGGCCTCTCGTCGAGCCTGCGCGGGAAAAGAGTCTACCACCACAAATGCGAAATCTGCTACGTTGGTACAAGCAATTCATAACATGGGCCGACAAAGAATATGTTTATGCGGATGTTACAGAGGAGCATCACACCAAACGGTACTCTGTACAAGTTCATATGAGTGAATTGTTCCAGCTGTTCAATCTGCGCGACCTCGACAAATCTATGCTGAGTTGCTACGTTCTGTAAGTGATTTATTTCTACCTCATCTCGTTCTTCATTGCCTACACTATATATATATATATATATATATATATATATATATATATATATATATATATATATATATATATATATATATATATATTGTCCTAACTATATTGTTGTGTATGCTATTATGCAGATTGAAGATTTGGGAATGCAAAATAAGAAACATCCATGATGTTGGGTTCATTGACCCACATATCGTTAATGGACATGTGTTACAAAATCACCCCGAAGACGTGGAGAAAGACTTGTACAAGTTTCTTAGAAAGCATCAACTCAAAAGTCATATTCTATTTCCTTACCATTTTGGGTGAGTGTTTCTCTCTTGTGCCCATTCTCTTTTGTTTACTCCATGCATGGTATGTCTAATCGATGAGTTATGCATGACTGTGCATGTAACGTGTCCGCAGGTTCCACTGGATTCTGCTAAATATTGAACTTCACACCTCCAGAGTTCTAATCATGGACTCTATGGATTCGGATCCAAAGCGTTGGGCCGACATGAGAAAAATGCTGCAAAAGTAATTATTTTCAATCATTTGAGCTCTATATCGATCGGTCTCTTTCGTTCATTTCCTAATATCAAGTAACTAATAACTCCCTTGTTCATTTAATTTTCTTTGCCCTGTAGGGTTTGGAGACGGTTCTCAGAAGAAATTGTCGGTGAATTCAAACATGAGCTAGATTTTAGAAGGTTAGTTAATGTGGATAAGCAGCCACTGGGGACCAATCTATGTGGATACTATGTTTGTGAGAACATCCGGAGACACACCTCTGAGCGGAAGGCATCGGATAGCGTGCGGAAGGCGACGGATAACTTGCGGAGGAGGCTTAGTCCAGAAGCTCGCTTCCGACCAATTCAAGATGAATTAGCAGGATTTTTCATGAGGGAAGTCATCAATCCTAAAGGAGAACACTATACCGAGGACGAAGAAATTTATATGCATACCCGAGATTGAAACTTGTTCGAAGTTGTATATGGTCACCCGAGATTGAATATATATTATATATTCCTCTTGAATTCTTCTTGTTTGAAATTTCATATGCATGTATATAGTAGCATAGAATATGTGTACTGAAACTTCATCAAAATTAAAATAAAACACAAAATAAAATATAAAAGAAATAAAACACTACAAATTAAAAAGAAACCAGGTTTAGGGGGGCTAAAACCCTAAACCTGCGGAGGAGGCCTTTAGTCCCGGTTAGCCACGAGAACCGGGACTAAAGATCCTCCGCCCCGACGGACCCCTGGCGCCCACGTGGACGGGCCTTTAGTCCCGGTTAGCCACGAGAACCGGGACTAAAGCCTTTAGTCGCGGTTCGTAAGAGGCGCGACTAAGGGGGGGTCTTTAGTCGCGCATATTTAGTCCCGGTTGCACAGCCGGGACTAAAGGCCTTTGCGAACCGGGACTAAAGGCCTTTTTTCTACCAGTGCCACACGCCATGCCGTTCCGGGCTTTGGGCACAAGCTGGGCTTCCCTGACGTCTTTTCGGCCCAACCCATACTCCGGAGCACCGCCTCTCTTACCTTCATTTTCCTTATCGAACCACCTCCCATACCTTCACTCATTTGCTACAATTTTTTAGTGATGACTTTATATGTAGTATATAATTTGAGACAACGTTTCCCCGTGTGTAATACAGGAGTCCGAAAAGAGGAATACAAAGGCTATTGTCAGGTTTATGCAAGGAGAGAGAGGGTGAGAGATTGGAAAAAGGACCGTTGGATGTATTCTCTTTCTCCATACAGAAGACATAGTTTTAATTCATTATCATACTTTGAATGATTGATATCTCTAGAACTAAATATCCCATTAAAAACAATATATTCAAAATAGTACTAAGAAGCCCTTCAGAGCAAGATCAAACTTGGACATATTTGGCTGATTTTTATGTTACTGTTTCAGCTATGTTTGAAATCAGCTTTCATAAACAATACATTGTTCCATTGTTTCAAAAAGGGATTTCGACTGTTTCACTAATTCAAAAAAGGTAATTTCAAATTCTTGGTTAAAAATAAATCAAAAGTCTCATTATAATTATTTCCAAAGACCACTTTTAATCTTTTTCAAAACGCCCATTTCAATGGTTTTAAACTACCAATTGCATGTTAGGTTTCAATGATTTCCAACACCGTATGCAAGTTGTGACATGACCAGCCATTTATTGGGCTTTTTGACCGAAAAAACTACAAAATTTATTGAAAATCAAAACTAATCGACATGGTGCCTTGAATTGTTCATAGAAGCCAATGAAAAAAAAACTGGGGTCATTTGATGCATGTCGTGAAACAACGTGCTCTCAAACAGAGCTTATGGAATATGGCCTACCCGGACAGCCTACTTTGGACATGGTTTTTTTGGACATTCTTGAAATGGCCCAAACTTTTGTGAGCAGGTGCGCATGCCCTTGGTAGGCATCTATGACAGGTATGAAGAAAATAATTATTTAAAATCATAATTTAAACAGGTACTTAAAACTATTATTTTTAGTATTTAACTTAACAAATAAGTACAAAGGAATAAAAATGAAAACACAAAATGCTTTTTTAAGCATTTAATAAACGTTTGAATGAAAAAGAATTTAAAACCATAATTTGAAAAGGTTATTTCAAACTATTATTTTCGTATTCCAAATAAAATTTCTGCTTTTTGAACATGTTCCAATAAGAGTAGTAAAGTTCAAAAAGGAGAAAAATAAATTAACGAAAAAATAAGAGTAGAAACACAAAAAAATAGAAAAAGAAACTTAGGCGTTTACCCAACTAAGCGACAGCATCGCTCCCATCGGGCGTCTGTTGAGCTAGGTCCAAGCGCTCGTGGATTAAAAAAAGTATATTGAATCAAAAAATGTCCCTTTTTTCAAAATTCATCCATAAATTCAAAAATTGTTCCCCTTTTTTGCAACCTTGTTGAAACACTAAAAATTGTTCCGTGATTTGCAAATAATGTTCGGGACTTCAAAATATGTTCAGAATTTCATAAATGTTCATGTTATCAAAAACATTCTACACAAATACAAAAATGTTCGAGCAAATTCTACAAACAATTGGTTTCAAACCTTTTTTCGTATTTTTCTACGATATTTATGAAATTTCGAATTTGTTAGTATTTTTTAGAAAATGTCAAAAAAGTCAAAAATTGTTTGTGTGTAAATTTTTGTTTGCTATTTCTCTACTCTTATAAAAAGCAGAGTTGGTGATGATGGTGTGCCTGCCATCCTGCAATATAGGCCGTTCGATTTATATCTGACGGATAGGAAGGAAACAATGACAATTTTGCAAAAGGATACCCACATCCCTCTCCACATTTGCAAATAAGGCCTTCCCTCGTTCATCCTTTTCTCCCACAAGATAAACTATTCATACAAATGCATCTTGATGTTTCGTGCAACGCATGGACATCTTGCTAGTTTAAAGAAATGTTTGTGTTTTGACATTCTGAGCAATTTTGAAATACAGAACTTATTTTGAATTTTTTGTAAGTTTTATGAAAGTACGAATGATTGTAATTTTGAACAAAATGAGGAAAGACAGGCGCAATCTATTTCGGACAAATCCTGTGCGTGGCGCCATCTATTTGGAAAGCTCCTAATCAGTGCTTTAAGCGTTGGTTAGGTATTGGCACTCGCTAGCTAGTAGTCTGCAGCCTAATAATGCGGCAGCTTTGCATGCTCGCTCACTTCGCCCACTAACTTTGCAAAGTGTTCACGACTTTGAAAATTGTTACGAGTTAGAAAATTTAAAAGATCATGAAGATGGAAAAAGATTCATGGATTGAAAAAAAATGAATTTGAAAATTGATCATGAGTTAAATTTTTAAAAAGTTCATGAGTCTGAAAAATGTTCACAAATTTGGAAAACAATTGCGGATTTGGAAAAAATGTTGCACAAATTTCTAAAAAGCCCAAAAATTCAAAAGAAAATTCTTCAAAAATAATAAGGAAAAATGAAAAATAAAATAAAACTAAGAAGGAAAAAAGAAATAGAAAAACCAAGCGAAAACCGTGCCTGAAAAAAAAGCCCAGAAAAACCTTGCAGAACTTGAACCGGAGATGTACACAACAAGAAGATGAAAACAGTGTGATGTGCAGAAACTAGTTATCATGTAGAGCTCCTGGATAAAATCTGATTTTTATTTCATGCGTTAAAAATCCCATTACTGCTCACAGGAAGAACCCAGTACATTATTCAGTTATACACGAAATGTATATTCTAAAAGGGATGCAGGACCATCAACTCGTTGCAAAAATCAGAGCATTTTCAGTTACCCGAAATGCATGATCTAATTATTTTTTCTGCAGGATCATCGACTTATTACTCATTACAGGAGCCTCTACAGTGAAAAGAAACGGTGCCAATCACATCACAGAGATGAATATCAGAAGAGCGACAATGTAGCAACTACTACGACAAGCATCACAACAAACATTGTTCATCCATGGGACGCAACAATGCCTTCGTCGGCAGTTCTGAATCATGGAGCAGCGAGGCCAAAACAGACGGGGCTTCCCCCTCTCCCTGTCCTGTCAGGAACGGACCAAGTTCAGCTAAACACTAGAGCTGCTGAATTTTCTCAATCTATATCTATTCTATCTATCTATCTATCTATAGGCAAAATTTCTGCTGTCATCGTATCCGAGGTGGCGAAACTTGTGAAAAAGTGAACTCTCTATACTCCAGCTCTGATCTTTCTCTACTCTGCGTCGATATCCGGGTGCCGCAGCGCATCATAGGCTGAATCAGCAGGAATAATGTGGAAGTTAAGTGGCAGACAAATTATCAAGAACAGTATAATGATAGCATCAAGAAGGCAAAACCCAAATCAATATAAATATGCAAGGAACTAAGCTTTTAAGCACTGTCCATTCAAGGATGCAGCCTGAATTTTGTTCAGTGGCTAGAAGAAACTCAGTATATTATCTGCAAAGATGAACTGAGATGACTGGCACTGGACTTTGTTTGGCTTTTTAGGTTCCATATTTTTTACTAGCCACAAAATGTTACCAAACGGACGAACTGAATTATATCTGGATCAAGAAAAGAAATGTGGAAACAGTAGTTTCTTTCTACTAGCTTCAGAGTTCAGACCATCTTTTACGATCAGATCTGCACATCGTGCATACCAAATTCAGTATGACATGGAGAGAGGCTCACACCGGGGGTCCCGGACAGGATGACGACGACCTCGAGGGTCTCGCCGGAGCCGCCGTGGGGCAGGTCGACGACGAGCGGGGTGAGCCTCCCGTGGCGGCCCGCTCGGACGCACATGACGAAGGCGGGGCTCCGCGGCAGGTTGAGGTGCCTGGCCAGAGCGTTCCTCAGGTGGTTCACGCACCTCCCGAAGAACTGGAAATGGGACCAGCCTTCGTCGGCGTAGAGCCCCTCGGCGGTCGCCTGCACCACCCGGATCCGCCGCTCCGCCCTCGGCTCCTCCTGCCCGAACTACCAAAGAAGCATGAATTGTTATGTTGAGAAGGAGATCAAATCAAGGAAGCAATCTGAATTTCGACTCTGAATTTTCTTTCTGAATCTCGAGAAACAGAGCTGGCAGCAATGGCGGCAAGAAGCAATTCGAGAGCAATCTCACCGAAAGCGGCGGTGGAAGGCGAGGCGCGGCCTCTCTGGCTGGGATGGGCTCCACGGTCCAGTAGAACATGGTGCGGACGCCGCGGACGCGGACGCTGAGGTGGAGGCCACCGACGTTGCGGAGCACGACGTCCCCGCCCGCGCCCCCGATGGCCTGCCACATGATGGGCCTCAGCTCCGGCTGGTCGTACCTGCGCTGCTCGACGCGGAAGCGGCCGTGCCCGCCCGGCAGCGGCATGTCCGTGGCGGCGAGGTAGCGGCCGTAGGCGGCGCTGTGGAGGAGCAGGTACGGGCCGTCGCCGTCGGCGCTGTGGTACAAGTGCACCGTCCACGCCACGTTCAGCGACGCGCGGCGCTGGCTGAGGGTGACTCTCACCCCGTCGGCCGCGGCGCGGACGTACCGGCCGCGCCGGCGGTTCCGCAGCCGCACGTGCTGCCCGTCGTGGAACTGGTCCATCGGTCGCCGGCGCTGTGCCGCTTGGAGGTGGGCGCTGCGCGGTGGAGGAGGGCGTGAGAGGGTTTCTTGGTTCGTTTGGGGCTCCGGCCGGCCGGTGAGGAGAGGCGAGAGAAAGCTGTTGGTTGAGGCGGTTACGTTGGGCGCCAAGGCGAGGTATTTCAAGGTGCCTCGCACCATGGCCGTCCCGGGCTTTTGGGCACAAGGTGGGCTTTGCCGGCCTTTTGCTCGGCCCAGCCCGTAATCCTGTCCTTTTTTGTGAATCCATACTCGTTTTTTTAAGGAAAACTCAAGCTTTATTCATTTGCAATAACTGTTACGTCGTTTATGACGATTTATACAATTTCATTAAGTGGTTCCTTGAACCAATCAAAAGTGTCGGCGATCGGGACTACGACTGTTACGCCGTCCCCATTGAGGTCGACATTGACTGGCACTTAATGGTCGTCGATGACGGTGTACGCAGACTGCAGCTACAAACCAGGCCGCGGGGCGGCATAGTAGTATGGCGGATATAGTTGTCGACCAGGGCGGCAGGGATTGCACGACCAACATCCGCCAGTTCACATGCTTTGGCGAAGGAGGTACTACGTGACCGGCCGCCGCCAAAGCACCCTCCCTCTTCTTTTGTTTGTGGCGGCCGATGTTGCGTGTTGTTGTGTTGACCTTGCGGACGGCCACCACCAACCGGTCCTCCTGCTCCGGCGTGATGGCGACCATCTCAATTGGCTCCATCATGGTGGTGGACGGCGAAGTTTAAGCTCCTTGTCCCCAAGATCTTCCATATATTAAGACTAGTTCGATCTGGCTTAGATAAACATATTCCAATAAAAAGGTTAAATTCTATATATAGGTATCTGCGGGCATTGTGAATCAACTAATCTATCTAGAAGTGAGTCAATATGGAAAATGCAAGAAAGGATACTAAATCTCGTCGTTAACTGAATTCTGAATAGAAAGAAAATAGAATTAGTCTCGTCTCAATATGAACCGAAAGGGGCTGGTATTTTTCCAAGAAATGGTTCAGGAGAGTTGTTTGTGGTATGGGCTACTCTCAGTGTAATGGAGGGAGCGGTCTAAACGTCGACCCTTCTTTCTTTCTTCATTTTAAAAGGGGGTGAAAGTAGGCTATTCTCGTAAAGGAATATCATAACGGGCGACTAGGTAATATAGAAGGACAACCCACCCGAATCTCTTGGTGGCCTTTCCCTCGGCTTCCATCACAGAAGATGTCCTTTAATTTTTCAAAGTATTAAATTAAATATCTTGAATAAAAAAAGGAAATTTGCTCTCATATAGAGTACTCCCAATCGGGTTACCTTCCTGGGTCTTGCCGGTGTTGCCTGTAGGTCGTGATGTGCCTCAAGATGGCCGTCTCCTGTCCCCCTGCTCATGGGGAATCCGCTCCTGGGGCGTCGCTCTGCTGCGTCTGGCCCCGGGAAAACTTTTTTTAAAGGGAAGGGAGAGGTAGACTGTCCCTTCGTTTCACTTTTATTATCTGCAGGGTAGGGAGAAGCCTTGCGCCTTCTTTTTTTGAAGGCAAGTGACTTCGCATACTGCTCAATTTTGCCCTCTAGGGCCGGGAACTAATGAATAAAAGTCTTTTATTTTCTTTAAAAAAATGGATTTCATTGAAGTAATAAAACTATTCCGATTCAGAGTGTTGTTAAAGACAATGTTTGTTCCTCTTCTTTGAAATGATTTTCATGAATCTCGAGATGATACTAATTGGCCTGAAATCCTCGACGGTGTTGGCATCTTTTTTCTTTGGGAGGAGAGTGATGGATGCCTGGGTTAGCCTCCAAACATAAAGGCCATTGCTATGAAAGAGCTGCAAGAGAGAAAGCAGCTGCGGGTGGATGATGTCCCAGAAGGCTTGGATTGCACAGATTCTACCAGAGGATGTTGACATGCTCCCATTGCACCTCACTGATGGAGAAGAACTGGAGAGCTCAGCTCGAGCTGGAGGAGGTGGTAGTACCTGTTCCCTACTGGTACCAGTGGTGGCTTGATCACTTCAAATTGGAGGGACTATTGGGCCAAATTCCCATACCGTAAAAGAAAGGTTCATAAGTACCCCATTTTCGGCTGAGTAGGATTCGACAATGGGCCTGAGTCAGTGATTCGAAAATTTAATTAACTTCCCTTTCCTATCTTTTTACTTTTCTCAAGGACGTAAGATTCTTCAAAATCTACTGTTTAAGATGAAAAAAGCCGATATTAATTCTTCTGGAACTTCTATTTAAGAAGGCTTGGCATGCTCGAAAAGAAAAAAAGCGGAGTCAATCTTTTCAAATTCCTTGCGGCGATTGGAAAGCGTCGAGGTATTTGTGCAAATAGATATAATAGTTGCAGAAACTATCCAAATCTAAAAGTAAATTACAATAATAATAATAATTCTAAAGAACTTACCCCGAAAAGTCTTGACAAATGATGATTGAGACGACATTCCGCGTTTTTGAACCACGAAAGGTTTGCTTTCCATTTGGGTTGTAGATGTAACCAACCCGCTATTAAGGACAGCGTAGAAAGAAATAATAGAAAAGGAGCTTCAGTATAAAGATCGAGGCAGGAAGTAGGGGGGCAGAGAGGATGGGAAAGGGTGAGCTTTCTCACAGAAAAGTCATGAAAATGTCCAAATTACAGGGTTCTGCATCAGTTTTGGCTAGGTCCGAGGTGTCAAATGCCTACATGGCGGCTTTCCGGACGCTGACAAACTTCCCCTGGCTTTGCTTCCAGAGTGCGTGAATTAGGGCATCCGGTCTGATCCACGGATGCTTGATGCACGGTGTTGGATGCGATGTCCGAACGTTACAAGCCGACGCACGGCGCCGGAGTTGCCCTAGCCAAGCCAAGGCGAGGGAATCTGTTGATTTGGTGTGGCTGGCGTATCCATGGTGCGTCTTCCCCTTCTGATTCACACCGTTGTTGCAGAGATACTTTGTGTTAATGTACTTGTATATTTATGCGTGTGATTTCTGAGTTGGGCGGAACAATTTCGTGGAAGTGTAGATATGTCGTTTAAATAAAGGAGTCAAAAGAGGCATCGTCCTGACTCTGCTTTTGTATGTCCTACAAGAGAGAAGAACCTACATAAAACTTTCAACTTCTACACAAAACTAAATAAACGCACTTTCATGTTAAATAAGCCTACTGTTGCATGCATTAAACGGTTCAATTTCCACACAAACAACTGCTCCCAAGATTACTTCTAAATCGAAACAACTGACCACGATAACGATTAAGAGTGAGGCAGAATCGTCGAAATCCTGTTCCCCAACTAAGTATCTAGACTCTAATACATCGAATATCCAATTCTGAGTCCGGGCTCATCTGCACCCGGTCAACAAACAATTCATAAAAAATAGAAAATAAATCAAAAACATCCAATTTTTTTGTGCAAGGTAGATAATTTGGTGCGTGAGGGTCGCTGAAAATTTCAGAGCATTTGGATACCTGAGTAGCTCTCAGCAAAAAAGATAAATTGGATCAGAACGTACACTTTTTAACAGACCCCAAATTTGTCTTTTTTGCCAAGAGCTACTCAAATGTTCAAATTATTTGAAATTTGAAGCGAACATCACGTACCAAATTATCTACCATGCCAAAAAAAATGAATTTTTTTAGTATTTGTTTTGATTTTTTTATTCAGCGCAGGTGCAGATGAGCCTGGGAGCCAAAACGCCTCACTCCTAATACACTTGCTACTTCTGTTACACGATGCAAGGAATTTTTCAAAGATAAAACAGCAACAAACACTTCATCAACCAGCATAAGTTCACCACAGTGCAAGAAAAATATAACATCCACCGACAGTCGACAGAAAATGAATAAACTAAAGTGAACAACACAATCAGATCATTTCCTCTACAATTGATTGATTAAGCTTCCATGACAAAGCAAGTCAGCACTTGGTGTTTATTCAAGCCAACAAGGTAAAAGAAAAGAAGGTAAGCCTAGACTCTGCTATGTACCTAGCAATAATGGCAACAAGGGAGAGAAACATGGCACCAGGGGAGCATCTGAGCCTCTGCAAATTGTGTGGAGGCCCAGAGACAACCCTCCACCCCTCTGACAAGTGGGAGCCACCAGGGACAACAAAAATGGTGGAGGGGAGGCAAAACTACTGCTGTATCATCAATTTTTTGCAATGGCAGGTAACCTATCCAATCAGCCACTTCTACTTCCTTGCCCATGGCTCCTCTTCGGGTTATCTACCTTCAGCTTTCATTGCTCGTCCATGCTACTCTCATCAAAATATTTTGAGGTGGTTAATCTTCGTCGCAGACCATCATGGGCAGGAGCGGCGGGTGACTTGACGACGTGGTCAGCATCTTCGGATCCCATGCCATGCATATCCAGAGTTCCATTGCTGACATTTTGTTCTCTGAAGATGACATCTTTGATGTCCAGAACTCCATGTCCGTTTTCATCCATTTGGCAACTGCTGTCATGCATATCAAGGGTTCCGTTGCTACCATTTTCTTCACCATGGATGCCGTTCTTGGTGCCCACGAATGCGTGCCCGTTTTCATCACTGTGACCACTCACATCATGAACAGAAGCTGCTCCGTGTTGGGCCTTGATGCCGTTTGTGGTGCAATAGGAACTCCGCCTTTCTTGTATCTTGTCAGGTAGTAGTGCTGCAGCACCAACATGTTCTTGCTCCTTGGAAGTGTTACTGCTCTGCGGATCACCCATAAAGCTTGCAGCAGCAGACTCCCTGGAACGCTTCGCAAGAAATCCAGGAGACATGCCCATGCCACCTGTGCTGCTTCGAGGTGAAGAATTGGTATTCGATATGCCGTTGCCATTCACAGAGGATGATGATGATGCTTTGCCATTTCCATTACTAAATGGCAACCCATCATCAACTTTGACTGCTTTCTCTCCAGAACGAGGCTTTGCAAGGAAACCACGTGGGAAGAGACCTTTGCTTGTATTATTCCGATTTGGGTTGCTGCTTGATGGTGATCTGTAAGGCCTCGGATTAAATCCCTGAACAGAAGGTACATCCCTCTTTGCTGCATTCAAGGAGTAATTGTCAGATTGTGTATCACCATTGACAAGAACTCCGTTGCTAGGAGTCACAAACACGTCTCCATTGCAATGTACACTTCCATTTGCTGAGGATGGGCTGACGCCACGGGAGTAGGCAATAAGTCCTTGCTCTGGCCTGCTGAGATGTTCATTACAATGACCATCTATTTTTTGGGAGGAAACTGCCATGCTGCCACCATTTTGGCACTCTTCCCTAGAGTCAGACTTCTTTCTTGAGGGTTTGTCAAGGAAACCAACAGAAAAGAGTGGTTTTGGTTTTCCTGCCATACAATTATCAAAGGTTGGGACTGATGTTTTGTTGCCTATCACTTCAACTGAATCACCTAAGATAGGTTGTTGTTCCACATTCTGTGTTTCAACTTCTGTTCCAGCTTCCATATCAATATCCATGTAGTCAACTGAATCAATACCTGGGGCAGGTTCCTTGCATTCCTCTTCAGAGGAATTAACTGAAGAGGATTCACACGCAGAATTGCCAAATTGGTCAGCTCTCATGGTATTATTGCCTTCTAACAGAGAACCTGAGTCTCTAGTATCTTCTTCAAGGACATGTAATGCCGATGAAATTGGCTGATGTATACTTCCATTGGCAACGAATTTATCTCTCTCAATGTTCATATGCAAATCCAGGTCTGATACCTGGTTGACGGTATCCATTCTATGCAGAGAGTCATTGCTGGATTCAGAATCCTCTCGTAGATCTTCTGAAGACTTTGAAAATGATTCACATTTTAATGACATATCCTCAGGTATCAAATGATTTTGTCCATTTAAAGGAGGCACTTTGCACTGTTTCTCATGTTTTATTGGTTCTTTGACTGGAAGAAGTGGTACAGGACGAGCTGTTCTCCTGCAGAGTCGTAAGGGGAAAACGAAAGTTTGTAAGACCACATGTCCAGAGCATTTTAGCATAGTCTCAGACAGATAATACTAGTTATTTCGTGACAAAAATGGATTAAATGGAGAAACAATTTACCACAAAAAAAATGTGAACAAAACAAAATAAGGAAATAAGACAAGTCCGGAATATTTTAACGTGTTAAGAAAATTTATGAAATAAAACTAGTTAGAACAGTCACAGACAAAATGATACTGTACTAGTTAGTTAAATTTATGAAAAACAAATAGTGGAATAAACAGAGAAATAATCTTTGCACAAGACAAAATAATGAAAGCATGATAAAGAAAGAAAATTTGGTGGTCAGGGACATTCCGTCTGGCAGCTGTTATCCTAAAATGGTGAAGCCATATTATACAACAACAGAACAATATGGAGGCACATATTATATGAAAGGTCTTTCTTTTGCATAAAACCAATATGAATTCCAACATCTGCTAATAGTGTATGTTGTTGGAAATGAAGATGACCACATAATTTTAGAGTATAAAATATGCAAAGATCAGCAAGAAAGTAGATATAATCCACTCAAGCTTACATCAAGTAGCAATAGAAAAGGACTTGGATTCAGGTAAGATGTATATATGTGGCATTCCCCCTTTCAGTAGAAATCGATTTCCTAGACGAGGACACACATGATAATTACCTGCTATATAGAAGCATATAGGCACCTTGAGCATGTACTTCCTCCTCGTCAACAGCCATCCCCTACAAATCGAAGCAAGAAAATGGATCAACTGGAATTACGACTCACATATATCTGTATGGTCATAATATAGAGTGAACATGTACCTTGCAGTCATCCAATTTAAGCCAACGTCCTCGATAATGTTTTATGTAGCATATATAATGCCCAAAAAACGAAGCATTCAGCATATCCAGATGAACAACGACAGCATATAGATCATACTGGTCAGTTCCATCAGTGGTGCTCATGTATGGAGTTAAATCTAACTTCGTAGGGAATGTGACTTTCTTGTTCAGTTTTCCAAATCTACCACTCTGATAACCACAGGAAAGTACATTAGGTGCCACTTTCATAATACAACAGCATGATATAGTTCTAACAGGCTGATGTCCTAACCTGGAATCTTTTGAGAGTAATAGTGAGTATATTTGGAGCTTGATGAACTGTGAGATGTTTCCGTGCTTTAACATAGTCGTTACATCTGCACAAAAGTAGACAATATTTTAGAAAAAGATGGCATTTGATTCAGATTTTGAATCTGAAGTCTACAATGTCTGTAAAGTATGTTTGGAGCTTGCTGAACTGTAAGATGTTCAATACTTAAATCTGAAGTCTACAATGTCTGAAAATAGATAAACGTTAGTAAAAGAGAGAAGGGTCTGAACAACAAATGCATCACTTGTGCTTGCCAAAAATATGTAGTAGACCAAAGACTGAGGATGGATGACTCCAGGTAATTAACATAATTAAATTACTCCAGCTTTAAATCAACTCTTATTTAAATTCAAAAAGTATATACTAAGAACATAATCACCAACTCACAGAATTTCACAAGACATAATCAGGCTAAATTCCTGGCTATTTGTAGCATTATTGAAAGTAATGTCTCATCATGTATTTTAGGAAAACGTCAACAGACCAAGTGAACATCATTATGTACAAATCCTTAATAGTTAATAAGAACAAGCCGGTCTCAGCATATATATGCCCAAACTAAATCATATATATATCAAAAATATGAACCTGTAACATTTGTTGCTACATAACATAAGTGTACAGATGCTGTAAATAGGACTTACCCATCACATTTGTACTTATTGTCCCCATCAAGCCACTCTATAGCAGTGAACTGATCCAAGCATTTTTCCAAGGATTCAGCATCACCATGAATTTCAACTGTCAAGTCCATCATATTCTCATAGCGATTTGAGACCATACCACATGCAGTACACTGAACCTGCACATCCCATTTAAACGTTAGGCATTTGATGAATGCAACAGATGCATACTGAAAGACATATCCCTTAAGAATTTAAAGCTGATTAAAAACAGAGCAATCAGAAAGGCAGACTCATTGATTATAAATTAAAATATTAAACTAAATGTGGAAACAAGTGGGACCTGAGATTGCAGACGACCGCCAAATATGTGCTGAATAACAGTTGTCTCCTGGGTGCTATGATCCACGACCTTCTCACCTCCAAATTCGTCAAGGCAAGCTGATTGCATCTTATCTATTGCAAACCTATAAATAGAACACGCAGCACATAGCATTCAAGACAATCCAAGAGAGAGATAGTAAACCCACATACAAGCACATAAAGTAATTCACCTCATAAATTCATGAGCATCTTCCTGCCTACCAAAGCCAAGGTTGCCACCAATATTTGGTAAATGAGAAAGAATGTTCGTGGGAGCAAATGGGTGTACGCTATCAAACGCTCTTTGAATATGAGATTGCAGCTCACATAAGAAACACCAATCTTCATGTCTTATAGCACCTGAAATGTTGAGTTGCATAGAACTGTTAAGATAAAGCTAGATGTTACTACATATTACATGACCATCGTAAACCATCACTTACATTGCCTATAATGGTCCTTTCCTAACAGATAGGCCACAAGTGGCCTCGTGTATGACAGACATTGTAAAACCACATTGGCAAAGCAACTGCACAAAAGGAACAAGAACTATTAGATATTCTAAGCAAGTGTTTGTTAAGCAAAAGGTCGGGCAAAGATAGTATATTATTCCAACATACCTGTTGCCACAGTTCACAAGCCCACAAGTTAAAAAATCGCTGTATTTCGAATCATTGCACTTCCAATTGTACAGCTTTAAAAAATCATCATAAGGATAGATGACCTGTGAATGGAACATGAGTTGAAAATCTGTTTCTTCATCCAAGTGTAAACAATTTCTAGGTCAAGAGTATAATTGCACACCTTGTTTAATTTTCGATGGCCAGGCACTAATGAGATACCACGATGGCCAGAGACAGGTGACTTCTTACTGGCCTCAACTCCACAGGGTAACTTGTCAATAGGATCCAATAATTTCATTTGTTTGCACTTGAATTTGTGATCAGATTGCCAATGCTTTGACTGACATTCTCCAGAACTAAATAAGAGCATAAATGTAAGACATATATGCTCAGGAGAAATATAGCAGCATGATACACTAGTGTAAAACTATGTGATATTGATGACTGGAGGCTAGTTAGACAACAAAACAGTGCATAGAAAGTCCAAGAATGTGAGTTGGGACAACCTTCAGGCAAATGATCTGTTGTTCATGAGCCTATTCAATTGATGTATCATAACAAGCAACACCAAGGGTATAACAGCGCATTGAAAGATAAAAATGTATAACTTTGCTATGGGCCAAAATCACCAAACCAGGCAAAAACCTTTTATAAAAAAAAAATTCGCTGTTTGACGTGTGGAAATGATCACCATCTAGATAAGAGAAACTCATCAGTACGCCATATATTACATGATAATAGATAGGCAGTCACTTGAAACAATCCAAAACCGCACAAAGAATGAGAGCCTTAGTGACATTAATACTTAACTTCAGATCGTTCTGTCCAAACACTAACCAAATCAACCGATTACTCATGATAAAACGCAGAATAGAGAATAACATCTTTGCTTTCTTTTAGAAGAAAAGGTAGAGGATAAGAAAAATACAAAAAGGGGGATAGTTCTTGAAGATATACACTTCTGTTAAGCACTACTTTCAACTCTATATGTTGTCTGGTTGTTCAACAAATACACCTCGGAGCAAACTTCCGATGCTGTTTGGATTCGGGCGCAATGAAATCAATATTGGGCAATGACCAAGTTCAAATACATAGCCTCCGACTATCAAAGACTGCACCGTTTTCACATGCATCTGAGGAAACAAACTAATATCTATGCCCTGGTGTGCAGGCCCTAGCAGGCTAGGACGTACACAACCAAATCGCACAAGGAACAAGATTTCAATGTTGTATGTATGTCTTGGATCCTCAAGAACCACTAAAATCACTGATCCTGAAGACTAAATTACCCAAGCATCAAAGAAAAAAGAGCAAAATCACAACTCAGTCATGGACAACTGGGGTAAAGCCAAGAATCGTGAAAGATCCCTGCATGTTTGCACGCACCAACTGCAGGATCACCACTCAATAACCTCTCAAGAACAGAGGTTTCCATCAACCATACATGCCTTGGATCCTCAAGAAGCACTAAAATCACCGGTCCTAAACATCAAATTACCCAAGCATTTGATAGCGTAAGTGATCCTAAACACAAAATTACCCAAGCATCCAAGAAAGCACAGCAAAATCACAATTTCAGAATCATGGACAACAGGGGTAGGACCAAATTGCCCAATGCATCCAAGAAACTACAGCAAAATCACAATTCACAGCCATGGACACCGGGGGGCAGGGCCAAGAACCGTGAAGGATCCCCGCACAATCGCACGCGTCGACCACCGAATCGCAGAAAGGGGGCGACGCGATTCCAAGAAACAGGGAGGGGGAGGACGGGGGGCGGGGGGGACGCACCAGTATCGCATGCGCTTGCAGCCGGAGCACTTCTTGGTGCCGGCGGCGCCGCAGTGGGCGCAGGGCCCGAGCTCGGGCGCGGCGGCCTGCAGCTGCCCTTGCCCCTGCCCCTGCGGCGAGGAGGGGGGCGGCTGCTGATCCCCCTGGGGCGGCATCGCGTAGGCGGGGTGGTGGTCCTCGTAGGCGGCGGCGAAGCCCGCGGCGTCGACGAGGAAGTAGCGCGAGGCGGCGCGGCGGAGGGCGGCAGCGGCGGCGGCGAGGAGCACGAAGCCGACGAGCGCCGCCTGGATCACCGCCGGGAGGTCGAAGTCGAGGCCCGCGCCGATCCCGCCCCCCGGCATCTAATATAGCGCCCGGCCGCCACCAGGAGCAGCGCTCGGTTAGGGTTGCGCGCCCAGCCAGCACCCCCGCCGCCACCGACCATCCGCGCGGGCCCGACCCGGTCTCCAACTCGAGTCCGACCCGCCCGGGTCGCTCTCGCACCGGACCGGACCGGACCGGACCGCCCCGCTGCCGGGGCCGGAGGTGGGGAAGGAAGGAAGGGGCAGGCGACCGGCTGCTGCCGCGGCGGCGGCGGCGGGTCGCCCCGGCCGCGGTCGCTGGCGGGTGGGGGCGGGGCCCGGGCGGCAGCGGGAGCGGGAGGGGCTCGAGGGAATGGCTTGGGGCTTGCGGGGAAGTGAGGCAACTGGCGTGCTGTCGTCTGTCTCTGCTCCTCGGCCCTATGCGTCCATTGTCTCCAACTTCTCTCTGGAAGCAACGATGGGGATGGGAGATGCCAAGAGGCAAGAGAGAGAGAGAGAGTCTTCTAGGCACGGCCGGATGGGATCCATCATTCATGGGAATGGGGAATGTCTTTTCTTGATAATGATCCCAACAAATCAGGTACTAGAATTTTCCCTTTCTTTTCACATGTTATAATCTTTTGGGCAATGTTTGTCTCCATAGTGTACTTTCCTTTCTTCAAAAGAATAATAATGAACAACAACAGAAGGAGCCTCACAATTTCATTTCTGATATGTCTGTTATGCAACAACAACTACAACAACAAGAAGAACTGCAATATGGTCCTTCTCCTCGTCAGTTCCAAGGTGGGTCTCAATTTCAAGGGTATGGGGAAGGGCAATCGAGCACCTACCACGGAATTCCCAAAGCCCTCAACAGAAAAAGAAGAACAAAAGCTTCATTTCTCAGAAGGAGCAACAGGGGAAGTCAAGCAGTGTTGATAAAGCAGACAGTAATCGGAATAGGAAAGAGGAGGTTGTCATCAATTATGATCCAAAAACGAAGGATGTGATGTGTTACAACTGTGGAGAGCCAGCTCACTCTGTTGGGACTTGCCCAGTGCCCAAAAGTTGTTTCATTTGCCACAAGTCTGGGCATCACATGGACAATTGTGTGGAATGGTACAAACCTCAAGCTACTGCCCAATACTATGGCAGTGCCAATGCTGGACTGGGCTTCTCCCACATTGAGTCTGAAACACAAGGATGTTGTTAAGTGGCTTAATCTGTCTAATGTGTGTGTTGCTGTGATTGAGGAAGGTTCTATCTCTACTCAAGAACTGAAGCAAACTTCTCTGAAATCTGGAAAACTAACTGGCCATGGCAGGTGAGACAGCTGACTGAAAAATGCTTCCTGGTCGGGTTTGCACCGCATTAAAAAGTAAAGGATTCAGTTGAGCTCCCCTCCATCAATCACAGAAAAAGGGGGTTACTGTGTCTTTTGACGAATGGGATGGTGAAGAGGTTGCTTATGCTGAGCTTCAGATGTCTATGACGGGGATCCCTGTCAATAAACTCACATGGAAAGTTATCTTGCAAATTGCATATATCTTGGGCATCTTGGTTAATGTTGACTGGCATGAGATCTTCAGAAGTTTTTATGAAAAGGTCAAAGTTCAGGTTGCTATGAGAGATGTGTCAAAAATTCCCTCTGAAAGGCTAGTGGAGATTGATAAAGAACTATTCCTTATCTCTTTTCTGGTGGATACATAACCTGTCTTGGAGGTGGGTAACACCAGGACAGGAGAGAGAGAAATCTGATGAGGACTTACTAGAGGGAGATCCTGAGAAAGATATGCAGATGCAGGGACCAAAAGCTATGGAGTCTGACAAGAACAAGAACCAAACTGCAGGTGGTCAGCCTCAGAACTCCCACAAAGCTCCCTCTCACTCCAAAACACCTTGGAGTTGACGAACTCTCTGGAAAAAAGGTGCAAAGTGTTATCTTAGGTCTGAGTGAAGCTAGCAGTATAAAGAAGGATGTGCGGCAAAAACAGCCTATTGAGAACATTGGTACGCAGTTGCTTGAGCAGTTTGATGCGGAGTCTGATGGGGAGGCCACAACCTTAGAGACTCCAACCCAACCGCTTCAACATCCTTTGGACAAGGCCAAAATTTGGGGCCCTGTGGTGGCGCCAGAGTGAGTGCTAGATTAGAAGAGATGGGAGAACTGCCATACAGAAGGCTGAAGATCTCAGAAACTCAAGGACCTGAAGATACCTAAAGGTAATAGAAACTCTATTTCCTTTTCTACATTTAATGATGATGCATTAATGTTCAAAGACAAAAAGCTGGTCTGAATTTAGGCAATGATGAAGATACTGTATCTCATAATATCCATGCCATTAGGCTGGTAGAGGACAGTAGGTTATCTGCCTTTCAAGATTCACATCCAGAGTGTTCTCTTCCTGATAACATAGATATTAGTGCTGATGAATTTAGTAATGCTCACTCAGGCAATGTAGAACAAGGGTGTGCCCATAGTAGTGACCACCTTGTTGATATACCTACATGGGCTGATGTAGTTTCAGGTAGAAAAAGTAGATGTAGAAAATTAGATTTTAATAATGGTAGAAGGCCTATTATGGAATGTTAGGGGGCTTAATAAGCCTGAAAACACTTAAGGCAGTGGGTCAACTCATTAGAGACACCCATGCTAATTTGGTAGGTTTTTCTGAGTCTAAGAAAGATTCATTTAGTAGTATCCAGCTTGCTAACATTGACCCACAAGGTATTTTCTCCTGGCATTGGGCTACCAGCTATTGGTACAATAGGGGGTATCTTGGTTGGTATTAAACATGAGGAATTTGAAATTATCTCTGTTGATACCTTAGAATTTTCTGTTGCTTGTCTGCTTAAGGATAAGAAGAATAAGAAAACTTGGAGATTTGTAGCTGTATATGGTTCGGCATATGATAACTCCAAGCTTGAATTTATCAATGAGCTCCATAATACTATGGATGCTTGGTTGGGTCCCACTATTATTGGAGGTGACTTCAACCTAGTTAGGAGTAGTGAGGAGAAAAAACTAGGGTGGTTAACTTTCATTGGGTAAGCCTATTCAATGACCGGGTTAACAAATATGGTCTAATTGAATTAAAAAAATTGGTAGTAAGTTTACTTGGGCCAATAACCAGGATAATCTGGTGATGGTAACACTGATAAAGTTTTTATTTCTACCTCTAGGAAAGTATATTCACGTCTGTCGAACTTAAAGCCCTCCCTAGGGTTGCTAGTGATCATACCCCTCTAGTTTCTTATACTGGAGCTATCCAACCACCAAAAAACAAGCAATTCCGGTTTGAAAAATGGTGGTTGGAGGTAGAGGGTTTTGAGGATATGGTTAAGAAATGTTGGAATGCTCCTTGCTCTATTAAAGACCCTTTAGATAGGTGGCAATTCAAGATTAGAATACCGAGGAAAGTGTGTAGGGGTTGGAATGCCAATCATGAGGCTGCCCAAAACAGAACCAAACAGCAGTTGGTTGTTGAGTATGATTTATTAGACATTGAATCTGAAACAAAGGTGTTATCCCCACCTTCCAAGGCTCATATGGATAAAATAGCTTGAGACCTCCAAAATATCTGGACATTGGAGGAGATTAAGTCTAGACAAAGATCCAGAGAGAGAAATATCTTAGAAGGAGGGAGAAATAATGCTTACTTCCATGCTTTGGCTAATCAAAGGAGGAAGAAGCAGATTTCCATGTTAAATGGACCAAATGGTCATGTTGAATATATTGAAGGAATTATTTAAATTTCTATATAGAATACTACGAGCAATTATTTGGTAGAGAAGATACTCTAGATATATCCTTAGATGATAATTTTTGGGACCCTTCTGAAAGGGTATCCAATGAACATAATATAAAGTTGGAAGCCAACATAACAGAAGAAGATGTTAGAAAGGCGGTGTTTGGATCTTATGCTGAGGGGCCTCCTGGCCCTGATGGCTTCCCCTTCCTCTTCTATCAACATTTTTGGTCCACTATTAAGAGTGACCTTATGTTGATGGTAGATGCCTGGAATAATGACTCCTTAGATCTATATAGGCTAAACTTTTCTTTATTAACCTTGATCCCAAAAGAACATTATGCTAATACCATTCAAAAATTTAGGCCAATTGCTCTGACCAATTGTAGTTCAATTTTTTTTGCTTAGTGTGTTGCTAATTAGTTAGGGGAGATTGGTGATGAGATCATTTCTCAAAACCAAACTGCCTTCATTAAAGGCAGGTTCATAGTGGAAAGTGTGGTGACAGCTCATGAAATTATTCATGATGTTGTTATTAATGACAAAGAAGGTTTTGTCTTTAAGCCTGATTGTGAGAAGGCATATGATAGAATTAGTAAAGAATTCCTGATGGATGTGATGTACCAAAGGGGATTTAGCCCTAAATGGATGAAGAAGATTGAATCCCTTCTATATAAAGGGTATGTAGGTGTTAGAATTAATGACTGTAGTAGTGATTCTTTTGAGACCTCCAAGGGTGTGAGATAAGGTGATCCTGCCTCCCCTCTGCTTTTCAACCTGGTAGCTGATGTATTTAGCAGAATGCTACATAAAGCTGCTAAAAACAAAATGTTAACTGAGTTGATGCCTAATATTTTTCCTCGGGGGATAACTAGTTTGCAGTATGCAGATGATACTCTCTTGTTTTTGTAAAATAACCTTGAATCTGCTAAGAATTTAAAATGGTTGCTTTCTTGTTTTGAACAAATATCTGGCTTAAGGATTAACTTTCATAAATGTGATCTAGTGTCTATCAATGTGAAGGAGGAAGAGGCCCAGAAGGTGGCACACGCTTTATCTTGTGGTCTGAGATCCTCCCCCCTTAAATATCTTGGATTTCCTCTTCACCACTCAAAACTCAGAAGAGAAGACTTGCAACCTGTGGTTGATAAAGTCTTAAAAAGAGCTGCTGGATGGAGAGGAAGGCTATTAGGACACGATAAGAAACTAGTGTTGGTCCAAGCTTGTTTAGCTACTATTCCTACTTATCTTATGAGTATGATCAAATTCCCCAGGTGGGCTATTAATCTGATCAACTCACAGATGGCTCACTGATTCTCGCATAATTGAGGGACATCACAAGTACCACCTAGCTAATTGGGGGCTTCTTACCCAGAAGAAGCAATATGGTGGCTCAGGTATACCTAATATTACTGAAATGAACCTAAGCCTCCTAGCCGCCTGGGTTTATAAATACCAGTTGGGATACCAGAAGATGTGGAAGCATATTGTTGATTCCAAATATAGAACTAGAAATCCTGATATTTTCTCTTGCCCTGATAACAACTCCACTCCTTTTTGGAAAGGTGTACTCTGGGCAGCTAAAGCTGCCAAAGTAGGTTTCCAATGGAAAATTGGAAGTGGGAGAAAAGTAAACTTTTGGGAGGATGTTTGGATCATGTAGCTTGGCCATCCAATTGTGGTAGTTATATAATATTGCTAATGAGCATAATATCCTCATTGCTGACCTTTGGGATGGGGTAAATCTTAAGATCACATTCAAGAGGTGTGTGGACAATAGACCGTCGCAACTCTGGTTTGATCTAGTTAGTATTGCTTAATCGATCAACTTATCTGATGAGGATGATGCATTAATTTAGAAATTATAATCTAATGGTCAATATAATGTTAGATCTGTGAATGCCATGATTAACTTTAGGGGCATCGGCCCTGTTAATATCCCTGATATTTGGCAGATACATCTGCCCCCTAACATTCATATATTCTTGTGGCTATTGGCTCATGACAAGTTTTTAGTTAGAGGGGATTTAAGTAAGAGACAATAATTAAATGATATTACTTACCTATTTTGCTGTGAATATGAAACAACTAATCACCTCTCTTTGAGTGTGATGTTGCTGCTGAAATATGGAGAATTATTCATTCCATTACTGGGTGTGTGCCCTTGGCCACTTTGGAAAATGTGGCAAAAGTGTGGGGAAAAAACAAATCATTGCAAGCTAACAATTGGATTACCTCGGCTACTCTCTGGGCTATCTGGAGATACATAAATGATTTGTGTTTTAATAATGCCACCTGGATCGGAGTGCAGGTGATTTTGAAGAAGATAACAGGTTTCTGCAATCTATGGAAGATCTTGTGCAAGGGCGGTGCAAAAGAGCTTGTGGAGAGGTTCACAACATCTCTGTGGGAGGTTGCCAGAAGACCACCACTGCTGCTCTGGTCAGAACCAGGCTGAGGAAGAGGGAGCTGTGGCTGCAATACTCTCTGAGGAAAGCGGGGGGATGGATAGGTGTAGACAACATGGTATCCTAGAGGGATGACAAAAATGTGCTCCAAAGATCCATCTGTTCTCTCTTGTAGACTTGGCTCCCCCTCGGGTGGTTTAGAACCCGTTTTATTCTGTTTCCTGCTAGCCTGAATGTTGACGGGGTTGATGATGCAATCTTCCCTTGCATGTTGAAATAAACTGTACTCTGTTTGGTTTCGTTTTCGAGGAAATGGAACTGGGGCAGATGCCCTTTCCTTCTAAACAATAATAACAAGGAACATAATAAGATACTGTATTTCTTTATAGATTTACTAACCAAACTAGGAGTACAAATGGCTCCGGAAAAAAACCATGTATCCATGTTCATGTGGGTCGGCCTTCTTCTTCCTCTCGGATGGGCTGATGGCGCGCCGCCGAAGCTAGCATGCCATGGTTGATCGTGGACAGGAAGTCATCTAGGCCACGATCCTATTGGACCAGCGGCATGGAGAAGTAGTCACGTTCGGAACAGTTGCGGATCCCAGGGCCCGACCTCCATTATATCTCTCGTGTCTCGCGCTAGCACCAGAGGACACAATCAGGATATCCTTGGCTATTCAGTCGTGTTTCGGTGTTTATACCAGTAAGTTACATGTGCCTTTTCACATGAGAGTTCGGATAACCAATGTATGGCCGAATGTCGACATATGGCATTAGGATTAGTAGGCGTGCAAATTTGGATTGAACTATGCACCAAGTACACGGTGTAGATTTAATTTATACTATTCATCCATTGAAAATCCAATCGTAGCTACGGAATGTTAGAAGCAAAGCGGGAGAGCGATGAGTCAACATCACCACGATGATCAGCTGGAAGACGTTGGTGCCATAGGATTGCGTCATCATGGTATAGACGCCACACATGCTAGAGAAATGGGGTATCACCATTAGTTTTGGTGCTTCCAAAGCCACCAGTAGCACAACAGTAGGAAACGAGGCGAAGTTCACACAGGAACAATCGCGATGATAGTCACCTCATGGGGTAATGCAGCGTCGACTACACCCTGAGGTAGACCGAGAGAATCCCATAACCGGGCGGCGAATAGAAGGTGATCAGCAGTCTGGGGGGCATTGCCGCAGATGGACAGCTGCAATCCTCCACAGCAAGGATGCCTTTTTGGAGAAGAATGTCACGAGTCTGAACGCGGCGGCGACAAAGGAGCCACATGAAGAACTTCACCCTAGCCGACGACGGTAAACTTGTTGTGAAGGATTCTTTTCTAGAAAAAGTGCATGCTGATATTTCAATATATCTAACAATTAACAATCAAATAATACAGATGAACATGTTTCAATATATCTTGCAAGCTGCTAGTAAACACCTTATGTTTGGGTCGACAAAGAGCTACTTTCTCGCTAAACTAAGGGCATCTCTAACGGTGACCCCAAAACCGAACATTGTATCAGTTCGCGGACCGCTGGGGGCCATTCTGTGAACACTGATGCGTGAGATGGCCATCCAAAGCTGCCCGTAAATGTCCGGTCACATTTTGAACAAATTTTAACAAAAGTATACAAATTTTATGCCAATTTAAACAAAGTGACGGTTTTCATGGAAACTTGAATAATTTTTACATAAAACCGGACGATATTTCCTTTGGTGAATTTAAAAACCGCCAAGCTACCCTATAATTGACAGTGACCTCTTATACCATCCTGGGCAGTCCGGCGGCACCTCCATCGCCATTGTCGGAATTGTCGTCGTCGGGCTTCGGGCGGCAGTAGTGCACGGGTCGCGGCAGGGCTTCCTTGCCACCGCCTAGCACTTGCAGATGTTCTTCTCCGCTTGTTCTAGCGCCACGCGCATTGCGGCTACGGCCACCGCGAACATGGGCGGTGGGAGTTGCTGGAGGTGGCTGCAGCGATGATCTCACGGAGAGACCACTCCTTCGTACTTTGCCATCTCCTCGTCGAGGCGGCGGAGATAGCGCTTCCTCGTCTCCGCTGTTGTCTTTGACCGATCGAGGGCCTAGGCGGTTGCAAGCCCTGGGTCCGCAAGGATTTGTGGCGGCGGCATGTCGGAGTCCGCGAGCTCCGCCCAGCGCGCGGCGTTTGCGCCTGTCTCATCGCCGTTGTTCCCTGTCCACGTAGCTCACCACCATCGTGACACTTCGGGTGAACGAGCAGCCGCAGAGCCCCTAGTTTGCTGGAAAAAGGATGTCCAGGCCAGCCCACAGATAGATATATATTCGAATCGTGTGGTCCACAGGGATGCGGGCAGTTCCAGGGTCCATGTTGAAGATGACCTAATATAAACTCTTAGGGCGTGTTTGGTTGCAGTTTGCAACAGTAGTTGCATCGCATGTCCATCTCTAGCCAGCCTGGTTGCTGAAAAACAGCCTCATATGCAGCAGATGCAACCTATTTGGTTGCCTGCATTACATCGAGAGGCACTTACCCCCCTGCTGTTTGGTTGCCCGCATTTGTGCTTAGGGTGTGAGCAGATGCAAACTTCAGCTGTTTGGTTGCGAACAGCGTTTGTGTTCTGCTCACCCCATTCAAATGTGGTGGCCTTACCACCACACATGATCAGCACAACAGCAACATCACAACAGCAAGATCAAACAAAGCAAGCAATGTAATGACAACAAACTTAACATAGCAAACTACTTAACTAGATAGCATAAGTCTAGATTAAGAGCAGGGGCATCCTCCTTCCCTGCTGTGCCAGGGTGCTGCTCCTGGCCAAAATATGAACAAGTTCTCAGCACAAGTCTCGCCACACACCCTAAAAGTTCTTCACTAACACCTGACTTAACTTAACTACATAGCCTGCTCGATGCCACCAAGGCAGTTGTGCCTGCTGCAACAATACCTACACATCACCGATGAGTCGTGGTTGTAGATCTGAACCTTCAGTCCGAGTCCGGAGATGCGCACAATGACGAGGTCGCCGGGGACGACGCGGTGGCGGCGGCAGAAGTAGTTCCACCCCCGGCCAAGCACCATATGGCCCTCGAAGTTCTGGACCTGCACCCAGAACACGCACCGCTTGTTGGCTGAGAGCCTGACCACGTGCGGGAGTCGCTTGATGACCAGCCAGGTGTTCATCACCTCCACGAACTTGGGAGGGACGACGAGCATGGCGAGGTCCTCATTGTCCTTGATCTGCTGGTAGAATCTCATCGGCTCCCTAGCTCCCTCCTCGTGGCCCTGCCTCGGAGATCGTCCCCTTGAACGAGGCACGCTCATGAAGGCGATCCTGCCAGGCAGGTCCACCGTCCCGAGCCACCTATTCGTGGGGATGAAATCCTCGGCGCGCTCAGCTCCGGCCACGACCTGAGCTCCTCGACCCGTCACATCCCAGTCAGTCTTCAGTATCTTGTCAGGCAACATGACAAGTATTAGTATCAAACAAAGCAAGCAAGCAAGCAAGCAAACAAACAAGCAAGCAAGCAAATGCCACTGATCAGTGGCACTGATCAGTGGACTTGCCCAACAGCAAGTGCCACTGATCAGTGCCACTGACCAGTGATGAATGCTAAAATGCCCAACAGCAAGTGCCACTGATCAGTGGCATTTGCCCAACAGCAAGTGCCACTGATCAATGGCATTTGCCCAACAGCAAGTGCCACTGATCAGTGACATTTGCCCAACAACAAGTGCCACTGATCAGTGGCATGTGCTCATGGCAAATGGCAATGATCAGTGGCACTTGGTGTTGGGCAAGAGCACTAATCTACTTGCTGTAGTGCAAATGGCACTGATCAATGACACTGATCAGTGACTTACCCAATAGCAAGTGACATTGATAAGTGCCATTTTGCCCAACAGCAAGTGACATTGATAAGTGGCATTTGCCTATGATCACTGCACTATCCTAAACAAGGAAACATCTATTAGCAACAGCAAGTGCCAATAGCACCCATGTGCAGCCATGCAGATTTGGGACCATCCTAAAATTGTCCTACTACATGCACGTATAACACCCACTCATGGCACAAACCCTAGCTTTAACATGCAACATGAAACAAGGACATGGTCCTAACATGAACATGCCATCAGTCAACATGATTCTAGCATTCATCACTCAACATGAACATGATTCTAGCATGCAGCACAAATCTAGCATGTAGTAGGACTCGGACTAGCATGATTCTAGGATTCTAGCATGAACATGAATCTAGCATGTAACACAGCTACTAGCATTCTAGCATGAACACAAGCAGTAGCACATGCATTGTACAAAACAAGAACAGACCAGTCCGATTGGATTCGATTGGGATCGCATCCAACCGGATCTGCTAGAATCCTAGCACATGCCTAAGAAATTAACCGCAAATCTACATCTAGGAGCAAGATTTGAGGGGATTTGGCTCACCGGAGCACGCGCAGCCGCGGCGAACCGAGGCCGGGGTGAAAACCCCGGCGGGAACGATAGAGGTGGCGGAGCAGAGGACGAGCCGGCCCCGGCGACGGCCTGCGGCATCGGCTCCGTGCTGAACGCCACGCCGGAGGTCGAGAAGGACGGCCCGCCGACCGGAGAAAACCCTTGGACGGGGGTCAAGAAAACCCCCAAGCCCAATGGTGTCCCAAGAAAGGGCGGCTCCGTCGACGGCGCCGGCGCCAAGCCCAGGACCACGAGGTACGGAATCGGCGGCGGAGCAGGAGCGGCCGGCACCACATTGGCCGACGCTCGTGGAGGCCGGCAGCAGATGGGGGACGGTGCCCGCAGCGCCGACGCCAAGTCGCGGCCCGAGTTCTGGAGCCCGGCCAGCCAGCGCTCCTGGATGCTGGCGATGCGCTGGTCGACCGGGGTCAGAGGGCGGCGCGGCGGTGGGCGTGGCGGAGCCATCGGAGCAGAGGAGAGGAGAGGGAGAGGCGGTGAGGGAGAGAGGGAGCGGTGGGAACAGTGCGCCTGGGCGGTGATAGGAGAATGGGGGGCAAGTAATGAGACGTCGCCTCCGTCTCCCGCGCTGCCCGAGGCGTGCAACTGCCCCGCACGCGCGGCCGCGCCCGGCCAGGCTCGCGAGAAACTGCCGATTCGGCAGTTTCCGCCGGGCCAGGCTGCGGGCTACTTTGAGGTTCGTGCGGGCCTCAAACCGCATGCAGCCCAGCTAACCAAACAGGCCACGCCCATCCCGCGCGGGTCTGGTTAGACTGCATGTGGACAACCAAACACGCCCTTAAGCGCTTTAGATCACTACTTGGAGTACTTAGTAAACTTGTCCGTTTGCAGCAGCGACATGCACTCTCCGTGCGCCTTTCTTGTCGTTGTCCTGAATCAGTCGAAGAAATCATCGAACACACGGAGAAATTACAATAAGACAGGTCGCTTGCTGGATTGCGTTTACCGTTTTTCCTTCAGCAGTACTCCCCGCGTAAGCAAACGGTTATACTGTACGTTAGATGTCGTTTTCTCACCAGTCAACACGGTCGGGTCTGACCACGCGATGCACCTTCCTTCCAACTGCACGAAAGGTGTGTGACTGGCCCGTGTTTTGACCGTGCCGCCGTGCAATTTATGAACCCTTTCATCTAACCACATTCATGCTACTAGTCGTGTGTTTCACAGTAAAATTGTACCGCTATTTCCACAGTAATTTTACAAACCTTTATTATGGAGCGGCCTGGTTATATTATATTAGGGCATGACACCGGATCCGTCCACGAACACGGATGCGGGAGCCAGCCATCCAATAATATCTGCGTACATTTCAAAGTAAATCCAAACAAATTGATAAATTACATACAAATCGGATGATTTTCATATAATCCGGAGCACATTCAATATCTTTCGGACATTTTTTTAACTAAACCATTAAACCCTTTAAGCGTCGTTACAATGGCGCTCGCTGGGTGAGTCCACCTGGGCGATTTTACTGTGCCCAGTTAACACCTCCCTTTGATAAAACTAGCGATAACCGTAAAAATATATGATAAAACTAGCGATGGAGCAATTTTCTCCACGAAACCACGCCCTCTCTCTCGTTTCATCTCACCTGCCGCCGCAAGTGCCCCACGCACGCGGCCTCCTCTCCCTCTCGTGTGATCCGCTCTCCCACACAGTCACACACGTCGTCACCTCGAGTGGTGGGAGGAGAGGACGGCGACGGAAGTTTTGATTTGTGATCTTCCTCGATGCGGATTGCAGGGTATCCATCCGGCGCAGGAGGTAGCGACCGGACGAGGGCAAGGGCGCCGATCTCCCTCCTCCTTCTTCCAATCGCCGACACGGCCACCATCAACCTGATCCGCACCACCTCAGGTGCGCTCACTCTTTCCCTCTCTACATCACTTGGATCTCTATTCTTCTCCCCCTTTCTCTATTAACCGGTGATGAACAAATTAGTGTGTCCCTGCATCTTGTTAGTTAGTAGTATTAAGAAAATGAAAGCTGTTTGGATTTGGTATGGACTATGAAGATGCGTGTGTGTGTACGAATATTGGTGCTGTTTGTTTTAGGATTGCGGAATTGTTCCCTTTGGTATGAAGGAATTGGGCAGGATTGGAATTGAATCGTTAGACTACTGTTAGGATCTGAATTGGGTAGACTCCATGCCATGATGTTGAATCTTCTTACTGTTAGCTTTTGATGCAGCAGTGGACAGTATAAGATTGTTTGCTGAATCAGCCCATGCTCACATGAATAATTGGTCGCAATTTTTGTCCTTTTGCTTCTAATAAACTAGAGTGTGCCTTTCTTTATCAATTCTTTTTGGAAGAATCAGGCTATAATAAACAAAATATATTCAGAGACTCAAAAAGGTCTAATAATCAGTCAATGGTGATTATTGGCTTATCCTGAACGTGCACTCATTAAAATTGGGTACTAACATGTCTATTTGTTGGGATTCAGAAAGTTGGCTTATCTTTTCTTTTGTCAGATTTATAACGATGCATATCTTACATATGCAGAATGATCTTTAGAATAGTGTATTCTTTCCTGTTGATCCAAAATGGCTGATGCTATTCTGTATTAATGGTTGAACCTAAAAACTCGATACTACTATCTGGAAGTGTATCGAGTTTGCTGTATAGAATGTATATTTAACTTCCTTACTAATCAATGTTTAGATATCCCATTGATGGCCTGAGCTGAGCCGTTGGATTCTTACAAGTGCAAACTATGAACAACGTAAGTTATATTAACACTTATTTCATAGTTTGCACTAGATATATGGATGCACACATTGTTTTATATCACTGATCTGATTGTGGGAGGTTTGTGATTAGTTGCGCCATTTTAGAAAGAGAACTGAGCAAGGAAAGACATTCTTTTGCAAATTAAAACTGAATGTGTACGTCTCCTTATTGTATTGAAGCAACAACAAAGTTTAAGTTCTGTTTTCGTAGACAGAAAATTAATTGCAGACTGAAATTATTTCTCCCAGATACACATCTGGTGGTTGATGAAAATCATATATTGGTCAGATTGTGGGAGGTTTGTGATTAGTTGCGCCATTCACTATAGAAATAGAACTGAGATATGAAAGCCATTCTTTTGCAAATTAAAACTGAATGTGCAGGTTTGTATTGAAGCAACAACAAAGTTTAAGTTCAGATTTTGTAGATACAAAATTAATTGCAGACTGAAAATTTTCCTCCCAGATACACATCTGGTAGTTGATGAAAATCATCATTATAATACTGTGATTTTAGAGTAGTATGATTTTGAAAAAAAAATACACGCCAAACTCGGCCTAAGCGATGTCATATGAAATTTGGCTTTCATAGTTTATACTCCCTCCGTCCGGAAATACTTGTCCTGGAAATGGTTGTATCTAGACTTATTTTAGTTATAGATACATCCATTTTATTCATTTCTAGGACAAGTATTTCTGAACGGAGGGAGTACTAAAAGCTACCTCAGCTCGCCACTATCCTTGCTTATACAAGCTAATAAACTTAATTTTGTCTGTCTTTTGTTTCATATTCTTGTCATTTACTTAGATGTTTCTATGCTGAATTATGTGGAAGGTCACAATGACCGCACCTGCATCAGAATGTGTTTCTAGGGAGGGTTTCTTTTATGTTCATTAAAATATGTATGCTTACTGACCCTAAATCATTCCTTCTGGTTGACTATAGGAGATTTTATACCTATTGCTCAAGTATTTCATGAGGTAATTTACTACCTTCAGTGGTTCACAATTACTATGAATGATAATTTTGAGGCCATGTATGTTTTGATGTTCTCATAAATGGAATCATCCTTAAGTGTAGTAGTATAGGTGTACGTACTCGGTAAATATTATTTTTCCAGGAAGTTCCTATACTAGGTAAGAAATGTTTGTTTGAAATACTAGATAGATGCTCATTGGATAATTTATGAATGATGGGAAATGCTTACAACAAACGTGAGGGTGGACCTGGATGAGAGCCACGGCACAACCTTGTCATGTGCAACGTATGTGTCGATGGGAATGACCAGCAACCAAAAGGTGAAGTCACCGAGCAGACTAACAAGTGTTTTCACCGCCGCAACGTATGCTATACGGAAGCATGGGTGCATAGCATAGGTTAACTGGTTTCCTTTGCTCGGAGTTCTACTTGTTAACTTTGCTCTGGGTTAATCATAGTTGCTGTCATTGTTGGCATGTGGCCTTGTAATTCGTTCAGAGTGACATAAATTCAACCAATAGATCCTGCTGAGGAGGGTGTTGTTGCGCCTGATGTGTCCGTTGCTCGACGGCGCAGCAGAGTGTTGGCACGGATCGCTCTGGTCTAGAGTGTGTGCCTATTTACTCAGTGCCTTTGTTTTTCTGTGTTCTTTCTGGTAGGGCTGAACTGAGAAGAAAGCAAATGGGACATGCATTTTGCTCATTAGAGGTGAATGATTCCCCTTGTCTTCCTTAGGATGATGGTGATGAGGATGCCGAGGAGGTTGAAAACCTACCGATATGCTGATTGTTTGTGCACATAACAAGGATGGATTCAATTCTCTTCAGGCAAGTTTCAAGTTAGAAACTCTTTCTTCGCATTAGCCATGAATGTCGCTGTCGTTCTTTTTGTCTGATTTTGATACTCTTCTGCCAACAAGAACGAAAAGAGAAAACCTTTATGTGAAATATTATTCTGATTGGACTGAATACATTTGTATTCTTAAATTTAGTTGATGTTCGTACAGTGCTATTTAGTGTTTGGGCACTGAATATGTCAGTACAGCAGTTTCCATTTTTTAAATCTGCATTTCTCTCTCTGTTCTAGACATTACTAGCTCATATAGTATGTATGTCCGGTTATATGCATGTAAGATGTGGCATGTAAAACTTTATTATCTATGATAGGTAAGTAAAGTGGGAGAATGGGATGACGAGGATCTTAATATGTACGTTCATCACCATGTCCCTCTCAGAATTTCCACTATGCATGGCTTGGATGGATTTTAACTTTAAGGATGGCTAGAAAGAAGGTAAAACTGTGGTATCACTTGAGTTTTGAGAAGCAAGGAGTTCCTATTTATTTCTGTAATTAAAAAAACTAAGGCCTTTTCTATTCCTCATGTTGTTGCTTCCTCAAGATCTCTTTTCATTGGGAATTTCGTTGTTGTTGGCACTGTAGATCCTGCAATTGAAATACGAGGTTGTTACTTCATGTTGTTTTGCTTCAAAAATATTTATGTTTTGATGTTGGACTTTGATGTTATTAAGAGGATGATGAGGTCGGGCCGCATGTTGTGCTAGGAGGATCACTACAAGAAATATGTCAACTAGTGACATTCTGTCAGTGACCCTGGAAGAATTGGTCATAGATCTATGACCATTTCAGACCAATTGGTCAAAAGCTGTTCGGGGGGCTCCAAACCCTAAACTATAACGACCATTTTGGTCAGAAAGGTCGTAATTTCCTTACACGAAATGGTCATAAAGCAGATAACACTGGTCCGCTGCCTTATTTTTAGCTGATCACGACCAATATAGATGGTCATAACCTTGTAAATTGTGGTGGGTTGCTATGACTAGGCGCCACCTCATCAGTTTTGCCTATGTGTCATGTCCATGTGGCAATTTTTGCCCCAGGTTGTGAAGCAACCTATATTTCTGTCATTCCCAAAATTCCCAAACAAATCTCATAAATTTTTTGGGTCATATCTTCATCAAATATGTAAAAAACCTTCCTTGCCTAGTTCAAAAATAATTCAACAATATTCATTTTCCTATTCTGTTCAAAACAACACTTTGTGAAGGAAGTACCACTTTGCCATGTCCAAATAGTATCCATTTTCTACGGTGCTTTCCTATGCCCAAATAACCATCCTCCACCAAATGCCAGCTCAATCCATTCATTATTTTGAGCTCAGCTTCAACATCCGTATTTATGTCCAATGTGGTACTTTGCAAAGCAAGTACCACCTAGGCTCCTCCTTTTGAGCTGAAAATTTGTGAAGACGGTCTTCTTAGTAACTGATCATCCTCAGCCAAAACTCACGCCCATTAGCCATGTACATTTCCCGTACCGCTAATCAAACACTTGGCTGCTAATTCATGTTTGAGCATCGATCGGTCTCCTCGTGAGAATCTTATGTTGTAATTTTCTTCCTAGCACCTACCTGGGGAGTGCCCAAGCCACTAGACATGCCTAGGCCGCCCAGAACACATGGCAACACCACGGTCACGCGGTGACCACGCGGCGGGCATGCGAGTTTACGCGCTCTAGATTGGGGCCCTCGGCCACCGCCCAAACCTCGACGTATCGCCACCAAACCTCGACGTATCGCCACCAAACCATGTATTTATGATTAAATAGGTACTTATGTAACTAGAAATGATTTTTGGAAAAAATAAATAGCAAACTATGAGGCAGCTGCAGTTCAAATTTGACCCGCTTTGAGCTGAATCGACGGAAATTTGTCTTTTTCACGAGAGGTGGATCAAAACTTTTTACACCCAACCATTTTGTCAATTGTGCATTAAATATGTCCTAGTATTTTAGAAAATTGATTTGGTCCAATTTTGCAACAATTGTTTGCGAGGTCCTTCACAAAAAAACCTCCTTTTGGGCACTCGAAAAATGGGAAATGGTTTTTTCGTCCAAAGAAAATGAAAACTTCCTTAGGAAACATTGTTTGCCATTCCAATATGCACCCTTGTGCACAATATGAGATCATTTGAACAAACTATGCCATGAATGTGGCCATAAGATAGATCATTTGTCTTGAAAGCCATTGATCTCCACACGTGATAGCTCGTTTCTGAGAACACTTTTTTAAAATAATTTCCATATTACAAGTTTGTTATTTTTCCTGGGAACTTGGCCACATATAATGGCACAATGCGAAGGTTTCCCAATTTTTTGATTTTTTTTGAATTTTTTATGCCCGTTTCAAAATGCGGTCAAAACGGCGGGAATGACCGTTCTTAGCTAGTGGTTGAATCTTGGAATTTTTTCGTGTTTCTCTGATTAAATAGATACTTATGTACCTAGAAATGATTTTTGAAAAAAATAAATAGCAAACTACAAGGCAGCTGCAGTTCAAATTTGACCCGCTTCCAACTGAATCGGCGGGAATTTGTCTTTTTCACCAGAGATGGATCAAAGCTTTTGACACCCAACCATTTTGTCAATTGTGCATTAAATATGGCCTAGTATTTTAGAAAATTGATTTGGTCCAATTTTGCAACAAATATATGGTAGGTCCTTCACAAAAGAAAACTCATTTCAGGCACTCGAAAAATGGAAAATGAATTTTCCGTGCAAAGAAAATGAAAACTCCCTTAGGAAACATTGTTTGCCATTCCAATATGCACCGTTGTGCACAATATGAGATCATTTGAACAAACTATGGCATGAATGTGGCAATAAGATTGATCATTTGGCTTGAAAGCCAAGAATCTTCACGCATGATAGCTCATTTCTGAGAACACTTTTTTAAAATAATTGCCGTATTACAAGTTTATTATTTTTCCTGAAAACTTGGTCACATATGATGACAAAATGCGAAGGTTTTACAATTTTTTCATTGTTTTTGAATTTTTTATGCCCGTTTCAAAATGCGGTCAAAACGGCGGGCTTGACCGTTCCTAGCTAATGGTTGAATCTTGGAATTTTTTTTGATGTTTCTATGATTAAATAGATACTTATGTACCTAGAAATGATTTTTGGAAAAAAGAAATAGCAAACTATGAGGCAGTTACAGTTCAAATTTGACCCGCTTCCAACTGAATCGGCGGGAATTTGTCTTTTTCACCAGAGATGGATCAATGCTTTTGACACCCAACCATTTTGTCAATTGTGCATTAAATATGGCCTAGTATTTTAGAAAATTGATTTGGTCTAATTTTGCAACAAATATATGGTAGGTCCTTCACAAAAAAAACTCATTTCAGGCACTCGGAAAATGGAAAATGAATTTTCCGTGCAAAGAAAATGAAAACTCCCTTAGGCAACATTGTTTGGAATTCCAAGATGCACCCTTGTGCACAATATGAGATCATTTGAACAAACTATGCCATGAATGTGGCCATAAGATTGATCATTTGGCTTGAAAGCCATGAATCTTCACGCATGATAGCTCATTTTTGAGAACACTTTTTAAAAATAATTTCCATATTACAAGTTTATTATTTTTCCTGGAAACTTGGTCACATATGATGACACAATGCGAAGGTTTTCCAATTTTTGATTTTTTTTGAATTTTTTATGCTCGTTTCAAAATGCGGTCAAAACGACAGGCTTGACCGTTCCTAGCTAATGGTTGAATCTTGGAAATTTTTTGATGTTTCTCTGATTAAATAGATACTTATGTACCTAGAAATGATTTTTGGAAAAAATAAATAGCAAACTATGAGGCAGCTACAGTTCAAATTTGACCCGCTTCCAGCTGAATCGGCGGGAATTTGTCTTTTTCACCAGAGATGGATCAAAGCTTTTGACACCCAACCATTTTGTCAATTGTGCATTAAATATGGCCTAGTATTTTAGAAAATTGATTAGGTACAATTTTGCAATAAATATATGATAGGTCCTTCACAAAAAAACTCATTTCGGGCATTCAAAAAATGGAAAATGTTTTTTTTGCCAAAAAACTCATATCTCACGACACCTTTTTAAAGATATTTATCTTTTTTCATGTTTGTTATTTTTTTGAAAACTTGTTCACATTTTGGTGACACAACGAGGAGGTTTCCATTTTCTTTTTGAATTTCTCAGGTCATAAAATAGCTGACATGATTTTAACACATTATTTTTAGGCAATTATGACCTATTTAGACGGTCATAACATCATACTGCATTCGGATTGGTCCATAGACGTCTCACGCGGATCGTGAATCATACGCCGTCGGATGCTCTCGGATCCAACGGCCGTCCTCAACCCTTCCACACCAACCCCAAAACCCTAGATAGCCATTTTCCATCCACCCCCCGCCTCCTTTCTTTCCCACTTCCATCTCCTCGCTGTCTCGCCCGATGGAGAGAGAGAGAGAGCGAGAGCTCGCCTCCTCCCTTCCAGATCGCCGCCGCCACCTCCCTCCGGCGGAGCTCGCCGCCGTCCCCCACGCATACTTCCTCCTCCAAGACAGCAAAGCCGCGCCCTCTCCCCTCGGATCCATGGCGCTGCTCAGCACCGGCGCGGCCACGGCGGTGTGGGCGTGCCTCGCCATGCCGCTGCCCCCTACAGTCGCCGCCCCTCCACCCCAGTTTCACGGGCGACCTCCCTCCCTTCATTCCTCGAGGGCGCCCGAAACCATAGCCCCTCGCGGACGGGGCGACAAAGATGGCCAAGGATCCCTCCTCCGCCCGTGTTCCAGCAAAGACGGCGCCGGATCCGCAGCCAACTGCGGCGGCTGCTGCACTAGCAACAGGAGACGGCTCATGGAGGGTCCTAGCCGGCCGCATTCTCCACCCCTTCTCTTGTACATGCGGGATCTCGCTGTTGCTGCCACCGCCGCTGTGGTAGCCCTTGACGACGGCGAGGTAGGAGGCGTGCTGGATGCCCAGGTAAGCCCTCCTCCTTTACCCATTCTGACTCTCCTCCATAGCCTGCTGCATCTCCTTCATCTCATGTGCCACTGCTTGCTTTGCTTTGCTTTCTTCCTAGGGCAGATGCAGATCCCATCTCTTCTTGTTATGTGCCGGGCAGACCGCGACCACGGCAAGGGGAAGGAGGCACGACGGGCTGGACGACAAGGTGGAGAACCCGGACACGGAGGGGCGCTAGATCTTGCCTCGGGGTCTCCTGATCTAGTCATACTGTCGCCGGATCTCCCCCCTCTCCCTCTCTCTGTGTTTTTCTGTCAGTAGCTAGTAGCATAAGTTGGAGCTGGCTGAACCAGGAACTATATGCATTTATTCAACTAGATCAAGTACAAGTACATTAGTCCGTAATCTGCTATTAATACAATGTCCAAGTCATAAATTTCCTGAAGTAGTGCATGTATATATTTAGGTGCTAGTTAATTAGAAAATGGATGTGATTAGAAAATGTGTTCATCAGGTCTTGTGTAATCATAAAATTTGTGATTCATATTCTCCAGCTAAATGCCTTGCCTGTGTATTATACACTTTATTCTTCTTGCTGGAGTACTAGAAGAGTAGTGCTATGTTGCTGCTGGTGACACTCCATCGACTACTCACTGTTAATTTATTCCGAGTGGCCATAATTCCCTTCCTAGCAGCACCACAGAGTACCACCTGCTCTCTTGTCTCACCCATAACAACAATTTACTAGCAGTATGTGTCTTGGGTACTATCTAGGTCCCTTCTACTACTACACCTAGTTACTTGTGTGTATCCTATTACTTACTAGTTAGTACACATGTGTAGTAGTACTGTACTATAATATTCTTCCTCAACTACTACAATAGTACTTGTAGTAGTGGTGTGTTACTGCCAGTGACAGTTTATCGAGTTTATTAACTCGAAATGAAATGAACTGGGCATAATTCTCTAGATGCGGTACATAGTGCTATATGTTTCCTTGCCTCACCAACAAAATGTACTAATATGTCTCTTGTGACACGCTAGGTCGATTCTACGCCTTCGAGAAACATGTAGTACTTGTATCTCTGCATGTTTGAGCACCCGAGCAGTACTTCAAAATGGAGTAGCTTAATTCACTGAATTTGGTTTTAGTACTAGTTGATTCACTGAGAAGATTCAGTAATGAGTTGATTCGCTGAGAAGACTCAGTTTTTTGTGCTGGCTTCTTTCCATTGTGTAGCTCGCTGTGTGACAAGTCTGTTCATTCCTCTAGATGTCGTGTCACTTGGCATAAGTAATTAAGTAGGAATAGTTTCAGGTGAATCGTAGCTTTGCTATTGCTTCATTTCATCTGATACAGGCATGAAATTGAACTGCACTTGATGCAGCGCCATTATGGTCCCTGAAATTAGCTTCTGTTATTCAATTTTTTATTTCCTCGCCTGAGAACAACGGTATCATCATATTCTACCAGGCCCTTTGTTTGTTTCTGTGAGCTTGCCTCTGTGGCTAGCACATATCATATGTGATCCATGCTGTCTCTTTTCCGCCCACTGAAGCTTGGAGCAAAGTGGCATATTACTTTTGTGATAACTGGGAGAACTGCGAGGCTTTCTTTTCTACTTTGGCATATAATATTAGAATTAATACTGTTTTTTCAAATTTGTTATTAGGCTATTAGTGCGAAACTTCCAAGTTATAACTATCCTTGCATTTCTTACTCCAATTGTGAAAGGACTATATATAGTCTGTGTGCTTCTGTGAATATATTTGAGTACATTTTTATCATGCTGCTATAATATGTAATGTAGTGTAGTTTTCAAAGCATGTCTGCTGTTGTAATTCAGTATTTATATGCAGCAACAGATTATCCAGTATTGTTGCCTACATGCTTCTGGCCGCTGATACTTTTCATTTTTCTCAGTTCTTCTTGCTTGGGATTGCTTCCTCCCTGACACCCCGATCCAGATGACGGCAGCAGCGATGGCGTCCACACTCAAGCGTGCCTACCTCTCCATCTATAACTGCTCCGTCTTCTTTGGACAGTTAGTTGCTTCCTCCCCACTTTGAAATCTCGATCTCCTTTCTTGTTGATGGGCTTGTTGAATGATTCGTATATGTGTGGATGTAGGGTGCAGGTGCTCTACTACGTGCTGCTGGATAGTTTACCTGGACGTGTACGTCGCCAGTCGAGAGGCGTCTCCATCTTGCGCAGACCGCCGTCTGTGTCTATCATTGATCAGTTATCTGTAACTTGCCGACGTGTTTTCTAGGTCGCTAGTTTTGTACTTTGCCTATAACTACATGAGTCATTCTCGCTGAAATGACATGATTTAGCTTTTAGTTCTTCTGGCCAAACATGTGTTTTAGCCTTTTGCCTTTGCTTATCAACAGTTGTTTTGCTTGTTTTTGAGCTACTGCCACTTTGAGCTGATGTAGGCCTGTAGTTATTTATTGCAACTGAGCTTCTATATTGCATTGTTGGACCAATTGATTGCCACCTCTTAGATGTGCATTGCTGTTCTTATCTCTGTACTTTCTAGTTGTGCTAATTTTAGGACATGTTCGTTGAATTTAGATGTTGGGAAGTGGATCCTGAATGCACTTTGTGTTTGCTATATTCAGATTTGTACACACAGTTTTTACTGTAAAAAAATCTGTAGTTACGTACAGTTTGAATCACTACACCTGAATCTGCAGATTTGCACATACAAATCTTCAGAGATTGGGGCATATCAAATCTTGATATATCCACTGTATCTTCTTGCTGAATCGAGTGCTCTCTTATATAGGTCTATGAATTTTTTGAACTAGTGCATGTATATATTTGGGTGCTAGTCAATTAGAGAATGTCTGTGATACCATGTTTGTACTACGTGCTAGTGTTGTTGTACTGATGCAAATACTACTTCTGTACTTATGGAGAAATCTGTGATCTGCCAGTTCGCGGCGTCCATCGCTTCTGTCCAAGCGCTCTTCATCTTGTGTGTCATCTGCAAGGCAATCAAGTTAATTAGATGTTGCTCTTTTCATGATCTGCTTCATACATACATGCATATGTATTGCTTCCTACCTTCCTGCCTGCTACATCTCTGCTAGCATAAATCAAAGAGAAGAAAGAAATCTACCTATTTTTATCTGTAGCCTTGAATGAATTCTATGAATCTGTAGCCTTTAATGAATTCAATGTATGACTGTGATGAGAATTATGGTACTACTTGCTGTTTGCATCCTATACTTTGCTTGTGAATGATGCTATGTTGTTCTGCAGACTATCATATATTTTTGTGTTGTTTTTGCTGAATAGATTGAATATCTTTGTTACACACTGTAGCTTGTAGCTTTGCAAACTATCCTTCTCTAGTTCTCTTACTTTTCTGCAGACCGCCCATGGCGTGGACGGCGACGACGACAGGAGGACGCCAGTTCTAGCCGGGAACATGGCCTTGTCCTGCTCGAGGAGGAGGGACACACCAAGGCACCGGCCCTGTCCCGCAACAAGGGGTCTGCTCCTCTGCTTCCAAGGCAACCAAGCTGCCCTGCCTGAGCTCGACGATTCAAGCCCGGCCACGACCACGCACCGCTCCCAGCAGGTACCACCTCCCTCTCCCTCTGCTCACTAACCTGCTGCTAATCTCCCTGCACGGGCTGCTGCTATCGTAATTTTTATAATGGTTGATGTTTGTTAGCTAGTTGTAAACGGCTTGCTTTTAGCTAATGGCCCATTAGGTAGAGTAGCTATGCACCTGGTGGTGGTCATGGCCGTGCTGCTTCATCAGTTTTTTTCCTCTAGGTCATTAGCTAGCTATGCTATGCATGTGTTCGTTAATTTGCAAGAAATAATTTCTGTCCTTGTTTTCATTTCCTTGCTCTAGTCAAATTTATCCTTTTTTAATACTAGCACTAGCACATTAGAGTACTAATACTTGTTAGATTTTGAGTATGCCACTGCTGCTAAAACAACAACAGCAACCATCAATTACCATAGCATGCCTCTGTTTTGGTAACTAGTTGCTGCACTCAATTAAATTAGCCTACCGACTAATCTAGTACATTATTAATTGTTGCTCCTCCACTTTTTAGGTATCTCTTGGTTTGCAATGGTACAGCTATAAATGTCATTTTCTTGAATGGTCTGTTCATAATATATTTGCCCCAGTTTTTCTAATTCTTCTCTCATTGATGTAACAGAGCTCGTTACACTTGTAGAGCTTGTAAAGTACTGTATTACACATGGTCATATGTATTGGCATGGATAGAGCTTGTTACTGTTGTTGCCAATGTATTAGGTGATCTGGTTGCTCTTATTTGAAGTATTATGTGTGCCTTTTGTCTGCCAATTTAAATACTGGTTGAAATATGAAGAATATGAGCCTGATAGATGGGACCATCTTACTAGAACATGACAAATGGGACCCAGTTACCAGAACCTGACAACTCGGACCCATCTGACTAGTGGACCCATTTAATAAAAAAGGAAAATGAAATTGTTTAGACAAAAAGGCCACGGCCCAACAATAAAAAAGGCTGCAACATTGGGCTTGGCCCATGAAGTCGACCAAAAAATTGACAGAAAAAAAATCAAATAGGCTGAATTGTTGGGCTAGGCCCATGTAGAACAACGAACTGGACCAGGCTGATTTTAACCAACGACCTTTTCAATTGGTCGCAATTTTGCCACGTCAGATTGCCACGTCGGATCCGACGTGGCCTGGGCAGAGAGCCAGTGACCAAAACAAAAGGTCATGGGTTCAACGACCTTCTGTTTTGGTCGTAAACGTCTATGACCTTCTCACAGAGAAGGTCGCTAATTTCAGTTTACGACTGCCAGCTTTTGACCTTCAGTTTTTGGTCACAAAAAGGTCGCAAATGAAACACTATGACCTTTCAGCGGCCAATAGTGAGGGTCACAAGTTGACATATTTCTTGTAGTAGATTTTTAGCAAACAAAGAAAAGGTTAAGAGAGAAAAGGTATGCTACTCCCTCCAATCCATATTACTTGCCGGTCAAACATATGTATCTTGCACTCAAATATGTCTAGATACATATGGACCGAGGGGAGTACTATATTTCATTGTTGAGCTACTTTGAACTTTGTTATTGCTTCTCATGAGATGATTCACTAATTAGCTATCTTAAATACTCCTTCTCTTGTTGCCGTTGTAAAGTCTTACTGAAAATTTTATGCAATTTCCCTAGAATTTCCATGGCAATGTCAGTAGGTTATCATGTGGGACATCTGCAATCTGGTCTCGTAATTGATAATTTAAGCTAGACTAGACTAGATTGAGATTGGTGGGTATGTGATCTAACATTGCGGCAGTCTGTTGCATGTGTAGCTTACTAGCTTGTGGTCCCCAAAATGTGCGAAAATGACTGGTTGAGGTCCAGGCTAATTCTGGTGAATGGGTCCTCACATTATTTTTGTACCCGGTCAGATTAATCATTGTAGTAGTTATTATGGAATCATCACATTCAACAATACGAGCAAAATCTTGCATTATCTTGCTCAGATTTTACCCACTGAGCTGGACAAGACCAAATATACAGTCACTTCAGTTTCTTATTTTCCGAAATTTAACTCTATTTGGTAGATATATGTAGCTCATCTATAAGTACAGGTTGATATTACAGTGATATTAATACATTGAATTATTTGGAAAGAACAGAATGTCAGAGAGTTTGAGGCTATCATTGATGAGACATCCTGGAGAGTTGCAAGTTGCTTGTCTTGTTTCGAATCATGTTCCTGTTGTTTTCCCCCTGCTGACAGTGTATTATGTGGGAAGTGTAATCATCATGCTCTCTGAGGCCATGTAGAGTTGCAGCATTGTTTTCTTGAAAATTGACCTTGTAAATTATTGTTTTCTTATAATTGATCATGTAACCCTTTGAGATAACTTATTGGTTGCTATTGATTGTGGTTAAGCTCCTCCATTTCGCTGGAATGTGCCAAACAAAATGCAAAAAATAAATTGATATGGGCGCTACCTACCTGGCACCGCAGAGCTTCCGCTCAGGCGTTGCACCATGGGTGCGCCCCAACCACTAGTACTCTAACATAGTATAAATGATCGCCGATGCCCATTCCCCATGTCTGGCCGACCAAGAGCCCCGCAAAATGAAGCTCCAACTCCACCACCGTAGCCTACAAGCGGCTAATCGGCCGACGAGGATGAGACCACCAAGCTTAGCTTCAGCGGGAGGGAGAGACCCATCGGCGCTCTCCCACGCTCTACTCTGCCTCGCCACCGCCGCCCGTGAACATGTCGCCGTCATCGTTGTGGCGCCGTGCCGCGGCCATCGTGAAGTTGCCATCCTCCTCGCCGTCGTCGTTGTCGGGCCTGTAAACTTCATCCGACGCCTGGTCCATCTCCTTGTAGGCGGTCTCTAAATCCTCCTGATACTGATGGTAGCACCAACGATCGCGGCGGAGCGGTAGGAGTCGAGCAACACCTCCTGCTTCCCCATGTCCATGTACGACGCGATGACCATGACGATGACGAGTAGTTCCTCCGCGCGTCGGTGCTCGTCGAGGAGGCGGAGGTTGTAGGCCTGGTCGGCCTACGCATGCCGGAACGCGGCCTCCCGCTCCCAGCACCATGTCTGTGTAGTGAGCACGAGCCTCGCCCATGGTGATGCCGACATGGGCCAGCGAGGACGATGTTGCCAGCTCGTCATTTGCCGCCTCTGTCATTGGCGCGTCCGCAACACCGGCCTCTGGGTGAGCTCATCTGTCTGGTGGCTGGCCAGCCAGCCGCAATGGCAGCTATCTCCTCCTTCTTCGTACGAGAGACGTCCAACAAGGCTTTGGAGCTCGAGGAGGCCATGGCGGGTGTGGTGCGGAGTGGAGATAGAGAGCGGAGGAGGGTGGGTGAATGCGGCTGTGTTGCCGAACTCGTGTTTAAACAGAGGGCGGAGGGCAGGACACGCGGCGAGGTCCTTAATGGTGTGAAGCAGACGCACAGACGGGTGGCGCCGGAGTAGATTCCTCGGCAACCGCGTATGTTTAATGGAGGGAGGCGGATGGACTAGTGCAGTTTGAATGCAGAGAGACGTCCCGTGCACCGGGAAGCGGCGACACTCTTAGCCGGCGCGCCGCTTCAATACCGACTCCAGTGAGAGGTCGCGTTCGCTCTATGCCGGCATGAATATGGCACTGGCGCTCTAAAGTGGTGCTGACCAACATCGGGTGGGAAAACACGCGGGTAAAGAAGAGGGTTTTTGGGTGGGCCATGTTTGCCAGTAGTGGACGTGGCAGCGGTCCGGACGGACGCAAAGGCTTGCGGACAAAAGCGCGTCTGGACCGCCGAACGTACCTATGTAGGACCGCGTTGGATGACAAAACACGTCTGAACTGCGTGATCTATACGGTTGCGGGAGGTTTGAGGGTCATCATTGAAGATGGGGTTAATTATCCTTTTGCCCTCAGTGGTGTCCATGTGCTCAGTTTTGCCCTCAGTTGTGAATCTGCTCAGTTTTGCCCCTAGACTGTGCACAACTACTATGACTAGGCCAAACGGGCAGTTTTGAGTCCATTCCGTCCGCCGGCGTTAGTGGTAGTGGGTCCGGAGCTTACACGTGGGTCCGGAGCTGACATGTGGGACCGTGCAACAACGTCCCCAAATCAATCCTAGGGTTCTAACCGGGCCACTCGACGCCCACTCTGTCCCGTCCGCCGGTCGGCCGTCCTGCGCCGCCGCCAGCTGCGCTGCTGCGGCCGCGGCCACGGCCGTCCTGCTCTGCCCGCCACCTTCCTGCGATGCCACGGGTGGGGTGCCTGCCACCTGCTCGACCCGCGGCGTGGCCTTCTTCCGTGCGCCCGGCTGGAGCGCTGATAGGTGGGGGGTTGGTGCACATAGAGGAAGTACGAGGGTGAACCCCAGGGCGAAATGGCGAGCGGGCGGCGACCCCGGAGTATTTGGCGAGGCAGGCATCGGGCCGGAGATCCGCAACGTCCACGACTGGGTTCCCGAGGGGTAAGTCACGCCTCCTGTTTAGATTGAGCTTAGTTGTGCATTTGGACAGTCGATTCGAGTTGGTTTATCCGGTTAGTGTGCTGATTGCGTCTCTGTTTTTCGTCGGTTAGGATGGAGTGTGGGTTTCCTTTCTTGGTGCACATTAGAAGGGACCGGTACATGTTGAATGCAAAGAATAAGAAGAAATTTCAAGGAGGTTTCGATTATCTATTGCCAATGGCTTGTAATTGGAGTTTTGGACAATTTGGGGAGGTAATTTGCAGCCAATATCCTTGGGGTTTTCTTGATGAAGTGGAATACAAATACTACGATGGGGAAAAGAAATGGGTGACAGTTAGTAATGATGAAGAGCTGGCTACCATGTTTGCTAGGCATAAGGAGAAAGAGAATTTTCATGTAATGCTGCAAATTGATGTGCTTGGGCAGGCATTTGGACCTAGGATGGCGGGTGCAAATTCTCGGGCAGAACCAAGTCATCGTAATGGCAGCTCTAGCCAGAACAGTTCAGTTAGTGCACGGCGACGTGGTGGCTCGACAAGCGTGGGCACAGGCAGTAGGGTCCCCCTTGAAGTGGAGCCTGATGCCTACAATTCCGGGGATGATGAAATAAGCTATATTATGATGTTATTCAGAATTTACGACGGACACCTCGGGCTGAAAACCAAGATGAGGCTCACAATGCACCCCGTGTGAATGATGACGCGGTGGGTGAGGACGAAGAACTTGCAACTGTTGAATGGTACCCTTTGAACCCTCATATGGAAGAAGGTACGTTTTTTGCATCCATGAGTGAGTGTAGAAATGCACTTGTGACATACTGCATCAAGGTAGAACGTACTTTCAAAGTTGACAAGAGCGATCAAGTACGTTACAGAGTGCACTATCTGACTGAGGGTTGTCCATGGAGGATGCTCGCATCTAAAATGCGAAATAGCACGAATGTTCAGGTCAAAATGAACCCTTTTAAGCACATATGCCAGGAATCAACCCTTAGGAAGGATACAATCAGTAGAGCCAAGTCAAGATGGGTGGCAGAAGAAGTAAATAAGTGGGTGAAAGAAAACCAGCAAGTGGGTCCAAAGGAATTGCAGAAGAACATCAAAGACAAGTTCAAGATAGATTTACCATAGATGAGGTTGTTCAATAGTAAACAACATGATATGGATTCTGTTTATGGTAACTGGCAGGATAGTTTTCAACTGTTGTATTCATTCAAAGGTGAAGTGGAGAGGACCAGCCCAGGTAGTATTGTAGATATTGACCACCACACCGTGGAGTACACATTCAGGGGAGTGACAAAGACCAAGGAATGCTTTAGGAGGGTTTTTTTTTCTGCTTTGAGGTTTGTCGCCGGGGTTTTTTGGCAGGCTGCAGGCCTTATTTGGCTATTGATGCTACTTTTCTCAGAGGGAGGTTTAAAGGACAGTTAGTAGCAGCTTGTGTAGTTGATGCACACAGTTTTGTATTTATAGTTGCGTACAGTGTGCTGAAGACAGAGTCTGAGGAGACCTGGACTTGGTTTCTCTGCATAATCTGCGCGGGGCTATTGCACATCCCAATGGGTTGGTAATTCATACAGATGCCTGCAAAGGTTTAGAAGCGGCCGTGGACAATGTGTTCCCTAGAGTAGAGCATACAGAATGCGTGCGTCACCTTGCTGCAAATTTTGTGAAGCAATTCAAAGGAAAGGTGTATACCGACAATTTATGGCCAGCATCTTTGACTTGCAGTGTGAAGAAGCACAACTACTGCTTGGGGCAGTTATACACGAATCCCAAAGTGAAGGAATACTTGGAAACACACCACTCCAAGTTATGGGCCAGAAGCCAATTCAGTGAACTGAGCAAAGTTGACTATGTGCACAACAATCTAGTAGAGTCTTTGAACTCAACGATCCGAAAACTAAATGGTCATTATGTGGTGGATTTGCTTGACAGGATAAGGATATAATACATGGAAAAATTTCATTATCATGCAGAAATAGCCGAGGCAAAGTTCATGGGCCACAATATCATCCCTGCCGTGATGAATGAACTGAAGCAGAAAACAATAGGCTTGGAAATGAACATGACTCTTTGCTCGGGTACCACAACAGAGATATCATATTTGGATAAAGAGAAGAAGGAATTGAGATATCCAGTGGATTTAGAAGCTAGAACTTGCAGTTGTAGGCAATGGCAGATAACTGGGTTGCCATGCATTCATGCCTTGTTTTTCATCACTTCTCTCCCAGGTCCAGCAGGGAACATACATCAGTATGTGCATGATTACTAATATGTTGCAATGTTCAAAGCCACATATGTGTATGCCTTGCCTGCTATGGAGGGAAAACAACAATGGGACATAGTGGACCCTGGATTCAAGCTTTGCGCTCCAGTTCTGAAGAGAGCAGCAGGTAGACCAAGGAAGAGTCGAATCAGACCTCGCTGCAAAGGAGCTGAACTTGGAGCGAGGAAGCATAAGTGCAGAAGGTGTGGTGGGTCTGGTCATTTCGGTAAGTATTGTGATAACACAGTAGATCCAGCGTTCGGAGAGTGTTTCGAGGAAGGCTTCGATGAAAATGTTGGTCAGCAGCCGGTTGCCGCAACAGATTATGAAAATGATGGTCAACAGTCGGTTGCATTAGATGAGGATTTTGACGAGGTTCCAAATGATGATGGTCAACAGCCGCATGATTTTGACGATGATTCAAAATATCCTCCAAATGATGATTCAAGTGAGGCTCCAAATGGTGATCCAAGTGAGGCTCCAAATGATGATCCAAGTGACGCTCCAAATGGTGATCCAAGTGAGGCTCCAAATGGTGACCAACCTTCTGTCATTGTGAGTTCTGTTAGGTATGTAAATCTTGCAAATACTACTATACATTTATCACTTGACATGATCTCATTACCCTTTATGTTTTGTACAGCTCCGCGGTAGGTTTGAAGAAGACGCGCAAGGTACCGATGATGTCTACTACACAACCTTCTTCTTGGAGACGTTGTTGGGCCTCCAAGTGCAGAGGTTTGTAGGACAGTAGCAAATTTCCCTCAAGTGGATGACCTAAGGTTTATCAATCCGTGGGAGGCGTAGGATGAAGATGGTCTCTCTCAAACAACCCTGCAACCAAATAACAAAGAGTCTCTTGTGTCCCCAACACCCAATACAATGGTAAATTGTATAGGTGCACTAGTTCGGCGAAGAGATGGTGATACAAGTGCAATATGGATGGTAGATATAAGTTTTTGTAACCTGAAAATATAAAAATAGCAAGGTAACAAGTGGTAAAAGTGAGCGTAAACGGTATTGCAATGCTAGGAAACAAGGCCTAGGGTTCATACTTTCACTAGTGCAAGTTCTCTCAACGATAATAACATAATTGGATCATATAGCTATCCCTCAACATGCAACAAAGAGTCACTCCAAAGTCACTAATAGCGGAGAACAAACAAAGAGATTATGGTAGGGTACGAAACCACCTCAAAGTTATCCTTTTTGATCAATCTATTCAAGAGTCTGTAGTAAAATAACACGAAGCTATTCTTTCCGTTCAATCTATCATAGAGTTCGTACTAGAATAACACCTTAAGACACAAATCAACCAAAACCCTAATGTCACCTAGATACTCCAATGTCACCACAAGTATCCGTGGGTATGATTATACGATATGCATCACACAATCTCAGATTCATCTATTCAACCAACACAAAGAACTTCAAAGAGTGCCCCAAAGTTTCTACCGGAGAGTCAAGATGAAAACGTGTGCCAACCCCTATGCATAGGTTCATGGTCGGAACCTGCAAGTTGATCACCGAAACATACATCAAGTGGATCACGTGATATCCCATTGTCACCACAGATAAGCACATGCAAGACATACATCAAGTGTTCTCAAATCCTTCCCCGAGGGTGAACTACTCCCTCCTCGTCATGGAGAGCGCCGGGAGGGTGCCGGAACAGGGTCCCGATTGGTTTTTGGTGGCTACAGAGGTTTGCGGCGGCGGAACTCCCAATCTATTCCGTTCCCCGATGGTTTTTGGGTATATGGATATATATAGGCGAAAGAAGTCGGCCAAGGGAGCCACGAGGGGCCCGCGAGGGTGGAGGGCGCGCCCAGGGGGGTGGGCGCGCCCCCTGCCTCGTGCCTTCCTCGTTGCTTCCCTTACGTACACTCCAAGTCTTTTGGATTGCTTCCGTTCCAAAAATAACTCTCCCGAAGGTTTCATTCCGTTTGGACTCCGTTTGATATTCCTTTTCTGTGAAAGACTGAAACAAGGAGAAAAACAGAAACTGGCACTGGGCTCTGGGTTAATAAGTTAGTCCCAATAATATAAAAGTGCATAGTAAAGCCCATTAATCATCCAAGATGGATAATATAATAGCATGGAAGAATCAAAAATTCTAGATACGTTGGAGCCGTATCAGCATCCCCAAGCTTAATTCCTGCTCGTCCTCGAGTAGGTAAATGATAAAAACAGAATTTTTGATGTGGAATGCTACCTAACATAATTCTCAATGTAATTTTCTTTATTGTGGCAAGAATATTCAGATCCATAAGATTCAAGATAAAAGTTTAATATTGACATGGAAACAATAATACTTCAAGCACACTAACAAAGCAATCATGTCTTCTCAAAATAACATGGCAAAAGAAAGCTATCCCTACAAAATCATATAGTCTGGCTATGCTCTATCTTCATCACACAAAATATTTAAATCATGCACAACCCCGATGACAAGCCAAGCAATTGTTTCATACTTTTGATGTTCTCAAACTTTTTCAATCTTCACGCAATACATGAGCGTGAGCCATGGACATAGCACTATAGGTGGAATAGAATGGTGGTTGTGGAGAAGACAAAAAGGAGAAGATAATCTCACATCAACTAGGCGTATCAACGGGCTATGGAGATGCCCATCAATAGATATCAATGTGAGTGAGTAGGGATTGCCATGCAACGGATGCACTAGAGCTAGAAGTGTATGAAAGCTCAACAAAAGAAACTAAGTGAGTGTGCATCCAACTCGCTTGCTCACGAAGACCTAGGGCATTTTGAGGAAGCCCATCATTGGAATATACAAGCCAAGTTCTATAATGAAAAATTCCCACTAGTATATGAAAGTGACAACATAGGAGACTCTCTATCATGAAGATCATGGTGCTACTTTGAAGCACAAGTGTGGAAAAAGGATAGTAGCATTGTCCCTTCTCTCTTTTTCTCTCTCTTTTTTTATTTTTATTTTTTTATTTGGGCCTTTTCTCTTTTTTATGGCCTCCCTTTTTTTAGTCCGGAGTCTCATCCCGACTTGTGGGGGAATCATAGTCTCCATCATCCTTTCCTCACTGGGACAATGCTCTAATAATGATGATCATCACACCTTTATTTACTTACAACTCAAGAATGACAACTCGATACTTAGAACAAAATATGACTCTATATGAATGCCTCCGGCGGTGTACCGGGATGTGCAATGACTCATGAGTGACATGTATGAAAAAATTATGAAGGTGGCTTTGCCACAAATACAATGTCAACTACATGATCATGCAAAGCAATATGACAATGATGGAGCGTGTCATAATAAACGGAACAGTGGTAAGTTGCATGGCAATGTATCTCGGAATGGCTATGGAAATGCCATGATAGGTAGGTATGGTGGCTGTTTTGAGGAAGGTATATGGTGGAAGGATGAGAGTGCGTATAATCCATGGACTCAACATTAGTCATAAAGAACTCACATACTTATTGCAAAAATCTAGTAGTTATCGAAACGAAGTACTACGCGCATGCTCCTAGGGGGATAGATTGGTAGGAAAAGACCATCGCTCGTCCCTGACCGCCACTCATAAGGAAGACAATCAATAAATAAATCATGCTCCGACTTCATCACATAACGGTTCACCATACGTGCATGCTACGGGAATCACAAACTTTAACACAAGTATTTCTCAAATTCACTACTAATCAACTAGCATGACTCTAATATCACCATCTTCATATCTCAAAACAATTATCGAGCATCAAACTTCCCATAGTATTCAACACACTCATAAGATTTTTTTACTAATCTTGGATGCCTATCATAATTAAAGCAAATTACCATGCTGTTTTGTAGGACTCTCAAAATAATATAAGTGAAGCATGAGAGAACAATAGTTTCTATAAAACAAATCCACCACCGTGCTCTAAAAGATATAAGTGAAGCACTAGAGCAAAAACTATATAGCTCAAAAGATATAAGTGAAGCACATAGAGTATTCTAATAAATTCCGAATCATGTGTGTCTCTCTCAAAAGGTGTGTACAGCAAGGATGATTGTGGTAAACTAAAAATCAGAGACTCAAATAATACAAGACGCTCCCAAAAAAACACATATCATATGGTGAATAAAAATATAGCTCCAAGTAAAGTTACCGATGGACGAAGACGAAAGAGGGGATGCCTTCCGGGGCATCCCCAAGCTTTGGCTTTTTGGTGTCCTTAGATTATCTTGGGGTGCCATGGGAATTCCCAAGCTTAGGCTCTTTCCACTCTTTGTTCCATAATCCATCAAATCTTTTACCCAAAACTTGAAAACTTCACAACACAAAACTTAACAGAAAATCTCGTGAGCTCCGTTAGCGAAAGAAAACAAAACACCACTTCAAGGTACTGTATTGAACTCATTCTTTATTTATATTGGTGTTAAACCTACTGTATTCCAACTTCTCTATGGTTTATAAACTCTTTTACTAGCCATAGATTCATCAAAATAAGCAAACAACACACGAAAAATAGAATCTGTCAAAAACAGAACAGTCTGTAGTAATCTGTAACTAACGCAAACTTCTGGAACTCAAAAAAATATAGCAAAATAGGAAGACGTAGAAAATTTGTTTATTAATCTACTGCAATTAGAATCAGTATTTTATCACGTTCTGGTAATTTTAAACAATTGTTTCCGTGAACAGAAAGTTTCTGGAATTTTCAGCAAGATCAGATAACTATCATCCAAGAAGATCCTATAGGTTTAACTTGGCACAAACACTAATTAAAACATAAAAACAAATCTAACCAGAGGCTAGATCAAATATTTATTCCTAAACAGAAGCAAAAAGCAAAAAACTAAAATAAAATTGGGTTGCCTCCCAACAAGCGCTATCGTTTAACGCCCCTAGCTAGGCATAAAAGCAAGGATAGATCTAGGTATTGCCATCTTTGGTAGGCAATCCATAAGTAGCTCTCATAATAGATTCATAAGGTAATTTTATTTTCTTTCTAGGGAAGTGTTCCATTCCTTTCCTTAACGGAAATTGGAATCTAATATTCCCTTCCTTCATATCAATAATTGCACCAATCGTTCTAAGGAAAGGTCTACCAAGAATAATAGGACATGAAGGATTGCAATCTATATCAAGAACAACGAAATCTACGGGCACATAGTTCCTGTTTGCAACAATAAGAACATCATTAATTCTTCCCATAGGTTTTAATAGTGGAATCCGCAAGGTGCAAGTTTAAAGAACAATCATCAAATTCACGGAAACCTAGCAAATCACACAATGTTTTTGTAATTGTGGAAACACTAGCACCCAAATCACACAAAGCATAGCATTCATGATTTTTAATTTTAATTTTAATAGTAGGTTCCCACTCATCATAAAGTTTTCTAGGGATAGAAACTTCCAACTCAAGTATTTCTTCATAATATTGCATCAAAGCATCAACGATATGTTTAGTAAAAGCTTTATTTTAGCTATAAGCATGAGGAGAATTTAGCACGGATTGCAACAAGTAAATACAATCTATCAAAGAGCAATTATCATAATTAAATTCCTTGAAATCCAAAATAGTGGGTTCATTAATATCTAAAGTTTTGATCTCTTCAATCCCACTTTTACCAATTTTTGCATCAAGATATAAAAACTCTGAATTTTTGGGACGCCTTCTAGGTAAAGGTGACTCATCTCCGGTCTCATCATTATCAAGATTCATATTGCAAAACAAAGATTTAATAGGAGACACATCAATAACTTTTAGATCTTCATCTTTATTCTCACAAAAAATTTCTGGCTTAGCGGCCATCTTATTAACTACGGTGGCCTGCTTATCCGAAACATCAGCTATTAATTTTTCGAGATGAGCAATCTGTGATTTCAAACCATAAAATTCTTTAGACATATCATCGAGCTCTTTATTAATATATCCCATAAAGCTTTTTTGTTCCTTAAGCTCGTTCCTAAAGAAATTATTATGCTCAAACTGTAAAGTCATAAAACTCCTGACGTTGCTTTCGATCTCTTCTAACCTTTTAAGGTGAAGATCACCAAATCTAGGTAGAGCCATCGTGACAAGCAAGCAGTCCAACACACAAGCAAACAAGAAGCAAGCGAAAAGAGGCGAACGGAAAAGAGAGGGCGAATAAAACGGCAAGGGTGGAGTGGGGGAGAGGAAAATGAGAGGCAAATGGCAAATAATGTAATGCGAGGGATAAGAGTTTGTGATGGGTACTTGGTATGTCTTGACTTGTGCAGACCCGGCAACGGCACCAGAAATGGCTTGTTGTTGGGAGTCAAATCTTGACTTGACTTGGCGCGAATCTCCCCGGCAACGGCGCCAGAAATCCTTTTTGCTACCTCTTGAGCACTGCGTTGGTTTTCCCTTGAAGATGAAAGGGTGATGCAGTAAAGTAGCGTAAGTATTTCCCTCAGTTTTTGAGAACCAAGGTATCAATCCAGTAGGAGATCACGCTCGAGTCCCACGCACCTACACAAACAAATAAGAACCTCGCAACCAACGCGATAAAGGGGTTGTCAATCCCTTCACGGTCACTTACGAGAGTGAGATATGATAAGATAATATTTTTGGTATTTTTATAATAAAGAGTAAATATAGATGCAAAGTAAAATAAATGATAATAGAAATAGCTAAGTGTTGGAAGATTAATATGATGGAAGATAGACCCGGGGGCCATAGGTTTCACTAGTGGCTTCTCTCAAGAGCATAAGTATTACGGTGGGTAGACGAATTACTGTCGAGCAATTGATAGAATTGAGCATAGTTATGAGAATATCTAGGTATGATCATGTATATAGGCATCACGTCCCGAAGGTTTCATTCCGTCTGGACTCCGTTTGATATTCCTTTTCTGCGAAACCCTGAAATAGGAAAAAACAACAATTCGGGTTGGGCCTCCGGTAATAGGTTAGTCCCAAAAATAATATAAAAGTGTATAATAAAGCCCATTAAACATCCAAAACTGAATATAATATAGCATGGAACAGTCAAAAATTATAGATACGTTGGAGACGTATCAAGCATCCCCAAGCTTAATTCCTGCTCGTCCTCGAGTAGGTAAATGATAAAAACCGAATTTTTGATGTGGAATGCTACTTAGCATAATTTTCAATGTAATTCTCTTAATTGTGGTATGAATATTCAGATCCGAAAGATTCAAGACAAAAGTTTAATATTGACATAAAAATAATAATACTTCAAGCATACTAACTAAGCAATTATGTCTTCTCAAAATAACATGGCCAAAGAAAGTTATCCCTACAAAATCATATAGTCTGGCTATGCTCTACCTTCACCACACAAAATATTTAAATCATGCACAACCCCGATGACAAGCCAAGCAATTGTTTCATACTTTTGATGTTCTCAAACTTTTCAATCTTCACACAATACATGAGCGTGAGCCATGGACATAGCACTATATGTGGAATAGAATGGTGGTTGTGGAGAAGAAAAAAAAGGAGAAGATAGTCTCACATCAACTAGGCGTATCAACAGGCTATGGAGATGCCCATCAATAGATATCAATGTGAGTGAGTAGGGATTGCCATGCAAGGGGTGCACTAGAGCTATAAGTATATGAAAGCTCAGCAAAATAAACTAAGTGGGTGTGCATCCAACTCGCTTGCTCACGAAGACCTAGGGCATTTTGAGGAAGCCCATCATTGGAATATACAAGCCAAGTTCTATAATGAAAAATTCCCGCTAGTATATGAAAGTGATATCATAGGAGACTCTCTATCATGAAGATCATGGTGCTACTTTGAAGCACAAGTGTGGTAAAAGGATAGTAGCATTGTCCCTTCTCTCTTTTTCTCTCATTTTTTTCTTTGGGCCTTTTATCTTTTTTTTCGTCTGGAGACTCATCCCGACTTGTGGGGGAATCATAGTCTCCATCATCCTTTCCTCACTTGGGACAATGCTCTAATAATGATGATCATCACACTTTTATTTACTTTACAACTCAAGAATTACAACTCAATACTTAGAACAAAATATGACTCTATGTGAATGCCTCCGGCGGTGTACCGGGATACGCAATGAATCAAGAGTGACATATCAGCGCCCCCCCATGGGTCCGAATTGGATTAGGGGAAAGGGGGCGGCGCCCCCCCATGGGTCCGAATTATACTGGGGGAAAGGCGGCGGTGCCCCCCTTGCCCTTTTCTACTCCCTCTATCTTCCCCTCCTTCTTCTCTCCTACTCCGGAAAGGAAAAGGGGAATCCTACTAGGACTTGGGAGTCCTAGTAGGACTCCCCACACTTGGCGCGCCCCCTCTAGGGCCGGCCTCCTCCTCCTCCCTCCTTTATATACGTGGGCAGGGGACACCCCAAAGGCACAACACACAATCTCTTAGCCGTGTGCGGTGCCCCCCTCCACAGTTACACACCTCGGTTATATCGTCGTAGTGCTTAGGTGAAGCCTTGCGCCGGTAACTTCATCTCACCGTCGCCACGTCGTCGTGTTGACGGAACTCTCCCTCGGCCTCAACTGGATCAAGAGGACGAGGGACGTCATCGAGCTGAACGTGTGCTGAACACGGAGGTGCCGTACTTTCAGTACTAGGATCGATTGGATCGCGAAGACGTTCGACTACATCAACCGCGTCACTTGACGCTTCCGCTTTCGGTCTACGAGGGTACGTAGACAACACTCTCCCCTCTCGTTGCTATGCATCACCATGATAGATCTTGCGTATGCGTAGGAATTTTTTTGAAATTACTGCGTTCTCCAACACGGAGATGAGTCTCGGTCATGTCTACGTAGTTCTCGAACCCGTAGGGTCCGCACGCTTAACGTTCGGTGACGATCAGTATTATGAGTTTATATGTTTTGATGTACCGAAGGTAGTTCGGAGTCCCGGATATGATCACGGACATGACGAGGAGTCTCGAAATGGTCGAGACATAAAGATCGATATATTGGACGACTATATTTGGACATCGGAATGGTTCCGGGTGAGATCGGGTATATACCAGTACCGGGAGGTTACCGGAACCCCCGGGAGGTATATGGTCCTTATTGGGCTATAGTGGGAGAGAGGAGAAGGGAGCAAAGGAGGCCCCCCCAAGCCCAATCCGAATTGGGAGGGGGGTCGGCGCCCCCTTTCCTTCCTCCTTCCTCCCCCTTCCTTCTCTCCTAATCCAACTAGGGAAAGGGGGGAATCATACTCCCGATGGGAATAGGACTCCCCTTGGGGCGCGCCTAGGAGGCCGGCCTCCTCCCCCTCCTCCAGTCCTTTATATACTGGGGAGGGGGGCACCCCATAGACACACAAGTTGATCATTGATCTCTTATCCGTGTGCGGTGCCCCCCACCATAATCCACCTCGGTCATATCGTCGTAGTGCTTAGGCGAAGCCCTGTGCCAGTAGCTTCATCATCACCGTCATCACGCCGTCGTGCTGACGAAGCTCTCCCTCGACACTCTGCTGGATCGTGAGTTCGTGGGAAGTCACCGAGCCGAACGTGTGCAGATCGCGGAGGTGTCGTACCTTCGGTGCTAGGATCGGTCGATCGTGAAGACGTACGACTACATCAACCGCGTTGTCATAACGCTTCCGCTTATGGTCTACGAGGGTACGTAGACAACACTCTCCCCTCTCGTTGCTATGCATCACCATGATCTTGCGTGTGCGTAGATTTTTTTTTGAAATTACTACGCTTCCCAACAAACAGAGGGCGCCGGCGGAGGGCTCCGGCCGGCCAACTCTGGCGGCCGTTGGGGGCGCCGGCGTGCGCGTTGGAGAGCCCGCGAAGTGGCGCATCGGATGGGGGGTGCAGAGGCGATCTGCTGAGGCGCCGACGTTGAGCAAAGTGGCCCAAGGCGAGCAGCGGGCTGCAGCCGGCGGCGAAGGAGCTCGGGTCTGCGGGCGTGGGCGCGGAGCCGTTCGGTGAGAGCGCGACGGGGAGTGGGGGCGAGCAGCGCCGCAGCGGTGATGCACGAGGCAGGCCGTGGCTGCAGGGAGTGCGACGCGGGGTCACGCGGGCGGAACAAGCTGTAGGCACCGGCAGCAGTGGGGCGAAGGTGACGACCGGCGAGCGTCGGTGGTGTGGAGCTGCGGGGTGCGATGCTGGCGACAGGAGCATGGAGGCCTCGGGATCGAGCCCAGGGGCTCGTCAGAGTCGAACTGGGGGTGCACGCGCCTTCCTACGTTCCAGGAGCATGGCGACGGGCTTCAGGCGCGAGCTAGGCTTTGATGGCCGCGGCGGCGAAGCAAATGCGGCGACGAGCTCGGGCACGACGGAGGGGTGTGTGCTACGAGTGCGCGATCGAGCTAGAGAGCGAGGGGGAAGACTGCGGGCTCACCGTGGTCATGCATGTGTGCAGGAGTGAGCTCGGGGAGGGCTCGTGGTGGCCGGCGTTGGAGAAGATCGACGGCGGCCGAGGCCGACGAGGTGACGCTGTGGTGCGCTCCGTCCCGATCCAGCGGGCGAGGTCGTCGTAGCCGAACGCGGCGACGCTTGAAGGCAAGCTGGAGAGACGAGGGGTGGCCGGTGGTGTTGGGGAACGTAGTAATTTCAAAAAAATTCTACGCACACGCAAGATCATGGTGATGCATAGCAACGAGAGGGGAGAGTATTGTCCACGTACCCTCGTAGACCGAAAGCGGAAGCGTTAACACAACGCAGTTGATGTAGTCGTACGTCTTCACGATCTGACCGATCAAGTACCGAACGCACGGCACCTCCGAGTTCAGCACACGTTCAGCTCGATGACGTCCCTCGAACTCCGATCCAGCCGAGTGTTGAGGGAGAGTTTCGTCAGCACGACGGCGTGGTGACGATGATGATGTTCTACCGACGCAGGGCTTCGTCTAAGCTCCGCTACGATATTATCGAGGTGTAATATGGTGGAGGGGGGCACCGCACACGGCTAAAAGATCGTTGATCAATTGTGTGTCTAGAGGTGCCCCCCTGCCCCCGTATATAAAGGAGCAAGGGGGAGGCCGCCGGCCTAGGAGGTAGAGGCGCGCCAGGAGGAGTCCTACTCCTACCGGGAGTAGAACTCCCCCCTTTCCATGTTGGACTAGGAGTGGAAGGTGGAAGAGGTGGAGGGGAGGAAGGAAGGGGGGCGCCGCCCCCCTCTCCTTGTCCTATTCGGACTGGGGGGAAGGGGGGCGCGGCCCTGCCCTGGCCTCTTCTCCTCTCTTCCACCTAGGCCCACTAAGGCCCATTAAGTTACCGGGGGGTTCCGGTAACCTCCCGGTACTCCGGAAAAATCCCGATTTCACCCGGAACACTTCCGATGTCCAAACATAGGCTTCCAATATATCAATCTTTATGTCTCAACCATTTCGAGACTCCTCGTCATGTCCGTGATCACATCCGGTACTCCGAACAACCTTCGGTACATCAAAACATATAAACTCATAATATAACTGTCATCGTAACGTTAAGCGTGCGGACCCTACGGGTTCGAGAACTATGTAGACATGACCGAGACACCTCTCCGGTCAATAACTAATAGCGGAACCTGGATGCTCATATTGGTTCCTACATATTCTATGAAGATCTTTATCGGTCAGACCGCATAACAACATACGTTGTTCCCTTTGTCATCGGTATGTTACTTGCCCGAGATTCGACGTCGGTATCTCTATACCTAGTTCAATCTCGTTACCGGCAAGTCTCTTTACTCCTTCCGTAATACATCATCCCGCAACTAACTCATTAGTCACAATGCTTGCAAGGCTTATAGTGATGTGTATTACTGAGTGGGCCCAGAGATACCTCTCCGACAATTGGAGTGACAAATCCTAATCTCGAAATACGCCAACCCAACAAGTACCTTTGGAGACACCTGTAGAGCACCTTTATAATCACCCAGTTACGTTGTGACGTTTGGTAGCACACAAAGTGTTCCTCCGGTAAACGGGAGTTGCATAATCTCATAGTCATAGGAACATGTATAAGTCATGAAGAAAGCAATAGCAACATACTAAACGATCGAGTGCTAAGCAAACGGAATGGGTCAAGTCAATCACATCATTCTCCTAATGATGTGATCCCGTTAATCAAATGACAACTCATGTCTATGGCTAGGAAACATAACCATCTTTGATTCAACGAGCTAGTCAAGTAGAGGCATACTAGTGACACTCTGTTTGTCTATGTATTCACACATGTATTATGTTTCCGGTTAATACAATTCTAGCATGAATAATAAACATTTATCATGATATAAGGAAATAAATAATACTTTATTATTGCCTCTAGGGCATATTTCCTTCAGGTGGCCACGGTGGAAGGGGATCTGGGCCGGAGGAAGGAAAGCCGAGAGAGCGGAGGAGGGTGGAGTGGTGAGCGAGTGTGGGGGGGTGGGGGTGGGATCGAGGGGTCGGGGCGTGGCGTCCTTATCCCCTCCCTACATCGGTGCCGGCGAGGTGGTCCGGGGCGACCTGCCCCTGTAGCGACCCGGTCGCGTGAACAGGGGAGAGGGCAGGATCGCCAGGGTGGGCCAGCCTGGCTGTTTAGTTAGATGGGCCAAACCGCCTAGTAGATTAGGTCCTTTTCTTTTTCTATTTTGTTTTCCATTTTCTCTTTTCCTTTTGCATTTTCCCTTTGTACCAAACGAGTTTTGTTTGGAACGAAACTTGGCACATAAATCCAACACAATATATTGAGATGGAACAAAAAGTATGGAGTCAAAAAGGAGTTGTCTAACCATTTATAGAAATTGAAAAGGCCAATTTTAAATGCTGATGGACCACTAAAAACTTTCCAGGGGCACTTTGGGAATCCAAAAGAAGTTGTTTCCACATGACATTTATCCATGGATTATTTGCCACACTTTGAACATTTTAGTTTTGAAGTTTGACAAATTTGAATTTTTTACTTTAGATTTGAACTTGAAATTGAACAGTGACTTGGATCAAGTGACGATTAGCAACGGTAAGAGTGATGACCTGGCATCATTAGCAGAAGGTTACTGTAGCTTAATTATCCGGGCGTCACATTGGGGTCCGCATGCGGCTGGCCGTTTTACATCTGAGGCGGTTGGATTTGCAAATTTGGATCTCCAAGTGTTGTATTTTGCGTCACTTGGTGAAGATGATATAAAAAATTATACATCCAGATCATCTGTTGAAGCAACATTTTAAAGCCTTAGAGATGTAAAAAGCAGTTATTTATACATCTACATCATCATCTATTGAAGATGTTCTAAAAGGCTGTAACTCACCGGCTCTAAACAAAGAAAACATATACAACAATCTTTGGCACTCGTGTTAACTATATTAACAACATTTGTGATCTCCAGTAGTTTAGTATGTGCAATCCAAGGATAGAAGTGCCACTGAAGCGGAAGTAGAAAAGCTTGCCAAGGCCGACATCAATCACCTAGTGTGGCATTCCGGATGACTTGACGACCTCGTCTTGGTTCACATCCCTTTCTCCCTATCTTAGCCAGACCCACCTTCTCCAAACCCCTATGTTACTGCCGGAGGATGCCAAAACCAAAATACCTAGTTGTGGACAACGATGTGGGTCGGCCGGGGAGGGGGATCGCCGATCACCCATTGTGTTAGTTGGCTCATGACGAGGATGGCGACCAAGCACCTCCGTCTTCATCAGAGGATGCCCCAACATCCAGTCTCATGGTGGATGGTGCTGATGGAGCTAGCTCTCGTTGTTTTCTCGTCGTGGCGGCTTACCAATGACGATGAAGGAATGATAGCTGGGGTGACAGCCCCTTGTAGAGATTAGGGCATGGTCTCATGCCTTTGGCAGGTGTTGCTCGCGAATTCTCGTCGTGGCGGCTTACCAATGACGATGAAGGAATGATAGCCGGGGTGACAGCCCCTTGTAGCGATTAGGGCATGGTCTCGTGCCTTTGGCAGGTGTTGCTCGCGAATTCTCGTCGTGGCGGCTTACCAATGACGATGAAGGAATGATAGATGGGGTGGCAGCCCCTTGTAGCGATTAGGGCATGGTCTCGTGCCTTTGGCAGGTGTTGCTCGTGACTCCTACTGTTCTTCTCGGTCATGAAGGTGTCGAGATGATGGTGCCATTTGGATGTGTTGGCAGGGTCTGATTTGGAGTTCCATCTCCGACCTTGAGTGACCTTTAGGGTGGTGGTCATGAAATGATGGAGACACTGCAGCTGTTAAGCGCGAGAAGATACAGGCAAAAACTATTTCGGATCGACAATCGAATCCGATGACAATGAAGCAGGTGGGTGTAGAGACGTTGCCAAGGTCTTCTTACCACCTTGAACCCGGGTGAAAACTCGAAGTCCAATGCATCGGAATGGGCAGCGACGAGACTCTTCAAAGTCACGGCTTCCTGGACAACCCTTTTTTGGGGGGAAGGGCTTACTAGTGATTTTATGGCTGTTTGGCGATGCCTATATTGTTTCTTGAGACAACATTGGAGGCGGCTTACCAGCTTGAAGACTTCCAGCAAAGGCTTCTCCTTGTGCAGAAATCAATAGTTGAATGGTATTGATTTTTTCTTCATGTTATATGTAACTTGCCACTTCCCTTGCTGCACTTTGGCGCGACCTTTGTTTTGTCTTTGTTTTGGTTGAATGCATCCTTAGTTTTTTTTAGCAAAGAGACATATGCCCGGCCTTAAACTGAGGCCCCTACAGACAACACTATCAACTCTAGTGTTCGGTGGGAGGAGACGTCCCGTCGACTACGAGACGTCTATGGTGACTTCCTAAATATCAAGATGATATGTCAGCTCAGTCTCTCAAAGGTGCTGACAGAAATAGTTCGTGCATGTGTGCCTTCATAGGTATGAGTGCATGCGCATATATAAGCGCTTGCGTCTGTACTGTGTTAAAAAAAAATCTAGTGTTCAAGAAGAAAATAGTTCGATACTTCCTTCATTCTTAAATATAAGTCTTTCGAGACATTCCACTATAAACCACATACGAAGCGAAATGAGTGAATCTACACTCTAAAATGCATCTATATATATCCGTATATAATTCAAGTGAAATTTCTATAGACTTATATTTAGGAACGAAAGGGAGTACATGCCACAAGGCGACACAGTGCCTGCAGGCTATGACAAGCAATGACATTGTTTTTTTTAGACCATCCAACGGCGTCTTCCACAGGCCGACGCAGCACGCACGGGCAGCTCCCTAACTGATATTGAGTAAAGCTACATCTACAAAACGTTACTTAATTTTTTTACAAACAAACAGATGTGAGGGGTTATGATTGGTAATAGAGGGATGAAGGGGCCCACTTTAGTTAAATTCAGGGGTGAGAGAATTATAGTTTGAAAAGTTAAGTAGTAATACGTTTGTAAGTCTTGGTTAGGTCTAGCATTATTGCAGCTCATGGCGTCGAGATCGGATGCTCGTATTTACTCTCCCGTTCGCTGTTGTACAGAGTTTTTCCAGACCTCTTCCATGTGTAAATGTTGATTTGAGGGACGGATGGCCACCGATCAACTGCCAGCCAACAACCAGCATCCATCACTCTTGCAAGTTACTACTCCCGTGTTACGTGGAGTCAAAAAAACGTCTTACATTATGAGATAGAGGGAATAGTAAGGGCTTGTTTGGGACTGCTCCGCTTCACTAAAATCAGTTTCACTCCACCAAATTCACTTTAGAGCAGTTTCATACAGAAGTTATGCATACCAAAGAGAATGTTTGGCTTTCATGTAGCTCCAGCTTCAAGAATGGAAAATTTGGTGAAAAGGTAATATTTGATTGGATGAGAGGGGAGAAACGAAGGGGTATCCACTTACTGGTGGCAGTGGTGGGTAATTTCCCCCCAACTCCAGCTTCTAGAGTTTTTTGAAGCACCCCCTCAAGAGCTTCATAAAAAACTGGGAGTTGTACCCCAGATTCTAGTTTTTTTTGGAGCGGCATATCGTGGAGCTACCCTGTTTGGCTAATGTTTTCTGAAGCGTAGCTGAATTTTAAGAAGCAGAGCAGTCCCAAACAGGCTCTAAAGTTGAGGCTTTGCATGCCACGCCTGGCTACTGCGTATAAACGACTGGCACGTTATACTCCGTTCGTACCTTATATATATATATATATATATATATATATATATGTGTGTGTGTGTGTGTGTGTGTGTGTGTGTGTGTGTGTGTCTGTGTGTGTGTGTGAACGGCCTCATCTCGGTCTGAAAAAATGCCCAGGCCCCCGCGTTGCCTATCGGGCGACACGGGCGGCGACCTCCACCTCCGGCGAAACCACCCCCTCGTCCTCCCTTCACCCCTCGCCGTCGCCGGTCAGTGCAGCCGGGGCAAAGCCCTGTGCGGCGCTCAGCGGCGGAGGGGCAGTTCTCTCCATCCGGCGCCATCTTGCGATGCTCGTGGGGAACCCCTCGCTGATCTGTGTTCGCCGGTGCCGCGGCTGGTGTGTGGCCTCCTCTGCTGGCTGAAGAAGCTCCTGGAGTACATGGACCATAGCTGGAGTTTGTGATTGTCCCGTGCATGGCCTTGGTGCGGCAGGCGTCTCTCAGATCCAATCTGGACAGGGGCTGCCTGCTGCGGCTGCTTGCCAACCAACTCCTCCTAGGTTGTGGAGTGTGGATGCATCACAAGGAAGCCTCATCCGACCGTGGCAACTATGCCCACGTGTGTTGCAGCTGCTCCGGTGATGACGGCTTTCTCCACTGGTGGACTGCACCCGTGTCGGGGTTTCGACCCGCCTCCTTTGGCCATGGCTCTCTTCGGCGAGGTGGTAGTCCGTGGTGGTTTGCTTCGCTGTCGATGTAGGCCCTTGGTGACATTCGGCTTGCGGTGGTGGCCTCACAACGGATTGCGGTGACCATCGAAAGGTCATTGTGAGGGTTCCTCTCTTTAGACACGATGGTTGACTTCGACAGGGAGAAGCAAACTATCAACGACGACTTGACGCAGAGGGATGATTGTGCAGTGGCGGCGGTCGCGCATCGCGCAAGCATGTAGCTGTTGTGATCGTGGAAAAGTGGTGGCGACGACACATGAGTGACTTTGATGATTGTGCTACTTGAGCACATGCTCTCGAGCTCTGGGGTGAAAACCTAGGTGCAACCGAGTTGGTTATACCTGGCAATGACGATGTTTTTATGTCGTTACCTTGTTGAAGGCATTGCTCGGATATGCTCAGAGTGGTTCTTTGGGGTGAAAACCTAGATTCAGACTTTGGGTGGTTGGATCCGGTGACGACGACACTTGAGTGTTGCTCCCTTCCTGAAGGCGTTGTTGTTAAAGAACCCCATTGTCCGTGTGATGTCATGAGATGGTCGGTGCAGATAAGGTCATTAATATAGTTTGCCGATCGCGGATCTGATTGTTTTGGGGTTTCTCTTTTTTTTTCTCGCCCATGCATAGCTTTGGTCTTACATGACTTTGCTATTTGATGGCGTGTTTTTGCGTGCGTGTGTTGGTGTTGGCTGTGTGCATCTAAGCCAATAAAATTTCACCCTTTGCAGCTGGAGTCGTTGTCTTAATTCTTAAAACAACAGCGGAAATCATCTAAAAACATCTGCCGATCTGATTAGCTCTTACTTTCGAAGTGAATTGTGAGTATCATCAGGTTTTGTAAGTCAGTTAGTTGCTTGCTGGCGAGAGCAGCTGGCTTTGGTGCAATCTCACCCAGGAATTTTTTAGCACCTTGGGTCCAAAGGAATTGCAGAAGAACATCAAAGACAAGTTCAAGATTGATTTACCATAGATGATGTTGTTCAATAGTAAACAACATGATATGGATTCTGTTTATGGTAACTGGCAGGATAGTTTTCAACTGTTGTATTCATCCAAAGGTGAAGTGGAGAGGACCAGCCCAGGTAGTATTGTAGATATTGACCACCACACCGTGGAGTACACATTCAGGGGAGTGACAAAGACCAAGGAATGCTTTAGGAGGGTTTTTGTCTGCTTTGAGGTTTGTCGCCGGGGTTTTTTGGCAGGCTGCAGGCCTTATTTGGCTATTGATGCTACTTTTCTCAGAGGGAGGTTTAAAGGACAGTTAGTAGCAGCTTGTGCAGTTGATGCACACAGTTTTGTATTTATAGTTGCGTACAGTGTGCTGGAGACCGAGTCTGAGGACAGCTGGACTTGGTTTCTCTGCATAATCTGCCCGGGGCTATTGCACATCCCAATGGGTTGGTAATTCATACAGATGCCTGCAAAGGTTTAGAAGCGGCCGTGGACAATGTGTTCCCTAGAGTAGAGCATACAGAATGCGTGCGTCACCTTGCTGCAAATTTTGTGAAGAAATTCAAAGGAAAGGTGTATACCGACAATTTATGGCCAGCATCTTTGACTTGCAGTGTGAAGAAGCACAACTACCGCTTGGGGCAGTTATACACGAATCCCAAAGTGAAGGAATACTTGGAAACACACCACTCCAAGTTATGGGCCAGAAGCCAATTCAGTGAACTGAGCAAAGTTAACTATGTGCACAACAATCTAGTAGAGTCTTTCAACTCAACGATCCGAAAATTAAATGGTCATTATGTGGTGGATTTGCTTGACAGGATAAGGATAGAATACATGGAAAAATTTCATTATCATGCAGAAATAGCCGAGGCAAAGTTCATGGGCCACAATATCATCCCTGCCGTGATGAATGAACTGAAGCAGAAAACAATAGGCTTGGAAATGAACGTGACTCTTTGCTCGGGTACCACAACAGAGATATCATATTTGGATAAAGAGAAGAAGGAATTGAGATATCCAGTGTATTTAGAAGCTAGAACTTGCAGTTGTAGGCAATGACAGATAACTGGGTTGCCATGCATTCATGCCTTGTTTTTCATCACTTCTCTCCCAGGTCCAGCAGGGAACATACATCAGTATGTGCATGATTACTAATCTGTTGCAAGGTTCAAAGCCACATATGTGTATGCCTTGCCTGCTATGGAGGGAAAACAACAATGGGACATAGTGGACCCTGGATTCAAGCTTTGCGCTCCAGTTCTGAAGAGAGCAGCAGGTAGACCAAGGAAGAGTCGAATGAGACCTTGCTGCAAAGGAGCTGAACTTGGAGCGAGGAAGCGTAAGTGCACAAGGTGTGGTGGGTCTGATCATTTCGGTAAGTATTGTGATAACACAGTAGATCCAGCGTTCGGAGAGTGTTTCGAGGAAGGCTTCGATGAAAATGTTGGTCAGCAGCCGGTTGCCACAACAGATTATGAAAATGATGGTCAACAGTCGGTTGCATTAGATGAGGATTTTGACGAGGTTCCAAATGATGATGGTCAACAGCCGCATGATCTTGACGATGATTCAAAATATCCTCCAAATGATGATTCAAGTGAGGCTCCAAATGGTGATCCAAGTGAGGCTCCAAATGATGATCCAAGTGACGCTCCAAATGGTGATCCAAGTGAGGCTCCAAATGGTGACCAACCTTCTGTCATTGTGAGTTCTGTTAGGTATGTAAATCTTGCAAATACTACTATACATTTATCACTTGACATGATCTCATTACCCTTTATGTTTTGTACAGCTCCGCGGTAGGTTTGAAGAAGACGCGCAAGGTACCGATGATGTCTACTATACAACCTTCTTCTTGTAGACGTTGTTGGGCCTCCAAGTGCAGAGGTTTGTAGGACAGTAGCAAATTTCCCTCAAGTGGATGACCTAAGGTTTATCAATCTGTGGGAGGCGTAGGATGAAGATGGTCTCTCTCAAACAACCCTGCAACCAAATAACAAAGAGTCTCTTGTGTCCCCAACACCCAATACAATGGTAAATTGTATAGGTGCACTAGTTCGGTGAAGAGATGGTGATACAAGTGCAATATGGATGGTAGATATAAGTTTTTGTAACCTGAAAATATAAAAACAGCAAGGTAACAATTGGTAAAAGTGAGCGTAAATGGTATTGCAATGCTAGGAAACAAGGCCTAGGGTTCATACTTTCACTAGTGCAAGTTCTCTCAACGATAATAACATAATTGGATCATATAGCTATCCCTCAACATGCAACAAAGAGTCACTCCAAAGTCACTAATAGCGGAGAACAAACGAAGATATTATGGTAGGGTACGAAACCACCTCAAAGTTATCCTTTCTGATCAATCTATTCAAGAGTCCGTAGTAAAATAACACGAAGCTATTCTTTCCGTTCAATCTATCATAGAGTTCGTACTAGAATAACACCTTAAGACACAAATCAACCAAAACCCTAATGTCACCTAGATACTCCAATGTCACCACAAGTATCCATGGGTATGATTATACGATATGCATCACACAATCTCAGATTCATCTATTCAACCAACACAAAGAACTTCAAAGAGTGCCCCAAAGTTTCTACCGGAGAGTCAAGACGAAAACGTGTGCCAACCCTTATGCATAGGTTCATGGGCGGAACCCGCAAGTTGATCACCAAAACATACATCAAGTGGATCACGTGATATCCCATTGTCACCACAGATAAGCACATGCAAGACATACATCAAGTGTTCTCAAATCCTTAAAGACTCAATCCGATAAGATAACTTCAAAGGGAAAACTCAGTCCATTACAAGAGAGTAGAGGGGGAGAAACATCATAAGATCCAACTATAGTAGCAAAGCTCGCGATACATCAAGATCGTGCCAAATCAAGAACTTGGGAGTCAAATCTTGACTTGACTTGGCGCGAATCTCCCCGGCAACGGCGCCAGAAATCCTTTTTGCTACCTCTTGAGCACTGCGTTGGTTTTCCCTTGAAGATGAAAGGGTGATGCAGTAAAGTAGCGTAAGTATTTCCCTCAGTTTTTGAGAACCAAGGTATCAATCCAGTAGGAGATCACGCTCGAGTCCCACGCACCTACACAAACAAATAAGAACCTCGCAACCAACGTGATAAAGGGGTTGTCAATCCCTTCACGGTCACTTACGAGAGTGAGATATGATAAGATAATATTTTTGGTATTTTTATAATAAAGAGTAAATATAGATGCAAAGTAAAATAAATGCTAATAGAAATAGCTAAGTGTTGGAAGATTAATATGATGGAAGATAGACCCGGGGGCCATAGGTTTCACTAGTGGCTTCTCTCAAGAGCATAAGTATTACGGTGGGTAGACGAATTACTGTCGAGCAATTGATAGAATTGAGCATAGTTATGAGAATATCTAGGTATGATCATGTATATAGGCATCACGTCCGCGACAAGTAGACCGAAACGATTCTGCATCTACTGCTATTACTCCACACATCGACCGCTATCCAGCATGCATCTAGAGTATTAAGTTCATAAGAATAGAGTAATGCTTTAAGTAAGATGACATGATGTAGAGGGATAAACTCATGCAATATGATATAAACCCCATCTTTTTATCCTCGATGGCAACAATACAATACATGCCTTGCTGCCCCTGCTGTCACTGGGAAAGGACACCGCAAGATTAAACCCAAAGCTAAGCACTTCTCCCATTGCAAGAAAGATCAATCTAGTAGGCCAAACCAAACTGATAATTCGAAGAGACTTGCAAAGATAACCAATCATACATAAAAGAATTCAGAGGAGATTCAAATATTGTTCATAGATAATCTTGATCATAAACCCACAATTCATTGGATCTCGACAAACACACCGCAAAAGAAGATTACATCGAATAGATATACAACAAGATCGAGGAGAACTTTGTATTGAGATCCAAAGAGAGAAGAAGAAGCCAGCTAGCTAATAACTATGGACCCGAAGGTCTGAGGTAAACTACTCACACATCATCGGAGAGGCTATGGTGTTGATGGAGAAGCCCTTCGTGATCAATGCCCCCTCCGGCGAGCGCCGGAAAAGGCCCCAAGATGGGATCTCACGGGTACAGAAGGTTGCGGCGGTGGAAATCGGGTTCTGGATCCGTATCTGATGTTTCGAGGGTATATGGGTATATATAGGAGGAAGAAGTACGTCGGTGAAGCAACGAGGGGCCCACGAGGGTGGAGGGCGCGCCCAGGGGGGTAGGCGCGCCCCCCTGCCTCGTGCCTTCCTCGTTGATTACTTTACGTAGACTCCAAGTCCTCTGGATCACGTTTGTTCCGAAAATCACATTCCCGAAGGTTTCATTCCGTCTGGACTCCGTTTGATATTCCTTTTCTGCGAAACCCTGAAATAGGAAAAAACAACAATTCGGGTTGGGCCTCCGGTAATAGGTTAGTCCCAAAAATAATATAAAAGTGTATAATAAAGCCCATTAAACATCCAAAACTGAATATAATATAGCATGGAACAGTCAAAAATTATAGATACGTTGGAGACGTATCAAGCATCCCCAAGCTTAATTCCTGCTCGTCCTCGAGTAGGTAAATGATAAAAACCGAATTTTTGATGTGGAATGCTACTTAGCATAATTTTCAATGTAATTCTCTTAATTGTGGTATGAATATTCAGATCCGAAAGATTCAAGACAAAAGTTTAATATTGACATAAAAATAATAATACTTCAAGCATACTAACTAAGCAATTATGTCTTCTCAAAATAACATGGCCAAAGAAAGTTATCCCTACAAAATCATATAGTCTGGCTATGCTCTACCTTCACCACACAAAATATTTAAATCATGCACAACCCCGATGACAAGCCAAGCAATTGTTTCATACTTTTGATGTTCTCAAACTTTTCAATCTTCACACAATACATGAGCGTGAGCCATGGACATAGCACTATATGTGGAATAGAATGGTGGTTGTGGAGAAGAAAAAAAAGGAGAAGATAGTCTCACATCAACTAGGCGTATCAACAGGCTATGGAGATGCCCATCAATAGATATCAATGTGAGTGAGTAGGGATTTCCATGCAAGGGATGCACTAGAGCTATAAGTATATGAAAGCTCAACAAAAGAAACTAAGTGGGTGTGCATCCAACTCGCTTGCTCACGAAGACCTAGGGCATTTTGAGGAAGCCCATCATTGGAATATACAAGACAAGTTCTATAATGAAAAATTCCCACTAGTATATGAAAGTGACAACATAGGAGACTCTCTATCATGAAGATCATGGTGCTACTTTGAAGCACAAGTCTGGTAAAAGGATAGTAGCATTGTCCCTTCTCTCTTTTTCTCTCATTTTTTTTCTTTGGGCCTTTTCTCTTTTTTTATGGCCTCTTTTTTTTCGTCCGGAGACTCATCCCAACTTGTGGGGGAATCATAGTTTCCATCATCCTTTCCTCACTTGGGACAATGCTCTAATAATGATGATCATCACACTTTTATTTACTTTACAACTCAAGAATTACAACTCAATACTTAGAACAAAATATGACTCTATGTGAATGCCTCCGGCGGTGTACCGGGATATGCAATGAATCAAGAGTGACATATCAGCGCCCCCCATGGGTCCGAATTGGACTAGGGGAAAGGGGGCGGCGCCCCCCCCCATGGGTCTGAATTGGACTAGGGGAAAGGGGGCGGTGCCCCCCTTGCCCTTTCCTACTCCCTCTCTCTTCCCCTCTTTCTTCTCTCCTACTCCGAAAAGGAAAAGGGAAATCCTACTGGGACTTGGGAGTCCTAGTAGGACTGTCGGAGTAAATGGCCACGGGTAGCCTAACCGACTCCCCCTGGCTCTTCGAAAAATTATCAGGCCATTCAAGCCTCCAAGCATACAAAGCATAGGGCCGCCTCCCCCCGGCCGACTATCCCCAGGGCCGACTCCCAGAAGGCGACCCAGTCTCAGAAACCTTCCCCAAGAAAGCTACGAGATGGCCGACTCCAGGAAGCCGGCCCCAGGAGGACCGACTCCTAGAAGCCGGCCATGAAGAACGCCGACTCCCAGAAGCCGGCCAAGACCGCACCCGCCAAGACTGCACGCACATAACGGTGATAAGACGGGGCGTGGCCGCAGTACAGCCCACTACCCCCGAATCCCGAAGCAGGCATGGCCACAGGGCGCCGTACGGGTCAGCCATCTCCCGTCCGGCGCGGCACTGTAGCCATGTTGACCTCGATGTCATCCACAACAAGCGCGAGTACGGCCTGCGGACGGCGGGCCCCTTTAGCCAGAGAGACGCTCGAAGGCGGCCCGGCCTTCCCTAGTCGGCCAGGGGCGTAGCCGGCTCCCAATAGCCGGCTACCTCCCTCCCTCGAAACATGTGCCTCATTAAGAAGACAAGACGAGGTGAGGCTACAGTGAGAGCCTGCAAGGCGGCGACGCTGTAGCCACGCTTACCTCGACAAAGCCCTCGTCATCAGAGGCGAGGCGACAGTAACCAGCCGCCGACAAGACCCCCGAGCGGTGGGGCCGGCCTGTCGACCAAGAGGCCGGCAGCCGGCGGGACCCACCAGTCGGCGCGCCCCAATGACCGGCGGAGAAGCCGGCAAGCATAGACACTGATGGCTGGGACCCGCGCCCAGCCAGATTACCATTGTACCCCTGGGGGGTAGGCTTATATAAACCCCCCGGAGCACCCATGCAAAGGGTTGGTCTCATAGAATTACATACACCATATAGAGAGAAAAGGAGAGCTAGCCTTGCCCTTCTTCTCCCTCTAACCCGACAGCTCAAGGAGCGTTTGTAGCGACTTGTTTTGATCTAGTGATCATGCGGAGACCCCGCAGAGCAGGACTAGGGGTATTATCTCCACGGAGAGCCCCGAACCTGGGTAAGATTCGCCGGCGTGCATGTCTTCGCCTCATCCCGTTTCCAGGCACCGACGACGTCTTACTGGCTCCCACAATGATAAGCCACCCGTTGGCATATGTCGCACCTACCACCTGACATTTGGCGCCCACCGTGGGGCCAGGTGCACCGTCGTCCGGAGACCTGTTCTGGATGGGAACCCTTTTCCTCCCCCGCGAGCGCAGCGAGCCTGCTGCACCCGATGGCGTTTGCCCCAACGCGCTGCAAGGCGTCGACGGCGCCTACGCAGCGAGCTGCCTCGCCGATCTGCTCGGCGAGACTCGCATCTCCGACGAGCCCGCGTCCAACGCGGGCACGGGCTACCCCGAGAGCCGCCTCGTCAGCCTCCTCGACCAACTTCACGTCTCCAGCGAGCCTGCTGTAGACTTGGAGTCGGTCGGCTCCACCGACCCGATGCTTGTCGACTCTGACATAGCATCGCTCGACGCCTACCCCTCCGACGTCGTAGTCTTCGATGACCCTCTCCCCCGAGCTGACAGCGGCAGCAGCGCTGTCACGGAGGTGCTGGTCATCAGCCACGTCGCCAACTCGGGCGAGGACGCCCACGCGCCCTGCAAGCGGCGATGCATGACTTATCTGCCCCCATCCCGGCTGACGCCGACGCCGAGACCCTGGAGGCACGCCGCCTCGCCCTCATCGCGGAAGGCCAGAAGATAGCCTCCATGAGACGCCTCACCGAGGCTCACCAGCGCGAAGTCGACCGCGCCACCTTTGGCACGCCGCCTCATGGCGGGCCGAGCCGAGCCGGCCTCGTCCAGAAGCGCGGCGCGGCCATCGCCAGCATGCTGGGGGCAGACCGCCCCGTCTACGCCACCCCACTCGAGAATCTACGAGCCGCTCAGGCGGCCGCTGAGGAGCTAAATGGGCTGGGAGCCGATGAGCTCCCCTACATGACAAGGCGAATCCAGCAGCTGATCGACGCGTCCGCAGAACGGCACAAAGCCGGCGCCCGCGCTGAGATTCCTCCCCCGCGCCGAGAGCACGCCGCGACATCCCGGTCGCCGACTGCGAGCGGCGCCCGCGCCAGGAAAGACAAGGAGCCGGCTGCTAGCCGCAGCCGGACTCGGATCACCATCGAGCGCGACGCGGAAGGCCGCCCTCGAGCAGTGGAGCGCCGAGGAAATCCGCCTCCTCCCCCGCCTCGAGGGGAGAGATATCCCACCCCACCGCCTGTCACGCATCCAACTCTTGGTGGCCGACTAGGCCACCGCGAAGGAGTCGGCGAGAACGACGCCCGCCACCGGATCGACCGCCTGGCTCGATCCCTGGTGCTAGAAGAAGAAGACGATGTCGGCCCGCCATGCTTTGGCCCCCGCATCCGCGACGAGCCCTTCCCCAAAGGGTTCTCGCTCCCCAGAGACACGCCCAAGTACAATGGCTCTGTGAAGCCTGAAGATTGGCTCATCGACTACTCTACTGCTGTCAGCATAGCGAATGACAACAGACGCGTAGCCGTGAAGTACGTCCCTCTCATGCTGCAAGGCACGGCACGCACCTGGCTCAACAGCCTCAAGCCCTACAGCGTCAACAGCTGGCTGGACTTCACGGAAGTCTTCGTCCGCAACTTCACCAGCACGTACAAGCGGCCTCCCAAGCCCCGCCAGCTCTCCCTATGCGTCCAAGGGCCCAATGAGTCAACCCGCGACTACCTCACGCGGTGGGCCGAGCTCCGCAACTCCTGCGAGGGGGTGCACGAGGTTCAGGCCATCGAATACTTCACCGCCGGGTGCCGAGAGGGCACCCTCCTCAAGCACCGACTCCTCTACGACGAGCCGGCTACCCTCGACGAACTGCTGATCATCGCGGACAAGTACGCCACGGCCGACTCCTCGATGAAGACCGAGCTCCGAGTGGTCGCCTCTGGGAAAGTGCTCGCTCCGGCTCCCAAGACGCCGGCTGGCGACCCCAATCGGCACCCTACCAGAACGACCACAAGCGCAAGGCCCCTATGCCGCCTTCCACCAGTCGGCAGGTGGCCACAGTTGAAGATGAGCAGCCCGAAGAACGGCCCGCTCCCAAGAAGAAGGGCGGCTGGCCGGCTTGGCAGCCGGCCTTCTCCTACGAGCAGACTCTCGATGCCCCCTGCAAGTTCCACAGCGGCGCGAAGCCGTCCAACCACACGACCCGAAAGTGCCACTGGCTCACACGGATCTCCAAGGGCGAGGGGCTGGTGCCGCCTCCTCCTCCCGGCCCGCCGCCTCCAGCCCCCCAGTAGCCGGCTGCTCGACCAGTAGTCGGAGCCATTCAAGATGAGTTCCCTGAAGAGCACACCGCCTACGTCGTCTTCATGAGCCAGGTTGAAGACAAGCGCAGCCGGCGCCGACAGCACCAAGAGGTCAATGCAGTCGCCTCCAGCAACCCCGAGTTCATGCATTGGTCCGAGAAGCCTATCAACTGGAGCCGGGCCGACCACCCAGAGGTGATGCCGTCCCCTGGCTCCTACGCATCAGTGTTGGATGTCACCCTCGCAACGGAGAGGCGAGCTGCCCGATTCTCCCGCGTTTTGATTGATGGCGGAAGAAGTATCAACATACTGTACCGCGATACCATGGAGAAGCTGAACATCAAGGCAAAGCAGCTAATGCCAAGCCGGACCGTGTTCCCTGGCATCGTACCCGGCCTGTCCTGTTCCCCGATCGACAAGATCAAGATGGATGTTCTCTTCGGAGACAAGGATCACTTTCGCCGAGAAGCAATCTGGTTCGAGGTAGTAGATCTGGAGAGCCCTTACCACGCCTTGCTTGGCCGACCTGCTCTGGCCAAGTTCATGGTTGTGCCCCACTACGCCTACCTGAAGATGAAGATGCCGAGCTCGAAGGGGATCATCACTATAGCCGGCGACTACAAGAAGTCCATCGAGTGCGCTGCAGCCAGCAGTCGGCTGGCCGAGTCCCTCATAGTGGCAGAAGAGAAGAAGATGCTGGAGCGAGTTGTGGCCATGGCCAGCAAGCAGCCGACCTTGCTCCCAAGCCCAAGGATTATGATGCGCAGGGCTCCTTCCAGCCGGCTAAGGAGACGAAGAAGATACCTCTGGACCCGGAGAACCCGGAAAGGTTTGCAGTCATTGGTGAAAACCTGGACAGTAAATAGGAAGGCGAGCTCATCGACTTCCTCCGTGAGAATCGAGACATCTTCTCATGGTCCCCAAAGGACATGCTGGGTGTTCTGAAGGATTTCGCCGAGCACAAATTGCACGTCCGAGCCGACGCGAAGCCGGTCAAGCGGCCCCTCCGCAGACTGTCAGAAGAGAAGCGAAGAATCATAGGAGAAGAGATAGCCCGGCTCCTCGCTGCTGGCTTTATTATGGAAGTATTTTTCCCAGAGTGGCTTGCCAACCCAGTCTTGGTGTTGAAGAAGAACAACAAATGGCGTATGTGTATACACTACACCAGCCTCAACAAGGCCTGCCCCGAAGATCCGTTTGCTTTGCCACGGATTGACCAAGTGATAGACTCCATGGCCGGATGCGAGCTGTTGAGTTTTTTGTATGCCTACTCAGGATACCACCAGATCAAGTTGGACCCAGCAGACCGCCTTCATCACACCATTCGGAGCTTTCTGTTACCTGACTATGACATTCGGCTTGAGGAATGCCGGTGCCACTTTTCATCGTTGCATGCAGAAATGCCTCTTCAAGCAACTTGGCAGAAATGCCCACGTCTATTTAGACGATATTGTGGTGAAGACAGAGAAGCGCGGCACCCTGCTGGAGGACCTCAAAGAAACATTTGCCAACTTGCGCCGGTTCCAGATCAAGCTCAACCCCGAGAAATGCGTGTTCGGAGTACCAGCCGACCAGCTTCTAGGCTTTCTGGTCTCCGAACGCGGCATTGAGTGCAACCCTGTGAAGATCAAGGCCATTGAGAGAATGGAGATTCCCACCAAGTTGCGGGACGTGCAAAAGTTCACTGGGTGCCTGGCCTCCTTAAACCGCTTTATCAGCCGGCTAGGAGAGACGGCTCTCCCCCTGTACCGACTCATGAAGAAATCCACTCATTTCGAGTGGAATGACCAAGCAGACCAAGCCTTCCATGTGTTGAAGAAGATGTTGACTACTCCACCTGTCCTGGCGGCGCCGACTGAGAAGGAGCCCATGCTCCTTTACATTGCCGCGACTAGTCGAGTGGTCAGTACAGTTGTCGTGGTCCAGCGCCCGGAAGAAGGTCGAGCCCAGCTAGTCCAGAGGCCGGTATATTATCTAAGCGAAGTACTATCCAGCTCAAAGCAAAACTACCCGCACTACCAGAAGATGTGCTATGTAGTGTACTTCGCCGCCAAGAAGCCGAAGCCCTACTTTCAAGAGCATCCCATCACGGTCGTGTGCACCGCCCCGCTTGCCGAGATCATAGGCAGCCGGGATGCATCCGGCCGGGTGGCTAAATGGGCCATTGCGCTGGCACCTTACACAATCTTCTACCAGCCCTGCACCGCCATCAAGTCCCAAGCATTGGCCGACTTCCTCGTCGACTGGGCCGAGACCCAGTACCTACCGCCGGCTCCCGACTCTACCCATTGGCGGATGCACTTCGACGGGTCCAAGATGCGCACCGGCTTGGGAGCCGGCATCGTCCTCACCTCTCCCAAAGGCGACAAACTCAGATACACGCTGCAAATCCACTTCGCCGCCTCCAACAACGTGGCCGAGTACGAGGCGCTCATACACGGGCTCCAGCTAGCCAAAGAGCTCGGCATACGCCGGATCCTGTGCTACGGCGACTCAGACTTGGTGGTCCAGCAGTCATCTGGCGACTGGGACGCCAAGGATGCAAACATGGCGAGCTATCGATTCCTCCAGCAGATCAGTGGGTACTTCGAAGGGTGCGAGTTCCTTCACGTGCCACGGGCCGACAACGACCAAGCAGATGCCCTGGCGCGGATCGGTTCCACCCGACAGGCTATACCGACTGGCGTCTCTCTCCAGCGCCTCCTCAAGCCATCCATCAAGCCGTCTCCAGAGTCGGACTCTATCTTCGTACCGCCTGCCCCAGATGCAGCCGGATCCGACTAGAGGAACCCAGTAGGCGGCGCGGGGACTTCGACAACTGGCCCGGGGACTGCTGTAGTCGCACCCGGCTCGGGAACTTCAGAACCCGGCCCGGGGACTGCAGCAGCCGGCCCGGGGACTGCAGCGACACAAGAAGCGGTGGCCGACTCCAACTCCCCACCACCCAACCCGCCCGCCCGAGTCACGGTGGCCGTACTAATAGTAGAAGAAGTCACAGCTCCATCATGGGCCCAGCCCATCCTCAACTTCCTAGGCAATAGAGAGCTGCCGGCTGATGAGATCTCAGCAAGACTAGTGCAACGTCGAGCCGGAGCATATGCAATAATAAACAGGGAACTTGTCAAGCGCAGCGTCACTGGAGTCTTCTAGCGCTGCGTCAAGCCAGAGAAAGGTGTGGCAATCCTCAAGGATATCCATCAAGGCGAATGCGGCCACCACACAGCCTCAAGATCACTTATGGCCAAAGCTTTCCGACACGGTTTCTTTTGGCCGACTGCTTTGGAAGATGCCAAAGAGATAGTCAAGAGCTGCAAAGGATGCCAAGTCTTCAGTTCCAAGCAACACCTGTCGGCTTCTGCACTCAAGACCATCCCCCTCACCTGGCCCTTTGCCGTCTGGGGGCTGGACATGGTGGGCCCATTCAAGACAGCCTGCGGCGGTTTGACACATCTGCTTGTCGCCGTGGACAAATTTACCAAGTGGATCGAAGCAAAGACGATCAAGAAGCTGAACGGGCCGACTGCCGTGACGTTCATTGCCGACATCACTACTCGGTACGGTGTGCCGCACAGCATCATCACCGACAATGGCACAAACTTTGCCAAAGGAGCACTGGCACGTTTCTGCGCGACGCAGGGTATCCGACTGGACTTAGCGTCCGTTGCCCACCCGCAGTCAAACGGCCAGGTCGAGCGAGCAAATGGACTCATCCTCTCCGGCATCAAGCCCCGACTGGTTGTACCACTGGAGCGATCGGCCGGCTGCTGGCTCGATGAGCTGCCGGCTGTCCTCTGGAGTCTGCGTACTACCCCTAACAAGTCAACCGGCTTCACTCCATTCTTCCTTGTATATGGTGCCGAGGCTGTCATCCCAACCGACATCGAGTTCGACTCGCCTCGGGTCAAAATGTACACGGAGGCGGAGGCCAAGGAAGCGCGAGAAGACGGCGTCGACCTGCTGGAAGAAGGTCGGCTGTTAGCACTCAGCCGGTCCGCCATCTACCATCAGGGGTTGCGCCGTTACCACAACCGCAAGGTCAAGCCAAGATCTTTCCAAGAGGGCGACCTTGTGCTTCGGCTGATACAGCGAACAGCCGGCCAGCACAAGCTCTCGGCCCCTTGGGAAGGCCCTTTCGTCATCAGCAAGGCACTAGGCAACGACTCCTACTACCTGATCGACGCACAAAAACCAAGAGCACACAAGAGGGATGATTCCGGCAAGGAGTCGGAGCGACCATGGAACGCGAACCTCCTGAGAAGATTTTACAGTTGAAAGCAGTATGTATCATGCTACCCTTTTGTATTAAGTACGAAACAACGGGCCCCCCGAGGAGCACTCGGGGACTGCCTTCCTTTATCTATGAATGACAAGTGTCATATTCATGAATGTATTATTACATTTGATTTTCTGTCTGGCACCGGGTTCGACTAGTCGGCCCGGGGACTGGCCGCCTTAAGTTATATTAAAGTTCTACCTGAAGTCAGACAAGTAGTGTGCCGGCTCCCGAGCCCTCTCTTGTTGAAAGTCGCAACTCGAAGAACCGACTGTTCGACTAGCAAGAGCCAAAGGCAGAAAGGATGCCCACACGAAAAACGGCTAAGGACTAACGAACTTGTATAACGAAAAGACGGCCTCCAACCACGCTTGCCGGCTGTCAAAACAGCCGGCTGGCCAGCCTCCCAATCACTTTGCTATAATCCAAAAAAGCTAGAGTACTTGCCCTCCCAACTGGCCAAGCACTTCTCCAGCCACAGATTGCAGAGCAACTGTCCGACTGGGGAGGCGGCAACCAAGGGAGGGCGGCAAAGGAAACAACAGAAGGATGAAACGCAAAGAACAAGGGAAAGCCAAACGCATGCATAATCATATTTACACATAAGGCCCCCAATAGGCCGGCAATCAATATAGTTCGAATACACCCCCAGTGGGTGGAATTGTGCAAACCTAACAAAATACTGTTCCAAGAGTGGCAAAACAGGAAAATAGAGGCAGCAGACTAGACTAAGGGCGCGGTGTGGGAGCCAGGTTGGTCGGTGGAGACAGCGCCACCGGCTGGAGGAGTGGCCGGTTGGCGGGTCTCGACTTGATCATCGCCGGCTGCAGGCGGTGCACCCGCGCGTACCTTGTTGCTGGAGGCACGGTCAAGCTGAGGCTGACCGGCCGCTCCACCATCTGGCCCGGTGTCTTCACCCTCCTCCTCCTCCTCCTCGCCCTCGTCGCTGGAGTCGATCTCCTCCGCCGAGTCCTCCCCGTCTGCCGGGTTCAGCCCGAACCACTCCTCCGGCTGGGCAACACCATTGTCGTCCACCTCAGGAGTGAAGGGGCTGGTGTCGGTGTAGTCGGCGATCGCCGAAGCCCGCCGGATGATAGCCAGCCGCGCCGGCTCCAGCTCCGTGTCGGCCTGCTGCCGCCAGGTGGCCAGCTGGTCCAGACTCAGCCCGGGATACCAGGCCTTGGCGAACTCCAGCGCCCGCCTGGCGCCGGACCAAGCCACCGAAGCCTTCCAGGCCTCGAAGCGGCCGACTGCCACCTCCAGCCAGTCGGCAGTCCGACTGGGGGTGCGGGGAATCACTTCACCAGGCCAGAGAGCGGCCAACACCTGCGCCCCGACACGCTGAAGAAAGAGAAAGAAGAGAAAAACACCAAGTCAGAAAACGAGCCAAAACGGCAAGCGGCAAGAAAGGACGAAGAGGAAGGCGGCCTACCGTCAACCAAGTCTTCGATCTGGCCATAGCCGTTGATCAGCGTCTGCTTCGCTTCGGCCCAGCTGGCCGCCTCTGTCTCATACTCGGCTTGGAGGGCGGCCTCGCTGTCCCGCACCGCCTTCAGGGCCGCCCTGTGGCTCTCCTCCTGGTCGGCCAACCTCTTGGCCAGGCGGTCACGCTCCTGTGCCAAGGCGGCAAACTCGGCCTCCATAGCGCGGAGGACGGCCTGAGTCCCGCCCAGCTGCTCCCTTAGACTGGCGTTGGCCGCTGCAGGGATGGCAGAGAAGAAAGAAGCAATAAGGTGAAGTCGTCAAGGAAGATCCGACCCGACTGCTCAGCAGTCGGCCCGAATCTCGGGGACTACACCCAGTGGGTGCGCTGATGTGCCCCCACGTGAGATAAAAGACGAAGCACTTACCCCGGCTCTCAGATAAGTCAGCAGTCTTCTAGGTCAGCTCCCGAGCCTGGGAGATGAAGGCAGCCGCGCGGAGGTTGTGGTAGTCCTGCAAGTCAGGCAGAGGAGCGAATGAGAACAAGAATAACAAAACAAGGCCCGCTAGGAAGTTCCAAGCCGCCTGCTCAGCAGCCGACTCGGAACTCGGGGACTACACCCAGTGGGTGCGCTGACGCGCCCCCACGAAAGAAACCAAGATCAAAAAAGCAAAGACAAGAAGACTAACCCGGATGGCCGCCCTCGTCGCAAGGAACTCGTCATTAGACTTCCTCAGTGCCGCAGCCTGGGCTTGAAGCCGATTCCGGACGTTCTGCGCGGCCACGTTCATCACTGCCGTCCCTCCACCCGGCGTCCACCCCGAGCTGGCGCTGGCCGCCTCCATGTCCTGGGCCGACGAGCTGGAGCCCGCGGCCTGCTGCGGCTCTGATGCGGCCTTCCCCGCGCGCTGGCGCGACGGCGTCCGGACCAGCAGATCAGTCCTTGCGGCCAGCTCGCCACCGGCCGATTGCGCAGGCGGCAAGTTAGGCCGGCCGCCTTGGGTCGCCCCAGTCGGCGGGGCCGGTGCCGCCCCCTCTCTGGGACGACGAAGTCGTCCTCCCTCTCCAGTCCCGGCTGGTCACCGCCGGCTTCCTCTGGCGGGGGCTCTGGGGCCTCAGGCGCCGCGACGCGCAGAGGGGTGACTAGCAAGGCCCCCTCCGCCATTGCCGCGGCCGCAGCCTCCGCTTGGGCCTTGGCCGCTGCATCGGCGCGCGCCTTCGCCGCCTCCTCCTCCTGCTCCGCCTTGGCGGCGGCCGCCCTCAACTCCTCCGCCTCCCGCTCCTCCCACGCCTCCTGCGCGTTCCGCTCCGTCGCCGCCTGAAGCTCGGCACGGGGGTCCACGCGGCGAGTGGTGCTCCCGGATCCTCCCGGCGATCCAACGACGAAGGCGGCAGCAACCCGCTCGAGCGACAATGGAGCCCTGATTTTTTGAGAAAGGACAAGAATTCAGGAACTACCAGAGAAAAGAAGAAAGAATACATGAAGGAGTATATACTTACGCCGACACCGTCTGCGGCTGCTTCACCACCTTGCGGAAGCGGGCCGCCTCTTCCCGCCTGGTTGCCGCTGCCCCGCCCTTGGGCTTCTTCGGCCGACTGCCGAACAAGCCCGACGCGGCACGACGCTTCTGCCCGCCGCCCCGACCAGGCGGCGCGGCGGAGGAACCCGCGCCGTGGCCAGATGCCGGCTGGCGGCGTGGGACGACTTCTGCCTCGTCGTCATCCGGCCAGTCGTCGAAGCTGACTCCAAGCCCGGAGCCGCCTGCCTCGCCGCCGGCTTGGCCGCCGCCCGCCTCGGTGTTGTCATCCATGGCGGCCGCCCCCAAGTCGGGGTCCTCCAGGTCGTGCTCCGTCCGGTCGGGGACGAATCGGCGCTCCGCCTCCGACCCGCCTGCAGGCCGAAGGAGAGGGCTCTGTCGAGACATGCCGACTAGTCAGAGTCGGCCAAAAGGAACTCGGCGACAAAACTAAGAGCAGAAAGGGAAAAAGAGAACATACCGTGGGCGGCGGATGTGCTCGGGAATATGGCTCCTTGCCAAACTGCCACTCTGCGGAGAGCTTGCAGTTCGCAAGGTAATTTACCATATGGGCCACCTCGTCGTGCGGCATGTCCTTGGTGCATATCCGACTCGGGTCGAGCTGGCCGCTCATCTGACAGATCAGATGAGGGCGGCTCTGAAGCGGAAGCACCCGGCGCGTGACGAAGGCGGCCAGCAAGTCAGGCCCAGTCAGGCCCTCCGACTGGATCATCACCCGCAGTCGGGCGACAGCCGCGGCTCAGCCGGCGTCAGCATCACGACCCGATAGGACCACTGGGGCCGCCTACCCGCTGGCGGGCCAGCTACATAAGCCGGCAAATTGACGTAGTCGCCTTGCGGGGCGATGTTCTTCACGTAGAAGTATGACTTCTGCCAGAGCTTCACCGACTGGATTAGTGTGATGACGGGGAAGGGGTTGTCGGCTGCCACCCTCCGCATCGCGATGAAGGCGCCACTCTGAGCCGGCACGCCCTGCATACGCGTGCCCAGCTTGGACTGGAAGAACTCCTCCCAGAGCTCGAAGGTGGGGAGGACGCCGAGATAGCCTTCGCACAAGGTGACGAAGGCGGACAGCAGCACCACCGTGTTCGGGGTGAGGTGGTGCGGCTGGAGTTGGTAGAATTCAAGAAAAGAACGGAGGAAAGCGCTCGCTGGCAAGCCGATGCCGCGCAAGAAATGTGAGCGGAAGACCACCCGCTCACCTTCCTCCGGCTCCGGCGTGATCTCCTTCTCAGGCGCGAGAAGGACCCGCACCTTATCCGCGCCGGGCAGCCGCCGCGTCTTGCGGAGGAACTCGACGTGGTCCTCATGGACGTTGGAGCTGTCCCATCCCCGCCGTACTGCATAGCGGCGTGAGGCCGGCGAGAATGAGCGCGGCGGCGGGGAAAAGGATGGCGGGACGGCGCGGCGCCAAGGCGTTGCTGCGAGGGAGAGCAGGAGGAAGAAGATGACGGAGAGGAGAGGAGCGTGCGAGCGTCTGCCGCTTCCCCTCCTCCCCCTACTTATAGCTTCGTGCGGCGAAGCCGAGGAGGCGAGGCGTGGGGTGGGATGTGGGATTAACTGCACCCACTCCCCCACGTCCCGTGATTACTGCGCCCTAAAGACGTGCCGAAACCGCCGCAGGAAGATGTGCGGACGGCTTTGGGCCGCAGAGAATCCGCGCCTGGGCCTGGGCGTAGGAGTGGTGGGCCCCGACCTGCGGTGACGTCTTGTCGCGGCGTGGGCTGGCAGGCTTTTTTTAGCCAAGGGATGCCACGTGGTTCGCAGGTGGCGAGCGGCTGGACCGCAGCCCGGCGCGCGCCAACAGACTCCCGCCCTCCGACTTAAACTTTTTTCGCCAAGACGGCGCGCCCAACCGAAGCCGGCTCCCAACTGCCAGCTCGTCAAGATAACAAGCTGCCCAAGCTTCTCGACCTCCACTCGAACTCGAAGCCCAACCAGCTTCGGGGACTACTGTCGGAGTAAATGGCCACGGGTAGCCTAACCGACTCCCCTTGGCTCTTCGAAAAATTATCAGGCCATTCAAGCCTCCAAGCATACAAAGCATAGGGTCGCCTCCCCCCGGCCGACTATCCCCAGGGCCGACTCCCAGAAGGCGACCCAGTCTCAGAAACCTTCCCCAAGAAAGCTACGAGATGGCCGACTCCAGGAAGCCGGCCCCAGGAGGACTGACTCCCAATAGCCGGCCATGAAGAATGCCGACTCCCAGAAGCCGGCCAAGACCGCACCCGCCAAGACTGCACCCACATAACGGTGATAAGACGGGGCGTGGCCGCAGTACAACCCACTACCCCCGAATCCCCAAGCAGGCATGGCCACAGGGCGCCGTACGGGTCAGCCATCTCCCGTCCGGCGCGGCACTGTAGCCATGTTGACCTCGATGTCATCCACGACAAGCGCCAGTACGGCCCGCGGGCGGCGGGCCCCTTTAGCCAGAGAGACGCTCGAAGGCGGCCCGGCCTTCCCTAGTCGGCCGGGGGCGTACCCGGCTCCTAATAGCCGGCTACCTCCCTCCCTCGAAACATGTGCCTCATTAAGAAGACAAGACGAGGTGAGGCTACAGTGAGAGCCCACAAGGCGGCGGCGCTGTAACCACGCTTACCTCGACAAAGCCCTCGTCATCAGAGGCGAGGCGACAGTAACCAGCCGCCGACAAGACCCCCGAGCGGTGGGGCCGGCCTGTCGACCAAGAGGCCGGCAGCCGGCGGGAACTACCAGTCGGCGGGCCCCAATGACCGGCGGAGAAGCCGGCAAGCATAGACACTGATGGCTGGGACCCGCGCCCAGCCAGATTACCATTGTACCCCTGGGGGTAGGCTTATATAAACCCCCCGAAGCACCCATGCAAAGGGTTGGTCTCATAGAATTACACACACCATATAGAGAGAAAAGGAGAGCTAGCCTTGCCCTTCTTCTCCCTCTAACCCGACAGCTCAAGGAGCGTTTGTAGCGACTTGTTTTGATCTAGTGATCATGCGGAGACCCCGCAGAGCAGGACTAGGGGTGTTATCTCCACGGAGAGCCCCGAACCTGGGTAAGATTCGTCGGCGTGCATGTCTTCGCCTCATCCCATTTCCAGGCACCGGCGACGTCTTACTGGCTCCCACAATGATAAGCCACCCGTTGGCATATGTCGCACCTACCACCCGACAAGGACTCCCCACACTTGGCGCGCCCCCTCTAGGGCCGGCCTCCTCCTCCTCCCTCCTTTATATACGTGGGCAGGGGACACCCCAAAGGCACAACACACAATCTCTTAGCCGTGTGCGGTGCCCCCCTCCACAGTTACACACCTCGGTTATATTGTCGTAGTGCTTAGGTGAAGCCCTGCGCCGGTAACTTCATCTCACCGTCACCACGTCGTCGTGTTGACGGAACTCTCCCTCGGCCTCAACTGGATCAAGAGTACGAGGGACGTCATCGAGCTGAACGTGTGCTGAACACGGAGGTGCCTTACTTTCAGTACTAGGATCGGTTGGATCGCGAAGACGTTCGACTACATCAACCGCGTCACTTGACGCCTCCGCTTTCGGTCTACGAGGGTACGTAGACAACACTCTCCCCTCTCGTTGCTATGCATCACCATGATAGATCTTGCGTATGCGTAGGAATTGTTTTGAAATTACCGCGTTCTCCAACACGGAGATGAGTCTCGGTCATGTCTACATAGTTCTCGAACCCGTAGGGTCCGCACGCTTAACGTTCGGTGACGATCAGTATTATGAGTTTATATGTTTTGATGTACCGAAGGTAGTTCGGAGTCCCGGATATGATCACGGACATGACGAGGAGTCTCGAAATGGTCGAGACATAAAGATCCATATATTGGACGACTATATTTGGACATCGGAATGGTTCCGGGTGAGATCGGGCATATACCAGTACCAGGAGGTTACCAGAACCCCCCGGGAGGTATATGGGCCTTATTGGGCTATAGTGGGAGAGAGGAGAAGGGAGCAAAGGAGCCCCCCCCCAAGCCCAATCCGAATTGGGAGGGGGGCCGGCCCCCCTTTCCTTCCTCCTTCCCCCCCTTCCTTCTCTCCTAATCCAACTAGGAAAAGGGGGGAATCATACTCCCGATGGGAATAGGACTCCCCTTGGGGCGCCCCTAGGAGGCCGGCCTCCTCCCCCTCCTCCACTCCTTTATATACGGGGGAGGGGGCACCCCATAGACACACAAGTTGATCATTGATCTCTTATCCGTGTGCGGTGCCCCCCCACCATAATCCACCTCGGTCATATCGTCGTAGTGCTTAGGCGAAGCCCTGTGCCAGTAGCTTCATCATCACCGTCATCACGCCGTCGTGCTGACGAAGCTCTCCCTCGACACTCTGCTGGATCGTGAGTTCGTGGGAAGTCACCGAGCCGAACGTGTGCAGATCGCGGAGGTGTCGTACCTTCGGTGCTAGGATCGGTCGATCGTGAAGACGTACGACTACATCAACCGCGTTGTCATAACGCTTCCGCTTATGGTCTACGAGGGTACGTAGACAACACTCTCCCCTCTCGTTGCTATGCATCACCATGATCTTGCGTGTGCGTAGATTTTTTTTTGAAATTACTACGCTTCGCAACAAACAGAGGGCGCCGGCGGAGGGCTCCGGCCGGCCAACTCTGGCGGCCGTTGGGGGCGCCGGCGTGCGCGTTGGAGAGCCCGCGAAGTGGCGCATCGGATGGTGGGGTGCAGACGCGATCTGCTGAGGCGCCGACGTTGAGCAAAGTGGCCCAAGGCGAGCAGCGGGCTGCAGCCGGCGGCGAAGGAGCTCGGGTCTGCGGGCGTGGGCGCGGGGCCGTTCGGCGAGAGCGCGACGGGGAGCGGGGGCGAGCGGCGCCGCAGCGGTGATGCACGGGGCAGGCCGTGGCTGCAGGGAGGGCGACGCGGTGTCACGCGGGCGGAACGAGTTGCAGGCACCGGCAGCGGTGGGGCGAAGGGGACGGCCGACGAGCGTCGGTGCTGCGGAGCTGCGGGGTGCGATGCTGGCGACAGGAGCATGGAGGCCTCGGGATCGAGCCCATGGGCTCGTCAGAGTCGAACTGGGGGTGCACGCGCCTCCCTACGTTCCAGGAGCATGGCGACGGGCTTCGGGCGCGAGCTAGGCTTTGATGGCCGCGGCGGCGAAGCAAACGCGGCGACGAGCTCGGGCACGACGGAGGGGGGTGTGCTACGAGCGCGGGATCGAGCTAGAGAGCGAGGGGAAGACTGCGGGCTCACCGTGGTCCTGCATGTGTGCACGAGTGAGCTCGGGGAGGGCTCGTGGTGGCCGGCGTTGGAGAAGATCTACGGCGACCAAGGCCGACGAGGTGACGCTGTGGTGCGCTCCGTCCCGATCCAGCGGGCGAGGTCGTCGTAGCCGAACGCGGCGACGCTTGAAGGCAAGCTGGAGAGACGAGGGGTGGCCGGTGGCCACGGTGGAAGGGGATCTGGGCCGGAGGAAGGAAAGCCGAGAGAGCGGAGGAGGGTGGAGTGGTGAGCGAGTGGGGGGGGGGGATGGGATCGAGGGGTTGGGGTGTGGCGTCCTTATCCCCTCCCTACATCGGCGCCGGCGAGGTGGTCCGGGGCGACCTGCCCCTGTAGCGACCCGGTCGCGTGAACAGGGGAGAGGGCAGGGATCGCCAGGGTGGGCCCGCCTGGCTGTTTAGTTAGATGGGCCAAACCGCCTAGTAGATTAGGTCCTTTTCTTTTTCTATTTTGTTTTCTATTTTCTCTTTTCCTTTTGCATTTTCCCTTTGTACCAAATGAGTTTTGTTTTGAACAAAACTTGGCACATAAATCTAACACAATATATTGAGATGGAACAAAAAGTATGGAGTCATAAAGGAGTTGTCTAACCATTTATAGAAATTGAAAAGGCCAATTTTAAATGCTGATGGACCACTAAAAACTTTCCGGGGGCACTTTGGGAATCCAAAAGAGGTTGTTTCCACATGACATTTATCCATGGATTATCTGCCACACTTTGAACATTTTAGTTTTGAAGTTTGACAAATTTGAATTTTGTACTTTAGATTTGAACTTGAAATTGAACAGTGACTTGGATCAAGTGAGGATTAGCAACGGTAAGAGTGATGACCTGGCATCATTAGCAGGAGGTTACTGTAGCTTAATTATCCGGGCATCACATTGGGGTCCGCATGCGGCTGGCCGTTTTACATCTGAGGCGGTTGGATTTGCAAATTTGGATCTCCAAGTGTTGTATTTTGCGTCACTTGGTGAAGATGATATAAAAAATTATACATCCAGATCATCTGTTGAAGCAACATTTTAAAGCCTTAGAGATGTAAAAAGCAGTTATTTATACATCTACATCATCATCTATTGAAGATGTTCTAAAAGGCTGTAACTCACCAGCTCTAAATAAAGAAAACATATACAACAATCTTTGGCACTCGTGTTAACTATATTAACAACATTTGTGATCTCTAGTAGTTTAGTATGTGCAATCCAAGGATAGAGGTGCCACTGAAGCGGAAGTAGAAAAGCTCGCCAAGGCCGACATCATTCACCTAGTGTGGCATTCCGAATGACTTGACGACCTCGTCTTGGTTCGCATCCCTTTCTCCCTATCTTAGCCAGACCCACCTTCTCCAAACCCCTATGTTACTGCCGGAGGATGCCAAAACCAAAATACCTAGTTGTGGACAACGATGTGGGTCGGCCGGGGAGGGGGATCGCCGATCACCCATTGTGTTAGTTGGCTCATGACGAGGATGGCGACCAAGCACCTCCGTCTTCATCAGAGGATGCCCCAACATCCAGTCTCATGGTGGATGGTGCTGATGGAGCTAGCTCTCGTTGTTTTCTCGTCGTGGCGGCTTACCAATGACGATGAAGGAATGATAGCTGGGGTGACAGCCCCTTGTAGAGATTAGGGCATGGTATCATGCCTTTGGCAGGTGTTGCTCGCGAATTCTCGTCGTGGCGGCTTACCAATGACGATGAAGGAATGATAGCCGGGGTGACAGCCCCTTGTAGCGATTAGGGCATGGTCTCGTGCCTTTGGCAGGTGTTGCTCGCGAATTCTCGTCGTGGCGGCTTACCAATGACGATGAAGGAATGATAGATGGGGTGGCAGCCCCTTGTAGCGATTAGGGCATGGTCTCGTGCCTTTGGCAGGTGTTGCTCGTGACTCCTACTGTTCTTCTCGGTCATGAAGGCGTCGAGATGATGGTGCCATTTGGATGTGTTGGCAGGGTCTGATTTGGAGTTCCATCTCCGACCTTGAGTGACCTTTAGGGTGGTGGTCATGCAATGATGGAGACACTGCAGCTGTTAAGCGCGAGAAGATACAGGCAAAAACTATTTCGGATCGACAATCGAATCTGATGACAATGAAGCAGGTGGGCGTAGAGACGTTGCCAAGGTCTTCTTACCACCTTGAACCCGGGTGAAAACTCGAAGTCCAATGCATCGGAATGGGCAGCGACGAGACTCTTCAAAGTCACGGCTTCCTGGACAACCCTTTTTTGGGGGGAAGGGCTTACTAGTGATTTTATGGCTGTTTGGCGATGCCTATATTGTTTCTCGAGACAACATTGGAGGCGGCTTACCAGCTTGAAGACTTCCAGCAAAGGCTTCTCCTTGTGCAGAAATCAATAGTTGAATGGTATTGATTTTTTCTTCATGTTATATGTAACTTGCCACTTCCCTTGCTGCACTTTGGCGCGACCTTTGTTTTGTCTTTGTTTTGGTTGAATGCATCCTTAGTTTTTTTTAGCAAAGAGACATATGCCCGGCCTTAAACTGAGGCCCCTACAAACAACACTATCAACTCTAGTGTTCGGTGGGAGGAGACGTCCCGTCGACTACGAGACGTCTATGGTGACTTCCTAAATATCAAGATGATATGTCAGCTCAGTCTCTCAAAGGTACTGACAGAAATAGTTCGTGCATGTGTGCCTTCATAGGTATGAGTGCATGCGCATATATAAGCGCTTGCGTCTGTACCGTGTTAAAAAAATCTAGTGTTCAAGAAGAAAATAGTTCGATACTTCCTTCATTCCTAAATATAAGTCTTTCGAGAAATTCCACTATAAACCACATACGAAGCGAAATGAGTGAATCTACATTCTAAAATGCATCTATATATATCCGTATATAATTCAAGTGAAATTTCTATAGACTTATATTTAGGAACGAAAGGGAGTACATGCCACAAGGCGACACAGTGCCTGCAGGCTATGACAAGCAATGACATTGTTTTTTTTAGACTATCCAACGGCGTCTTCCACAGGCCAACGCAGCACGCACGGGCAGCTCCCTAACTGATATTGAGTAAAGCTACATCTACAAAACGTTACTTAATTTTTTTACAAACAAACAGATGTGAGGGGTTATGATTGGTAATAGAGGGATGAAGGGTCCCACTTTAGTTAAATTCAGGGGTGAGAGAATTATAGTTTGAAAAGTTAAGTAGTAATACGTTTGTAAGTCTTGGTTAGGTCTAGCATTATTGCAGCTCATGGCGTCGAGATCGGATGCTCGTATTTACTCTCCCGTTCGCTGTTGTACAGAGTTTTTCCAGACCTCTTCCATGTGTAAATGTTGATTTGAGGGACGGATGGCCACCGATCAACTGCCAGCCAACAACCAGCATCCATCACTCTTGCAAGTTACTACTCCCGTGTTACGTGGAGTCAAAAAAACGTCTTACATTATGAGATAAAGGGAATAGTAAAGTTGAGGCTTTGCATGCCACGCCTGGCTACTGCGTATAAACGACTGGCACGTTATACTCCGTTCGTACCTTATATATATATATATATATATATATATATATATATATATATATATATATATATATATATATATATATATATGTGTGTGTGTGTGTGTGTGTGAACGGCCTCATCCGATCTGAAAAAACGCTCAGGCCCCCGCGTTGCCTATCGGGCGACACGGGCGGCGACCTCCACCTCCGGCGAAACCACCCCCTCGTCCTCCCTTCACCCCTCGCCGCCGCCGGTCAGTGCAGCCGGGGCAAAGCCCTGTGCGGCGCTCAGCGGCGGAGGGGCAGTTCTCTCCATCCGGCGCCATCTTGCAATGCTCATGGGGAACCCCTCGCTGATCTGTGTTCGCTGGTGCCGCGGCTGGTGTGTGGCCTCCTCTGCTGGCTGAAGAAGCTCCTGGAGTACATGGACCATAGCTGGAGTTTGTGATTGTCCCGTGCATGGCCTTGGTGCGGCAGGCGTCTCTCAGATCCAATCTAGACAGGGGCTGCCTGCTGCGGCTGCTCGCCAACCAACTCCTCCTAGGCTGTGGAGTGCGGATGCATCACAAGGAAGCCTCATCCGACCGTGGCAACTATGCCCAGGTGTGTTGCAGCTGCTCCGGTGATGACGACTTTCTCCACTGGTGGACTGCACCCGTGCCGGGGTTTCGACCCGCCTCCTTTGGCCATGGCTCTCTTTGGCGAGGTGGTAGTCTGTGGTGGTTTGCTTCGCTGTCGATGTAGGTCCTTGGTGACATTCGGCTTGCGGTGGTGGCCTCACAACGGATTGCGGTGACCATCGAAAGGTCATTGTGAGGGTTCCTCTCTTTAGACACGATGGTTGACTTCGACAGGGAGAAGCAAACTATCAACGACGACTTGACGCAGAGGGATGATTGTGCAGTGGCGGCGGTCGCGCATCGCGCAAGCATGTAGCTGTTGTGATCGTGGAAAAGTGGTGGCGACGACACATGAGTGACTTTGATGATTGTGCTACTTGAGCACATGCTCTCGAGCTCTGGGGTGAAAACCTAGGTGCAACCGAGTTGGTTATACCTGGCAATGACGATGTTTTTATGTCGTTACCTTGTTGAAGGCATTGCTCGGATATGCTCAGAGTGGTTCTTTGGGGTGAAAACCTAGATTCAGACTTTGGGTGGTTGGATCCGGTGACGACGACACTTGAGTGTTGCTCCCTTCCTGAAGGCGTTGTTGTTAAAGAACCTCATTGTCCGTGTGATGTCATGAGATGGTCGGTGCAGATAAGGTCATTAATATAGTTTGCCGATCGCGGATCTGATTGTTTTGGGGTTTCTCTTTTTTTTTCTCGCCCATGCATAGCTTTGGTCTTACATGACTTTGCTATTTGATGGCGTGTTTTTGCGTGCGTGTGTTGGTGTTGGCTGTGTGCATCTTAGCTATGCAGAGGCTGGGTGTATACTCATTGTGTTTGTATTCCCTTGATGCTTCATTTTAAGCCAATAAAATTTCACCCTTTGCAGCTGGAGTCGTTGTCTTAATTCTTAAAACGACAGCGGAAATCATCTAAAAACATCTGCCGATCTGATTAGCTCTTACTTTCGAAGTGAATTGTGAGTATCATCAGGTTTTGTAAGTCAGTTAGTTGCTTGCTGGCGAGAGCAGCTGGCTTTGGTGCAATCTCACCCAGGAATTTTTTAGCACCTTGGGTCAATTTCTCTAGATTACTCTGAATAGTTTTAGGTACAGGGTTATAGAGAGGAGTGTTTAGTCCTGTACCCTGAATAGTTCTAGGTACAGAATTACACAGAGTAGTGTTTAGTTCTGTACTCTGAATAGTTCTAGGAAGGAGTCTGGGATACGGACGCGGTGCTTCTGTGCGCGAGCACACCTGGTCTCTTTATCTGGGCTGTTGGCAATGGCTTTGTGATTCGGTGCATTTATTTGATGTGCCAGTGTCCTAGTCCCTAATAAATCAATATGAGGCAGAATACCGGGTACGAGCGAGCGCTGACGGTTCGCCGCCGCCGTCACCAGGCAAAATCAGAGCCGTGGCTTGTGATGTCAAGAATCTTCTGATCCGTGGATCAGGAAACTTGCTTTCTGGTTCGTGCGGCAGGTGCGGAGTAAATGAAGGATGGAGGGCTGGTTGCTGTACTCTTCTACCTCATTCGCCCCGGCTCTTCCATTGCCGACTGGAGCTTACAGGGCGGCAGATTTTGCGGTGGAATACGAATCAAAGGAAGGAGGTGGAATTCCTGATGCAGCCGATTCGAATCGAAGGCATCCTCTCTTCCGCCCCTTGTAGGCTGTTTTGGTCAACGAAAAAAATAGCGCGCTACAAAATATAGCGAGGCCCTTCTCCAAATGCTACACAAGTTATAGCGTGCTATATTTCAAAATAGCGTTTGCAAAAAATTTCAAATATATCTAGAAATAAAGTATTTAAGCAACTATTTTTTTGCTAGGAGCAAGCAATATATGCATAAGGGCCAAATCTAGGACATAAAAATTGTAAGTCTCAAACAGTTTCAAGATAAAAAGAGTGAGAAAGGTAGTGGTCGTGGGTTGGTTTTGGCCTGCTGGGCCTGCTGGGCTGTGGTTGTTTAAATTTTGCATGGTCTGCACGTTAAAACGTGTAACGCTACAACGTTATAGCGTGTGTAGCGCGCTAATTACGCAATTAGCGCCGTAGCGGCCGATTTTGCCAAAACGTAACGTCTCCCTTTCGAATATGCTATAACCGCGCTATAACGGCGAAATAGCGTGCTATTTTTTCGTTGGTTTTGGTATACATTCTTCTTTGTGATCTAGCAGTATTTAAGCATTTGGTGACGCAGGAGTATGGTGTTGGAAGAGGTGAACGACAACGACGCCATGGAGCCCCTGCACTACCCAGCTGTGGTAACGGTGGTTGCAGTTCTGCTGCCGCCCGTGGCGGGGGCGAGCGAGGACGGCCAGATCTGTGCAGCAGAAGGGGCGGCTCGTGGTGGGAGGGGGAACCGCAAGCTTCTGAACAATCTATTGGTCAGATAGACCCGAAATCTCCTGCATGTATGAACTTGTTTTATAACAAGTAGGTTGGTAAGTTTGATGTGTGGATTGATGAACTTAAAGTGTCAACAGAAAAGAGTGGAAATTAGGAGCTGCTGAGTATTCTGCGTGGAGTGATTCAATTTCTTATGTGCACTACATTGCATTTACGGTTCTTAGCGGTTAAATGTGTGCTGGGGTAAAAAACAAACAATCTGAACTTACTGTTTGCATTGCAAGATAAATGGATTTTCGTGGATCATTTGTAACACTTTGAGGAACATCATCGCTTAGTACATGGAATGGTAGTTCAGTAGTTTGTTGTTGAGAGATACATTTGGTTTTGGGCAGTGGGTTAAAATGCAGAATGGGGGAAAACATTGGTGGGGTGCAGTGAAGAAGTTCAGAACTATGGACTGTAAATGCTATCGCAATTCGACTGGGTTCAGAAGTACATCCTGCAACGTAATTTAAAAATAGTGAGAATATCTGTGCGTGTAGTAAATTTCAAAGTAAAATTGGTACTCGGTTGGATGTCCTTTACTAGGTTTTTCATGTGAGCGATCATTAGTCTGTTCTTGAGGTACATTTGCAGTTTGGACATGGTTTAATAAGCAGTATGGGGTAAAATCTGTGGTGACATGAAGCAAAAATGTTAAGAGCTATAGACTGTAACTTTCGCAATTCAACAGGCTTCGGAAGTATGACCTGCAACATAATTAAATAGATCGATAATTGGAGATTCTATGAAAAGATGGATGTCATGGGTTCTGTTTTTAATGTGCGTGGTGTTGGGTTTTTGTTGGGTATGATGCGGACGATGTTGGATTTGTTGTGTACATGATCGTAATGGCAATGTTTTAGTTGTACCAAATTCAATATTTCTTTTTGCAAGTCTGAAAGCGTTGGAGCTTGTGTTTTTTGAGTGCAGAGTGAGGATTGGGGCAGCAGCTCCAGGAAGAACGACCATCCCTGGTCGCACTAGTGCGCCGGAGAAGGCAATCCGTGGTTTTGCAGAATACCCTGAAGACAATGTTTGCCTATGTTGGGGGCAAGCTTTGATTCTTTAAGCGAGGCTTATGACTTTTACAATCTTTACTCGTGGGAGAAGGGATTTGGCATTAGGTATGGGAAAAGCCGTCCAAATGTGAAGAGGACAAAGTGTGTGGGTGTGCATTAAGTATATCTGATCTGCATTGTTTTTGTATACTGATCATAACTAGTTGGGAATTGATACTATGGTAAATAATTGATGGTGCTGAAGGAATTCAGAGCTTATGTTTAGCACGGAACCAGGAAAAAAAATTAGGATTATGTTTGCTACGGCGCGCTTGTTCTCCTAATGGAGACAAAGGGTTCACTCCAATTAGTTGTCACATTTCGTCATTTTGTACAGTCTAGAGCTCCCTTAATATTGGAAGAATATATATGTGGATAGCTCTTGTTGTGACCTTGTTTGCTCACCATTGTCTTTGAATCGACTATGAATTATAATGCATAATTAAACACGATGATAGTGATGCTGAATTTATTACATTAGATGATATATAGGCTCATGATAACTGAATCTGCATGGTTGAACAACAGACGGCTACTCACTTTAGTTTGCGACTTGAAATATATCTCACGCATTGCACAAAACCTTGCATCTAATCTAACAATCATGTGCCTCTTAAAATATAAGAGCACTTGACTGCCACAGGTGTGACTCACATTTCCATCTCACTCGGGCTTCATATAATCTGTCATTTAGTGTTGAGGTGCATATCTTTTGCATCAGCACATAAGAATTCGGACATTCTTCGGACTGAGTTTATTTGTAAACATCTAACGGAAGAGCTCAATGGAAGATGACTTTGATGCATATATCTCACTGCATAATGACAAATTATGGTCTTTTCATTGTCTTTGTTTCTGCATCTTTCTCCAATTCCCTTAAAATCTTCTATGCTACTGTTTAACTATAATATTTCATTTTCATTCATGTGTCACAACATTAATTAAGCAACTTTGGTTTGGCTACAAATGATGTGCTGAATTAGCATTGCTAAGAGAATGCATTCTATTATTTTTGTATGACTAGCTATTGGAACGAGGTTTCACTAGCATGAATAATTTTCCTGGTTGCAATACGTGATTGAATCCTTACCGTACCGGTAGTAGTTGGTTGCACCATGTAATTGGATCTTTAACAATTGTATTAGCAGGACTAAGTCATGCAGCTCTGTATTTTGTTAATGGGGATCTGTTTATCTGGTTGCTAAATGGTAATAGTAACTAAGATTTTTATTCTTATATAATATGCTTCATTCACTTCACGATGTCAATACGTGCCTGCTACTGGTAGCTTCCAGTTAGTTGTGTTCCTGTGTATTCTAAGAATATATGATATTTACTTCTCTTTTTGTCCAGTTAGTTTTTTGAAATAATATAAAGAAACCTGTACTATTAGGCTATGAAAGTAATTTAAATATTTGCTCAAAATATTTATTGTACATTTTCTCAATTGCTAATCTCTCTACACAACCTATGTGCATCAACAGGCTCACTAGTTTGTTGGCACCAAAAAGGTGGAAGGAGATGGGGCGGCCAACAACTAGCCAAGAGAAGGCGCCATACGAGGGGTTCAACAAACGGATGCACGATATGTCGCCAGCAGGGGCATAAGAGGACAACCTACCTGGGTCGGGGTGATATCTCGAAGCCTGTTCGTAAATCTGCTAGGTGCAAAAACTGTGGCACTGAAGGCACAGGCGAAACAACTGCAGAAGAGTAGGCGATTTGTGGATAAACAACATGTGAGGACCGACGACAACGTTCCTTACTAAGCTATCTGTTTGATCGTTTCTTTACTGTAGACCATTGTGTTGTGTAGCTAAGTGTGTGCGGCGAGAATGTGTTGGATTTCCTGTAAAATCTGTCTTTTTTGCATTCTTGCTGAATGTGTTGCAGTGCTGATGGACGTGTTAATGACTCGTTTCTGAATAAAAATGAAACTCCTCTGCGTGTATGTTCAAATTGATACCAAGCTTAGTATGGATGATGTCTGTTACTGAATTGTTTGTCATTATGGGCATGCATTCTGATTTTTTTGACAGTATGCTGATGTATTCTGAATTTTTTGACAGTATGATCAGCTCATTCTGATTTTTTTGGTCAGTAGTATGGGCGTGCATACTGAATTTTTGACTGAATGCTTCTGCAAACAGAGCTTGTGCAAACAGAGTGGCGAGCATATTCTTGTTTGAGCTGACTTATCTCCACTACTATTAAACAATCCAACAAGAACTTTCTTACGTGCATCCCATAATTAATCTCCATCTCCACTACTATTAAACAATCCAATAAGAACTTTCTTACGTGCACCCCGTAATTAAACCCATAACAACGCATGAACCAATCAGCACCGCATAATTGGATCCACAAATCTTAATCTAATGGCCATTATTGATCTAATAGCTCCGTCGTGTGGATTTAGGGGGTGTTTGTTTCCAGGGACTTTTTTGTGTAGGGACTAGAAAAAGTCCCTCTTATAGACTTTTTTACCAAACGGGAGGGACTTTTTAGGGACTAAACTAGACATTTGGGACTAAATGAAGGGGGTGTTTGGTTCAGGGACTTTTTAGTCCCAGAGACTAGAAAAAGTTCCTAAAAAGTCCCTAGGAACCAAACAAGAGGGACTTTTTCTACAGGGACTAGAAAAAGACTCTACTGGAGAGTCTTTTTTGATTAGTCCCTGGGACCAGAAAAAGTCCTAGGACTTCTGAACCAAACACCACCGAAGAAGACTCTCAAGGAGAGTCTTTTTGGGACTTTTTCAACAATGCCCCTCCATGCACCCATTGGCCCGCCACCCCATGGTGTTGTTTGATTGTTATTTTTCTATATACCAGGGGCAACATGGTCATTTAATAACCTCTAGGAAGGGACAAGGGACTTTTTAGTCTCTGGAAACAAACAGGGAGGGACTTTTTAGGACTAGGGACTTTTTAGTTGGGACTAGAAAAAGTCCCAGGACTAGAGAACCAAACACCACCTTAACAATTTGGAATGACTAACCAAACACCACCTTAACAATTTGGAACGACTGACCGTACTTCACCTGGGGAGGAATATTCGAACAACCAATCCCGCACCCCCTAATCTCGCACCTTCCCGGCCGTAACTACTCCACGAGAAGCCCACACACGTTGCTTTTTCCCCTCCGCCCCGCTTCTCCCATCTAGCCGCCGGACGGCCGTCCCACGCCGCTCCTCCGCTCGCTGCCTCTCCCATCTAGAATCACCCTCTCCTACGAGCGGACCGCCGCCCTCCGGTCGACCATGTGCCGTCGCCTCGCCGCCCCGCGCTGCTGCTTGTGTGCAACGCCGTCCGCTGCAACACCTTGCCACGCCCTCCCGACCGCAAACTCCTCGCCTTGCAGCGGCGCCCGGCACGCACGCCCCCGCACCGGCCCCTCTCCATCTCCCAGCCCCGCCGTCTACCCGTCTCGCCGCTGGCGAGGCAGCCAAGAAGATCGCGAGCAGCGCATCCTTTGCCGACTGCGGTGCCCCTCCAGATGTCATCCTGCATCCCCTCTTTGTCTCGCGGGATGGCCCCCAAGGAGCCGGTGTATTTGTTGTAGGGCGATGGTGGCTTCTCTTCTATCCAAAAAAACAAAGTTGAGGCAAGAGCATGATTCAGTTGCAAGAGCATGACAGTAGAATTTGATGAGGGAGAATGAGCTCAACAGTCTTCCAGACTCCGGGTAAGAACTTGTGTGCCGCATACACTACAGTTGGTAGTAGAAAGCACAAACCAGCAAACTGATTCCCCGTCCTGTTAGGAGCAATTTTGATACTTCTTCTGCAGATGCAGGCATGCAACATTGTAAGTGGACGGGCAACTAAAATATAAGAGTCATTGCTGCCATCCACGGAAAGACTTGAGTGAGGTAATTAAGATATTTGACCTGAATTCTTAGTTTGTTTTCACAGTACACTCTTAGACTTGAGCTCGACAAAGTCAATGGGCTACGCTTTATGGTGATGATATGCAGGCAAATGAATACAAAAAGAATCTGCCAGATGCTACAAAGATGACTGCAGCAGTCATGGTTGTAAAAAAAAGCGCATTTCAATCATTGAGTTTTAAATCATGGACATGGAGCCATGGATTATGTGAAGGAACATCCTAAATTGTTCGAAGTATGTGGGATTGCCTGTTTTGAGCTAGGAGGATTTTGATGTACATAACTCTTTATTTTTTGGAATTCTAAACTGAAGTTTGCCACACCTTGAATCTTTTAGAAAGAAAGGAAGATAGATGTATGTGGCACTATCTTCCTTTATTTATTTTTTCTCTTTGCAGCTACAGGATTGTACATGCGAACTACTACCTCTGTAACAAAATATAAGACGTATTTTATTTTGGTACAGAGTACATGGAGTTCTTCTTGACTGATTCTTTGGCAGTTTGTCTGAGTTTTTCTTGAGTTGTAAATCTGAAAAATTAGCGAATTGTACCTTCTGTCTTGGTGTATTTAGTCAACAATTTCTATTACCATGTTGCATTAGTAAAGACATGCAGGCTACATCTCCTTCATCCTTACCAATTATCATTACTCTTTATTTCCACTGGGAATTTCGAAATACATCTCACTGGTCATTATGTTTTCGAGCATGACAAGTGCATTGCACGTACACGATACCAGCGATCCCCTAATTTTTTGCAATGTGATGCTTTTCTTTTTACAATTGGTGATCAGATCCGATTCGAGGTGATCTTAGAATAATCGCGTAACTTAGTGTTTCTTAGAATAATGCTCCGACGTTTGATTTTTGATATGCGCATTTCATATTAATCAAGACGTGTATTGGCCTTTGATCCTTTAATTGAGAAGCTAGAGTAATTAGTTCTGTTTTATACGACTGACAAGATATAAATATTCTTCTGCTTCAGCTATAATCAGGATTCACATGTAAGGAGAGGAGGGTATTGATGGAATCAATTTATTTGTTAGGTTTTTGTTGCCTTCTTGTGTCCCGAATAGCATTATAAGCTCGAGTAATTAGCTCTGTTTTATAGGACTAACAGGATATAAATATTCTTCTGCTTCAGCTGTTTGAGTGAGTTTCCCTGCATTGCTATCATTAATTGTTACTTTGGCAGGTTCAGTGGCAGCTATTTTGTGCACATCAGTTGCAATTGACAGTGGACAGATTGTCTATCCAGAGATCAACTTTATTGACTTTAGAGTAAAAGGCCAGTGGTTCCACTTTATGTGGTGAGAATGCTCACAATGCATCTTAATTTAGGAGATGAATGAACTGTCCGGTGTTCTAGACAGTCCAAAGAAGTTAAATATTACAACTGTGTTCACTTTTTTTAGAGAGAGCTGAATGGCAAATGCTTCAGGTGGTGAGGCTAAAGCCGCCAGGTTTGTGAGTTTTATGTGTAGATACTGTTCTTTTCTTGAAATATTATATGTGAGAGGAACCAGGAGGGGGACGAGCATGTAAATCAAGCTTGCCTTTTCCTTGAGAGTTTACTCCGAGATAAAAGGTGAAAGTCTGCTATATTGGAACATATTGGCTTCCAAGAGATCATATTGGTTGGTGCCTGGTACATATGGTGGCAACAAAGGGAATCCGTGAAGGGGGAAGTGGTGGCAAGTCTTCCTAAATCGGCACTGGCTATACATGCAATAACAACGAATTATGCGGGAACTTCGAGTGCTAGCCAAATTACTAAAGGGAAGTGGTCTAAACCTTGTCACAACATGTATAAGATGAACGTGGACGCATGCTTTATGGAGGATGGATGCGGGGCTACTGCGGCTGTTCTTCGAAACCACCATAGACAGGCTTTGGCTGGTTCATCGTCCCTGGTTAGTCACATTCTCGATGCCCCTTCCGCCGAGGCGATGGCATTGAAAAATGGTATGATGCTTGCAGACCAACTTGGACGTTCCAATATCACTTTTGAATCAGACTGCCTTGAAATTATCTTAGCATGCAAGGGGGAAGTGGACATTCTAAGTCCTTATTCGGCGATTTGGAGTGACTGCTTTATATTAGTTCAAAGAATTGGGTCTGTATCTTATGCTCATTGTTCAAGAGGGGCAAACCAAGTGGCACACAAGTTAGCTAGATGTTGTTACGATTCTAATTCTGTAATCTCGTGGGATAATGATCCTCCATCGTTTATTCTAGCTGAACTTGTTTGTGATGTATCCCTTATTTGAGTTGAATAAAGTGTGCCACAAGTTCAAAAAAAAAAAACTTTTTGAAAGTCATATGTCTTGCCTTATATTACTTACGGCCTGTACCATCAGCATGTTCAGGTTTGCCTTAAGGTGGTAAGTCTTATCCAGTTGCAAGTAGCCCCTTTTGTTACTTAAGTTTTCGTTGCAATGTTCTCATGGATTATTGGATGATAGTCTCTCTCTTGATTGTTTTGTTTTAGGTAAGGTCACGATCATACGCATAAAAAAATATGTGATGGATACATGGAGTTTTGCGGGTAACCTAAGTTACTGTGACTTTTTCCAACTTTTTGTTTGGAATTAATATGCCGTACGGCCATTGCCAAACTATACTGATCAACAAATCAGCTTCTAATTCATTCATCCAATTTTAATTCGCTGTATGACCGGTTCAGTTAGATGATGACTTACATATTTTACATATAATTGGGCTGATCTTTCATCTTATTTGCACCTCTCCTTCATTTGTCCATGTGATTTACTTTTGCCTCCACATGAAAAATATTGTTATTGGTATACATGGATAACTATGTAAATATTAGGTAAATATTTTGATAATTATTTGATGGCAATTGAGCACATGCCAGCTTACTACTCCCTCCGTTGCTAAATATAAGTCTTTCTAGTGATTCCACTAGGTGGACTACATACGGAGCAAATTGAATGAATCTACACTTAAAATGCATCTATATACATCCATATGTGGTTCATAGTGGAATCTCTACAAAGACTTATATTTAGGAACGGAGGGAGTAGTATATACAACTGTATTGCAAGCATGGTTCCTGTTACCTGAATTTGAGGCAATCCAGCTATATTTGCCTGCTGGAATGGGGCACATGGGGCACGGGATTGAAAGCTAGACACGTAGCAGTGTGCAGCTGTGACAAGTGCATGCATCTGTGAGGTCGCGCGCCCAGTGCTCTGTGGATCCTATTCGAAATTCAAACTGAACGAGCGTTAGTCCAGAATCTGCAAGCTGACGGCCCACCCCATTACAGACGGGCTGAGCCGGAGCCCATTTGGTTGACGTCGTAGCAGTGGCTGTTTGGTAGAAGTGGGCCAGTGGAACCGTTCATTAATAGATATACGGGAGAAATACCTGGGCCTTTTTCATGTCAGCTTGTGGATCACGAGGACCACGGGCAGGAGGGATACCGCGCGCAGGTGTGCTCGCGCTCAGAAGATCACTTTCGGGATACTACACCTCTCAACAGACCCGTATCCTTTGATAATTCACAAGCGTTAGGGCATCTCCGACGCTCACCTTCCAATCGGACACCGCATCCGTCGATATAGATGTGAGTGCTGGTCATACAACGCTACATGTATACATTTCAAACCGGATTTCAACTAATCGAATGAATTTCATCAAACATTACAGAATTTATCAAAGTTCGGATAGAAAATAACACAAATCATCCATAAATAGCATGCAAATATGTCCAATACAACAATAGTTCAAATTTAATGAGAGTAACAGGATGTTCAGCAAGTTTTTCATGGATAGATCAAATTCAACGATACTAGCTGCAGTTTGGGCATATGGATAGATAAAAAACAACATGAAGTTTAAAAATAAGGTGAATGTCATTTGACTGAACACCTGCCGGGCGTGGTGTCCGCCATGGACGGTGTCAATAGAGGGAGTGGAGGTTGCCTGGCTGCGGACAGATCCTGGGCGGATGCCGTTGTACTAGGCGAGCGGGTGCGTGCGTGGGGGCTGAGGACGTCCAGCAATGCCTGGGCGGCGGCGGCCGGAGAGGTACAGCGGCGACGTCGAAGGAGGAGAGTCAGATGCAACGTAAGGAGGGGGGGGGGGGGGGGGCATGGAGCGAAGTGAAAGAGAATGGGACCGGAAGAGAGGATTTGAGTGGACCGAGGGTGTCATAGTCCTACGTGGCGGCGGTCGGGGACTCCCGCAAAGCCTCTCCAATTTGCTTTCAATCTATGATTAAAGAATAAAACCGCTGAGCGGACCGATTATAGACTGGGTTGGATGTTAAAATACGTCTGAACTACGGGTTCGTACAGTTGCAGACGGTTTGAGGAGATGGCCTTACATCACCTCCATGTTTATGCTGGGCTATTAAGGGCGTGTTCGGTATGGAGGATTTTTGCAGGAAAATCGCAGGAACTGAGAGCACTTGCAGATTACTATGTGACTGACGTTGGGCCCATGCAGACAATCCAGCCTTTATTTTCCTTTATTTTAATATATACGTCTTCTGGAACAATCAGGCAAGACCGAGCAATCCCCATCTGCTGTCGCGCTCCATCTCTGCTCGGTCGCCTCTGTCACGGCCTAACCGGCTAACACTCACTACACCCTCCACGCCGATCTGCGGGAAGCATCAGGGCGGCGCTGAGGCCCGTGCGTTGGAGCCAGCGGACAAGAGTACGCTCAAATAGTAGCAGTGCGATGCCACCGACGCTAGCAACAGTGCCTCCAGGGCGACAGCCATTCCGCCGCCCGAGCTGAGCCGGCAAGCAGAGAGAGCGCTTCCAGCGCCACGATGAGAAGCAACTCCACCGACGCCCACAACGACACCTCTGATCGACTTGGACTGATTCGGTTTCTGTCACCTCCCTCTCCCTTTCCTGGCCGGCGGCTTTCCTCGAGCCATCCTCACAACCGCCTCTGCCCACGATATGCCAGGGTCTGAAGTGAGTGAGTTAAGGGCATGCATTCTCGAATTGGGAGCATTCAAGAGGCTTGGGTATTTTGCCAGCATGGGATTTTGTAGATTCGAATTGATCTGATGCTTTGAATTTTGGTTGTTATTTCTTTGTTCAAGAGCTTCAGGGATGGCATTTTGTGGGATAATTAGGAAGCATACATTATTGCCGTGATCAAAATGTACGAGCTAAATATAGAGTCAGAAGTAGCATGGAAATCTGTTTTTTTTTTTCGAGAACTTGGAAATCTGTTTGCTATACTCCCTCCGTTCCAAAATATAGTGATTCCTCTATTCCGGTACTTTAACTTTGACCATAAATTTAACCAACGAGACCGATTGCGGAAGGAGCAAAAGTTATACCAGTGAATTCGTATTCAAAAAAAGTTTTCAATTATATTTTTTTTCTCCTGCCGCAGTTGGTCTCGTTGGTTAAATTTATGGTCAAAGTTGGACCTCGGGAAGCACGGGCGCACTATATTTTAAAATGGGGGAGTATCTAATATGTACTATAAGAATATAATTGATTGCCAGCTGGAGCAGGCCTTGCACATGGCCTGACAAGTGCGGGGAGGCTGAACAGAGTAGTCCAATTGTAAACAAAAATGATGGAGAATTCTTTAGGATCTTATTTTCGCGTCACCATACTAGCTTGTGTCTCCCTGCAAGATTAAGGAATTATGGAATTAATGCATACCTCTATTTGCATACAACAAACCTGCATAGCATAGAGTAGTAAGATTCTTTTACCTAAATATATGCGTGCAAGGATCTCATCACTTTTGGAGTAATGTGTGCTAAACTGCTAATGCATGCATATAATTTTCTTGATCTAGCTAAATATACTTCTATTTGCATACAACGAAACATATAATTTTTCTGACAGCTTTTATCTAGAGGACATGCTCGAAGTAATGTTTTGTTGGAAAGGCAATTAAGGAAGTTGCTTGTGTGTTGAGGCAGGTTGTTAGGAATATAGTTATATATATAAATTAGAGAGATGAAAAATAAATAGCTTCCACAAATTTATTATGTCATCATTGTTTTACCTTTTTTTAACCTTTTGTTTAAACTTGTTTGGCTAATGCTATTCTCTTGCATAAAAGAGGAATCCATTTTTTCTTATTGTGTTTGAACACTTCTATATCAAGCTGTGTACAATCATTTCAATATGGTATCACTGTATCAGTAGATTTAGATGGAAATCTATGTAATAGTGTGCCACAGTCATGCAAGAAGCATATTGCACGAAAGTTTTCTCAATAAGGTAAGAGGTTGAATATGTTGAAAAAATGTTTAGAAATTTACCATGATCTTAGTTTGAACTTAGAAGGCTTGGTTCCGATGTGGTTTGATGCATTTTCAGCTCATTAAGGATTTTCTGGGTAGAGTTTACTTACCTGTTATGTGGGCATACACATGCTACTTTTTATTGTTGTAGGCGATCTCTAATTTTATTGTTTTTGAAATGTCTTTACTGCGTTCTCTCAATAGTATTTTTGGCATGCAACATTAGCTACAAGTTATGTAAGAAGATCACTGCAAGAGTGGCTCGGTTTTTGAGGAGGAGATGAAACCAAGAGAAAAATGCACTGGGTTAAATGGAAGGATCTTTCTATACCAAAGGTATGTGGTGGTATGGGTTTCAAAGATCTAGTACTCCTCAATAAAGCTATGTTAGTGAAGCAAGGGTGGCAATTGATTTGTATCCTGAATCATTGTGTGCTCGGGTCTTGAGAGTTAATATTATCATGAAGGTAATCTATTGGCGGCCGACAATAAGAGGAATGCTTCTCATACTTGGAGAGCGATCTTGTATGGTCCATGAAGTTCCAAACCTGGGCCTAGTTAAACACATTGGAGATGGTTCTAGCACGAGAATCTGGGATGATCGTTGTATACCTTCAAACCCAGGTTTAAAACCAATTGTAAGGCTTCCTTCATCGGATGTTACCCTTATGGAGGAATTGATGAACCCGGTGACGGGAGAATGGGATGAAGTAGTATTGGAAACAAATTTTGTGAGGATTCCAACTCGGCGCCTTGATGGAGACTTGTGGGGGTGGCATTTGGAAAGTAACGATATTTTTTTAGTCTGCTCTGCTTATAGGGTGCTTCTTAAAGCAAATACTACTATCAATCCAGTGATGAGCTCAAGAGGATCTGAACAAGTTTTTGGAAAGAGCTATGCAAGATGAGAGTGCATCCTAAGGTTCGTAATTTTTGGTGGAGGGTCATCAAGAAGTTTATTCCATGTCATCAGGTTCTAAAGGAAAGACAAATTGAGCAAATTTCGTTTTGCCAATCATGTGGGCAAGATGAGACTATTAGGCTCACACTGTTTGAATGTACATGGTGAAAGGGCATGTCTCTCTCTAATTGGTTTTGGTGTTTGCTACCTCTTGAGCATGCGTTGGTTTTCCCTTGAAGAGGAAAGGGTGATGCAGCAAAGTATCGTAAGTATTTCCCTCAGTTTTTGAGAACCAAGGTATCAATCCAGTAGGAGACTACACGCAAATCCCTCGTACCTGCACAAACAAATAAGAACCTTGCAACCAACGCGATAAAGGGGTTGTCAATCCCTTCACGGCCACTTGCAAAAGTGAGATCTGATAGAGATAATAAGATAAGTATTTTTGGTATTTTTATGGTATAGATTGGAAAAGTAAAGATTGAAAAATAAAGGAGACAGAAATAGCTAGTTGACAGGAGATTAATATGATGGAAGCTAGATCCGGGGGACCATAGGTTTCAGTAGTGGCTTCTCTCAAGATAGCATAATTTACGGTGGGTGAACAAATTACTGTCGAGCAATTGATAGAAAAGCGCGTAGTTATGAGAATATCTAGGCATGATCATGTATACAGGCATCACGTCCGTTACAAGTAGATCGAAACGATTCTGCATCCACTACTATTACTCCACACATCGACCGTTATCCAGCATGCATCTAGAGTATTAAGTTCATAAGAACAGAGTAACGCATTAAGAAAGATGACATGATGTAGAGGGATGAACTCAAGCAATATGATATAAACCCCATCTTTTTATCCTCGATGGCAACAATACAATACATGCCTTGCTGCCCCTGTTGTCACTGGGAAAGGACACCGCAAGATTGAACCTAAAGCTAAGCACTTCTCCCATTGCAAGAAAGATCAATCTAGTAGGCCAAACCAAACTAATAATTCGAAGAGACTTGCAAAGATATCAAATCATGCATATAAGAATTCAGAGAAGAACCAAATATTGTTCATAGATAATCTTGATCATAAACCCACAATTCATCGGATCTCGACAAACACACCGCAAAAAGTATTACATCGAATAGATCTCCAAGGAGATCGAGGAGAACTTTGTATTGAGATCCAAAGAGAGAGAAGAAGCCATCTAGCTAATAACTATGGACCCAAAGGTCTGTGGTAAACTACTTACACATCATCGGAGAGGCTATGGTGTTGATGTAGAAGCCCTCCGTGATCGATTCCCCCTCCGGCGGAGCGCCGGAAAAGGCCCCAAGATGGGATCTCACGGGTACAGAAGGTTGCGATGGTGGAAATAGGGTTTCGTGGTGCTCCTGGATGTTTTCGGGGTATAAGAGTATATATAGGCGAAGGAAGTAGGTCGGTGGAGCCACGAGGGGCCCACGAGGGTGGGGGGCGCGCCTACCCCCCTGGGTGCGCCCTCCTACCTCGTGGCCGCCTCGTTGCTTCCTTGACGTCCACTCCAAGTCTCATGGATTGTGTTTGTTCCAAAAACGATTCTCCCGAAGGTTTCATTCCATTTGGACTCCGTTTGGTATTCCTTTTCTGCGAAACACTGAAATAGATAAAAAACAGCAATTTGCACTGGGCCTCCGGTTAGTAGGTTAGTCCCAAAAATAATATAAAAGTGCATATAAAATCCCATTAAACATCCAAAACAGATAATATAATACCATGGAACAATAAAAAATTATAGATACGTTGGAGACGTATCAAGCATCCCCAAGCTTAATTCCTGCTCGTCCTCGAGTAGGTAAATGATAAAAACAGAATTTTTGATGTGGAATGCTACCTAGCATAATTCTCAATGTAATTTTCTTTATTGTGGCATGAATGTTCAAATCCGAAAGATTCTAGACAAAAGTGTAATATTGACATAAAAATAATAATACTTCAAGCACACTAACAAAGCGATTATGTCTTCTCAAAATAACATGGCCAAAGAAAGTTATCCCTACAAAATCATATAGTCTGGCTATGCTCTATCTTCATCACACAAAATATTTAAATCATGCACAACCCCGGTTTCAGCCAAGCAATTGTTTCATACTTTAGTATTCTCAAACTTTTTCAATCTTCACGCAATACATGAGTGTGAGCCATGGACATAGCACTATAGGTGGAATAGAATGGTGGTTGTGGAGAAGACAAAAAGGAGAAGATAGTCTCACATCAACTAGGTGTTGGGGAACGTAGCAGAAATTCAAAATTTTCTACGCATCACCAAGATCAATCTATGGAGTAATCTAGCAACGAAGGGAAGGGGAGTGCATCTACATACCATTGTAGATCGCTAAGCGGAAGCGTTGCAAGAACGTGGATGAAGGAGTCGTACTCGTAGCGATTCAGATCGCAGTTGATTCCGATCTAAGCGCCGAACCACGGCGCCTCCGCGTTCAACACACGTGCAGCCCGGTGACGTCTCCCACGCCTTGATCCAGCAAGGAGAGAGGGAGAGGTTGGGGAAGACTCCGTCCAGCAGCAGCACGACGGCGTGGTGGTGATGGAGGAGCGTGGCACTCTAGCAGGGCTTCGCCAAGCACTGCGAGAGACGAGGAGGGAGAGGGGTAGGGCTGCGCCAAAGAGAGAGATCAAATCATCTGTTGGGCAGCCCTCATACCTCAAGTATATATAGGGGAAGAGGAGGGGCTGCGCCCCCACCTAGGGTTCCCTCCCTGGGGTTGGCAGCAGCCCCTAGATCCCATCTGGGTGGCGGCCAAGGGGGACAGAGGGGGGCGCACCTAGGGTGGGCCTTAGGGCCCATCTGCTCCTAGGGTTTGCCCCCTCTCCTCTTGAGGGCGCCTTGGGCCTTGGTGGGAGGCGCCCCAGCCCACCTAGGGGCTGGTCCCTTCCCACTATTGGCCCACGTAGGCCTCTGGGGCTGGTGGCCCCTCCCGGTGGACCCCCGGACCCTTCCGGTGGTCCCGGTACATTACCGGTGACGCCCGAAACTCTTCCGGTGGCCAAAACGGGACTTCCCATATATAAATCTTTACCTCCGCACCATCCCGGAACTCCTCGTGACATCCGGGATCTCATCCGGGACTCCTAACAACATTCGGTAACCACGTATATCTATTCCCTATAAACCTAGCGTCATCGAACCTTAAGTGTGTAGACCCTACGGGTTCGGGAACCATGCAGACATGACCGAGACGTTCTCCGGCCAATAACCAACAGCGGGGTCTGGATACCCATGTTGGCTCCCACATGTTCCACGATGATCTCATCGGATGAACCACGATGTCGGGGATTCAATCAATCCCGTATACAATTCCCTTTGTCTATCGGTATGTTACTTGCCCGAGATTCGATCGTCGGTATCCCGATACCTTGTTCAATCTCGTTACTGGCAAGTCTCTTTACTCGTTCCGTAACACATCATCCCGTGATCAACTCCTTGGTCACATTGTGCACATTATGATGATGTCCTACCGAGTGGGCCCAGATATACCTCTCTGTTACACGGAGTGACAAATCCCAGTCTCGATTCGTGCCAACCCAACACACACTTTCGGAGATACCTGTAGTGCACCTTTATAGCCACCCAGTTACGTTGTGACGTTTGGTACACCCAAAGCATTCCTACGGTATCCGGGAGTTGCACAATCTCATGGTCTAAGGAAATGATACTTGACATTAGAAAAGCTCTTAGCAAACGAACTACACGATCTTGTGCTAGGCTTAGGATTGGGTCTTGTCCATCACATCATTCTCCTAATGATGTGATCCCGTTATCAACGACATCCAATGTCCATGGTCAGGAAACCGTAACCATCTATTGATCAACGAGCTAGTCAACTAGAGGCTTACTAGGGACATGGTGTTGTCTATGTATCCACACATGTATCTGAGTTTCCTATCAATACAATTTTAGCATGGATAATAAACGATTATCATGAACAAGGAAATATAATAATAACCAATTTATTATTGCCTCTAGGGCATATTTCTAACAGTCTCCCACTTGGACTAGAGTCAATAATCTAGTTCACATCGCAATGTGATTAATACCCAGGAGTTTACTAGAGCAATAATCTAGTTCACATCACCATGTGATTGTAATGAATCCAACACCCATGGGGTTTGTTCATATCTCGCTTTTGAGAGAGGTTATTAGTCAACGGGTCTGAACCTTTCAGATCCGTGTGTGCTTTACGAATATCTATGTCATCTTGTAGATGCAGCTACCACGCGCTACTTGGAGCTATTCCAAATAACTGCTCTACTATACGAATCCGGTTTACTACTCAGAGTCATCCGGATTAGTGTCAAAGTTTGCATCGACGTAACCCTTTACGACGAACTCCTTTTCACCTCCATAATCGAGAAAATTCCTTAGTCCACTAGATACTAAGGATAAGTTCGACCGCTGTCATGTGATCCATTCCCGGATCACTATTGTACCCCTTGACTAACTCATGGCAAGGCACACTTCATGTGCGGTACACAACATAGCATACTGTAGAGCCTACGTCGAAAGCATAGGGGACGACCTTCGTCCTTTCTTTCTCTTCTGCTATGGTCAGGTCTTGAGTCTTACTCAATACTCACACCTTGTAACACAGCCAAGAACTCCTTCTTTGCTGATCTATTTTGAACTCCTTCAAAATCTTGTCACGGTATGTATTCATTTGAAAGTACTATTAAGCGGTTTTTGATCTATCCTTATAAATCCTGATGCTCAATGTTCAAGTAGCTTAATCCAGCTTTTCCATTGAAAAACACTTTTCAAATAACCCTGTATGCTTTCCAGAAATTCTACATCATTTCTGATCAACAATATGTTAACAACATATACTCATCAAAAATTCTATAGTGCTCCCACTCACTTCTTTGGAAATACAAGTTTCTCATAAACTTTGTATAAACCCAAAATCTTTGATCATCTCATCAAAGGGTACATTCCAACTCCGAGATGCTTACTCCAGTCCTTAGAAGGATTGCTGGAGCTTTGCATACTTGTTAGCATCTTTCAGGATTGACAAAACCTTCTGGTTGTATCACATACAACCTTTCCTCAAGAAAATCGTCGAGGAAACAATGTTTTGACATCCTATCTGCAAGATTTCATAAATAATGCAGTAATTGCTAATATAATTCCAACAGACTCTTAGCATCGCTAAGAGTGAGAAAATCTCATCGTAGTCAACTCCTTGAACTTGTCGGAAAACATCTTAACGACAAGCCGAGCTTTCTTAATGGTGACACTTACCATCATTGTCTGTCTTCCTTTTAAAATCCATCTTCACCCAACAGCCTTACGACCATCAAGTATTTCTTCCAAAGTCTATACTTTGCTTTTATACATAAATCCTCTCTCGGATTTTATGGCCTCGAGCCATTCGTCGGAATCCGGGCCCACCATCGCTTATCCATAGCTCGTAGGTTCATTGTTGTCTAGCAACATGACTTCCAAGACAGGATTACGTACCACTCAAAGTAGTACGCATCCTTATCGACCTACGAGGTTTGGTAGTGACTTGATCCGAAGTTTCATGATCACTATCATAAGCTTCCACTTCAATTGGTGTAGGTGCCACAGGAACAACCTCCTGTGCCCTGCTACACACTAGTTGAAGTCATGGTTCAATAACCTCATCAAGTCTCCACCATCCTCCCACTCAATTCTTTCGAGAGAAACTTTTTCTCGAGAAAGGACCTGTTTACTTCCAGATCTGAAACAGGAGGTATACCCAACTGTTTTGGGTATTCTATGAAGATGCATTTATCCGCTTTGGGTTCGAGCTTATCAGCCTGAAACTTTTTCACATAAGCATCGCAGCCCCAAACTTTTAAGAAACGACAACTTAGGTTTCTCTAAACGGTGTCCTCTCAACGGAATTGCGTGGTGCCCTATTTAAAGTGAATGCGGTTGTCTCTAATGCCTAACCCATAAACGATAGTGGTAAAGAGACATCATGGTATGCACCATATCCAATAGGGTGCAGTTATGATGTTCGGACACACCATCACATTGTGGTGTTCCAGGCGGTATTAATTGTGAAACACTTTCCACAATGTCTTAATTGTGTGCCAAACTCGTAACTCAGATATCTCTATGATCACATCATAGACATTTTATCCTCTTGTCACGACGATCTTCAACTTCACTCTGAAATTACTTGAACCTTTCAATAATTCAGACTTGTGTTTCATCAAGTAAATATTCTCAGCTTCTACTTAAATCATCTGTGAAGTAAGAACATATCGATATCCACTGCGTGCCTCAGCACTCATTGGACTGCACACATCAAATGTATTACTTCCAACAAGTTGCTCTCTTGTTCCATCTTACTGAAAACGAGGCCTTTCAGTCATCTTGCCCATGTGGTATGATTTGCATGTCTCAAGTGATTCAAAATCAAGTGAGTCCAAAGGATCCATCTGCATGGAGTTTCTTCATGCATATATACCAATAGACATGGTTCGCATGTCTAAATCTTTTCAAAAACGGGTGAGTCCAAAGATCCATCTAGATGGAGCTTCTTCATGCGTTCTATACCAATATGACTCAAATGGCAGTGCCACAAGTATGTGGTACTATCATTACTATTTTATATCTTTTGGCACGAACATGTGTATCACTGCGATCGAGATTCATTTTAGGTGCAAGACCATTGAAGGTATTATTCAAATAAACAGAGTAACCATTATTATCCTTAAATGAATAACCGTATTGCGATAAACATAATCCAATCATGTTTGTGCTCAACGCAAACACCAAATAACAATTATTTAGGTTTAACACCAATCTCGATGGTAGAGGGAGCATGCGACGCTTGATCACATCAACCTTGGAAACACTTCCAACACATATCGTCATCTCACCTTTAGCTAGTCTCCGTTTATTCCGCAGCTTTTATTTCGAGTTACGACCACTTAGCAACCGAACCGGTATCTAATACCCTGGTGCTGCTAGGAGTACTAGTAAAGTACACATTCATATAATGTATATCCAATATACTTCTTTCGACCTTGCCTGCCTTCTCATCTACCAAGTATCTAGGGTAGTTTTGCTTCAGTGACCGTTCCCCTCATTACAGAAGCACTTAGTCTCGGGTTTGGGTTCAACCTTGGGATTCTTCACTAGAGCAGCAAATGATTTGCTGTTTCATGAAGTATCCCTTTTTTCCCTTGCCCTTCTAGAAACTAGTGGTTTCACTAACCATCAACAATTGATGCTCCTATTTGATTTCTACTTTCGCGGTGTCAAACATCGCGAATAGCTCAAGGATCATCATATCTATCCCTGATATGTTATAGTTCATCACGAAGCTCTAATAGCTTGGTGGCAGTGACTATGGAGAACCATCACTATCTCATCTGGAAGATTAACTCCCACTCGATTCAAGTGATTGTAGTACTCAGACAATCTGAGCACATGCTCAACGATTGAGCTTTTCTCCCTTAGTTTGCAGGCTTAAAAAACTTGTCAGAGGTCTCATACCTCTTGACGTGGGCATTAGTCTGAAATCCCAATTTCAGTCTTTGGAACATCTCATATATTCCGCGACGTTTCAAAAATGTCTTCGGTGCCTCAATTCTAAACCGTTTAACATTACGCACTGAACTATCACGTAGTCATCAAAACGTGTATGTCAGATGTTTCGTAACATCTACAGACGACGCTCGAGGTTCAGCACACCGAGCGGTGCATTAAGGACATAAGCCTTCTGTGCAGCAATGAGGACAATCCTCAGTTTACGGACCCAGTCCGCATAATTGCTACTATCAACTTTCAACTAAATTTTCTCTAGGAACATATCTTAGTAGAACTAAAGCGTAAGCTATGACATAATTTGCAAAGACCTTTTTGACTATGTTCATGATAATTAAGTTCATCTGATTATTTAATGAACTCCCACTCAGATAGACATCCCTCTAGTCATCTAAGTGATACATGATCCGAGTCAAACTAGGCCATGTCCGATCATCACGTGAGACGGACTAGTCATTATCGGTGAACATCTCCATGTTGATCGCATCTACTATACGACTCATGTTCGACCTTTCGATCTCTTGTGTTCCGAGGCCATGTCTGTACATGCCAGGCTCGTCAAGTCAACCTAAGTGTTTCGCATGTGTTCCGAGGCCATGTTTGTACATGCTAGGCTCGTCAACACCCGTTGTATTCGAACGTTAGAATCTATCACACCCGATCATCACGTGGTGCTTCGAAACAACGAACCTTCGCAACGGTGCACAGTTAGGGGGAACACGTCTCTTGAAATTTTAGTGAGGGATCATCTTATTTATGCTACCTTCGTTCTAAGCAAATAAGATGTAAACATGACTAACATCACATGCAAATCATAAAGTGACGTGATATGGCCAATATCATCTTGCGCCTTTGATCTCCATCTTCGAGGCACGGCATGATCACCTTCGTCACCGGCATGACACCATGATCTCCATCATCGTGTCTTCATGAAGTTGTCTCGCCAACTATTACTTCTACTACTATGGCTAACGGTTAGCAATAAAGTAAAGTAATTACATGGCGTTTTCATTGACACGCAGGTCATACAATAAATTAAGACAACTCCTATGGCTCCTGCCGGTTGTCATACTCATCGACATGCAAGTCGTGATTCTTATTACAAGAACATGATCAATCTCATACATCACATATATCATTCATCATATCCTTTTGGCCATATCACATCACATAGCATACCCTGCAAAAACAAGTTAGACGTCCTCTAATTGTTGTTGCATGTTTTATGTGGCTGCTATGGGTTTCTGGCAAGAACGTTTCATACCTACGCAAGAGCCACAACGTGATATGCCAATTTCTATTTACCCTTCATAAGGACCCTTTTCATCGAATCCGATCCGACTAAAGTGGGAGAGACAAACACCCGCTAGCCACCTTATGCAACTAGTGCATGTCAGTCGGTGGAACCTGTCTCACGTAAGAGTACGTGTAAGGTCGGTCCGGGCCGCTTCATCCCACGATGCCGCCGAATCTAGATAAGGCTAGTAACGGCAAGTAAATTGACAAAATCAACGCCCACAACTACTTTGTGTTCTACTCGTGCATAGAAACTACGCATAGACCTAGTTCATGATGCCACTGTTGGGGAACATAGCAGAAATTCAAAATTTTCTACGCATCACCAAGATCAATCTATGGAGTAATCTAGCAACGAAGGGAAGGGGAGTGTATCTACATACCATTGTAGATCGCTAAGCGGAAGCGTTGCAAAAATGCGGATGAAGGAGTCGTACTCATAGCGATTCAGATCGCGGTTGATTCCGATCTAAGCGCCGAACCACGGCGCCTCCGCGTTCAACACACGTGCAGCCCGGTGACGTCTCCCACGCCTTGATCCAGCAAGGAGAGAGGGAGAGGTTGGGGAAGACTCTGTCCAGCAGCAGCACGATGGCGTGGTGGTGATGGAGGAGCGTGGCACTCTAGCAGGGCTTCGCCAAGCACTGTGAGAGACGAGGAGGGAGAGGGGTAGGGCTGCGCCAAAGAGAGAGATCAAATCATCTGTTGGGCAGCCCTCATACCTCAAGTATATATAGGGGAAGAGGAGGGGCTGCGCCCCCACCTAGGGTTCCCTCCCTGGGGTTGGCGGCAGCCCCCAGATCCCATCTGGGTGGCGGCCAAGGGGGAGATAGGGGGGCGCACCTAGGGTGGGCCTTAGGGCCCATCTGCTCCTAGGGTTTGCCCCCTCTCCTCTTGAGGGCGCCTTGGGCCTTGGTGGGAGGCGCCCCAGCCCACCTAGGGGCTGGTCCCTTCCCACTATTGGCCCACGTAGGCCTCTGGGGCTGGTGGCCCCTCCCGGTGGACCCCCGGACCCTTCCGGTGGTCCCGGTACATTACCGGTGACGCCCGAAACTCTTCCGGTGGCCAAAACGGGACTTCCCATATATAAATCTTTACCTCCGGACAATTCCGGAACTCCTCGTGACGTCCAGGATCTCATCCGGGACTCCGAACAACATTCGGTAACCACGTATATCTATTCCCTATAACCCTAGTGTCATCGAACCTTAAGTGTGTAGACCCTACGGGTTCGGGAACCATGCAGACATGACCGAGACGTTCTCCGGCCAATAACCAACAGCGGGGTCTGGATACCCATGTTGGCTCCCACATGTTCCATGATGATCTCATCGGATGAACCACGATGTCGGGGATTCAATCAATCCCGTATACAATTCCCTTTGTCTATCGGTATGTTACTTGTCCGAGATTCGATCGTCGGTATCCCGATACCTTGTTCAATCTCGTTACCGGCAAGTCTCTTTACTCGTTCCGTAACACATCATCCCGTGATCAACTCCTTGGTCACATTGTGCACATTATGATGATGTCCTATCGAGTGGGCCCAGAGATACCTCTCCATTTACACGGAGTGACAAATCCCAGTCTCGATTCTTGCCAACCCAACAGACACTTTCGGAGATACCTGTAGTGCACCTTTATAGCCACCCAGTTACGTTGTGACGTTTGGTACACCCAAAGCATTCCTACGGTATCCGGGAGTTGCACAATCTCATGGTCTAAGGAAATGATACTTGACATTAGAAAAGCTCTTAGCAAACGAACTACACGATCTTGTGCTAGGCTTAGGATTGGGTCTTGTCCATCACATCATTCTCCTAATGATGTGATCCCGTTATCAACGACATCCAATGTCCATGGTCAGGAAACCGTAACCATCTATTGATCAACGAGCTAGTCAACTAGAGGCTTACTAGGGACATGGTGTTGTCTATGTATCCACACATGTATCTGAGTTTCCTATCAATACAATTTTAGCATGGATAATAAACGATTATCATGAACAAGGAAATATAATAATAACCAATTTATTATTGCCTCTAGGGCATATTTCTAACACTAGGCGTATCAACGGGCTATGGAGATGCCCATCAATAGATATCAATGTGAGTGAGTAGGGATTGCCATGCAATGGATGCACTAGAGCTATAAGTGTATGAAAGCTCAACAAAAGAAACTAAGTGGGTGTGCATCCAACTTGCTTGCTCACGAAGACATAGGGCAATTTGAGGAAGCCCATCATTGGAATATACAAGCCAAGTTCTATAATGAAAAATTCCCACTAGTGTATGAAAGTGATAACATAGGAGACTCTCTATCATGAAGATCATGGTGCTACTTTGAAGCACAAGTGTGGTAAAAGGATAGTAACATTGTCCCTTCTCTCTTTTTCTCTCATTTTTTGGTGAGCTTCTTTGGCCTCTTTTTTATTTGGGCTTCTTTGGCCTCTTTTATTTTTCATAAAGTCCGGAGACCCATCCCAACGTGAGGGAATCATTGCTTCCATCATCCTTTCCTCACATGGGACAATGCTCTAATATTGATGGTCATCACACTTTATTTACTTACAACTCAATATTACAACTCAATATCTAGAACAAAGATATGACTCTATATGAATGCCTCCGACGGTGTACCGGGGTATGCAATGAATCAAGAGTGACATGTATGAAAGAATTATAAAGGTGGCTTTGCCACAAATACGATGTTAACTACATGATCATACAAATCAATATGACAATGATGGAGCGTGTCATAATAAACGGAACTGTGGAAAGTTGCATGGCAATATATCTCGGAATGGCTATGGAAATGCCATAATAGGTAGGTATGGTGGCTGTTTTTAGGAAGGTATATGGTGGGTGTATGATACCGGCGAATGTTGCGCGGCACAAGAGAGGCTAGCAACGGTGGAAGGGTGAGAGTGCGTATAATCCATGGACTCAACATTAGTCATAAAGAACTCACATACTTATTGCAAAAATCTACAAGTCATCAAAAAAAAGTACTACACGCATGCTCCTAGGGGAAGGGTTGGTAGGAGTTAACCATCGCGCGATCCCGACCTCCACACATAAGGAAGACAATCAATAAATAAATCATGCTCCAACTTCATCACATAACGGTTCACCATACGTGCATGCTACGGGAATCACAAACTTCAACACAAGTATCTCTCAAATTCACAATTACTCCATTAGCATGACTCTAATATCACCATCCTCATATCTCAAAACAATCATCAAGCATCAAACTTCTCATCGTATTCAATGCACTTTATATGATAGTTTTTATTATACCTATCTTGGATGCTCATCACTTTAGGACTAAAATTTTAACCAAAGCAAATTACCATGCTGTTCTTCAAGACTCTCAAAATAATATAAGTGAAGTATGAGAGATCAATAATTTCTATAAAATAAAACCACCACCGTGCTCTAAAAAGATATAAGTGAAGCACTAGAGCAAAATTATCTAGCTCAAAAGATATAAGTGAAGCACATAGAGTATTCTAATAAATTCCGATTCATGTGTGTCTCTCCCAAAAGGTGTTTACAGCAAGGATGGTTGTGTTAAACTAAAAAGCAAAGACTCAAATCATACAAGACGCTTCAAGCAAAACACATATCATGTGGTGAATAAACATATAGCCTCAAGTAAAGTTACCGATAGACGAAGACGAAAGAGGGGATGCCTTCCGGGGCATCCCCCAGCTTAGGCTTTTGGTTGCCCTTGAATTTTACCCTGGGGTGCCTTGGGCATCCCCAAGCTTAGGCTCTTTCCACTCCTTATTCCAAAATCCATCAAATCTTTACCCAAAAACTTGAAAACTTCACAACACAAAACTCAACAGAAAATCTCGTGAGATCCGTTAGTATAAGAAAACAAACCACCACTTTAAGGTACTGTAATGAACTCATTCTTTATTTATATTGGTGTTAAAGCTACTGTATTCCAACTTCTCTATGGTTCATACCCGCCCCCCCCCCCCCCCGATACTAGCCATAGATTCATCAAAATAAGCAAACAACACACGAAAAACAGAATCTGTCAAAAACAAAACAGTCTGTAGCTATCTGTAACTTTCGAATATTTTTGGAACTCAAAAATTCTACCAAATTAGGAAGTCCTGGGTAATTTGTTGATTAATCTTCTGCAAAAAGAATCAACTGAAAAGCACGTTTGCATGATTTACGAAAACTAATCTCGTGCGCGCAAAAGTTTCTGTTTTTCAGCAAGATCAAATTAACTATCACCATAGGTTATCCTAAAGGTTCTACTTGGCACAAACACTAACTAAAACACAAAACCACATCTAACCAGAGGCTAGATGAATTATTTATTACTAAACAGGAACAAAAAGCAAAGACCAAAAATAAAATTGGGTTGCCCCCAACAAGCGCTATCGTTTAACGCCCCTAGCTAGGCATTGCTAATTTTAATAATGCTCACATCAAAGACAAGAATTAAAGCACAAAGAGAGCATCATAGAACACGTGATAAACACATCTAAGTCTAACATACTTCCTATGCATAGGCATTTTATAAGCAAACAAATTATCATAGCAAGCAAAAATTAGCATATGCAAGGAAGAAGAAAGAGACGATAGCAATCTCAACATGACGAGAGGTAATTTAGTAAGATGAAAATTTCTACAACTATATTTTACTCTCTCATAATAATTACATGTAGGATCATAAGAAAATTCAACAATATAGCTATCACATAACATATTCTCAACACGATCCACATGCATGCAAAGTTGACACTCTTCCAAAATAGTGGGATTAACATTAACTAAAGTCATGACCTCTCCAAACCCACTTTTATCAAAAATACCATAAGATTGAACATTCTCCAAATATGTGGGATCTAAAGTTGAAACTCTTCCAAACCCACTTTCAATATTATTGCAAACACTATTATCAATCTCATATTCATCATGGGGCTTAAATAGATTTTCAAAATCATAAGAAGAATCACCCCAATCATGATCATTGCAACAAGTAGTAGACATAGCAAAACTAGCATCCCCAAGCTTAGAGTTTTGCATATTATTAGCACAACTAACATCAAGAGAATTTATAGTAAAATCATTGCAATCATGCTTTTTATTCAAGGGGCTGTCGTGAATCTCTTCATAAATTTCTTCAACACAATTTTCAGATTCACGAATTTCAAGCAAAACCTCATAACGATAATCTAGTGCACTCAAATCACTAGAAATTGGCGCATCATAATTGGATCTCTTAAAAAGATTAGCAAGGGGATGAGGATCCATAAACTTTTAGCAAGCGAAGATGCAAGCAAAAAGAAGGCACATGGTAACACAAGATCGAACGGAAGGAGGGCGAAGAAAAGGCAAAGGCAAAGTTTTTTGAAAATCGTTTTAGAAGTGGGGCAGAGGAAAATGAGAGGAGAATGGCAAATAATGTAATGCGAGGGATAAGAGTTTGTGATGGGTACTCGGTATGTCTTGACTTGTGCGTAGATCTCCCCAGCAACGGCGCCAGAAATCCTTCTTGCTACCTCTTGAGCATGTGTTGGTTTTCCCTTGAAGAGGAAAGGGTGATGCAGCAAAGTAGCTTAAGTATTTCCCTCAGTTTTTGAGAACCAAGGTATCAATCCAGTAGGAGACTACACGCAAATCCCTCGTACCTGCACAAACAAATAAGAACCTTGCAACCAACGCGATAAAGGGGTTGTCAATCCCTTCACGGCCACTTGCAAAAGTGAGATCTGATAGAGATAATAAGATAAATATTTTTGGTATTTTTATGGTATAGATTGGAAAAGTCACTAGTGCAGAACTGGGCTTTAGCGCCGGTTCGTAAGGGCCTTTAGTGCCGGTTCCACAACCGGCACTAAAAGAGTGGGGACTAAAGCCCCCCCCCTACTACCGGTTCGTCACGAACCGACGCTTAAGTGCCACCACGTGGCACGAGCCAGGCCAGGGTGCGGGTAGACGTTATGCATATATATACAAATAGAATTTCTCGTAGAACCGATCATATATATATATATATATATATATATATATATATATATATATACACATATCATCCAATGTCTCGCACCACCATATTCACACATACACATGCATGTACGTATATATATATACAATTTGGTATATACAATTTCTCCTACATGGAGGCATTAGTGCGGTAGCGGGTAATGGAATTCTCCTCTAGGATCTATGACTTGGTCGAGCAAAAATCCCGCTATTTCCTCTGCAATTGCTCGTATGCGATCCATTGGTAGGAGCTTCTGCCACACCTCATTGAACTATTAAGAAGGAGATCAATATGCATGTATTAGTTGTGTGACTAGATATCGATAATGATGTAAAAATTATGTATAGTGTGTTCTGGCAAACGTACCCATATCTGTCTATCAGATGTGCTCCTTTCGGACGTCATCATGCGAATGTTCTTGCAAACGTAGTATGCACATAAATCATTCCCCGGCTCCTGCTTCATGGCCTGTACGAGAATAGAGTTCAATCAGATAATAATTAATCAAGCCCGATAATTAATGTTATTGAAACTATATAATTAAATAGATTGCATGGTAGCTAGCTAGCTAGCTATAGTACTATTTAATTAATTACCGTGGGTCGATACCAATACAGTTTATCTCTGAACGGGCCTGGAACGTCTTCGATGAACTTTTGCCAAGCCCTGCCGGCCCGCCGGCAAAGAAAATGAATAAAGGAGTTATTAATTAGTTGATATCAGGACATATATATATAATGAGATTGAAATTACCTGTTGACTATCCCCTTCACGATTGAGTACTCTTTAGGTTTTTTAAGCAGTGAGTCCAGTACTTCAACTTTTCCTTCTTTAACTTTAATTACTACCAAGATCCAGTGGAACCTGCATGCGCACTTTAATGTCTACCAAGATCCAGTGGTATCTAGCTAGCTAGTAACAAAAACAGAATTTGTAGTACAAGACAGTGTGGACTCACTGGAAGTTGTAAGGAAGTAGTATATCTGCATTGGTATTGAGGCGCTTCAAGAACTCTAGCATGTTATTCTCTACTTCTTGTTTATAATGTTCATATGACCATGTCTCTTCATTAATGGTATTTGGGTCGATGAACCCAATGCCATGGCGTCCAGCTTTTCTCATTTCGGACATCTTCATCCTACATAATACCACAGAAAAGAATACAGTGAGGATAATTACAGGCAATGATCAACGAGAGCACTACAGCTAGCTTGAGACTTAAATTACAGAAAGAAACCACTTACAGACAATAGCAACTGACGATAGATTTGTCGAGTGCGTCATAATTGAATAACTGAAACAGTTCTATATACTCAATAGACAGAGCTAGCTTATGGAAGTATTCCTCTTCCTTGACTTTCACCATGAGGGACTGTAGATTGTGGGTCTTGCAAATTTCCATGTACCATTGACGCAATTCATACATTCTCGTTGGGAGGTTCTTGACCTCCTCGGGCTTGACCAAAGGTTCGTCGCGGACATATTTCCGTTGTATTTCCTCCTCTCTAAGCGGAGACATGGGCTCGATCTCGAGGAATTGTCCAATAGTCATACCGAGCATTTCAGCCTGCATTATATGCTCCTCGGTTATTACCAGATCGCCCAGCTGGGGAATGTTAACGGTTTGCCCACATATATATAGGGCGTCGGTACTCTTATGTGTTGTTGGCACAACAAGCGGGGGGGTCGATTGCGTCGCCTGTTCTCCCAGCTGGGGAACGGTTTTCCCGCATTTTTTGTCAGCTGCTTGGCTCGAGCTCGATATTGGGAGCCGTCATCTGCTTCATTCAGATCACCTGGCCTGTTAGGGCTGCGTATGATCTCGAACAGGGCCTCTTCTCCCTCTCTGCCGGTATTGTCCGCCATAGCTTTTATTTAACTAATCCAGAAGAAATATAAACCAATTTAGTATTCAAATTACAATGCATGGATGCAATCAATAAGGAAAAACTGAATCATATAGAACATAATATGCATCGTCTCGAATAATATATAATCTCGAATACATCGTCTCGAATAATATATAATCTCGAATACATCGTCTCGAATAATATATAATCTCGAATATTATATATCGAATACATCACTGGCTAGGTAGCTAATAAAGATCGAATACTACAGAAGAATCTAGGCCACTCGCGGTTCCTGGGGCGTGGGCGGTGGACACCCAGAGAGAAGGAACCATCACAGGATCATATCTCCGGTCATCTCCCCAAAGAACCTGCCAGGTATTGGAGAACCTGACGTCCATAGCAGCCATGTAGCGATGGACGTGCTCGTCCTCCTCCCTGACACAGCGACGCACCACCTCCGGCGGGGCCGGCTCCCTCTGCACCGAATGTGGCCCACGCGAACGCCACCAAAGGAGATCAGGGTCGACGACGGGACCCGAGGCCGGGTTCCTCACTAAGCGGCGCGCCCCTCCAGGTAGCACCTCCCAGTGCAAGCCCGGCGGAGCCCACTCCCGGACATGGGTCAGCCGGACGTCGTCGCAAACGGGTCGACAGCGAGGATGCGGGCCGGGCATCGTCGAGAACAAATACTATATGCCCACAAAAAGTAACATTTTTTAAATGATTGGATTGTGACTTATATGCAAATTCTAAATTTCTATAACTAAAATTATAAGAAACTAAAAACTAACATTTCTATAACAATTTGAAATTAATCTAATTCATCTAGCTATAACCAACATTTATAACATTTATAACATTTCTATATACTATTTGACATTAATATAATCTAATTAATTAATTCATCTAAAACATTTGTATATGTAGCGACCCGACCTCAAACGGTCAAGTCTCTGTGCTTCAGTGTCATCTCTGGATTGGTAATGCTGACACACACAGTACTCGAAGAATTTATAACAGAGTAGCAATCACACACTTATTACATCGAATGTCTCAAAAGAGAACTTATTACAATAAATATGGCTTAAGGCCATCTAATACGATAATAGCGGAAGGCTTGGAAGATAAAGTGAGTCCATCAACTCCAACGACATAGCTGAGCTGCACGACAACGACCTAACGAACCTTACTCCTTGTCTGAGAAGTCTGCAACATGATACGTTGCAGCCCGGAAACGGGTCAGCACATGGAATATGCTGGCAATATAACACAGTAGAGCAAGTACAGAATAATGCTATCACTACATGCATATTTGGCTGGTGGAAAGCTCTATGGTTATAGTTTTGCGAAAAGCCAATTTTCCCCTACAACAAAGGAATAAGTTTTATTTTAACTATCATGGTAGTTGAAACATCATTGAGAAGGTTCCTCCAACTCAATCCCAATTAGAAGTAATTATCAACCCAACAATGTTAAATTAGAGTGATTTGATACTTAGGATAATCCAAGTACTAGATACTCAAGATGTCCATAACCGGGGACACGGCTAACCATGATTAGATTGTACACTCTGCAGAGGTTTGCGCACTTTTCCCCACACGATTCGATCGCCTACGTTGGATTTCTCGCACTACATGGTGTTTGAGAAACGGATGACCGAGACACTGTCTTTCAGAAACATTAACTCTTTACTCCGGGTAGACCATACCAACCTACATCCCTGTACCTGCTGATCCACCTCTTCAAGAGCTCATGCAACTTACTCAACTATGCTAGAGCCCATAATAGCATGTGGCTGCACACGGAAGTTTCTAGCTTGAAAATATCTCAGTTCCCTTTGAGCCTGGGTGGCGGACCTTAGGATGATCACACGGGTACTCCGGGATATCCTAGGACAACACTGGATTCTCCAGGTGCCCGACAAGCAATCCACCCAGATGTGTATTAAAGTTGCCACCTTAAGTTGTACCATTAATTAATCATCTCACATCTGTCATGGATTCACTCACCCAAGCCACGTCTACGAGCATAGCATAGCAATATAAGCAATACATAGAAGTAACTCCCAAGGGTTTGAATATAACAGGGCAATAGGTTCTACCTCATCAACTACTTCCCAATACCCACAAGTTAATCATATCCTAATCATGCAGTGTTTGAGGATTGGAGCTAATGCATAAAACTGGATATGAAAAGAGTATGATCAATGTGTTACTTGCCTTGCTGACGATCCGCAAAACCTAGGGACTCGTAGTAGCACGCTTCGCACTTCGGGAATTCTATCGCAAACAAACAATAGCATACATAAGCAATCAAGCAAAGAAGCACGAGTAAATCTCAAATAAGAAGAACTAACCAGAAAGTTCAACTTAAGAACTCTGGTTTGCAAAAAGAATCAAATCAAACGAAGCAACGGAACTCAAACTGTGAAAGAAACAAGACCCGTTTACTAATCTGGACTAAAGTCAACTTTTACAGTACCAAAATCTTGTTCAAGTTGATTAAACAAAAAGAGGGTTTCGAGATGAAGATCTAGGCGCTTGAATCGCCTGATTCCGATAAACGAGCGAAAAGATAAACTGAAATGAAAATCGGATCAGAACTCGCAATCGAAAAATAATCACGAAAAACCCGAGAAAAAGAAAAACTGACGAACAGGCTAACGAACGAACGTTCGTTGTCCGCGGCTAACGAGCGAAAACCGTTCGTTAAAACGAACGTACGGACGAACGTCCGCTAAATAACTAAACCGAGAAAATAAAATAAAACCGGTCTATTAAAAAAACGAACTAGGTTTTCTAAAAAAACCGGATCGGTTTTTCTAAAGAAAACCGGCGGCGGCGGCTACCTCGTCGGATCCGACAGGGCTCGGGGCTCCGGCGGGGCTGGGTGGCGTTGGCGCTAGGCGGCGACGCGGCAAGCGGCGGCGGCGGCGGCTGCTGCTGCGGCTTCGGGCGGCGGGCGATGGGCGGGACGGGGTGGTGGCGGCGGGGTGGGGCGGTATATAAAGGGGGACGGGGCGGGGTCGGCTTGGGGAAGGGGGCTCCGGGGCGGCGGCGGACTCCCGGACTCCGGCGGAGTCCGGTGCGGGCACGGGGCGCGCGGGGGAAGGCGGTGGCGGTGGGGTGGGCCGACCTGGCTCGGCTGGGCGTCGGCACAATCGGGCGCTGAAGTTTTTTTTTTAATAATTTCGCCAAAACTTAAATAAATCCTAGACAATAAAATAAAAATCTAAAAATTCCAAAACAAATTTTCACCGTCTAAATAAAATATTTAGAACAAGGTGAACATTTTCTTGGCCCTAAAATGCAACTTTGAAAAACGTGCAATTTTTCTAATGCAAATAAAACAGCAATAAACTCCGAATAAAACAAATATTTGATTTTAATATTTTCCCTGCAATACTTCATTTATTTTGGAGAAATCATATTATCTCCTCTCATATATTTTAATATGAAATATTTTCAGAGAGAAAAATAATTAAAACAAAATCCTCGTTTCAATATTTGATAGAATTCAAATATGAAAACAGAGAAATCCCCAACTCTCTCCGAGGGTCCTTGAGTTGCTTAGGATTTCGAGGATCGCGAAACGAAATGCAATAAAATATGATATGCAGGAATGATCTATGTATAACATTCCAAATTAGAAATTTGGGATGTTATAGTATAAAAAACAGAAAAAACAAAAAAAATAAAAACAGAATCATGTGTGTGCGTGTGTGTGTGTGTGCGCGCGCGTGTGCACCTACTGCGCCGGCGGCGCGGTGGCTTCGATTGGAGGGAGGAGAGGGGCCGGGGAGAGGGGCTCACAGCGTGGGCGACGGCGAGGCGACGGGACGGCGAGGCAGAGGGGACGGCGACGGGGACGGCGACGGGGGCGGCGACGAGGGGCGGCGACGGGGGCGGCGACGAGGGGCGGTGGCGACGGGGCAGAGGAGAAGAAGCAAAGGGAGAACGAACTGCCGAATTTTTTTGAAGTGTTTTCTTATATAGAACCCACCTTTAGTATCGGTTGGAGCCACCAACCGGTACTAAAGGTCTGTTTTGGCCAGTTGAAGCGGCGGGAAGCGCACATCCTTTAGTACCGGGTGGTGGCTACAACCGGTACTAAAGGCCCCCCTTTAGTACCGGTTGGAGCCACCACCCGGTACTAAAGGGTGTGCGCTGGCGCAGGTGCGGTGCGGGCAAGATTAGTCCCACCTCGCCCGGCGAAGGGCAGCCGCATTGGTTTATAAACCCAGCCGTGGGTGCTCCCTCAAACTCCTCTGTATAGCAGGCTTCTGGGCCTAACTATGGCACGCTGCCCTGTGAGCCTGCTGGCCCTTCTGGGCCTGAATTTGCACACCCGAGGTCTGGCAGGCCCACTGGGCAGCGCCCCAACAATTTTTATATAGTTTTTTGTTTTCCGCATTATTTATTTTCTTCTATTTATTTCTAAGTAATTTTTTATATATTTTTTTCTTTTCTACTTTATTTATTTTCTTCTATTTATTTCTCAGTAGTTTTTTTATTTTCTGCTTTATTTATTTTCTTGTATTTATTTTCTTCTATTTATCTCTAAACAAATCGGTGAATGACTGAAAAAGAGCAAATGATGTCAGAAAGGGTTGAAAATTGACGACGTTGCCTTGAATGCTGCATACTGAACGCAAATAAAGTCTGGAGTTCAAATATGTTTAAAAAAAATGAAGTAACCGTGTAACAGACGAGTTCTCGTCTGAAACCCTGATACTCCGAAAGAGATTGTGCACTTTGTACACGAAGTGCGTCCAGTTTTTGCCGTAACCCTCTCTACTCTTTTGCACATGGTATGTGGGTGAAATGATGATACCATGCCAAGTTTCAACATTTTCAGAGTTCATTTTGTAGTGATTTTCAATTTCACGGTCATTTAGCTCTCTAAACAAATCGGTAAATGACTGAAAAAGAGCAAATGATGTTAGAAAGGGTTGAAAATTGATGACGTCACTTTGAATGCTGCATACTGAACGCAAAAAAAGTCTGAAGTTCAAATATGTTTAAAAAATGAAGTAACCGTGTAACAGACGAGTTCTCGTCCGAAACCCTGATACTCCGAAAGAGATTGTCCAGTTTGTACACGAAGTGCGTCCAGTTTTTGCCGTAACCCTCTCTACTCTTTTGCACATGCTATGTGGGTGAAATGATGATACCATGCCAAGTTTCAACATTTTCAGAGTTCATTTTGTAGTGATTTTCAATTTCACGGTCATTTAGCTCTCTAAGCAAATCGGTAAATGACTGAAAAAGAGCAAATGATGTCAGAAAGGGTTGAAAATTCACGACGTCGCTTTGAATGTTGCATACTGAACACAAATAAAGTCTGGAGTTCAAATAAGTTTAAAAAAATGAAGTAACCGTGTAACAGACGAGTTATCGTCCGAAACCCTGATACTCCGAAAGAGATTATCTAGTTTGTACATGAAGTGTGTCCAATTTTTGCCGTAACCCTCTTTACTCTTTTGCACATGCTATGTGGGTGAAATGATGATACCATGCCAAGTTTCAACATTTTCAGAGTTCATTTTGTAGTGATTTTCAATTTCACGGTCATTTAGCTCTCTAAACAAATCGGTTAATGATTGAAAAAGAGCAAATGATGTCAGAAAGGGTTGAAAATTGACGACGTCGCTTTGAATGCTGCATACTGAACGCAAAAAAAGTCTGGAGTTCAAATAAGTTTAAAAAAATGAAGTAACCGTGTAACAGATGAGTTCTCGTCCGAAACCCTGATACTCCGAAAGAGATTGTCCAGTTTGTACACGAAGTGCGCCCAGTATTTGTCGTAACCCTCTCTACTCTTTTGCACTTGCTATGTGGGTGAAATGATTATACCATGCAAAGTTTCAACATTTTCAGAGTTCATTTTGTACTGATTTTCAATTTCACGGTCATTTAGCTCTCTAAACAAATCGGTTAATGACTGAAAACGAGCAAATGATGTTAGAAAGGGTTGAAAATTGACGACGTCGCTTTGAATGCTGCATACTGAACGCAAATAAAGTCTGGAGTTCAAATAAGTTTAAAAAATGAAGTAACCTTGTAACAGACGAGTTCTCGTCCGAAACCCTGATACTTCGAAAGAGATTGTCCATATTGTACACGAAGTGTGTCCAGTTTTTGCCGTAACCCTCTCTACTCTTTTGCACATGGTATGTGGGTGAAATGATGATTCAATGCCAAGTTTCAACATTTTCAAAGTTCATTTTGTAGTGATTTTCAATTTCACGGTCATTTAGCTCTCTAAACAAATCGGTAAATGAATGAAAAATAGAAAAATGGTGTCAGAACGTGTTGAAAATTGATGACTTCGCTATGAATGCTGCATACGGAACGCAAAAAAAGTCTGGAGTTCAAATAAGTTTAAAAAAATGAAGCGCCCGTGTAACAGATGCTAAGTCAGCAGAGAGTGAGGGGCGCCCGGAGGGGGAGGACCGGCGCGGGGGGATTGAGGGGGAGACCTAGTGAGTTGAGAGAGTGAGGGCGTAAACATGTAAAAATATACATAAAAAATACATTGATTATCAATGATCTTTTTGTGTACAATCTGAATTGTCAATATGAGTCCTCAACGGTTTAGAAACCGGCGAAGACTCATATTGCGACCACAAATTCTACACATATAGTTCAATGAAGACCAAGTGCTTGTGATAGTTTGAGAAGTAACATATTTAAGGTGGTAAAAATCTTGCTACAGGAGTGAGGTGGGACTAAAAATAGCCTGCCACAACCTCTTTACTACCGGTTCTTGCCACGAACCGGTACTAAAGGGGCTGGCCGGAACCCAGCATCTTTAGTACCGGTTCGTGTCATGAACCGGTACTAAAGATCTCCTCCCGCCTAGCCGTTTGAACCGGCACTAATGGACACATTAGTGCCGGCTCAAATGCAAACCGGGACTAATGTGTCTCACATTTGACCCTTTTCTACTAGTGAGTAAAGATTGCAAAATAAAAGGAGACAGAAATAGCTAGTTGACGGGAGATTAATATGATGGAAGATAGACCCGGGGGCCATAGGTTTCACTAGTGGCTTCTCTCAAGATAGCATAATTTACGGTGGGTGAACAAATTACTGTCGAGCAATTGATAGAAAAGCGCATAGTTATGAGAATATCTAGGCATGATCATGTATATAGGCATCACGTCCGTGACAAGTAGATCGAAATGATTCTGCATCTACTACTATTACTCCACACATCGACCGCTATCCAGCATGCATCTAGAGTATTAAGTTCATAAGAACAGAGTAACACATTAAGATAGATGACATGATGTAGAGGGATGAACTCAAGCAATATGATATAAACCCCATCTTTTTATCCTCGATGGCAACAATACAATACGTGCCTTGCTGCCCCTGCTGTCACTGGGAAAGGACACCGCAAGATTGAACCCAAAGCTAAGCACTTCTCCCATTGCAAGAAAGATCAATCTAGTAGGCCAAACCTAACTAATAATTCGAAGAGACTTGCAAAGATATCAAATCATGCATATGAGAATTCAGTGAAGAACCAAATATTGTTCATAGATAATCTTGATCATAAACCCACAATTCATCGGATCTCGACAAACACACCGCAAAAAGTATTACATCGAATAGATCTCCAAGAAGATCGAGGAGAACTTTGTATTGAGATCCAAAGAGAGAGAAGAAGCCATCTAGCTAATAACTATGGACCCAAAGGTCTGTGGTAAACTACTCACACATCATCGGAGAGGCTATGGTGTTGATGTACAAACTCTCCGTGATCGATTCCCCCTCCGGGGGAGCGTCGGAAAAGGCCCCAAGATGGGATCTCACGGGTACAGAAGGTTTTGGCGGTGGAAATAGGGTTTCGTGGTGGTCCTGGATGTTTTCGGGGTACAAGAGTATATATAGGTGAAGGAAGTAGGTCGGTGGAGCCACGAGGGGCCCACGAGGGTGGGGGGCACGCCCTCCTACCTCGTGGCCGCCTCGTTGCTTCCTTAACGTCCACTCGAAGTCTCCTGGATTGTGTTTGTTCCAAAAACGATTCTCCCGAAGGTTTCATTCCGTTTGGACTCCGTTTGATATTCCTTTTCTGCGAAACACTGAAATAGGCAAAAAACAGTAATTTGCACTGGGCCTCCGGTTAGTAGGTTAGTCCCAAAAATAATATAAAAGTGCATATAAAAGACCATTAAACATCAAAAACAGATAATATAATAGCATGGAACAATCAAAAATTATAGATACGTTGTAGAGGTATCAGTGTTGATGGCAATGCGTTTTGCGGACTAACTGTGTACATTGAGCATTTCATAGTTTCATATCTATCGCACAAGACGGTTTGATTCCCCTCAGTTAGGAAAAGAGCGAAGATGGGTTCTTCGGCATTTCTTTTCTTTTGATTTGAGTCATAGGAGATCCATACTATTAATAGGGGTTACACATTGGAAGGTATGGGTGGATTCAACACGCATGCAACCTTTATGCACCCACATTACCTTACCCATCTTTGGAGCATTCCTTCTGTCCTGTTCTGGCCTTGTTGCTATCTACCAAGCAGTAGTACTACTAGTACCTACGGTAGTACCGCTTGTGCGGTAGTTCCGTTGTTGTACTGCACCTACTACCGTGAGGATATCTGTTGCCCGTCAGTATTTGGTGGTAGAATCGCTGGCACCTACGGTAGTACTGCTTGTGTGGTACTTTCGCTGTTGTGCCGCGCATACTATCGTGGGTTTCTATTACCTACCTATATTTCACGGTAGTACCGCTAATGTGAGACGGTAGTACCACTCTGGCAGTACTACCGCGCTAGTTTTCAGTGGGTCTCTGTAACTCCTCTATGTTTAGCAGTAGTACCGCTCCTTGAACGGTAGTACCACTTGAGCATTTCCAAAACATAATGGTTGGATCCACCTACCTGAAGGAAATATTCCCTAGAGGAAATAATAAAGTTATTATTTATTTCCTTATAACATGATAAATGTTTATTATTCATGCTAGAATTGTATTAACCGGAAACTTAGTACACGTGTGAATACATAAACAAACATAGTGTCACTAGTATGCCTCTACTTGACTAGCTCGTTGATCAAAGATGGTTATGTTTCCTAGCCATAGACATGAGTTGTCATTTGATTAACGGGGTCACATCATTAGGAGAATGATGTGATTGACTTGACCCATTCCGTTAGCTTAACACTTGATCGTTTAGTACGTTGCTATTGCTTTCTTCATGACTTATACATGTTCCTATGACTATGAGATTATGCAACTCCCGTTTACCGGAGGAACACTTTGTGTGATACCAAACGTCACAACGTAACTGGGTGATTATAACGGTGCTCTACAGGTGTCTCCAAAGGTACTTGTTGGGTTGGCGTATTTCGAGATTAGGATTTGTCACTCCGATTGTCGGAGAGGTATCTCTGGGCCCACTCGGTAATGCACATCACTTAAGCCTTGCAAGCATTGTAACTAATGAGTTAGTTGCGGGATGATGTATTACGGAACGAGTAAAGAGACTTGTCGGTAACGAAATTGAACTAGGTATCGAGATACCGACAATCGAATCTCGGGCAAGTAACATACCGATGATAAAGGGAACAACGTATGTTGTTATGCGGTTCGACCGATAAAGATCTTCGTAGAATATGTAGGAGCCAATATGGGCATCCAGGTTCCGCTATTGGTTATTGACCAGAGAAGTGTCTCTGTCATGTCTACATAGTTCTCGAACCCGTAGGGTCCGCACGCTTAAACGTTCGTTGACGATATAGTATTATATGAGTTATGTATGTTGGTGACCGAATGTTGTTCGGAGTCCCGGATGAGAGCACAGACATGACGAGGAGCTCCGGAATGGTACGGAGGTAAAGATTCATATACTGGATGATATGGTTAGGCCAAGGGGTCAGGCCCACAGGGCTATAAGTCGGTGCAAAAGGAGTCTTGCGGAGGCCAGGGGGCCAAACGCCGGAGACCCTGGCGTCTGGCCTTGGGATAGATGCTGAGGCCCATGGCGTCTGGGCCAGACGCCAAGGTTTGTGGCGTTTGGTCTTGGAGTCCGAGTGGGACTCTTGCCTTTTGGGCAAAACAGACTTTGAGGAGGCTTTTTCTCCAAGTTTCGACCCTAGGGCTCAACATATAAATACAGGGGCAGGGCTAGCACCAAAGACACATCAAGAAACACCAATCCGTGTGCCGGCAACCCTGTCCCCTCTAGTTTATCCTCCGTCATAGTTTCTGCAGTGCTTGGCAAAGCCCTGTGGAAATTGTTCTTCACCAACACCGTCACCACGCCGTCGTGCTGCCGGAACTCATCTACTACTTTGCCCGTCTTGCTGGATCAAGAAGGCGAGGACGTCATCGAGCTGAACGTGTGCAGAAGTCGGAGGTGCCGTGCGTTTGGTACTTGCATCGGTCGGATCGTGAAGACGTACGACTACATCAACCGCGTTGATAAACGCTTCCGCTTTCGGTCTACGAGGGTACGTAGACAACACTCTCCCCTCTCGTTGCTATGCATCACCATGATAGATCTTGCGTGTGCGTAGGAATTTTTTGAAATTACTGCATTCTCCAACAGTGGCATCCGAGCCAGGTCTATGCGTAGATGGTATATGCACGAGTAGAACACAAAAGAGTTGTGGGCGATAATAGTCATACTGCTTACCAGCATGTCATACTGTGATTCGGCGGTATTGTTGGACGAAGCGGCCCAGACCGACATTACGCGTACGCTTACGCGAGACTGGTTCGACCGACGTGCTTTGCACACAGGTGGCTGGCGGGTATCAGTTTCTCCAACTTTAGTTGAACCGAGTGTGGCTACGCCCGGTCCTCGAGAAGGTTAAAACAACACTAACTTGACAAACTATCGTTGTTGTTTTCATGCGTAGGTAAGAACGGTTCTTGCTCAGCCCGTAGCAGCCACGTAAAACTTGCAACAACAAAGTAGAGGACGTCTAACTTGTTTTTGCAGGGCATGTTGTGATGTGATATGGTCAAGACATGATGCTATATTTTATTGTATGAGATGATCATGTTTTGTAACCGAGTAATCGGCAACTGGCAGGAGCCATATGGTTGTCGCTTTATTGTATGCAATGCAATCGCCCTATAATTGCTTTACTTTATTACTAAGCCGTAACGATAGTCGTAGAAGCAATAGTTGGCGAGACAACAACGATGCTACGATGGAGATCAAGGTGTCGTGCCGGTGACGATGGTGATCATGACGGTGCTTCGGAGATGGAGATCACAAGCACAAGATGATGATGGCCATATCATATCACTTATATTGATTGCATGTGATGTTTATCTTTTATGCATCTTATTTTGCTTTGATTGACGGTAGCATTATAAGATGATCTCTCACTAAATTTCAAGATAAAAGTATTCTTCCTGAGTATGCACCGTTGCCAAAGTTCGTCGTGCCCAGACACCACGTGATGATCGGGTGTGATAAGCTCTACGTCCATCTACAACGGGTGCAAGCCAGTTTTGCACACGCAGAATACTCAGGTTAAACTTGACGAGCCTAGCATATGCAGATATGGCCTCGGAACCCTGAGACCGAAAGGTCGAGCGTGAATCATATAGTAGATATGATCAACATAGTGATGTTCACCATTGAAAACTACTCCATCTCATGTGATGATCGGACATGGTTTAGTTGATTTGGATCACGTGATCACTTAGATGATTAGAGGGATGTCTATCTAAGTGGGAGTTCTTAAGTAATATGATTAATTGAACTTTAATTTATCATGAACTTAGTCCTGGTAGTATTAGCATGTCTATGTTGTAGATCAATAGCTCGTGTTTAGCTCCCCTATTTTATTTTGATATGTTCCTAGAGTAAACTAAGTTGAAAGATGTTAGTAGCAATAATGCGGATTGGATCCGTGTTCTGAGGATTATCCTCATTGCTGCACAGAAGAATTATGTCCTTGATGCACCGCTAGGTGACAGACCGATTGCAGGAGCAAATGCAGACGTTATGAACGTTTGGCAAGCTCGACATGATGACTACTTGATAGTTTAGTGCACCATGCTTTACGGCTTAGAATCGGGGCTTCAAAGACGTTTTTGAAACGCCATGGAGCATATGAGATGTTCCAAGAGTTGAAATTAGTATTTCAGACTCACGCCCATGTCGAAAGGTATGAGACCTTTGACAAGTACTTTGCCTACAAGATGGAGGAGGATAGCTCAACCAGTGAGCATGTGCTCAGATTGTCTGGGTACTACAATTGCTTGAATCAAGTGGGAGTTAATCTTACAGATAAGATAGTAATTGACAGAATTCTCTAGTCACTATCACCAAGTTACTAGAACTTCGTGATGAACTATAATATGCAAGGGATGACGAAAGTAATTCCCGAGCTCTTCGCGATGCTGAAATCGATGAAGGTAGAAATCAAGAAAGAGCATCAAGTGTTGATGGTTAAAAAGACCACTAGTTTCAAGTAAAGGGACAAATGGAAGAAAAGGCAACTTCAAGAAGAACGGCAAGCAAGTTGCTGCTCAAGTGAAAAAGCCCAAGTCTGGACCTAAACCTGAAACTGAGTGCTTCTACTGCAAAGGGACTGGTCACTGGAAGCGGAACTGCCCCAAGTATTTGGTGGATAAGAAGGATGGCAAAGTGAACAAAGCTATATTTGATATACATGTTATTGATGTGTACTTTACTAGTGTTTACAGCAACCCCTCAGTATTTGATACTGGTTCAGTTGCTAAGAGTAGTAAACTCGAAACGGGAGTTGCAGAATGAACAGAGACTAGTTAAGGGTGAAGTGACGATGTGTATTGGAAGTGGTTCCAAGATTGATATGATCATCATCGCACACTCCCTATACTTTCGGGATTAGTGTTAAACCTAAAAATAAATGTTATTTAGTGTTTGCATTGAGCATGAATATGATTGGATCATGTTTATTGCAATACGGTTATTCACGTAAGCTAGAGAATAAATGTTGTTCTGTTTACATGAATAAAACCTTCTATGGTCATACACCCAATGAAAATGGTTTGTTGGATCTCGATTGTAGTGATACACATATTCATAATATTGAAGCTAAAAGATGCAAAGTTAATAATGATAGTGCAACTTATTTGTGGCATTGCCCTTTATGTCATATTGGTGTAAAGCGCATGAAGAAACTCCATGTTGATGGGTTTTTGGAATCATTTGATTATGAAACACTTGATGCTTGCGAACCATGCCTCATGGGCAAGATGACTAAGACTCCGTTCTCCGGAACAATGGAGCGAGCAACTGACTTATTGGAAATAATACATACTGATGTATGCGGTCGGATGAGTGTTGAGGCTCGCGGCGGTTATAGTTATTTTCTGACCTTCACAGATGATTTGAACAGATATGGGTATATCTACTTGATGAAACATAAGTCTGAAACTTTTGAAAAGTTCAAAGAATTTCAGAGTGAAGTGGAAAATCATCGTAACAAGAAAATAAAGTTTCTACGATCTGATCGCGGAGACAAATATTTGAGTTACGAGTTTGGTCTTCATTTGAAACAATGCGGAATAGTTTCGCAACTCACGCCATCTGGAACACCACAGCGTAATGGTGTGTCCGAACGTCATAACCATACTTTATTGGATATAGTGCAATCTATGATGTTTCTTACGGACTTACCACTATAGTTTTGGGGTTATGCATTAGAGACAGCTGCATTCACGTTAAAAAGGGCACCATCTAAATCCGTTGAGACGACACCGTATGAAGAGTGGTTTGGCAAGAAACCAAAGTTGTCGTTTCTTAAAGTTTGGGGTTGTGATGCTTATGTGAAAAAGTTTCATCCTGATAAGCTCAAACCCAAATCGAAGAAATATGTCTTCATAGGATACCCAAAGGAGACTGTTGGGTACACCTTCTATCACAGATCTGAAGGCAAGACATTCGTTGCTAAGAATGGATCCTTTCTAGAGAAGGAGTTTCTCTCGAAAGAAGTGAAGTGGGAGGAAAGTAGAACTTGATGAGGTAATCGTACCTTCTCCTGAATTGGAAAGTAGTTCATCACATAAATCTGTTCCAGTGATGCCTACACCAATTAGTGAGGAAGTTAATGATGATGATCATGAAACTTCAGATCAAGTTACTACCGAACCTCGTAGGTCAACCAGAGCAGAGTACGTTCCGCACCAGAGTGGTATGGTAATCCTGTTCTGGAGGTCATGTTACTTGACCATGACGAACCTACGAACTATGAGGAAGCGATGATGAGCCTAGATTCCGCGAAATGGCTTGAGGCCATGAAATCTGAGATGGGATCCATGTATGAGAACAAAGTGTGGACTTTGATTGACTTGCCCGATGATCGGCAAGCCATAGAAAATAAATGCATCTTCAAGAAGAAGACAGACGCTGATGGACATGTTACTGTCTACAAAGCTCGACTTGTTGCGAAAGGTTTTCGACAAGTTCAAGGAGTTGACTACGATGAGACCTTCTCACCCGTAGCGATGCCTAAGTCCGTCCGAATCATGTTAGCAATTGCCGCATTTTATGATTATGAAATTAGGCAAATGGATGTAAAGACTGCATTCCTGAATGGATTTCTGGAAGAAGAGTTGTATATGATGCAACCTGAAGGTTTTATCGATCCAAAGGGTGCTAACAAAATGTGCAAGCTCCAGCGATCCATCTATGGACTGGTGCAAGCATCTCGGAGTTGGAATATACGCTTTGGTGAGTTGATCAAAGCATATAGTTTTATACAGACTTGCGGTGAAGCATGTATTTACAAGAAAGTGAGTGGGAGCATTACAACATTTCTGATAAGTATATGTGAATGACATATTGTTGATCAGAAATAATGTAGAATTATTCTGCAAAGCATAAAGGAGTGTTTGAAAGGAGTTTTTCAAAGGAAGACCTCGGTGAAGCTGCTTACATATTGAGCATCAAGATCTATAGAGATAGATCAAGACGCTTGATAAGTTTTTTCAATGAGTACATACCTTGACAAGATTTTGAAATAGTTCAAAATGGAACAGTCAGAGAAAGAGTTCTTGCCTGTGTTACAAGGTGTGAAATTGAGTAAGACTCAAAACCCGACCACGGCAGAAGATAGAAAGAGAATGAAAGTCATTCCCTATGCCTCAGCCATAGGTTCTATAAAAGTATGCCATGCTGTGTACCAGATCTATTGTATACCCTACACTAAGTTTAGCAAGGGAGTACAATAGTGATCTAGGAGTAGATCACTGGACAGCGGTCAAAATTATCCTTAGTGGAATAAGGATATGTTTCTCGATTATGGAGGTGACAAAAGGTTCGTCGTAAAGGGTTACGTCGATGCAAGTTTTGACACTGATCCAGATAACTCTAAGTCTCAATCTGGATACATATTGAAAGTGGTAGCAATTAGCTAGAGTAGCTCCGTGCAGAGCATTGTTGACATAGAAATTTGCAAAATACATACAGATCTGAATATTGCAGACCCATTGACTAAACTTCTCTCACAAGCAAAACATGATCACACCTTAGTACACTTTGGGTTTTAATCACATAGCGACGTGAACTAGATTATTGACTCTAGTAAACCCTTTGGGTGTTGGTCACATGATGATGTGAACTATGGGTGTTAATCACATGGTGATGTGAACTATTGGTGTTAAATCACATGGTGATGTGAACTAGATTATTGACTCTAGTGCAAGTGGGAGACTGAAGGAAATATGCCCTAGAGCCAATAATAAAGTTATTATTTATTTCCTTATATCATGATAAATGTTTAATATTCATGCTAGAATTTTATTAACCGGAAACTTAGTACATGTGTGGATACATAGACAAACATAGTGTCACTAGTATGCCTCTACTTGACTAGCTCGTTGATCAAAGATTGTTATGTTTCCTAGCCATAGACATGAGTTGTCATTTGATTAACGGGGTCACATCATTAGGAGAATGATGTGATTGACTTGACCCATTCCGTTAGCTTAGCACTTGATCGTTTAGTATGTTGCTATTGCTTTCTTCATGACTTATACATGTTCCTATGACTATGAGATTATGCAACTCCCGTTTACCGGAGGAACACTTTGTGTGATACCAAACGTCACAACGTAACTGGGTGATTATAAGGTGCTCTACAGGTGTCTCCAAAGGTACTTGTTGGGTTGGCGTATTTCGAGATTAGGATTTGTCACTCTGATTGTCGGAGAGGTATCTCTGGGACCACTTGGTAATGCACATCACTTAAGCCTTGCAAGCATTGTAACTAATGAGTTAGTTGCGGGATGTTGTATTACGGAACGAGTAAAGAGACTTGTCGGTAACGAGATTGAACTAGGTATCGAGATACCGACGATCGAATCTCGGGCAAGTAACATACCGATGACAAAGGGAACAACATATGTTGTTATGCGGTTCGACCGATAAAGATCTTCGTACAATATGTAGGAGCCAATATGGGCATCCAGGTTCCGCTATTGGTTATTGACCAGAGAAGTGTCTTGGTCATGTCTACATAGTTCTCGAACCCGTAGGGTCCGCACGCTTAAACGTTCGTTGACGATATAGTATTATATGAGTTATGTATGTTGGTGACCGAATGTTGTTCGGAGTTCCGGATGAAATCACGGATATGACGAGGAGCTCCGGAATGGTCCGGAGGTAAAGATTCATATATTGGATGATATGGTTAGGCCAAGGGGTCAGGCCCACGGGGCTATAAGTCGGTGCAAAAGGAGTTTTGCGGAGGCCAGGGGGCCAAACGCCGGAGACCCTGGTGTCTGGCCCTGGGCCAGACGCCGAGGCCCATGGCGTCTGGGCCAGACGCCAAGGTTTGTGGCATTTGGTCCTGGAGTCCGAGTGGGACTCTTGCCTTTCGGGCAAAACGAACTTTGAGGAGGCTTTTGCTCCAAGTTTCGACCCCAGGGCTCAACATATAAATAGAGGGGCAGGGCTAGCACCAAAGGCACATCAAGAAACACCAAGCCATGTACCGGCAACTCTGTCCCCTCTAGTTTATCCTCCGTCATAGTTTCTGCAGTGCTTGGCGAAGCCCTGCGGAAATTGTTCTTCACCAACACCGTCACCACGCCGTCGTGCTGCCGAAACTCATCTACTACTTCGCCCGTCTTGCTGGATCAAGAAGGCGAGGACGTCATCGAGCTGAACATGTGCAGAACTCGGAGGTGTCGTGCGTTCGGTACTTGGATCGGTCGGATCGTGAAGACGTACGACTACATCAACCGCGTTGATAAACGCTTCCGCTTACGGTCTACGAGGGTACGTAGACAACACTCTCCCCTCTCGTTGCTATGCATCACCATGATCTTGCGTGTGCGTAGGATTTTTTTTGAAATTACTACATTCCCCAACACTACCCACTATATAAAGTGAGTCTTCTTCTCCACAAAGCTCACCTATTTCCTTCCCATTTTGCTCCATTCTTTCTCAAGGTCCAACTTGCTCGATCTTCTTTCACTAGCCAACCAAACTTGTTGATTTGCTAGGGATTGAGGGAGGAGACCTAGATATTACTCGTGGGTGTTTGGGCTCCCTAGACGGAAGAGGCCACCTCGAAGCCACATTCCATTATGGTGAACCTTCATGGTGGGGTTGGGAGCCTCCCAATTAAGTTGTGGTGAGATCCCTAACCTTGTTTGTAAAGGTTCAGTTGCCTCCTTCAAGGGCACCGCTAGTGGAATCATGGCATCTTGCATTGTGTGTGGGCATGAGAAGAATAAGGTGGTCCTATTGACATCTTGGGGAGCATTGTGGCTCCACACCTCTCCAACAGAGACATACCTCCCCCAAAGGAGGGAACTTCAGCAATACATCCTCGTCTCCATCGACTCCACTTGCAGTTACTTCGTACCTTTACTTTGTGCAAGCTTTTATTCTGTGTTTACCTTGTGCTTGCATTTGTTGTTGTTGTGCTTGTAATATAGATTGTCCACCTAATTGCATATCTAGACAACCTATTTTCTTATTGAGCCTTAATTGTGTCAAGATAAGTTAAAAGTTGTTAGCTACCTATTCACCCCCTCTAGTCGACCATACCGATCCTTTCAGTTGGTAGCAAAGCCCCATCTGTTTATTAAAGTCTTTACCGCCTAAAGAGTATGGTCGACGATGGGGAAAAAGGGGAGGACATCATCATAGACGTGGATTCGACCGTGCCCACCTGAGATGTTTTAAATGAGGTCATGGCCTCACTTAAAACTCTAATGGTGGACAAGGTCCAAGACATGCTATAAATTCCTTGATTGCAAGAAACCCACTACCGCTACCGAGAAAATAGTTGATCCTATTGTCTCGGAAATGGATGTTAAATCCCCTAGGGGGACGGCTAATTGCTTGAAGCCTAATTCTTCTCAAGGAAAAAATGGGTCGGGCATCCATGCCGCGGTTGCCCCTCTTCCGGTCTATGGTGGTCCGGTCCCTTCGCCTCATATAAACAATCATGGCTCTCCTCCTAAGCTTGATTTGACTAACTTTTCTAATTGGGCTTTTCGTATCAAGTCTCATTTGAATTACAATTCAACCCAACTTTGAAGAATCATTGAACAAGGCTAATATTTGCATGATCCAAGCAACTTGTCCCCAAGATGTGACGCCCGAATAATTAAGCTACACTAACCCTCTACTAATGATGCCATGTCATCATGTTACTGTTGCTAAACTTCGCTTGATCCAAATCGCAACTCAAATTCCAAACCAAGATTAAAGTCAAAATTCAAATTTGTTAAACGTGAAAACTAAAATGTTCGAGTTGTTGCAAATAATCGTTTGTTAATATTGGTGGTGAACCAACATTTCTTGTATAGTGCTTTAATGCCCTAAATTAATCAAAACAGTATCCTAAATATTAATTTAATCACTTTTTAAATTATAAAAATACTAAAATATTTTATTTTAACCTCAAACTAATTGAGGCAGTGTCCCGAATTATTGTGCTATTTTAGGTACAAGAATTGTATTTTATAAATCTAAAAATATGTGAAAAGAAATTAGAAAATAGAAAAGTTTTAAAAAGTTAAAATTAAATAAAAGACAACCCCTCCCCCGGGCCGAACGGCCCACCAGGCCACCGCCCAGCCAGCCGGCCCACCTCTCCCCCATAACCCCCCACTCCCCCAACCGAACCCTAGGCCCGATCCCCACTCCCCCCACTCAACTGGGACAACTACGAGCCCATTTGCGAGCCGAGGCCGGACTCTACACCATACCACAAAAATTCATAGTGAAAATGAAGAAAAGAGAAATGGGCCACGTCCCCCAAAAGGCAACATACATGGGCCCATGTGAAAAGAAACAGAGAACAAACCGACACAAAATAAAACTAGACAAAGAGGACGCATGACAAAAAAGCACGAGATGACACAGACGCGCATGATCGAGTTTGTGCAAACATTAAAGCGAACAAATTGGATAGTTATAGACTTAGACGAGACATCACAGATCTCATCTAGATGAGATTTAGCAGATCCGAAAGAGAAAAAATCTAGTCACGCTCTTCTCTAGCTACACAGTTGAACCAAAATAAACAAAAAGGGGAACAAAAAGACATGTGGCACAAAAAAGCTACAACCCAAAAAAATACACAAAACATAAAAACGGCCCACTCGAAAAATTGATATCATGCCTCATAGCTTCACGAGGGAAGAACAGAAAACACGACACAATAACAACGAGCACGTATTTCTAATGGAATGAGTTAGATGAGACGTTGTTAACTCTCATCTAGGTGAGAATAGCAAAACCAAATCCGAAACAGGACCCAGGCGCCATGAAAATGGCCCAAGAAAAGACGCATGTGTGGGCAGACTAATAAGTCGACACCAGACGCATGACGTGATACGGGACACGCGCAACAAAACAATCCATGATCAAGATTTGGACGCCATTTGAAATGAATAGATGACAGAGTGGAAAAATTCATGAATTTAAAACAAATAACAAAGAAGAAAAAAATGAAAAAATAAAATAAAATTGGCAAAGAGAATATAGAAAATGTAAATAAAGAAAAAAAAAGAGAATTGGAGTGGAAAATCGCTCACTTCCATTCCTCCCTTCTCACTTTCAAGTTTCAACCCGCTCTTCGCGTGAAGGGGGGACTGAAGGAAAATGAATGGGCACCGCACATCTCGAGAGAAATAAAAGCGGCCGCTCTGACAAACAGAAAAGCCCACAAACACATCGAGCGGGTGCAGATCAGCCCGAGCTCACGAAAAAAAGAAAACCAACAACGGCCGCCTCATCTCGGGTGAACTAAAACAGGCCGACGTGCACGTCAATGAAACGGTTGGTTTTGGACAAGCAGGAAAATTAAGACGAGATCATGTTGATCAAAAATTAAAGACAAATAAGATCAACGGTTCTCACCTTAGAGTAGTATATTACATTGAGATGTGAAATAGCAATTCCATTATCTATAAAGTCGGACGTCAGCCTTTCCTCTAAAAAGAACATCTTAAGAAGATAAAAAAGCAGAAAGAAGAAGAACCGAAGAAGGTCGAAGCTGTAGAAATTTTTAATGTTGTCGTTCAGTCTGCTAATAAAAGAATTGTTGAAGAGATCAACTCAAAACCGAGGACGGTTTCATTTTAAGGAGGAGAGGATGATATGACCACGCGTAAGTTTAGCGTCTGGACTGTTTCGTTTTAAGGACGGTTTCGTTTGATGCCGCTCGTGCTCTTGATGCCTCCTCAGCTGACTGTACTTCGGCTGCGAAACCGCCATTTGCTCCTCGGTCCCGAGGGAGCATTTCGTGTTTCCATTAACTGTAATGATGGCATTTGGCCCCAGCATCTTAAGCTTTAAATAAGCATAGTGGAGGATGGCATGGAATCAGGCAAAGTCGGTCCTTCCGAGGAGCGCATTGTAACCACTTCGAAAGGGTACAATGTCGAAGATTGACTCTTCGCTGCGCAAGTTATCCAGAGTGCCGAAGACAATGTCTAAGGTGACGCTTCCCGAGAATTGAGTCTCGGCTCCTGGTATGATACCTTTAAAGGTGGTGGAACTAGGTTTGATTCTAGCTGAATACATGTGCATTTTCTTGATTGTGTTGGCGTATATCAGGTTGATGCTACTGCCACCGTCCATGAGCACTCGGGTCAGATGAAAACCGTCCATGATTGGGTCGACCCCTAACGCCACGGTGCCTCCGTGATGGATGCTCGTCGGATGGTCAGTTCGGTCGAAGGGGATCAGGATTTCCGACCATGGGCTGTAAGTTGGCGCTACTGGCTCTATGGCATAGACATCTCGAAGCATGCCCTTTCTCCCCTTCCTTGTGACATGAGTGGCATAAATCATATTCACACCCTTGATGTCGGAAGGGAACTTTTTTTGGCCTCCACTACTTGGCCTGGCCTGGCTACCGTCGTCATTATGCGGCTGTCAATTGAGCATGGTTTATCCAATGTTTTGTCCAGCGTTGACGGGCCGTCCTTATTGCCTTGATAGGGCTTCCGCTTGTTACTGCCGCGTTGGCCAATGAATCCGGCGTTCACTAGCCCTTCTTAAGCGTCACTACACACTCAAACCGGACCCGGCCAAAAATTGTCGTAGTAGACAATCGGGAAGTAGTCATGCTAAGGCCCTATAGGACCAGCACACCAGAACAACAACCGCCGCCAATGAAGAGTAGCGTAAATCGGAAGGATCCAGCCTGAAGACACACAAACGTATGACGAATAATGACCAGATTTGAGTATATCCAACAAAGATAGATCCACCGGAGACAGACCACAACACGCCTACCGACGATACTAGACGTGCCATTGGAACGGTGCCTAGACGGGGCGAACCTTATTCCATCTTCAGAGAGTCATCGTCGTCTCGACTTCCCACCAGCAAGGGCCGGGATCCACCGGAGACAAGGCGGATCAAAGCGCCAATGAGAGGCGGAGGAACCCTAATTTTTTTGGAGGAGAGCCAGAGGCGGTGTGACCTAATTCCTGTTTTCTCTGACCATCTTTCAAGTTTGAGTGTGCATTATGCAATTGTCTCCTACTCCCTCTGTTCACTATTATAAGATGTTTTGGATATTTCAGTATGAAATACATATAACTGAACTGAGTCATCCGATTTAGAAAAAGTTTAGAACACCTTATGTATACCTACCTATATATGTTGTGTTCCCACCACGCGACTGCTTCCTTGAGAACCCACAAGTATAGGGGATCGCAACAGTTTTCGAGGGTAGAGTATTCAACCCAAATTTATTGATTCGACACAAGGGGAGCCAAAGAATATTTGCAAGTATTAGCAGTTGAGTTGTCAATTCAACCACACCCAGAGAACTAAATATCTGCAGCAGAGTGATCAGTAGGAAAGTAATATGATAGTTTGATAATAGTGGTAACGATAGCAACAGTAACTGTAACAGTAATAGTAGCAGTTTTATAATGATTGTGACATCAGCAACAAAATAGTAACTTAGCAAAGATCAATATGTGAAAAACTCGTAGGCATTAGATCGGTGATGGATGATTACGTTGGATGGCATTCATCATGTAACAGTTATAACCTAGGGCGACACAGAACTAGCTCCAATTCATTAATGTAATGTAGGCATGTATTCAGTTATACGTGCTTATAGTAAGAACTTGACATCTTTTGTCCTACCCTCCTATGGCAGCGGGATCCATAAGGAAACTAAGAGATATTAAGGCCTCCTTTTAATAGAGAACCGAAACAAAGCATTAACACATAGTGAATACATGAACTCCTCAAATTACGGTAATCACCGGAAAGAATCCTAACTATTGTCACTTTGGGGTATGCAGATCATAACACGTAATATGTGTATATAACTTGCATGGTAGGATCAAGAACACAAATATATATTCATGAAAACATAAAGGGTTCAGATCTGAAATCATGGCACTCGGGCCCTAGTGACAAGCATTAAGCATAGCAAAGTCATAGCAACATCAATCTTAGAACATAGTGGATACTAGGGATCAAGACCTAACAAAACTAACTCGATTAGATGATAAATCTCATCCAACCCATCACCGTTCAGCAAGCCTACAAAGGAATTACTCGCATCCGTTGGTGAGCATCATGAAATTGGTGATGACAATGACGACGAATCCCCCTCTCCGGAGCCCAGAACGGACTCCAGATCTGTCTTCCGGATGAAGAACAGGAGGTGGCGGCGGCTCCGTATCGTACACAATGATTCCTTCTCCTTGATTTTTTTCTTGGCGGGTAGGTACTTATGGAGTTCGAGATAGGGTTATGGGAGTTGTCAGGGGCCCACAAGCCTAGACGACACGCCCTGGGGGGTGGCGCGCCCCCTGGGCTTGTGGCGCCCTGATGGCCCCCCTCTGGTATTTTCTTCCGCCAATATTTTTTTATATATTCTGAAATAATTCTTTGTAAATTTTCAGCACAATCCGAGAATTTTTATTTCAGCACAAAAATAACACCATGGCAATTCTGCTGAAAGCAGCGTCAGTCCGGGTTAATTTCATTCAAATCATGCAAATTAGAGTCCAAAACAAGAGCAAAAGTGTTTGGAAAAATAGATACGGCGGAGATGTATCGTTCCTCCCCTAAAAATTAGGGTTCCTCCGCCTCCCGCCGGCGCCGCCGCCGGTCCGCCTCGTCTCCGGTGGCCTTAGGGCCATGGGGGCACGGTGGATCCCGAGCCTTGCCGGTGGGAGGGCTCCATTTTTAGATGTGTTTTTGAGTTTTGTTAGGGTTTGTGTCCTACTCAGGAAGGCGAGACGATGGCGGCTCCCTGAAGATGGAAGAAGGTTCTCCCCGCCTCGTCCCCGTTCCTGTGGTGTATCTAGCATCATCGATGGGCGTGTGGAGGTTTGTCTCTGGCAGATCTTCCTTTGGTGGATTTGCTCGAATTTGTTGGTCGTTCGTCTACGTTCTTGTGTCTTCAGGTTGGATTCTTCCGATCTATGCTACTCTTCATCGGCAGCGGTTGCTGTTCTGGTGCGCTGGCCCTATGGGGCCTTAGCACGACGACTTCCTGACTGTCTACTACAACAAGTTTTGCCCGGCTCCGGTGAAGGAGGGGCGATGACGCGGCGTGCCTTCGGCTCGCTTCAGTGCTTGTACTCGTCGCTAGGTGGTCTATGAATCTGGATGTAATTTTTACTATTTCTGGTGTTCGTTGTACTACCATGATCGAAGATGAATAGATCGGATATTTCCCCGCAAAAAAATATCTGCTAGAGCTACTTCAACAACTAGGTTTTAGCGCGAGATGGCGAGATTGGATTGCACTCCTCCTCTCCACCTCCTCGTCGACCTTCCTGCTTAACGGCATCGCAGGGCCAACGATTAGGCACCGCAAAGGGCTGCGGCAGGGTGACCCCCTCTCGCCGCTCTTATTCATTCTAGCCATTGATCCTCTTCATAGAGTGCTCAAGGCGGCGGTGGAGCAAGATCTGATCGCACCATTGCCAGGCCGTGAGATCAAGCTCAAAGTCAGCCTATACGCGGACGACGCGGTCATCTTCGCAAACCTGGACCGGCATGAAGTAGACACCATCATGGAGATCCTGAATGAGTTCAGAAACGCCACAGGCTTGCATGTGAACCCGGCGAAGTCAACAACAACACCGATCAGATGCGAGAACATTGATCTCTCTGAGATCCTCGGTAGTTTTGGCGGCTTCATTACCTCCTTCCCTATAAAGTATTTAGGCCTCCCCGTGACGACCACGCGGCTTAAATTATTGCACCAGCAGTTCCTCATCGATAGAATTAGAGCTAGGTTAGCGGGATGGAAAGGCCGGCTGCTCCCTTTTGCCAGCAGAAGAGTGCTGGTCCGAAGCGTCCTCAGCGCGATGCCCACCTTTTCCCTCTCAGTGCTGCGGGTGCCACCAAAGCTGCTCAAGGAGATTGAGAAGTGCAGGAGAAGATTCCTTTGGAAGCAGGAGGAGGCTATAACAGGGGCCAGCTGCAAGGTAAACTGGCCAACGGTGTGTACTCCAATAGAGAGGGGTGGGCTCGGGATCCTCGACCTTCAAAGTTTCAGCCGAGCCCTCTGGCCACGTTGGCTATGGCTTGCATGGAAGGACCCGGACAGACCATGGGTAGGCACACCACCGCCATGCGACGAGGATGACAGAGCTTTATTTGCCACAACAACAACGGTGACAGTTGGCGATGGCAGAACAACGATCTTCTGGCAATCAACCTGGTTGGGACCAGGAACCCTTCCTCAGAGTTACCCAAATCTGTTCCACCACTCCCGGCGCAAAAACAGGACAGTCTATGAGGCGCTACACAACCACACTTGGATGAGTGACCTTGAGCATGGTGATGTCAACCAGCTACTGCCGGAGTTCCTGCGGCTGCACCGGAGAATTCGAGAGGCAAACATCATACTCAATGGAGAAGCAAGGGACCAAATTCGGTGGAACCTGGAGGCGAAAGGGGAATACACAGCAAGCTCCGCTTACAAAATGCACTTCCAGGGCCGGCACTTTTCAGAGTTTGATAGCATCATATGGAAAACTTGGGCTCCAGGGAAGATCAAGATGTTCTTTTGGCTGCTACTACAGAACCGAGTCTGGTCCAACGACAGACTCCAACGCCGGGGCTAGCCGAACGGCTACTTCTGCCAACTCTGCCACAGAAACCTTGAAACAAGCAAACACATATTCTAGGAATGCCCCAAGGCATGGAGCATGTGGCAACAGGTGGCATCATGGCGCGGCTGCTCCACCTTCACGCCGAAGGACGAGTGGCGCCAGAAGCAGCCGCTGCTGATCATTAGAGAAATCATCAACAAGGCAGCGCCAAGGGAAAGGAAAGGAACAAAAACCATGCTGCTGGCAGCATGCTGGGAGATCTGGCAAGAACGGAATAGAAGCACCTTCCAAAACAAGACAGCCTCCACCTTTGACATTGTGAGGGAAATAAGAAACTCAATCGAGTTATGGAGACTCGCTGGAGCGAACTGTATTGAGAGCCCCTTCGGGGAGCCACCGTGAGATTTTTGGCTTCTAGATGCCTTTTTTTATGTTCTTTTCTTTTCATCCTTGGTCCCTGACCACCCGACACCTTTTTTGCTATCACCATGTTCTCCCTGCTATGAATCAATGAAATAGCCAGCAATTGCTGGACATTTTCAAAAAGAAAGAAAGAAGAAATACGCTTAGAAGAAGGATAACTGGCCGCGTCCCGGAGTTCAGATCCGAAACGGATGCTATCCTCGAGATAACCGAGTACGACTACAGTTCTACTACCAGTTAGCAACGCGATGCGCTGGCCGGTTATATATACACGGAGCTCGGATCGATTGACAAAGCATATACGGGGGCAGGCTGAAACGACAGAGACGAAGAGAGGCGGCCGAATCCTAACGTCCGAAGAGGCATGATGGGGAAATATGTGGACCTCGAGAAAGGCTGCGCCGCCGTGGAGCCGGAAGAGTCTTGGCCTGCCAGCGACGACTACATCCCTGGGCCTGGCGTACGTTCACCATCATCGTTCTAGCTACCCAATTTTATTTGTCTAAAAAAAAAGCTACCCAATTTTATAACCTATAAGTATAAAACTGTACTGCTACGTAGTCTTTTTTTTTGCGGGATTGCTACGTAGTCGTCTCGTCGTGAATATGTATAATTTTCTCTTTCGTGCGTGCAGTGCGTCTTCGGGGTGCTGTTTGGATGCTTCTCGCTCATGTACGTCGTCTTCATCCTCGTGGCCTATGCCCGTGGCCGGCGCTGGGCATGGCCGCCGTGTCGGCGGTGCTGGATTACGTAGTTGTGTTGAGCGCCCGCGAGGGGTTCAGGAATGAAGAAGCCATGGTGGCACAGTCCGTACGCCGTAAGTACGCCCCTCCGCCGCCGACGTGTAAATGCTACCATGCTGCGATGGCAAGAGAGGGGATGGGAGGGAGGAGGACGGGGCGTCCGTTCTTGGCTGTTAACACCTCTATTACTGAGGCCCACCAGCAGCCCAAAACAACCGCAGGCCAAGACGAGACGACCAGCAACCGTACGCGCAAGCTCAACCCCTGCTTCAACGGCTATATTGATTGGGAGAACTGATGGCGTCAGTGTAAGTATCAAGGATGCCGAACAAAATGACACTGAACGATCGATCACGCATTTGGCCACGCCTACCTAGCTACTTCCCATCTAGGCTCTATTCGTTTTCCTCTTTAGCATACTTATGCTTGTAATTTGCTACCCTGGATCATGTGTATCAAGCAGTATATCGCAGAGTGTAGAAGTAACCAATATGAGCGACCAATGTCAAGGTTGATATTGCTAGTCTGATTTTTAAAATTATTAGGTGTAAACTAGATTTCAAGTATTTTATGTGTGTGTGGCTGATGAGGCACGGACTAGCGACACTAATTCGTGCGTTTGACAGTCTTACCTTTCACGGCGATGCTTGTTCAACAGTCCGTCTTCCTGTTCCTCCTCGCAAACTCCAAAAACATTTTTCACCCGCGTACAAAATACACAAATAAAAATAATTACCCCCTGGGATCAGCACGTAGATGTTGATATGATGATCAACCCCCAGTCGCTAGTAAATTTCCCTCATGAAAAAATCACACAAGATACGCATGATCTGGTCGCCCCGAACTCGGGCATTTTCTGTATTTTTATTAAACTCCATAACTAAACTCCAACTCATCTGACTTATATTGGCTACTATATAGCCGACCCTCACGCACGCACATGGCCGAAGGCCAACACAATCTAGACTCTTATCAATACAACTTGTGTCATCACGTTTATAACATACGTGGACCTTTTTACATGGAAAAAATACTACTTTCGCTTCTCACATAGCACTACCTAATGGGATAAAAGCACAATTTAAATAAAACATGGAAACTTATCTTTAGCAGATCCATCAAATATATTAGCTCGGAGTTTGAAATGGAAGCTGCCGATCCTAATATTCCCGGGAGGCGTACGAAAAGTGGGAATAACATTCATCTGGCTGCGGCTCCTCTTGACTCTTGCATTGCTTGTCTATCCATCATCGTTGCACTTTGACATGCGGCGGACTATTTAATTTACGTACGTCATGTGTCATATATTTACGGAACTCAGCATGTCTAGCAGGCACCATATAAACCCGGTTTAATTTTCTTGTACCGCTGAACCATGATCCACATACTTGACGCAACACACCATCTTTTCCTCGATGAAATTTGGCGGCACATGTAGGATTATTTTCCTCAACTTTTTCATGGCTTGATTCCTTTTTTTTGCAGGCATCATGGCTTGATTCCTTAACTGGTTATCACCTGATGATATGTATGGCGATATTGTGTGTGTATCATCCTCCCTCCCTTGAAGCAAAACCGTCTGCGGTTTCAAGTCATTTTTGAACACTCCTCTCTCGAACTTGCTGCTCGCTAGTGATTTCACTATCCAGCATTGGCTTTAGCACGTGCTTCCTTCCACCATACATGAATGAGTATGTGTTGGATCTCCCGGCATGCACCGCGTCATGATCGAACTGCCACGGCCTCCCTAATAGTAACTGACAAGCGTCCATCGGCAAGACATCACAATCCACCTTGTCAATATAATCTCCAACAACGAATGGCACACGCACCTTATGTGTAATCTTTAATTTCCTGGATTTGTATAGCCACTCCACGTGGTGCGGTTGCGGGTGCCGCCACATGGACAAACCCAATGCTTGCACAAGATCTTTGCTAATAGCACTAGTAAAACTACCACCATCAATTATCAGCTTGCATGCCAGGTCCTTGATCTTGCATTGTGTTTTAAAAACTCTCCACCGCTGCCCTTTAGCATCACCACCCCCTTGCACCTTCTCCACCAAGAGATTTAGACCCTTCATCGGTGCGTCAACTTCTTCTTTTATTTCGTGTAGCTCTTCTCTTCTTTTTCGCAAACGATTTTTCCAATCAATCGTGAACACATCCACCGGCATAGGAATAAAACAAATTCTTTGGCCCTTCCATGATAAAGAGAAATATTTTTCTTGACATTCCGAACAGCCCCAACACGCGTGCACCATGGGTTCCCAAGTAGCATATGGCACGACACCATGGGCACTGGACAAATGTGAAAAAATTCCGCACAACAATATTTTCCCAAATCAAAAATTAGCAAAATCAGATGCGTAGTTTTTATTTCACCTTTGAACCACTTCAGCGTGTACGGTCTTTCAAGGGGTGCCATATTCAGCCCCAATTTTTTCACCACCTCGATGCTCATCATGTTGACCGCAGAACCTTCATCAATCGTCAAATTGACAAACCGCTCCTTCATGACACAACGAGTGTGAAAAAGAACGACCTCGCCGATGCCTTCCTCCTCCATCAACAAGTTCTTCCTCAACATGTTGATGCTCGCCTCTGCATACAATATTGCAAACTGAAACGCCGTGACTAACCTTTGCTCTAAATACCACTTGATGAGGCACGGACTAGCGACGTTAATTCGTGCGTTTTGACAGCCCGACCTTTCACAGTGATGCTTGTTCAACAGTCCGTCTTCCTGTTCCTCCTCCCAACCTCCAAGAACAATTTTCACCCGCGTACAAAATACACGAATAAAAATACCAAATTGTGTGATTTTTCCAATACCAGCAATAATGATTTTCTTAGTACTCCGATTGCTCCTCCCGCCACTAGTGGAGAGTCTTGTGATATTAATCTCGCTTTGTTGAATCTTGTTATGAAAGATCAATTTTCCAGTACTCCTAATGAGGATGTCGCGTCCCATCTAAGCACATTCGTAGAATTGTGTGATATGCAAAAGAAAAAATATGTGGACAATGATATTGTGAAGTTGAAATTATTTCCTTTCTCTTCAAGGGATCGTGCAAAAATTTGGTTTTCATCTTTGCCTCGCAATAGTATCGATTCTTGGGATAAGTGCAAGGATGCTTTTATTACTAAGTATTTTCCGCCCGCGAAAATTATTTCCCTTAGAACTCAAATCTTGAATTTTAAGCAACTTGAGCATGAACATGTTGCACAATCTTGGGAAAGAATGAAATTGATGCTAAGAAATTGTCCTACTCATGGTTTAAATCTTTGGATGATCATACAAAAAAATTATGCGGGATTGAATTTTGCCTCTAGAAATCTTTTAGATTCCGCCGCGGGTGGTACTTTTATGGAAATTACTTTGGGTGAAGCTACTAAATTGCTAGATAATATTATGGCAAATTATTCACAATGGCATACCGAAAGATCACCTACTAGTAAAAAGGTTAATTCGGTTGTAGAAATTAATTCTTTGAGTGAAAAAGTTGATGCTCTTATGAAGTTGGTTGCCAGTAAAAATGCTCCTATTGATCTTAATGATGTGCCTTTGTCTACTTTGATTGAGAAAAATAGTGATCTCGTAGATGTGAATTTTGTCTCGGGAAACAATTTTAATAACAATGCTTATAGAGGTAATTTTAATCCTAGGCCTTTCCCGAGAAATTGCTCTAATAATTATGGAAATTCTTCTTACAATAATAATAGGAACCCCTCTGATCTTGAGAGTAATATTAAAGAATTTATCAATGCTGAAAAGGTTTTCAACACGACGATAGAGGAAAAGTTGAATAAAATTGATGATATGTGTAGAAGCATTGATAGAATTTCCCATGATGTAGAAAATCTCATGTTGAAAGCTTTCCCATCCAAGGTTGATGAATCAATTAAAGCCTTATATGTTTCTTTGGATGAAAGTAAGAAAAGAACCGCTATGCTTAGAGCTAAAAGAGAATTTTTAGAAAGAGTGTTTTCTAGTGATTGCTTTCATAAAAATGATGAAGATCTTAACATGATTGGTGTTTCTTCTATTGATTCCTTGTTTAGTAATGTTAAAATTGATGATAAAGGGACTGAAGAAGAGTCAACTTTAGCTAGAGGGCGTCCCAATGATTCGGAGGGTGAAAATCTTGATGAAAAATTTAATAAAAGTGGGTTTGGAGAGGAAAAAACTTTAACTAGTGATGTGCCCACTCTTTCGGATTACAAATATTTTAATTATGATAGTTGTTCTTTGATTGAATGTATTTGTTTGTTGCAATCCACGATCAATTCACCCCATGCTTATGGACAAAATAAAGCTTTTACTAAACATATTGTTGATGCCATGATGAAAGCTTTAGAATAAAAGTTGGAATTAGAGATTTCAATTCCTAGAAAATTACATGATGAATGGGAACCTACCATTAAAGTCAAGATTAAAAATTATGAATGCTTTGCTTTATGTGATTTGGGTGCTTGTGTTTCCACAATTTCAAAATCTCTTTGTGATGTGCTTGGTCTTGCCAATATTGAAGAATGTTCTCTTAATTTGCACTTGGCGGATTCTACTACTAAAAAGCCTTTGGGAAGAATTAATGATGTTCTTATTCTAGCAAATAGGAACTATGTGCCCATAGATTTTTATTTTTCTTGATATTGATTGCAATCCATCTTGTCCAATTATTGTTGGTAGACCGTTTTTACGCACTATAGGTGTCGTGATTGATATGATAGAAGGCAATATTAAATTTCAATTTCCACTAACGAACGGTATGGAACACTTACCTAGAACAAGAATTAAGCCACCATATGAATCAATCATGAGGGCATCCTATGGATAAAAAACCAAAGACGACAATACTTGAATCTATGTGTTATGCCTAGCTAGGGGCATAAAACGATAGCGCTTGTTGGGAGGCAATCAAATGAATATTTTTTTTGCCTTTTTCTTTCTGTTTTTGAGTGTTTGCACAATTATGCTACTGTCATGATTGTGTTTTTATGTTTTAGTTAGTGTTTGTGCCAAGTAAAGCCTTTAGGATCATGTTGGGTGATAGTTGACTTGATCTTGTTGAAAAACAGAAACGTATGCGTCCAGTAGCAGAATTTCGAAAATTCACAAAAGTAACGAAAGTTTCTGAATTTTTTACACAAGATTGAAATACAAATTTCCTACGCTGTCCTAATTTTTCAGAATTTCTAGAGTTACAGAAGTATGGTAAAAGTCCAGATTACTACAGACTGTTCAGTTTTTGACAGATTTTGTTTTCGTTGCATTGTGTGCTTATTTTGATGAATCTATGGATTGTATCGGGGGGTATAAGCCATGGTAAAGTTGGAATATAGTAGTTATAATGCAATAATAAAATATGAATGGGTTTCACAGTACTTAGAGTGGTGATTTGCTTTATTATACTAACGGATCTCACGAAGGTTGTGTTAAGTTTTGTGTAATTGAAGTTTTCAAGTTTTGGGTGAGATCACGATGGTTGAATGAATAAGGAGCGAAAAGTGTCTAAGCTTGGGGATGCTCATGGCACCCCAAGTTAATATTCAACGAGAAACAAGCAACTAAGCTTGGGGATGCCCCGGAAGGCATCCCCTCTTTCTTCTAACAACCATTGGTATTTTACTTGGAGCTATATTTTTATTCGTCACTTATCATCAGTTTTGCTCGGAGCGTCTTGTATTATATGAGTCTTTTCTTGTTTTTCTTTTTACCTTATCACAAGTATCCTTTCTGGGCACACCTATTTTAAAGAGCCAAAATTATGCTATGATTTGTTAGAATTGCTCTGTATGCTTCACTTCAATTTTTTGAGCTATGGAATTGCTATAGTGCTTCACTTATATCTTTTTGAGCACGTGTGCTTTATTACTTTTGAAGAAATGCTCTCATGCTTCACTTAGAATTATTTTAGAGTTAGTAAATTTTTGAAGAAATTCTCTCATGCTTTAATTATATTATTTTGAGTGATGAAAATCTTTATGCTCATATTCTTCACTTAAATTTATTTGAACTTGTCAGAAGCAATGGCAATATATGAAACTAGTCCCAAAGTGATAGATATTCAAGAAGGATATAATAAAAACTTTCATGTAGATCATTGGACAAATTAAACTTGATTCCTTGTAATAGTTTTGATACATGATGATAGTAATATGTGAGTCATGTTGGTGAGTAATTATGTTTTAGTAAGAATATTGGTGTTAAGGTTTGTGATTCCCTATGCAAGCACGAAAGTCAATAGTTATGCAATGAATTACATCCTATTTGTGGTGCATTATTCGGTGTTAGTTATGCTTAATGCTAGTTTATGAGATTTTTTTTTCTTGGTTGGTTGCTTCTCAATCTTTTTGCTAGCCTCCACTTGTACTAAGTAGAAATACTACTTGTGCATCCAAAATCCTTAAACCCAGTTTTGCCATATGAGTCCACCATGCCTACCTATATGCGGTATTTTCGTGCCGTTCCAAGTAAATTTGTTTGTGCCAACTCTAATTTTCAAAATGAATTTCCTTTTTATGTGCCCGTACCGCTCATGAAGCGGCTGGGGGTGGCCGATATTTTTCCATGCTAGATGTGTTATTCTCAAGATGAGTGTTTATTCACTTGTCATTGCACGAGAGTATGGCGGTAATAGGGATGCCCAGTCCCGAAATGAAAAAGAATTTTAGGTTATGTTGTCAAATAATAAATTCCTTGGAAAGTGATGGTATGGATGGTACCCATGGATACGGCTAGCCGTGGAGTGTGAAAGTATGGTGGAAAAAGGAATAAACTTTATTTTCTGTTTGGGAACCGTCTATCATGTATCTAGCATGGAAAGTATTGGGAACTACTCGGTCGTTTTCGTTGACGAGAAGACCATGCCTCTCAAAATATTTTTATCTCTCAATTTAAGCTTTGGGCTTTGGCACCTCTACAAATCTCTACTTCCCTCTGTGAAGGGCCTATCTATTTACTTTATGCAATTTTTATTTTTATTTGAGTCTCCATCTTCTCTTATAAAGCACCAACTAGGGGGCACTATGATCGTACTTGAGCATTGGGTGTAGCTAATATTTGAGTGTGTTTCATGAATGGATCAATGATTGAGCATGATGGGCTAGGGATAACTTTCTTTAGTGTTCATATTTTGAAAGACATGGTTGCTTGTTGATATGCTTGAGTATTGAAGTCTTAATGTCAAAACTATACTATTGCTTTGAACCATATAAAAAGTCCAAATGTCCATGCTACAAAAGAAAAGAATATGTGATGAACATGTTAGGCAGCATTCCACATCAAAAATTCTGCTTTTATCATTTACCTACTCGAGGACGAGCAGGAATTAAGCTTGGGGATGTTGATACGTTTCCAACGTATCTATAATTTTTGATTGTTCCATGCTGTTATATTATCATTCCTGGATGTTTTACAATCATTTTATAGCAACTTTATATCATTTTTTGGGACTACCTATTGACATAGTGCCCAGTGCCAGTTGTTTTGTTTTTTACTTCGCAGAATATCAGTACCAAACGAAGTCCAAACGCAGCGAAACTTTTTGGTGAGTTTTTTGGACCAGAAGATAACTTGGGACTCAAGGAAGCACCTGGGGGAGGCCCATGGGGCCCACAAGACACCAGGGCGCGCCAAAGGCCCCTAACACGCCCTGATGGGTTGTAGGGCCCACGGGGGTCTCCTCCACCGCCTCTTTGCTCTATAAATACCCAAATATTTCAGAAACCCTAGAAGGGAAGTCAAAACACAATTCCAGCCACCACAAGTTCCAGAACCACGAGATCTAATCTAACACCATCACAGAGGGGTTCATCATCCTCATTGGTGCCTCTCCGATGATGTGTGGGTAGTCCACCATAGACCTACGGGTTGATAGGCAGTAGCTAGATGGCTTCCTCTCTCTCTCTCTCTCTCTCTCTCTCTTGATTCTCAATACAATGGTATCTTGGAGATCTATTTGATGTAATGACTTTTTGCGGTGTGTTTGTTGGGATCCGATGAAGTTTGAGTTTATGATCAGATCTATATCCATGAATATTATTTGAGTCTTCTTTGATCTCTTATATGCATGACTATTTATACCCTCGTATTTCTTCTTCGAATCTTTGGTTTGGTTAGGCCAACTAGATCGAGTTCTCTTGCCATGGGAAGAGGTGCTTTGTGATGGGTTCGATCTTACGGTGTCCTCACCTAGTGACAGAAGGGGTAGCGAGGCATGTATGTATCATTGCTATTAAGGATAACAAGATGGGGTCTATTCCTACATGAATAGATCTTGTCTACATCAGGTCATCGTTCTTATTGCACTACTCTGTTTCTCCATGAACTTAATACACTCGATGCATGCCGGATAGCGGTCGTTGTGTGGAGTAATAGTAGTAGATGCAGAATCGTTTCGGTCTACTAATCTTGGACGTGATGCCTATATATTGATCATTTCCTTGGATGTCGTCATAATTATTTGTTCTTCTATCAATTGCCCAACAGTAATTTGTTTACCCACCGTGCGCTATTTTCTTGAGAGAGGCCAGTAGTGAGATCTATGGCCCCCGGGTCTATCTTTTATCATATTGCTTTCCGATCTATTTTTTGCCACGTTTATTTTCAGATATATTATTCTAAAAACTCAAAAATACCTTGCTGCACTTTTTATTTGCATCTTTTATTTTGTGTTCTTGAGCGATCTATTTATCCAATCTCATACAAACCAATCTATCTTTTTACCGTGGAGAGATTGAGAACCTCTCTTACGCGTCGGGTTGCAAGTATTTTTTTTCTTTGTGTTCTTAGTGTTGCTTGGTTCTCCTACTGGATTGATACCTTGGTTTCATAATTGAGGGAAATACCGACGCAGTTTCAAGCCACGTCACCAGGGTCTCCCGCATCCAAAGCAACGAGCGGCAGCGGCTGGGATGCACTTTGGCGACAGCGACAGCGAGCTGGGCGGTGGCCGGAGCTCGGAAGTATGTGGGTGCTGCGTTGCGGTTGGCTAGCGAGCAAAGAGAGGGGTGTGTTGGGTTCCTGGGCACTCCAGTGGCACGCTAGGCAGCGCGAGGAGTTGAGGGGAGCTCGGCAGCGGTGCGTGTCGGTGTCAAAACCGGCCGATCTCGTGTAGGGGGTCCCGAACTGTGCTTCTGAGGATCGAAGGTAACGGGAGACAAAGGGGACACGATGTTGTCAAAACCGGCCGATCTTGTGTAGGGGGGTCCTGAGCTGTGCGTCTGAGGATCGAAGGTAACAGGAGACAAATGGGACACGATGTTTTCCCAAGTTCGGGCCCTCTTGATGGAGGTAATACCCTACTTCCTGCTTGATTGACTTTGATGAATATAGGGGTTACAAGAGTCGATCTACCTCGAGATCGTAATGGCTAAACCCTAGATGTCTAGCCTATATGATTTGTGATAGCCTCTACAGACTAAACCCTTCGGTTTATATAGACACCGAAAAGGCCTAGGGTTGTACAGAGTCGGTTTACAGAAGAAGGAATCTAGACATCCGGATGCCAAGCTTGCCATCCACGCAAAGGAGAGTCCCATCCAGACACGGGGGAAGGCCTTCTACCTTGTATCTTCACGGCCCATCAGTCCGGCCCATGTCACATAGCTCGGACACCCGAGGACCCCATAATCCAGGACTCCCTCAGTAGCCCCTAAACCAGTCTTTCGATGATGATGTGTTCGGTACGCAGATTGTCTTCGGCATTGCAAGGCGGGTTCCTCCTCCGAATACTTCAAAGCAGTCTTCTGAACAAGAGAACTGTATCCGGCTCTGTATAACAGTTACAACCCTCAACCACAAGGGCACAATACTTAATCAAAATAAGGTATGTGCACTGACAGCTTTTTTGGCGAAATGTTACGTCTGGCCTCTCTACTATTTCGAACCGTTTTTTGGCCTCCCGCTTCGCGTTTCGAGACGCGGTCTCCATTGACACGTCTTGTCAAAGCAGAGATCGTGTCCCCTTATTGCGGGATTCTCATCAATACGGGTTTGGGTAATCCAACCGTGCCATTCACACGATCCCTTGGGAATAGGCGAATTTTAAGGCTTGAGGGGGGGGGGGCGCTTGATATTCATGGCCTATATAAACGGATACAAATCCCTTCTTTTCACCCCACGCCTTCTTCCTTCCTGAGCCTTCTCATCCTCGAGCTCCAGCGCCCAAGTTTCGATCTTCCCCACCGCCACCAACCTTTCCAGCCATGTCTGGATCCGGTTCTCAAGGCAAGTGGGTGGCCTCCTCCGTGACGGAGAAGGATATCAAGGAGCTCCGGGAGGCGAGGTACTTTACTGGGGAAATCGCACACAGGCTCCCTGCCAAAGAGCAAGTCATCCCCACTCCAGAGCCCGGCGAGAGGGTTGTGATCATCCCTCACTTCCTCCGCGGGTTAGGGTTTCCCCTCCACCCCTTCGTCCGCGGCTTGATGTTCTACTATGGGCTAGATTTCCACGTTCTAGCCCCGAATTCATTCCTCCACATCTCGGCGTTCGTCGTCGTATGCGAGGCGCTACTCCGCATCCCCCCACACTTCGGCTTCTGCCTAAAAGTCTTCAATGTGAAGCCGAAGGTGGTCGATGGGCAGCATGCGAACTGCGGTGGCACCATGGTGAGCAAGCTCCCCAACAACACCTGGCCCAAAGGGGCCTTCGTGGAGACCGTGAAGGTGTGGCAGCAGGAGTGGTTCTACATCACCGAACCCTGTGGTACCAAATGGGTGGCCGCTCCTGAATTTAGATCTGGACCCCCTATGCGACTCGCGTCGTGGACCAACAAGGGTCTGGACTGGGGTCAACTGACGAAGTAATGATGCTGCAAAAACGCATCAAGAGTATGATAAACAAGAACACCAGTCTCACCGACGTGATTCAGGTGATGCTCTTCCGTCGGGTCCTCCCATGCCAACACCGGCCTCTCCGCATGTGGGAGTTTAATCCGGAGGGCCCCGGACCCTGCAGCGCTCCTTCGGCACAACGCACGAAGAGATATGGAAACTGCTTTTCAAGGCCCACAAGACATGGTCGGAGAAGACCAAAGACATCGGTCTCGACAGCGCGAATCCGGCTACTGAGGTAAGTATCTTACTTCCGAACACAATTTCGGTCCATAAGTCAGAGGGTATACTGAGACGTCCATTCCTCATCCAGGGCTGGATAGCGAAGGCGGAGCGGATCAGGTGTCCGGCTCCGCTGCCCGAAAACCCAGGTGATCCTCTGCTAACGAGGATGCTGGTCTCGGCGTACCAGGCGCCGGAGAAGAAGGCCAAGAAGAAGGGCAAGGAGGCCAAAAGCGGCCTCCGCCGTAAAGGTACTTCGGACGCTATGTCCGGAGAGATCGAGGCTCCCTCCTCCCACGAGGGAGATGAAGATGAAGAGGAGGAGGAGGCATAAAGCAATTCTCCCCCTAAGGGGAAGAAGAAGAAAAGGGCGGCCTTCATAGATCCGGAGGCGGAGGCGTCCAAAAGAGGGAAGATATCCCTCTTGGATGGCTCGGATTCGGATGCCGAAGCCATCCCCAAGCGGCGCCCCAGGGCAAAGCCCCTGGCCGAATCGTAAGTATCTAAGGATGCTTTACATACATCTGATCTTTTACGAGTTGTAGGATAACATATTACATTATGAGTTTCAGTCCGGCCCGCGATCTCCCCCAACAATCATCACTAATCTGGAGGCGCCGAACATAACATATTACCCTAGTGGCTCCAGAATCGAATGAGCGACCCCCTTCAAAGGAGGGGGGAGCGCCAACTCCGGTGGTGACCTCCACTAATCCGGAGACGCCGAACACTCTGATGGGGGCACTACAACGCGCTTCCATCATGGAGGAGCACCGCACCCTGATGGGTGTGGTGGTTGAGAAGGTTCATGATACGTCTCCAACGTATCTATAATTTTTTATTGTTCCATACTATTATATTATCTGTTTTGGATGTTTAATGGGCTTCACTATACACTTTTATATTATTTTTGGGACTAACCTATTAACCGAAGGCCCAGTCCAAATTGCTGTTTTTTTGCCTATTTCAGTGTTTCGCAGAAAAGGAATATCAAACGGAATGAAACCTTCGGGAGAGTTATTTTTGGAACAAACGTGATCCAGGGGACTTGGAGTGGACGCCAAGAAAGAAGCGAGGAGGCCACGAGGCAGGGAGGCGCGCCTGCCCCCTAGGCGCGCCTCCACCCTCGTGGGCCCCTCGCAGCTCCACCGACCTACTTCTTCCTCCTATATATACCCATGTAACCCGAAAACATCCAGGAGCACCACGAAACCCTATTTCAACCGCCGCAACCTTATGTACCAGTGAGATCCCATCTTGGGGCCTTTTCCGGTGCTCCACCGGAGGGGGAATCGATCACGGAAGGCTTCTACATCAACACCATAGCCTCTCCGATGATGTGTGAGTAGTTTACCTCAGACCTTCGGGTCCATAGTTATTAGCTAGATGGCTTCTTCTCTCTCTTTGGATCTAAATACAAAGTTCTCCTCGATCTTCTTGGAGATCTATTCGATGTAACTCTTTTTGCAGTGTGTTTGTCGAGATCCGATGAATTGTGGGTTTATGATCAAGATTATCTATGAACAATATTTGAATCTCCTCTGAATTCTTTTGTGTATGATTTGTTATCTTTGCAAGTCCCTTCGAATTATCAGTTCGGTTTGGCCTACTAGATTGATCTTTCTTGCAATGGGAGAAGTGCTTAGCTTTGGGTTCAATCTTGCGTTGCTCGATCCCAGTGACAGAAATGGAAACGACACGTATTGTATTGTTGCCATCGAGGATAAAAAGATGGGGTTTATATCATATTGCTTGAGTTTATCCCTCTACATCGTGTCATCTTGCTTAATGCGTTACTCTGTTCTTATGAACTTAATACTCTAGATGCATGCTGGATAGCGGTCGATGTGTGGAGTAATAGTAGTCGATGCAGAATCGTTTCAGTCTACTTGTCGTGGACGTGATGCCTATATACATGATCATGCCTAGATATTCTCATAATTATGCACTTTTCTATCAATTGCTCGACAGTAAGTTGTTCACCCACCGTAATACTTATGCTATCTTGAGAGAAGCCACTAGTGAAACCTATGGCCCCCGGGTCTATTTTCCATCATATAAGTTTCCAATCTACTTTTTTTTGCAATCTTTACTTTCAGTTTATATCATAAAAAATACCAAAAATATTTATCTTATTATCTCTATCAGATCTCACTTTTGCAAGTGTCCGTGAAGGGATTGACAACCCCTTTATCGCGTTGGTTGCAAGGTTCTTATTTGTTTGTGCAGGTATAAGGCAACTTGTGTGTGACCTCCTACTGGATTGATACCTTGGTTCTCAAAAACTGAGGGAAATACTTACGCTACTTTGCTGCATCACCCTTTCCTCTTCAAGGGAAAAACCAACGCAAGCTCAAGAGGTAGCAAGAAGGATTTCTGGCGCCGTTGCCGGGGAGGCTTACGCCAAGTCAAGTCAAGATTTGATCTTCCAGCATCTAGCCATCTCTGGCGTAGTTGCCAAGTCAAGTCAAGACATACCAAGTACCCATCTCAACTCTTATCCCTTGCATTACATTATTTGCCATTTGCCTCTCGTTTTCCTCTCCCCCACTTCACCCTTGCCGTTTTATTCGCCCTCTTTTCCGTTCGCCTCTTTTTCGCTTGTTCCTTGTATTTGCTGCCATTATGTCTGAATCTGGGGAGGTTATTGTTGATAAGGACAATAGTAATAACATGGGAAACTTTGATGCTTTTGATGATCCTCCTGAAGAACCCACTATCTTACATACTAAAAAGTTTCGAATCGGTAGTGGTAATATTATTGGAAAAGGAGTTATTCAAGATTTATTTACTTGTGCCGGTGCTTTGCCCACTATGGGTGTCCCTATCCTTCATAGAACTAGTACCCTTGCGAATGCCATATCTTTGCTCGTAGTTGAACTTGAAAGACAGTTTATTCATATGCATCCTTGCATTCAAAGGATTTTTCTAGAATTTTCCAATATTGAGCACTCTTCTGTTAAGCGAGCAGCTACTATCTTTTTGGCTCATGAGTTTAGATTTATAATGAAAGAAGCCAATGAAATTTTTGCGCATTATAGGGTGGACGCTGGACGTCCTCCCATAGAAGCTATCCTTTTTAATCAACAAGATTTAATGCGTCTACGATCTTTAGATCATGTCGCCTACAATGAAAACCTTAGAAAGAAGGTTCCTACCGATGTTCTAGTTGATAGAATTTCTGAACTCAATAATGATTTTGCTATGCAGAATAATGGGTTAGGGTTTTTTCTTGAACGAAGGCTCATGACTTTTTGTGAAAAGAACGCTTATAATGATGAATTGGTTGTGCAGTATAAAGGGCCAAAGGAGGAGCCCATACCTCCCGAGCTTGATCTTGGGGACTTTTGTCCCATTAAATTTAGTCCTTTTGATTATTTTTGCTTGCCACAAAGAAAACTTTCTGCTGAATGTAGGGAATATGAGAGGAGTTTTCTTGATTTACCTTATCATTATTATGATAATACCTAGATCTATCCTTACCTTTATGCCTAGCTAGGGGCGTTAAACCATAGCGCTTGTTGGGAGGCAACCCAATTTTATTTTTATTTCTTGCTTTTGGTTATGTTTAGTAATAAATAATTCATCTAGCCTCTGTTTAGATGTGGTTTTGTGTTTTAATTAGTGTCTGTGCCAAGTAGAACCTTTGGGAAGACTTGGGTGAAGTCTTTATGATCTTGCTGTAAAAAACAGAAACTTTAGCGCTCACGAGATTAGCTACAACTTTTTACTGGAGAGTGATATTTAGTTGATTCTTTTTGCAGATGATTAATAGATAAATTACTCACGTACAGAAATTTATTTTAGAACTTTTGGAGTTCCAGAAGTATACGTTTGATCCAAATTACTACAGACTGTTCTGTTTTTGACAGATTCTGTTTTTCGTGTGTTGTTTGCTTATTTTGATGAATCTATGACTAATATCGGAGGGTATGAACCATAGAGAAGTTGGAATACAGTAGGTTTACCATCAATATAAATAAAGCATGAGTTCATTACAGTACCTTATGGTGGTGGTTTGTTTTCTTATACTAACGGAGCTCATAAGATTTTCTGTTGAGTTTTGTGTTGTGAAGTTTTCAAGTTTTGGGTAAAGATTTGATGGATTATGAAATAAGGAGTGGCAAGAGCCTAAGCTTGGGGATGCCCAGGGCCACCCAAGGTAAAATTCAAGGACAACCAAAAGCCTAAGCTTGGGGATGCCCCGGAAGGCATCCCCTCTTTCGTCTTCGTCCATCGGTAACTTTACTTGATGCTATATTTTTATTCACCACATGATATGTGTTTTGCTTGGAGCGTCTTGTATGATTTGAGTCTTTGATTTTTAGTTTACCACAATAATCCTTGATGTACACACCTTTTGGGAGAGACACACATGAATTGGAATTTATTAGAATACTCTATGTGCTTCACTTATATCTTTTGAGCTAGATAATTTTGCTCTAGTGCTTCACTTATATCTTTTAGAGCACGGTGGTGGTTTTATTTTATAGAAATTATTGATCTCTCATGCTTCACTTATATTATTTTGAGAGTTCTTTAGAACAACATGGTAGTTTGCTTCGGCTATAAAATTATTCCTAATATGATAGGCATCCAAGATGGGTATAATAAAAACTTTCATAAAAAGCGCATTGAATACTATGAGAGGTATGATGCTTGATGATCGTTTTGAGATATGAGGATGGTGATATTAGAGTCATGCTAGTAGAGTAGTTGTGAATTTGAGAAATACTTGTGTTGAAGTTTGCAAGTCCCGTATCATGCACATATGGTAAATGTTGTGTGACAAATTTGAAGCATGAGGTATTTATTTGATTGTCTTCCTTTGTGTGGAGGTCGGGATCGCGTGATGGTTAACTCCTACCAACCCTTCCCCTAGGGGCTTGCGTGTAGTACTTTGTTTTCATGACTTGTAGATTTTTGCAATAAAGTATGTGAGTTCTTTATGACTAATGTTGAGTCCATGGATTATACGCACTTTCACCTTTCCATCATTGCTAGCCTCTTCGGTACCGTGCATTGCCCTTTCTCACCTTGAGAGTTGGTGCAAACTTCGCCGGTTCATCCAAACCCCGTGATATGATACGCTCTATCACACATAAACCTCCTTGTATCTTCCTCTAAACAGCCACCATACCTACCTATTATGGCATTTCCATAGCCATTCCGAGATATATTGCCATGCAACTTTCCACCGTTTCATTTATTATGACACACTTCATCATTGTCATATTGCCTTGCATGATCATGTAGTTGACATCGTATTTGCGGCAAAGCCACCATGCATAATTTTTCATACATGTCACTCTTGATTCATTGCTCATCCCGGTACACCGTCGAAGGCATTCATATAGAGTCATATTTTGTTCTAGTATCGAGTTGTAATCATTGAGTTGTAAATAAATAGAAGTGTGATGATCATCATTAATAGAGCATTGTCCTAAATAAAAAAAGAGGAAGGCCAAAAAAAGGCCCAAAAAAAGAAAAAAGGGAAATAAAAAGGGACAATGCTACTATCCTTTTTTTCCACACTTGTGCTTCAAAGTAGCACCATGATCTTTATAATAGAGAGTCTCTTGTTTTGTCACTTTCATATACTAGTGGGAATTTTTCATTATAGAACTTGGCTTTTGTATTGATAACCCACACGTATAAGGGATCGCAACAGTTCTCGAGGGTAGAGTATTCAACCCAAATTTATTGATTCGACACAAGGGGAGCCAAAGAATATTCTCAAGTATTAGCAGTTGAGTTGTCAATTCAACCACACCTGGATAACTTAGTATCTGTAGCAAAGTATTTAGTAGCAAAGTAATATGGAAGTAACGGTAACGGTAGCAAAGGTAATATTTTTGGGTTTTGTAGTAATTGTAATAGTAGCAACGGAAAAGTAAATAAGCGAAGAACAATATATGAAAAGCTCGTAGGCATTGGATCGGTGATGGAGAATTATGTCGGATGCGGTTCATCATGTAACAGTCATAACATAGGGTGACATAGAACTAGATCCAATTCATCAATGTAATGTAGGCATGTATTCCGAATATAGTCATACGTGCTTATGGAAAAGATCTTGCATGACATCTTTTGTCCTACCCTCCCGTGGCAGCGGGGTCCTAATGGAAACTAAGGGATATTAAGGCCTCCTTTTAATAGAGTACCGGACCAAAGCATTGACACATAGTGAATACATGAACTCCTCAAACTATGGTCATCACCGAGAGTGGTCCAGATTATTGTCACTTCGGGGTTGTCGGATCATAACACACAGTAGGTGACTATAGACTTGCAAGATAGGATCAAGAACTCATATATATTCATGAAAACATAATAGGTTCAGATCTGAAATCATGGCACTCGGGCCCTAGTGACAAGCATTAAGCATAGCAAAGTCATAGCAACATCAATCTCAGAACATAGTGGATACTAGGGATAAAACCCTAACAAAACTAACTCGGTTACATGATAAATCTCATCCAACCCATCACCGTCCAGCCAGGCTACGATGGAATAACTCACGCAGGCGGTGAGCATCATGAAATTGGTGATGGAGGACGGTTGATGATGACGATGGCGACGGATTCCCATCTCCGGAGCCCCGAACGGATTCCAGATCAGCCCTCCCGAGAGAGTTTAGGGCTTGGCGGCGGCTCCGTATCGTAAAACGTGATGAATCTTTCTCTCTGATTTTTTTCTCCCCGAACACGAATATATGGAGTTGGAGTTGAGGTCGGTGGAGCTCCAGGGGGCCCACGAGGCAGGGGGCGCGCCCCCCACCCTCATGGCAAGGGTGTGGGCCCCCTGGCCTTGATTCTTTCGCCAGTATTTTTTTATTATTTCCAAAAATAATCTCTGTGGAGTTTCAGGTCATGCCTAGAACTTTTGTTTCTGCACATAAATAACACCATGGCAGTTCTGCTGAAAACAGCGTCAGTCCGGGTTAGTTCCATTCAAATCATGCAAGTTAGAGTCCAAAACAAGGGCAAAAGTGTTTGGAAAATTACAGACGACGGAGACGTATCATATATTCCAACAATGGGCTTCCTCAAATGCCCTAGGTCTTCGTGAGCAAGCAAGTTGGATGCACACCCACTTAGTTTCTTTTGTTGAGCTTTCATACGTTTATAGCTCTAGTGCATCGTTGCATGGCAATCCCTACTCCTTGCATTGACATCAATTGATGGGAATCTCCCTAGCTCGTTGATTAGCCGTGTCAATGTGAGACTTTCTCCTTTTTTGTCTTCTCCACACTACCCCCATCATTATATTCTATTCCACCCATTGTGCTATGTCCATGGCTCACGCTCATGTATTGCGTGAAAGTTGAAAAAGTTTGAAAAAATTAAAGTATGAAACAATTGCTTGGCTGAAACAGGGGTTGTGCATGATTTGAGTATTTTGTGTGACGAAGATGGAGCATAGCCAACCTATATGATTTTGTAGGGATGAACTTTCTTTGACCACGTTATTTTGAGAAGACATGATTGCTTTGTTAGTATGCTTGAACTATTATTGTTTTTATGTTAATATTAAACTTTTGTCTTGAATCTTTCGGATCTGAATATTCAAGCCACAATAAAGAAAATTACATTGAGAATTATGCTAGGTAGCATTCCACATCAAAAATTCTGTTTTTATCATTTACCTACTCGAGGATGAGCAGGAATTAAGCTTGGGGATGCTTGATACGTCTCCAACGTATCTATAATTTTTTATTGTTCCATGCTATTATATTATCTGTTTTCGATGTTTAATGGGCTTTACTATACACTTTTATATTATTTTTGGGACTAACCTATTAACCGAAGGCCCAGTCCAAATTGCTGTTTTTTTGCATATTTCAGTGTTTTGTAGAAAAGGAATATCAAACGGAATCCAAACATAATGAAACCTTCGGGAGAGTTATTTTTGGAACAAACGTGATCCAGGGGACTTGGAGTGGATGCCAAGAAAGAAGCGAGGAAGCCACGAGGCAGGGAGGCGACCCTGCCCCCTAGGTGCGCCCCCCACCCTCATGGGCCGCTCGCAGCTCCATCGACCTACTTCTTCCTCCTATATATATCCATGTACCCCGAAAACATCCACGAGCACCACCAATCCCTATTTCCACCGCCGCAACCTTCTGTACCCATGAGATCCCATCTTGGGGCCTTTTACGGCGCTCCGCCGGAGGGGTAATCGATCACGGAGGGCTTCTACATCAACACCATAGCCTCTCCGATGATGTGTGAGTAGTTTACCTCAGACCTTCGGGTCCATAGTTATTAGCTAGATGGCTTCTTCTCTCTCTTTGGATCTCAATAAAAAGTACTCCTCGATCTTCTAGGAGATCTATGATATGTAACTCTTTTTGCGGTGTGTTTGTCGAGATCCGATGAATTGTGGGTTTATGATCAAGATTATCTATGAACAATATTTGAATCTCCGCTGAATTCTTTTATGTATGATTTTTTATCTTTGCAAGTCTCTTTGAATTATCAGTTTGGTTTGGCCTACAAGATTGATCTTTCTTGCAATGGGAGAAGTGCTTAGCTTTGGGTTCAATCTTGCGTTGCTCGATCCCAGTGACAGAAAGGGAAATGACACGTATTGTATTGTTGCCATCGAGGATAAAAAGATGGGGTTTATATCATATTGCTTGAGTTTATCCCTCTACATCATGTCATCTTGCTTAATGCGTTACTCTGTTCTTATGAACTTAATACTCTAGATGCATGCTGGATAGCGGTCGATGTGTGGAGTAATAGTAGTAGACGCAGAATCATTTCGGTCTACTTGTCGCGGACGTGATGCCTATATACATGATCATGCCTAGATATTCTCATAATTATGCACTTTTCCATCAATTACTCGATAGTAATTTTTTCACCCACTGTAATACTTATGCTATTTTGAGAGAAGCCACTAGTGAAACCTATGGCCCCCGGGTCTATTTTCCATCATATCAGTTTCCAATCTACTTTTATTTTGCAACCTTTACTTTCAGTTCATATCATAAAACATACCAAAAATATTTATCTTATTATCTCTATCAGATCTCACTTTTGCAAGTGGTCGTGAAGGGATTGACAACCCCTTTATCGCGTTGGTTGCAAGGTTATTTTTTGTTTGTGCAGGTATAAGGCGATTGTGTGTAACCTCCTACTGGATTGATACCTTGGTTCTCAAAAACTGAGGGAAATACTTACGCTACTTTGCTGCATCACCCTTTCCTCTTCAAGGAAAGAACCAACGCAAGCTCAAGAGGTAGCAGTTTAGTCCGCCAAGAGCGGGCTGAACGAAGCCTTCACCAGCCTACTAACAGGCTTCGATGTATGCGATGTAATATGTTTAGCCGCTTTTCATATGAAAAATATGCCTGTGTATAGATAGTAGCCCCTGAGACTCTGTTCGGCTTTTGAAAAAAAAGGCCGAACAGAGGATCGAGTAATTTTCGCAGGAGATAACGTACTTGTCTATTTTGATAAACTGGCTTCACTTTTAGCGGCGACCGCCCAAGCCGCCGAAATATCCGAACTCAAGCGGAAGCTGGAGCTGGCCGATGAGGATCTCGTCCGCATCAACAAGCGGTTTGATGAGGCGCAAGGTATGTTTTTGAAAAATTGTTTACACACCTGAAGTAATATGCCAATGCAGAGTCTAAGCTCGTGTGTTGCCCTGATCATTATTACAGGTAATGCAGCTAACGTCGAGACCCTGAAGAGCGCCCTTGCCTAGGCCGAGGAGCAGGCACGGGTGAGCAAAGCGGCCGCTGAAAAAGCGGCTGCGGATTTGAAGGCCGAGGAGGTCACCCGCCGCCAGTATGAAGACCGGGTGACCGAAGTGGAGCAAGAGCTCAAGGATGTCGCCAGCAAGTGCGAGGCCTTGGAAGAGAAAATTAAGGCCCAAGCGGCCGATCTTGCCAAGGCTCTCCAGGGGGCCAAGGAGGCGTGGACCGAGTCCCGGGCGGCTCGCGAAGAGATCAAGCAAGCCGAACAGATAGCGACTGGTAAGCCCTTTCTTTTATAGAGTAAATTCGGTGGTCAGAAATATGCCATGCTCACTCGACTATGGAGTTCTTCAAATGCCTTTGCGGATCTGCCGAAGAGAGCTGTCGACGCTGCACAGTATTTCCGGGCCCAAGAGGAGAACACGACGGAGAAGCTCTTCTAGTCACAATACCTGGCGCCGGAGCGTCCAACGCTGTTGAACAACCAGATGATGCAACTGGCGGAGCTGCATATGATGTCTGGGTTGGCTATGAAGGACATCATAGTCCGGCTGTGGCCAGCCGAACCCATTCCTAGTAGCTACTTCGGCCTGGTCAAGCGGCTCGCCGATGCCCTACCCCGAGTTGAAGCTGTGAAGCGCTCGGCGTGCATAGAGGGTGCGCGGATGGCCTTTTGCCGTGTCAAGATGCATTGGGCGAAGATGAAGGCCGCTGTCGTGGCAGTCAAGGGCCCACCCAAAGGCAAGGACCACCGCAAGCCGGAGCGATATTTCGAAGACGTCATAGAGGGTGCCCGTTTAATATAGGGTCAATGCTCGAAGGATATCATGTTTGACTAAATGTATCCGAACTTCCCAGACGTTGTGTTATAAACTAAGGCTTTGTAATATATTTGTGCCTTTATCTGAAATTATTTTCCTCCTATGCGGACGTTTTTGTTTCTGAAAGTTTACTAGTTGTCGGCTTCAGCCCCCACGTAGATACTACGGGGGTGTTCGGAATTGTATATGACCACACTTGATCCAACGTCTTGGTTCGTAAAGGAGGTGTCAGTGCAGCGAACCAAGCAATCAGACTATGCGGCTTTATCAGTCTCACTTAGCCATAGGACATTGACAATGGGACTTTGAGCTAGCCCCTCGTGCATGTGCGGCTATCCGAACTTGGATACCTTAGGCGCGTGACTGGGTGGAGGCCAGTCCTTCATACAATACGGAAAAAAAATCACAAGAGATTTAGTAAGTCACCAAATCGCTGACCAGCTCTCATTATATCATGACAGTCAGTTTTCGGCTTTCTCTACTGAGGTGTTTGATTGGACGAACCAGAAACACAATCACAGTAGTTCTCCCTTTACTACCTTAGCCGAACAAGCGGAACGTAAGGTGGTAACCACAGGAGCCGGGCAACCCAACTATTGACCAAAGACATGATTCAGAGCCGATGCATATAATGCAATATTCGGGACGCCGAAGTATACTATAAAAGTGTTCGGACTTCTTCTTTTTTTGAGAAATATATGTGGCCGAATAGAGCCCCTGGCAATTTAAATCATGCCGAGGTGTATATGCCAACCTGACGTGAAGAGGGAATACAGATTATGAAATAAGCCAATACCGAATAGGGTTGGACGAAACTGTTTCCATTATAGTCTGATTAATACATCAAAACATGCTCTTATAGAGGATGCCATAAGCATCAAGGCTATTTTACATGCCAAGAATTTGTGAACAGGGGAAATCTGTATATAGGTCCTAAAAAAGAAAAGGTGGTCTTGAAGATCCTTTGGACACCCTGCGGCACGTCTGCGTCACTTTTGCCTTTATGGGAAAGATTCCTTGCGGGGAACGGCCCACGGTCGTCTATACGAAAACGGGCTCGGAAAGAGTCCCTGCACGACCGTGGAGTAGCTAGGTTTTAACGCACCTGTGGTATTTGAAAAAAAAAGATCAAAGGAAAAAGGTCAAGGTCACACATAGGGTCGAGCCGTACTATAGACCTATCCGTATTGTGCCTCGGCCGTTGCCCAGGGTATTTTGAGTGCGTAATTATGCACGCGTGGTAGATGTGCCACGGATGTGTGTGCCGATCGACGGAGGAAAAACTGCTAGTCTAGCTCTGGAGTCGCCGAGCTGTCATCATGCAGAGTAGACCGGACGCGTTTAACAGTGTCTGGGGGCTTGATGGTCGATGAGGTGTGCGGCTTGATAGGGTCGCTCTATACCTCGGCTGCGAGGGCTGCGGTGTGCTCCTCGGTACGGAGGGAGCACTCCAACTGTGATGACGCTGCGGGGTCCATGCATTTTGAGCTTTATGTAAGCATAATGCGGGACTGCATTAAAGCGAGCGAAGGCGGTTCGTCCGAGCAGTGCGTGATAACCACTGCGGAAGGGGACGATGTCGAAGATCAAGTCTTCGCTTTGGAACTTGTCCGGCGAACCGAAGACTACTTCAAATGTTATTGAGCCCGTGCAGCGGGCTTCTACACCAGGTATTACTCCTTTAAAGGTGGTGTTAGTAGGCTTGATTCTTGATGGGCCAATACCCATTTTGCGGACCGTGTCTTGATAAATCAAGTTAAGACTACTGCCGCCGTCCATGAGGACTCGTGTGAGATGGAATCCGTTGATGATCGGATCAAGGACCAAAGCGGCCGAACCTCCGTGACGGATGCTGGTCGGGTGGTTCTTACGATCGAAGGTGATCGGACAAGCCGACCAGGGGTTGAATTTTGGGGCGATTGGCTCTACAGCGTAGATGTCCCTTAGTGCGCGCTTGCGTTACCTCTTGGGGATATGCGTGGCATATATCATGTTCACTCTTTTCACCTCAGGGGGAAATTTCTTCTGTCCCCCTGTGTTCGGTGGGCGAGGCTCTTTGTCGTCCTCGCTTGGCGGCCCTTTCCCCTTATGTTCAGTGTTTAACTTACCGGCCTATTTAAAGACCCAACAATTTCTGTTGGAATGATTGGCAGGCTTGTGAGGGGTGCCATGAATCTGGTAGGGCCGATCGAGTATTTTGTCCAAACTGGATGGACCATCTTTGTTTCCTTTGAATGGCTTCTTCCGCTGACCGGATTTAGAGCCACTGAATCCGGCGTTAACTGCCATGTCTTCGGTATCTTCATTGTTGCTTCGATGCTTGTGTTTGTTGCGTCGTGGCCTACCGTTGCCATCTCTGGCTTCGAAGGTGCCAGGGTTGCTGGTACTGTTGCTTCTACGAGCTAACCAGCTCTCTTCTCCCGCACAAAAGCGGGTCATGAGTGCTGGTAAGGGCTGCCATGGACTTCGGCTTTTCTTGGCCGAGGTGTCGGGCAAGCCATTCATCGCGGATGCTATGTTTAAAGGTCGCGAGGGCTTCGGCGTCTGGACTATCGATGATTTGTTTTTTTAATTAAGAACCTAGTCCAGAGTTTGCCGGCTGACTCTCCGGGTTGCTGGACTATATGACTTAGGTCATCGGCGTCCGGAGGCCTGACATAGGTACCTTGGAAGTTGTCTCGAAAGGCGTCCTCCATATCTTCCCAGCTCCGTAGCAATGGAGTTCTCTAGGAGGCTGTATAGCCAGTGCCACGCGGGTCCCTTTAGTTTTAGTGGGAGGTAATTGATGGCGTGGAGATCGTCACCACGAGCCATGTGGATATGGAGAAGAAAATCTTCAATCCATACTGCGGGATCTGTCATTCCATCGTATGATTCAATGTTCACGGGTTTAAACCCTTCTGGGAACTGGTGCTCCATTACCTCATCGGTGAAGCATAAGGGGTGTGCGGCGCCTCTGTATCGGGCGACGTCACGACGGAGTTCGGACGACATCTGTGTTCGGTTTTCAGCCCGGGTGAGATTATGCTTGTCACGCCGGGCCTGATGGTCGTCCTCTCGTGTTGGGGCACATCCCCTTGATCCATAGATTGATCTGGTCTGACCGGCTCTATTGTCCAGGTCTTGCGTAGGTCGTAGGTGTAGCCCGGAGCCACTACCTCATTGCCTTTACAGCGGGGTGGTGCGGGCTGGTGTTCAGCGTAAGTAGCCGCTCTGTCCCGTCCACGTGGTGGTCGGTCAGGTTCATCAGCAGTTTTATACTTTGGCGGTATTGGCTCAAGGGCCTCGTCGTCAAATTGTGGGAGTAGCTTGCGCTTCGGGTAGCTCTTTGTTGGGCGTTCGAGGCCGTATTCTTCGGCTGCCAGGACTTTAGTCCATCTGTCATTGAGCGTATCCTGTTCGGCTTGAAGCTGCTGCTGCTTCTTTTTTAGGCTTCTCGCTATTGCGATTGGCTGGCGCTTAAAGCGCTCTTGCTCGAGGGGTTCCTCTGGCACGATGAAGTCTTCGTCGCCGAGGCTCACATCATCCTCAGAGATTGGGAGATAGTTACTATCCTCCGAGTCCTCGTTCCCGACCGGATCGTCGGGGTTAACTTGCCCCTCCTCCCAATCATCCTGTTCGAATGTGGGCTCGACGGGGGCTTCGGGGTCTTCGGCATTCACCAGAGTGTTATTGTCTCCGGTGCCAGTATTGCTGTCTTTTTCGTGACGCGATTTTGAGCGGCGCCGCTGGCGTCGACGCTTCGGTGGTGCCTCTTTCCTGCCTTTGCCGTCATCCGCTTCGGAGGTGGCCGTCCAACGTCCGGTAAACAGCGGGTCTTGGCCTTGTTTGTCTCCGTCATCGTCGTCCATGCCGTCGATGTCTTCAGAAGCGTAATCCAGCATGTCGGTTAAGTCTTCGATAGTGGCTATGAAGTGGGTGGTGGGTCGGACGTAAAATTCCCCGCTTTCAGCCCCTAATCTGGGCTGGGTGTAGTTTGGAGGTGATTCCTCTATAATGGCGAGGGATCGGATTAACTCCAGAGCCTCGTTTAAGAGCGAGGTTTGGACAGGGAAGCGAGAGTCCACTGAGCTAGGCAGGGCAAAAGCCTCATGGCCATGCTCACTTGGCGTGGACCTCGAGAGTTTGGAGCTAGCGTCTGGGGGCGAGTCCGGCTTTCCAATGATAGGGGGAACCCAGTTTGACTCCGGGCTTGCCGGTGACACAGTCCCCTCCGATCTCCGGTAGTGAGCTTCATAATCGGAGAGAGTCCGGTGGGCTCCAAACTCCCATCTTCAGACCCGGTAGTTTGCTCTGGATCTAAGACCAGAGCGGTGGTCGAGGTCGCGAACCCTTCGAAGATCAAGTCTCCTCGGATATCAGCGACATAATTTAGGTTCCCAAAACTGATTTGATGACCAGGAGCGTAGCTGTCGATCTGTTCAAGGTGGCCAATCGAGTTGGCACGCAGCGGGAAGCCGCCGAACACAAAAATTTGACCGGGGAGAAAAGTCTCCCCCGAAATAGCATCGTTGTAGATGATCGAATGAGCCATTGAACCTTCTGTCGATGGCACAGTGGAACTCTCAATGAAAGCACCAATGTCGGTGTCAAAATCGGCCGACCTCGGGTAGGGGGTCCCGAACTGTGCGTCTGAGGATCGAAGGTAACAGGAGACAAAGGGGACACGATGTTTACCCAGGTTCGGGCCCTCTTGATGGAGGTAATACCCTACTTCCTACTTGATTGACTTTGATGAATATAGGGGTTACAAGAGTCGATCTACCTCGAGATCGTAATGGCTAAACCCTAGATGTCTAGCCTATATGATTTGTGATAGCCTCTACGGACTAAACCCTCCGGTTTATATAGACACCGGAGGGGCCTAGGGTTGTACAGAGTCGGTTTATAGAAGCAGGAATCTACACATCCGGACGCCAAGCTTGCCATCCACGCAAAGGAGAGTCCCATCCGGACACGGGGGAAGGCCTTCTACCTTGTATCTTCACGGCCCATCAGTTCGGCCCATGTCACATAGCCCGGACACCAGAGGACCCCATAATCCAGGACTCCCTCAGTGCGCCCATCGACCATGGCGGACGGCGTTCCGGGAGCTCGATGAGCAGTGACAACGGGATGAGTTGGAGAAAGGGGACAGGGGGTAAATGGAGAGAAGCTCACGGCGAGGTCGTCTAGAAGCTCAGGGGGCGCTCTGGTTGCTGTGGATCAACGGCGACATTCCTCAGGCGCAGGCGACGAAGATGAAGGCGATCCCGGCAATGCAAGCCACCTAAGGTCGCTGGCGTTGGCTGGGCGTCGTATGGTGATGGGGCGAAGCTGACGGACATGATGGTTGGTCGATCAGGTGGCGGTGGGCGCGCAAGCATTGAATGAAGGCGACGACGCGCTCGGTTCCTCTCGGTGAGCACAAAAGCGAGAGAAGGAGGGGGCTAGAGCGAGGGAGAAGTGAGAGGGGGCTTGGGCGTCTCCAGACGCGGGGTCAGGGACATGGACGAGCCTCCAGCGCGAAGCAGGAGGTGGCGCGGCCGCGTGCATGCTCGGCAAGCAGCAACGTCCCTCCCTGGCGTGAGGGAGAAGACAGTCCAGCCCCTAGTGGACTGGCTAGCTTGTCCAAATGGGTTGGGCCAGCAAGCTGGGCCCCAGGTAAGTCCTTCTGCCTTTTTTATTGCCGTGCTTTGTTTTATTTCTGACACTCTGTTTTGGATTTAATTTAAATGCCAATTGAATTTTAATACTCATGAAATTTAATATGTAGACTAAAGTGACAGAACCAGAGTCACATACCAAGTTTCACAATTATTGGACTTATATTTATTTTATAGTAAATATAAATCCAATTAAAATAGCTATGAATTAATTCAAAGCCCCAAAAATAAATACTTTTAAGCCTCCAAATATATTGGTTTGAATTTTATTCTTGCCAATAATTTTCAAAGCTAAAAAGGTGTTGGAAATATGCCCTAGAGGCAATAATAAAGTGGTTATTATTATATTTCCTTAATCATGATAAAGGTGTGTTATCATGCTAGAATTGTATTGTCCGGAAACTTAAATACATGTGTGAATACATAAGCAAATACTAAGCCCTAGTGTGTCTCTACTAGACTAGCTCGTTGATCAAAAGATGGTTAAGGTTTCCTGACCATAGACATGAGTTGTCATTTGATAACGGGATCACATCATTAGGAGAATAATGTGATGGACAAGACCCATCCGTTAGCTTAGCATATGATCGTTCAGTTTATTGCTACTGCTTTTTCTTAATGTCAAATACATGTTTCTTCGACCATGAGATCATGCAACTCCCGGACTCCGAAGGAATGCCTTGTGTGCCATCAAACGTCACAATGTAGCTGGGTGATCATAAAGGTGCTCTACAGGTATCTCCGAAGGTGCCTATTGGGTTCGCATGGATCGAGACTGGGATTTGTCACTCCGTGTGATGGAGAGGTATTTCGGCCCTCTCGGTAATACAGCATGGCAAGAAGCTTGCAAGCAAAGTGACTAAGGAGTTAGTTATAGGATGATGTATTATGAAACAAGTAAAGAGACTTGCCGGTAACGAGATTGAACTAGGTATGGAGATACCGACGATAGAATCTCGGGCAAGTAACATACCGATGGACAAAAGGAACTACATATGTTGTCATAAAAGGTTCGACCGATAAAGATCTTCGTAGAATATGTAGGAACCAATATCGGCATCCAGGTCCCGCTACTGGCTATTGACCGGAGAAGCGTCTCGGTCATGTCTACATCATTCTAGAACCCGTAGGGTACGCACGCTTAACATTCGTTGACAATATAGTATTGTATGAGTTATGTATGTTGGTGACCGAATGTTGTTCGGAGTCCTATATGAGATCACGGACAGACGAGGATCTCTGGAATAGTCCGGAGGTAAAAGTTGATATATGGGATAATAGTGTTTGGTCTCTGGAAGGGTTCCGGAATTCACCAGAAGGGGTTTTGGATGTTTCCCGAAATGTTCGGGTACGAGAACAATTTATTTGGGCCTAGGGGTAAAGCCCATGGGGCTTTAGGAAGGTGCAAAAGGCAGTTTTGCAGAGGCCAAAGGGGCCAGACGCCAGGGACCCTGGCGTCTGGTCCTGGAGTCCAAGAAGGACTCTTGCCTTGTTGGCTAAACCGACTTTGAGGAGGCTCTTTCTCCAAGAAACAACCTCAGGGCTCAACATATAAATAGAGGGACAAGGCTAGCACCGGGAACACATCAAGATTCACCAAGCCGTGTGCTAGCAACCCCGCCCCCTCTAGTTTATCCTTCATCATAGCTTCCGTTGTGCTTGGCGAAGCCCTGCGGAGATTGTTCTTCACCACCACCGTCACCACGCCGTCGTGTTGCCGGAACTCATCTACTACTTTGCCCCTCTTGCTGGATCAAGAAGGCGAGGACGTCATCGAGCTGAACGTGTGTTGAACGCGGAGGTGCCGTAAGTTCGGTACTTGATCGGGACGGATCGTGAAGGTGTACGACTACATCAACCGCGTTGATAAACACTTCCGCCTAGCGATCTTCAAGGGTATGAAGATGCTCTCCCCCTCTCATAGTTATGCATCTCCATGGATAGATCTTGCGTGTGCGTAGAAACTTTTCGTTTTCCATGCAATGTTCCCCAACAAAAGGAACATTTCCTTGGGAACATTTGAAAAAATTTTGGTTGATCATTTCAAAATATTTTCTGAGGCTTCTGGAAATTCCTCAATTCAGTTTTAAAAAATTTAAAATGATGACATGATGATGCTCACTAAATAACTAATTACCAATATATTATTTTGTGTTGAAGTGCTGTCGGTTCTGTATATTATTTGGTCAGCGCATTTATTTGCACTGGTGGCAACCTTTAATGCCCAATATATGTAATTTGTTGTCTGGTTGCACTTTATTATTACTGGTGACGAACTTTGATGCCCAGTGGATGTAATATGTCGTAATTTCTTTATTCTATAGTCTAGGTTTATTCTTAGTCACTATGCTGTAACTAATTTCTATATATTGTGTCATCGCTCCCTGAAAAGGGCGTAAGCTTCGACGGAGGTCAATGGGCCAAAACATTATCCATCAGTGGTATATAAAAAATAATTACACTGCGCAAATGGCCAGCCTGCAACTCGTCATATATGGGCTGAAACATGGGCCCACAATCATCTCTGGCCTTTAGCGGGCCTAAACGTAAACTGGGCCCAAGTAGTTTCGGGCCTTTAACAGGCTGAGTCAACAGTGGGCCTTAGTTGGGCCAGAAAATACCATGGGCTTTTAACAGGCTAAAAGGTAGATTGGGCCTGAATTGTGCCGAACAAATCACGGGCCGACAGCAGGCCAAAATATACCTCGGCCCATGATTGGCCGAATTATAAGATGGGCCGTTAACAAGCCAAAATTTATCTCGGACCTCGGTTGGCCCAATCACATTATGGGTTGTAAGTAGGCCAAATGGAAAGTGGGCCATAATTAGGCCCAATTTTATCACGGGCCTTTAACATGCCGATAGTCAGGTTGGGCTTAAATTTATCCATGAAAACCACGAGCCGTTAAGAAGCCGAAAGTCACTTCGGACCAGAAATGGGCCCAATTGCACCAAGGGCTGCTAGCAGGCCGAACTTGGTCTAATTGTTCAACGGGCCTTTAACAGGCCGAAATACAAACATGGCCTTCAATGGGCGGATCTGATATGGGCCGTAATTTGGCCCGATTGCACCAAGTGCCATTAACAGGCCGACACAAACAAAGGCTGAAATGGGTCAAACTGTTTAATGGGCCTTTAACAGGCCAAAAGATAAACCGGACCTTCATTTGGAGCAAAAACATAATGGACTGTTTACGGGCTGGATCTGCATATGGGCCTTAATTTGGCCCAAAGATATGGCAGGATGTTAACGGTCTGGCCCACTAGTATCTGCCAAAATCTTGTGGGCCTTTGTCTAGGCCGACCCTTTTAACATAAATGGGCCATTGTTGGGCCATTCCACATGTCGACATCTCATTGGTGCGTCCCGTCCATTGGAATGATGACATCTGTCGCAACGCTGAGCTGACACGTGGTTCCGTTGGCGAATGAGAATTTGACGGGTGGAAAATTGCCATTGGTCCGATTGTTAACGGGTATCGGATCCAAAACCGGCACCTGATAGCTTAACGGCAACCCATTACGATGGATACCACGTGTTGGTTACCCTTGACAAAAACTCTTCCACGACGCGTCATTTATCATCACGGAAGTGAACACTTCCGTGACAATAAATTGAGTATTGTCATGGAACACTTCTACGATAGCACAGGTATGACTATCTTCATTCTATCATAAAATCGTCACGAATGTATATGCGAGATAGAAAACGTGACCTACTATGACAAACATGTATCATCACGGAAGTGTTGTTTCAGTAGTGACTCTCTTCGGTCACTACTGCAGGATGTTGCTAACGCGACACTACAATCAGAGACCCTTCAACGAAACTGTGCGCGATGTATTGATCGCAAACGGTGATGTAAAAAAACCGTCAAAAATGATGCAAATGTTTGCGATGAGGAGACATCAAACATGGTTCAGATTATGGTGGTGTGTGCGATGCATGGCATACGGTTCACTCGAATGAACTATTTGCGATGAGCTTAAAAACAGAAACGGGCAGCAAGATGAAGGTGTGTGCGATGTATGGCATACCGTTCACTCGGATGAACTGTTTGCAATTAGGAAACATAGTAGAAACGGTCGGGTAGAACAAGGTGTGTGTGTGTGATTGACGACATACAGTTCACTCGGATGAACTATATGTGATTAGGCAACACAACAGAAACGGTCAGCTAGATCAAGGTGTCTGTGATTAACGGCATACACTTCAAACGGATGAACTATTTCCGATTAACCACAACAAACAGAAACAGTTCGACAGATAAAGTTGTGTGCGCTAGATGGGCACACATTCTAATTAAAAGAAGCGTGCGCGATGGTAATAACGAGCGCGCACGGTTGATGGAACAAGACGTGTGCTGACATCACCTATTGCGGTGCACCCTATGGTGCAAACACCACGTACGCGGCCGAGAACGAGTGCCCACTTTACGCCTTCCGGGAATCGTACCACACTTTGAAATATGAACCGTCAATAAATTTTGAACTTGCTTCCCTTCACATTCACAATTACTGTTCACGCCGATCAAAACCTGTTCACACTGATCAAAACCTAAACGGTTTCCAACTTATGAGCGTATTAGTACTCGGTTATAAATACTACCTACTCCAAGATGACTGCACATTCCTCCTCAACTCCTCATCCACAAAAACAAACAAGTCTTTCATCGTCATTCCCTTGCGTCTGCCATGGCCCGCATGAGTTCTGGGTCGGGAGAGGCGAGCATGGAAGCGAAAGCATGAGAGATGTCCTGCCGCACCGACGTAGCAGCACAGAGGTCCCGCCATGCCTCTGAAGCAGCACAGAGGTCCCGCCGCACCGTCGATGCAGCAGACTGGTTCGGCCGCGCCGCGGAAGTAGCAGAGATGTCCTGCCGCGCTGTGAATGCAGCAGAGAGTTCCTCCCGCGGCATGGCGGCCTAGGAAAATGTCTCGGGGCAGGCGAGGACTCTCACAGGCGCGTGTGTGCTATGCTCGATGACCTGATGGATCGGATCTCCGGCTGGATGAAGCTGCAGGATGAGATGAATGCCTCGTTTGAATATGCTACCAGCGTCATCTAGGGACTAGGGGAGGATAAGGCAAGGCTCCACACCGAGCGCGAGGAGACCACTGCCTTGTTGAAGAGGACGGGCGTCATTGTCAAGAAACTTATGGACGAGAATGCCATGCTCCGCATCGAGCGCCAAAGGCTGGTGGAGGAATCCGTGGATGCTCTCAAGCAGCGTAATGAGGACAGGAAAGAGGTCATTGCCGCTCGCCGCAAGAACTAGTCTCCGCGGCCTACAGCAACGCATCAAGAAAGTAGAGATCAGCGAGCAAGATCATTGTCTGCGTCTTCCTTCTTCTTTTGCCCTTGTGTATTTTGGGCGTTGCCGCATGTGGTTTTTTTAATTATCTTCCTAAATATGCTAGACAATTATTATCCACTGTCATCATCCTTATATATTCATATCAACCTTGATATAAGTCGCAGTCAATGCTATATAGTATGTCAATCAGATCTTACATCAATATTCATGCAAAATTCTCTTTTCGGATTTTCTTATTTCTTCTTCAATCTCAGTCCAGTGAAACATAGCCACACCACAAAACATGGGCTCGGGCGCCATTAATGGAGACGTTGGGAGAGAGGTGGGCGACGGATGGAGGTCAAAGGGCTCTCCTCCCGATAAGCACGCGTAGGGGTCTGATCGCATGCCTCCCGTACTCAAAGAGCTACCCTGCATGATGCCTCCTAGCCAATAAAAAAAGGGGATGCGTGGCAGCACGTAAATGGTAAGTAGAACGCCCACAATTTCAATAATACTTGTGTTTCCGATTGTAACGTGACAACATTTGTTCCAAAATGACTTTGTTGGCTGTTAATGTGTGCGTCTTCGCGAATTGGACAAAAAAATTACCACAACATGTTGGTGGCATGTCATGACACCATACCAAGTTTCATGATTTTCAGGCAAGTTTTGGATTTACATGAATTTAAAAACCAAGTTTGTTGATGTTTCCGGCCGAGCCACGACGCCCAGATGTTTGAATTCCACTCTCATTTCTTGTTAATGGGACCTACATATTCACCCAAGTACACATAAATGATTTTGAACCAACTTTGGCACAGTGGAGCATGTGCTTGTAGTGCAAATTTGAATTATGCGCATTAAATGACCAGAAACTCAATTAATGTATAAAAAGGCCAAACGAAAACGGAATAATTCCAATATTTAGCACAAAACTCCTATTGGTCTATGTTTCCTTTGTAAAAAAAATCAAGGCGGGGAAAGGCAGTGTATGTCGTTTCGCACACGAAGGTGACACGTTCCCTCTCAGAACCACAAGCCTTCTTGAGAGAAGATCCGGTTTGCAAGAAGGTTATACCAAAGCTTGTCCCAATTCGGCCAAAAAAAATACCACAACATGTTGGTGCCATGTCATGACACCATGCCAAGTTTCATGATTTTCATGCATATTTTGGATTTACATGAATTTAAAAACCTAGTTTCTCAATGTTTCCAGTCGAGCCACGACGCCCAGATGCTTGAATTTCATTCCCATTTCTTGCAAGGGACCCATAAATTCACCCAAAGAAACACATGTGATTTTTCAACAAACTTTGGTGCACTGGAGCATGTGCTTGCAGTTAAAATTTGAATTATGCACATTAAATGTCCAGAATCTCAATTAATGCATAAAAAGGCCAAACGAACCCGAAATAATTCCAATTTTTAACACGACACTCATATAGTTCTATGTTGGCTCTGTAAAAAAATCAAGAAGGGGGGGCAGCGGCGTATATCGTTTCGCACACAAAGGTGACACGTTTCCCTCTCGGAACCACGATCCTTCTTGAGAGAAGCTCCGGTTTGCAAGAAGCTTATACCGAAACTTGTCCCAATTCGGCCAAAAATTTACCACAACATGTTGGTGCCTGATATGTCCATTTTGCATCATGTTTTCATACTGTTATTTATTATGTTTTTATTCATAATAATGCTTTTGGGAGTAATTCCAATGCCTTTTCTCTCATAATATGCAAGGTTTACACAAAGAGGGAGAATGCCGACACCTGGAATTCTGGACCTGAAAAAGCTATGTCAGAGTTACCTATTCTGCACATCTCCAAATGATCTGAAAATTTACGGAGAATTGGTTTGCAATATATGAAGAATATTAGAGCAAATAACTACCAGAGGGGCCCACCAGGTAGGCACAAGCCACCTGGGCGTGCCCGGGAACCCAGGAACGCCCTGGTGGGTTGTGCCCTCCTCGGTGCACCTCCGGTGCCCATCTTCTGGTATATAAGTCATTTTGACCTAGAAAAAATAAAGAGAGGACTTTCGGGACGAAGCGCCACCATCTCGAGGCGGAACTTGGGCGGGAGCACTTTTTCCCTCTAGTGGAGCGATTCCGCCGAGGGAACTTCTCTCCCGGAGGGGGAAATCATCGTCATCGTCATCACCAACCAACTCTCCTATCTTTGGGAGGGCCATCTCCATCAACATCTTAAACAACAACATCTCCTTTCAAACCCTAGTTCATCTCTTGTGTTTAATCTTTGTACCAGAGCCTTAGATTGGTGCTTGTGGGTAACTAGTAGTGTTGATTACATCTTGTAGTTGATTACTATATGGTTTATTTGGTGGAAGATTATATGTTCAGATCCATTATGCTATTTAATACACCTCTGATCTTGACCATGATTATCATTTGTGAGTAGTTACTTTTGTTCTTGATGTCACGGGAGAAGTCATGTTGCAAGTAATCATGTGAACTTGATATGTGTTCGATATTTTGATGATGTGTATGTTGTGATTCCCTTAGTGGTGTCATGTGAACGTCGACTACATGGCACTTCACCATATTTGGGCCTAAGGGAATGCATTGTGGAGTAGTTATTAGATGATGGGTTGCTAGAGTGACAGAAGCTTAAACCCTAGTTTATGCGCTATTTCATAAGGGACTGATTTGGATCCAAAAGTTTAATGCTATGGTTAGATTTGATCTTAATACTTTTCTCGTAGTTGCGGATGCTTGCGAGGGGGTTAATCATAAGTAGGAGGTTTGTTCAAGTAAGAACAGCACCTAAGCACTGGTCCACCCACATATCAAATTATCAAAGTAGCGAACACGAATCAAATCAACATGATGAAATTCCCGTGAACCCTCAAGAACGCTTTGCTTATCATAAGAGACCGTTTTGGCATGTCATTTGCCACAAAAGGATTGGGCTACCTTGCTGCACTTTATTTACCATTACCATGACTTGCTTGTTACAAATTATCTTGTTATCAAACTACCTATTACCGACAATTGCAATGCTTGCAGAAAATACCTTGTTGAAAACCACTTGTCATTTCCTTCTGCTCCTCGTTGGGTTCGACACTCTTACTTATCGAAAGGACTACGATTGATCCCCTATACTTTTGGGTCATCAAGGCTCTTTTCTGGCGCCATTGCCGGGGAGTGAAGCACTCTTGGTAAGTGGAAATTGGTAAGGAAAAATTATTACTACATGCTGAAACTTATTGTCACTTGCTACTATGGAAAATCATCCTTTGAGGTGTTTGTTCGGGGTATCTTCACCTCGACCGGAACCACGATTAGTTGCCCCTCAATCTACTGCACCTACTGAAAATATTGTTTATGAAATTCTTCGGGTATGATAGAACAACTGCTAGCTAATCCTTATGCAAGAGATGGAACCAAACATCCTGATATGCACTTGATATATGTAGATGAATTTGTGGATTATTTAAGCTTGCAGGTTTGCCCGGAGATGAAGCTAAGAAGCAGGTTTCCCTTTATCTTTGAAGGGAAAATCATTGGCATGGTATAGGCTATGCAATGATATTGGATGTTAGAACTGGAATCGATTGAAATTGGAATTTCACCAAAAACATTATCCTATGCATGTAGTTCATCGTGATCGGAATTATATATATAATTTTTGGTCTCGTGAAGGAGAAAGTATCGCTCTAGCTTGGGGGAGGCTTAAGTCAATGTTATATTCATGCCCAATCATGAGCTCTCTAGAGAAATTATTATTCATAATTTTTATGCTCGGCTTTCTCGCGATGATCAATCCATGCTCGATACTTCTTGTACTGGTTCTTTTATGCAGAAGACTATTGAATTCAGGTCGGATCTTTTAGAAAGAATTAAACTCAACTCTGAAGATTGGGAACTCGAGAAGGTAAAGAGTCAGGTATTAAGCTTGAATTTTATTGTGTTAAACCTTTTATGAATACCGATGCTTTTCACAAGTTTAGCACTAAATATGGACTTGACTCTGAGATAGTAGCCTCTTTCCGTGAATCATTTTCTACTCATGTTGATCTCCCTAAGGAGAAGTGGGTTAAATATCACCCCCCTATCAAACAAGAAATTAAAGAACCCGACATAGCTAAAGATGAAACTATCATTTACAATGTTGATCCAGTTGTGCCTACTGCTTACATTGAAAACCCACCTTTCCCTGTTAGGATAAAGGAACATGCTAAGGTTTCAACTGTGGTTTGCAAAAGTCATATTAGAGAAACTAAACCTTCTGAGAAAATTAAAGTAGAACCTAGTGTTGCTATTGTTAAAGATCTCCTGGTAGAAAACATTGATGGGCATGTTATTTACTTCTGTGATGAAGCTGCTAGAATTGCCAAACCCGATGAAAAAGATAAACATAGACCGCCTGTTGTCGCGTTAAAATAGGAGATCATTGTTATCATGATTTATGTGATTTAGCTGCTAGCGTGAGTGCTATTCCTTTTACCTTATACCAAGAAATTATGAATGACATAGCACCCGCTGAAATAGAAGACATAGATGTTACTATTAAACTTGCTAATAGAGACACCATCACACCACTTGGGATTGTTAGAGATGTTGAAGTCTTGTGTGGGAAAATAAAATACCCTACTGATTTTCTAGTTCTTGGTTCCCCACAAGATGACTTCTGTCACATTATCTTTGGTAGACCTTTCTTGAACACTGTCAATGATAAAATAGATTGTGAAAAACAAACTGTCGGTGTTAGCTTTGGTGATGAGTCTCATGAGTTTAATTTTTCCAAGTTTAATAGAAAACCTCACAAAAAGAATTACCTAGTAAGGATGAAATAATTGGTCTTGCTTCTATTGCTGCCTCCTATTGATCCACTAGAACAATATTTGCTAGACCATGAAAATGATATGCACATGCAGGAAAGAAATGAGATAGATAAAATTATCTTTGAACAACGACCTTTGCTCAAACATAATTTACCTCTTAAAACTCTAGGAGGTCCTCCTCCTCCTAAAGGTGACCCAGTGTTTAAATTGAAACAATTGCCTGACACACTGAAATATGCTTATCTCGATGAGAAAAAGATATATCCTGTTATTATTAGTGCTAACCTTTCGGAACATGAAGAAGAAAGATTGTTGAAAATTCTGAAGAAGCACCGTGCTGCTATTGGATATACTCTTGATGATCTTAAGGGCATTAGTCCCACTCTCTATCAGCACAAGATTAATATGGAACCTGATGCTAAACCCGTTGTTGATCATCAACGACGTTTGAATCCTAAGATGAAAGAAGTGGTAAGAACTAAAATATTAAAACTTCTGGAAGCAGGTATAATCTATCCCATAGCTGATAGTAGATGGGTAAGTCCCGTTCATTGTGTCCCTAAGAAAGGAGGCATTAATGTTGTTCCCAATGATAAAAATGAACTTATTCCACAAAGAATTGTTACTGTCTATAGATTGGTAATTGATTTTAGAAAATTAAATAAAGCTACTAGAAAATATCATTACCCTTTGCCTATTATTGATCAAATGCTGGAAAGATTGTCTAAGCACACACACTTTTGCTTCCTTGATGGATATTTTGGTTTTTCTCAGATACCTGTTTCACAACCTGATCAAGAGAAAACCACTTTTACTTGCCCTTTTGGAACTTATGCTTATAGACGTATGCCTTTTGGTTTATGCAATGCACTTGCTACTTTTCAAAGATGTATGACTACTATATTCTCTGATTTTTGTGAAAAGATTGTTGAGGTTTTCATGGATGATTGTTTGGTTTATGGGACTCCTATTGATGATTGCTTAAGCAACCTTGATCGAGTTTTGCAGAGATGTGAGCACACTAATATTGTCTTGAATTGGGAGAAGTGCCACTTTATTGCTAATGAAGGTATTGTCTTGGGTCATAAAATTTCTGAACGAGGTATTGAAGTGGACCAAGCTAAAGTTGATCCAATTGAGAAAATGCCATGTCCCAGAGATAAAGGTATTCATAGTTTCCTAGGTCATGCTGGTTTCTATAGGAGGTTTATTAAAGACTTCTCTAAATTTCTAGGCCTCTTACAAATCTTTTACAAAAGGATGTTCCATTTGTTTTTGATGATGATTGTGTAGAAGCCTTTGAAACAGTTCAGAAAGCCTTAACTTCTGCACCTATTATTCAACCACCTGATTGGAACTTGCCTTTTGAAATTATGTGTGATGCCAGTGATTATGTTGTTGGTGCTGTTCTAGGACAAAGAGTTGATAAAAATTAAATGATATCCATTATGCTAGCAAAACTCTAGACGGTGCCCAAAGAAATTGTGCTACTACTGAAAAAGAATTTTTAGCAGTTGTGTTTGCTGACAAATTCAGATCTTACATTGTTGATTCCAAAGTTATTGTTCACATCGATCATGCTGCTACTAAATATCTTATGGAAAAGAAAGATGCCAAACCTAGACTCATTATGTGGGTTCTCTTGCTACAAGAATTTTATTTACATATCACTGTTAGAAAAGGAGTTGAGAACCCCGTAGCTGATAACTTGTCTAGATTAGAAAATATTCTTGATGACCCACTACCTATCAATGATAGTTTTACTGATGAACAACTAGCTGCAATAAATGTTTCTCATAACACTCCTTGGTATGCTGACTATGCTAATTATATTGTTGCTAAATATATATATCACCTAGTTTCACATATCAACAAAACAAAATAATCTTCTATGACTTAAGACATTACTTTTGGAATGACCCACATCTTTACAAAGAAGGAGTAGATGGTATTATTAGACATTGTGTACCTGAGCATGAACAGGAACAAATCCTACGGAAATGTCACTCCGAAGCTTATGGATGGCATCATGCGGGAGATAGAACTGCTCACAAGGTATTGCAATCTGGTTTTTCTTGGCCTACTCTCTTCAAGGATGCCCGTAAGTTTGTTTTATCTTGTGATGAATGTCAACGAATTGGTAATATTGGGAAGCGTCAAGAAATGCCTATGAATTATGCACTTGTTGTTGAACCATTTGATGTTTGGGGTTTTCTTCATATGGGACCTTTTCCTTCCTCTAATGGGTATACACATATTTTGGTTGCTGTTGATTATGTTACTAAGTGGGTAGAAGCTATTCCAACTAGTAGTGCTGATCGTAACGCTTCCATTAAAATGCTTAAAGAAGTTATTTTACCGAGGTTTGGAGTCCCTAGATATTTAATGAATGATGGTGGTTCACACTTTATTCATGCTGCTTTCCGTAAAATGCTTGCTAAATATGATGTTAACCATAGAATTTTCATCACCCTATGATCCTCAATTTAGTGGTGAGAAATAAAACTAATATTACAGAAAACCGTTAATAGATCCCGAAAGAATTGGTCTAAGAAATTAGACGATGCACTTTGGGCCTACAGAACAGCTTATAAAAATCCTATGGGTATGTCTCCCTATAAAATGGTTTATGGAAATGCTTGTCATTTGCCTCTAGAGTTAGAACACAAAGCATATTGGGCAATTAAAGAACTTAACTATGATTTCAAACTTGCCGGTGAAAAGAGGTTATTTGATATTAGCTCACTAGATGAATGGAGAACCCAAGTGAGGGAGTCCTGGACTAAGGGGTCCTCGGGCGTCCGGCCTGTTATCCATGGGCCGGACTGATGGGCTGTGAAGACATGAAGACTGAAGACTATACCCGTGTCCGGATAGGACTCTACTTGGCATGGAAGGTAAGCTTGGCAACCGACTATGTATATTCCTTCTTATGTAACCGACTCCATGTAAACCCTAGATCCCCCCGGTGTCTATATAAACCGTAGGGGTTAGTCTGGAAAACATGCACATTACCATAGTCATATAGGCTAGACTTCTAGGGTTTAGCCATTAAGATCTCGTGGTAGATCAACTCTTGTAATACTCATATTCATCAAGATCAATCAAGCAGGAAGTAGGGTATCACCTCCATAGAGAGGGCCCGAACCTGGGTAAACATCGTGTCCCCCGTCTCCTGTTACCATCGATCCTAGATGCACAGTTCGGGACCCCCTACCCGGGATCCACCGGTTTTCACACCGACATTGGTGCTTTCATTGAGAGTTCCACTATGTCGTCGACAAAAGGTTCGATGGCCCCTTCAATCGTCCATAGTGACCACGTCCAAGGAGAAACCTTCCTCCCCGGACAGATTTTCGTATTCGGCGGCTTCGTACTGTGGGCCAACTCGCTTGGCCATCTGGAGCAGATCGATAGCTACGCCCCTGACCATCAGGTCAAATTTGGAACCTTGAACTATGTCATGGATATCCGCGGAGACTTGATCTTCAATGGATTCAAGACCGCGGCGATCGCTCCCCCTCGCTCCGTTAAACATGACTTAAATCTGTCATCGGACCAGATTCAGGAGATGGTTCCTGTAACTGCTACAGCCGTAGGTCCGAAGCAGATTGCACCATCCGAAGCCACAGAGTCCGCGGCGTTGGAGCCGCACACAAACTCAACACCAGGGAATATTTGCGTCAACGGAACTCCGGACTCGTCTCCGGTTATAAGTTCCGGACCATGCACGCTTGCGGACACCGAGCTGGATCGGTTATCGATTTTTGAATTCAGCGCCACAGATATCTTCCAGCACTCGCCTTTGGGTGATGTGCTAAACTCTTTAAAGAATTTGTCCTTGGAGAAGGATTCACAGCCGAACTATGTTCGGTTCGAGCTAGAGGCTGATAATGGAGAATTTCGCTTCCCACCCGCCACCCACTTCATAGCCGCTGTCGAGGACTTAACCGACATGCCCGCTTCAGGCTCCGAAGACATTGACGGTATAGACGACGATGCCGATAAGGAGCAAGGCCAAGACCCGCCAGTCATCAGGCGTGGGACGGTCACCCCTTCATATGACGTATACATGGTCGATACACTTAAAAAGCCTCGCGGCAATAACAAAGGAGATACAGTTGAGAATAAACCTCCTGAGACACAGTCTAAGTACCGGTGCCCTAAACACCACTCCAAGTCACATCGCAACAACGCTGGCACCGGAGAAAATAGTACTCCGGACGACGCCGAAAACAATTAAGACCCTGTTGGAGCAAGATCCGAACAGGAGGAACAAGAAAACGGGCAAGCCAGCCCCGATGAACAGGCCCCGCCCAGCGACAGTTCGGAAGACGGCAACTACCTTCCACTCTCCGAAGATGAGGTAAGCCTCGGCGACGAAGACTTCATCATACCCGAAGAGCCCCTCGAGCAGGAGCGCTTCAAGCGCAGGCTGATAGCTACGGCAAGGAGCCTGAAAAAGAAGCAGCAGCAGCTTCAAGCTGACCAAGACCTACTCAACGACAGATGGAACGAAGTCCTGGTTGCCGAAGAATACGGCCTTAGTGGCCTAGCTAAAAGCCACCCAAAGCACAGATTGCTATGCCAGTCCGATGACGGGGCGTTGGTGCCCATACCATCGTCACACAATGCGGCAGGTCGCCAACAATTCTGTCCGGATATGAGGCAACTCAAGCCGAACACCAGACCGCCCCACCTCGCCGTAAAGGCAGGAACAACACAGGTCACGGTTACCCAGACAACCTGCAGAGGTTCTTGGACAATAGAGCAGGCTACGCAAGACCGATCTACGGATCACGAAAGCATGCTTCGACACGCGACGATGGCTACCTATTCGGACGTATCAAACCTCGCCACGCCCGAGCCGAAAACCGCAAAGGGACTCCTTCGGAGTTACGTTGCAGTGTGGCCCAACATAGAGGCGCTGCACACCCGCTTTGCTTCACTGATGAAGTAATGGATCATGAATTCCCCGAAGGATTCAAACCCGTCAATATCGAATCGTACGACGGGACAACCGATCCCGCGGTATGGATTGAAGATTTCATCCTCCACATCCATATGGCCCGTGGGGACGACCTCCACGCCATTAAATACCTCCCACTAAAGCTAAAAGGGCGAGCTCGGCACTGGTTAAACAGCCTGCCTGAAAATTCCATAGGCAGCTGGGAGGACTTGGAAGAGGCCTTCCTCGATAACTTCCGAGGAACACATGTCCGGCCACCGGATGTCGATGACCTAAGTCACATTGTCCAGCAGCCCGGAGAATCAGCCAGGGAGCTCTGGACTCGGTTCTTAGTCAAAAAGAACCAAATCGTCGACTGTCCGAACGCGGAAGCCCTTGCAGCTTTCAGACACAGTGTCAGGGATGAATGGCTTGCACGCCACCTCGGCCAAGAAGGACCTAAATCCATGACAGCCCTCATTGTTCTGATGACCCGCTTTTGCGCGGGAGAAGACAGCTGGCTCGCTCGTGAAAGCAACAGCGCCAGCGACCCGGGCACCTCAGAAATCCGAGACGGCAACGGCAAGGCACGACGAAGCAAGTACAACAGTCGCAACGATGATGAAAGATCACGCGACACAGCGGTCAACGCCGGATTCAGCAATCACAAGCCCGGTCAGCGGAAGAATCCATTCAAGGCGAATCGAGACGAACCATCCAGCCTGGACAGGATATTGGACCGACCCTGCCAGATTCATGGCCACCCCAATAAACCAGCTAATCATACCAACAGAAACTGCTGGGTCTTTAAACAGGCCGGCAAGCTCAACGCCGAACACAGGGGGAGGAGGCCGCCAAGCGACAGGGATGACGGAAAGGATCACCAAAGAAACACAGGGGGTCAGAAGCAATCTCCACCCGAGGATCAACAACTCCTAGAACGGAAATAGCAACCCAGCTTCCGCCGTCCACTCTGTACACCTACAAAGTTTGTACCGCGCATACATCATTACACACTCAAGATACCATGGGCATTGGCGGAAGCACAATACGGACAAACCTGCAAGCACTCCGATAACTTTTTTTATTATTTACTTCCTTTTTATTTCTTCCTTTGCTATCCTTTAAAAATAGGTGACGAACAGGATAAACATCTGAAACTGGCTCTATCGGAATCCGGATCCGCACACTCACCTAAGGGGCTATTTCCATCAAGGATTCCCCCCCCCCCCCACCGAGGACTGGCGGCGCAGCGTGTGAGAGGAGGTCCAAAATAACTTTTTGTAGACCGCACTCTCTATTTCTCGAGCCCGTACTATGCCGGTTCCTCCGCCTCCAACCCCGAGCATGTCAAATAGCCGGGAGGATGGCTTTTATATATATATATATATATATATATATGTATATATATATATATCATAAGCAATCATTGGCACATCGCTCAGTTCCCAGTAAACAAATATCCGAACTAATCATCCGCACTGTTTCCCAAACAAATTTGGCTCCTACGGTTATTTTACAGAAATACCTTGTCATAACCTGCCAGGGGCTCGGTGTGGGAACAAATGAGTTGCCAGTAAAAGTCCGAACAGCTCTGTAGCATACTTCGGCGTCGCAAGTCTGGCCTTATATGCATCAGCTCTGAATCATTGTCTTGGGTCAATAGTTGGGTTGCCCGACTCCTGTGGTTGCTACCCTACGTTCCGCTCTATCGGCTAGGGTAGTAAGGGAGAACTACTGCGATTGTGCCCTGGTCTAAACCGGACGAGCACCTCAGTAGAGAAAGCCGAAAACTGACTGTCATGATGTGGCGTGAGCTGGTCAACCACTTGACGACTTCTTGGAATCTTTAGCGATTCTCCGTGTCACATGAGGGATCTTTTTCAGATCAAATATGTAAGGCACCATACGCCACATACATACCAGGGGCTATGTCGTAGCCCCACCATAAAACTCTTATGGCTAAGTGAAAGTGTTAACGCCTTATAGTCCGATTGCCTGGTTCGCCGCATTATCACCTCCTTCATGGACCAAGACGTTGGATAAAGAGTGATTAAATGCTTTTCCGAACACCCACGTACTTCTTACGAGGGGGCTGAAGCCGACGACTGGAAAACTTTCAGATTATATTAAAACGGCTGCACAGGAGGAATTCAAGCTTTCGAGCAAAACATAAAAATAGATTAATTATAAAATTGTCTTTTACAATTTTCGTACACGTCACTCGAACATTATGTCTTTTGAGCACTGACCCTCTATAAAGCGGGCGGCCTCTAGGACGTCTTCAAAATAATGCTCTGATTCCGGGTGGTCCTTGCCTTTGGGTGGACTCTTCGTCGCGACATCGATGGCCCTCATCTTCCCCCAGAATGTTTTGACTCGGGCAAAAGCCATCCGTGCACCCTCAATGCACGATGATCGCTTCACAGCATCGATATGCGGCACCGCGTCAACCAGCCTCTGCACCAAACCGAAATAGCTATTCGGAACATGCTCGGTTGGCCACAACCGGATTAGGACATCCTTCATGGCAGCGCCGGATATCCTATGAAGTTCGGCCCATTGGGACATATGTTCATTGAGCAACAGAGGGCGCTTTGATGCACCAAATTGCGACCAAAAAAGCTTCTCCGTTGCGTATTCGTCTCGCGCTTGGTAATACTATGCTGCATCGGCAGAACTCTTCGGCAAGTCCAAGAACTCGTCCGGAGAACTCCATACTTGGTTAAGTTGGGCATAGTTCGGGTCATCGAACTTAGTTTGCAGCAGAAAAGGCTTTCCAGCCGCAATCTCCCTCACCTGTCGAACCTCCTCACGGGCTGCTCTGGATTCCAACCGCGCTGCTCTAGCCTCTTGTAAGGCCTTGTCCAGATCAACCGTTAAGGCTTTACTCTCCTTCTCTAGAAATTCACAGCGGCCGGTAGCATTCTCCAGCTCGAGCGCCATCGTGGATATTTTCTCCTCATTTTGGCGTCGTGCAGCTTGTTCGGCTTTTAATTCAGCCGATGCCTTTTCGGCAGCAGCATTGCTACGATGGGCCTGCTCCTTGGCCCGGGCCAGCTCCGCTCGAAGAACTTCAACAGCGGCAGCACCATCTGCAGCCATGCATATTCCAGCATCTAAGTCTCAGCATCATGCTTATACCACAAAAAAAATGTATGAGGATTGTCCCGAATACATACCTTGCGACTCGTCAAGACGCATATTGATCAAAGCAAGATCATCCCCTGCCACATCAAGCTTCCGCTGCAACTCGGCAATTTCCATAGTCCGGGAAGCGGCCAAGGGGGAAGCAGCCGGTGTTCAAAGTTGATCAGGTTAGTCCTCAAACGATCCTTTTTCGATCCTCCGTTTTGCTTCCCAGTGGAAGCCAACCCGAGTATCAGGGGCTACTACCTATACACAGGCGCATCTTTGCAAATAAAACATAGCCGAAAAACATTATGTCACAAACCTCGAAGCCCTTCAGTAGGCTCATGAAAGCTCCATTTAATCCGCTCTTCGCGGACGAAATCTTTTCAATCACTGTACCCATCAAGGTACGATGTTCCCCCGAGACAGATGCCCCGCAACATGTCCTGCAACACATCCGGAGTCCCCGGGTCTCCGGAAGCTGCTCCAAGAGCGCAATCGTCCTTTGAAGGAATCTGTTCACCCGTCTCCAAAATCACTGTCGGCTGTGAACCAGACAGTTTGGGGGCCTTTGTTATCATCAGCCCCGGAATCCCGGATAGTCCGAGGTCCGCCTTCGGGTACTGCCTCTTTTGTCTCCTGTTCTAAAGGGACCCTCCGCGATGACACTTCAGAGTCATCCGCCTTATTGGGCGAGGAGGTTGGAGGAGGCGTCTCGCTCTCCATCATCTCTGGGAGAAGACTCCCCGAAGAAGAGGATCACCCAGAAAAACTCTGTGCCGACCTGCAAAAATGCATGAATGCGTTACGAATATCTTTGGTAACAGCAACGGAGCAGGACACTATCAAAGTACTCCGGAATCTCTTACGGTGTGGCCGAGTGCTTGTCCCACTGTTGGAGCTGTTCAATGGCGTCACTTTTCAAACCTAAGCCGCTCGACGGTGGCATCTTGCCCTTCTTGGAAGACCGCCCCTCCCAATCTTTAGAGGTGGCCCTTTTCCTCCTACTCGGAGAAGGGATGCTGGGTCCTTTTCCGCCTCTGTCTTCGGGCAAGGAAAGGTCGATTTCTCCGGACTCAGTGTCCGACTTACCTCCAGAACCAAGGTCATCTTGGGTCTTCTCACCCTCCCCTGCTGGTGCCTGGTACGGTGCCGAGGCCAGCATCCTTGTTAGCACAGGAGTAGCTGAGTCTTCGGGAAGGGGAGTCGGACACCTAATCCGCTCCACCTTCTTTATCCAGCCCTGAAAAAGGATGATACTGTCGGTATCTTGCCACTGGGTATCTAATTTAAGGTATTTGGCAAACGGGTACTTACCGGGGTATCCGGATGGTTACAGTCTAGGCTGGCATCTTCGGTGGTGTCCAGCCATTGCCTTCGTTTCCCGAAGAATAACCTCCACATTCCTTCGTGTGTAGTGCCGAAGAAGTGTTGAAGCGTCCGCGGCCCTTCCGGATTAAACTCCCACATGCGAAGAGGCCATCGCTGGCACGGCAGGGTCCGATGAACTAACATTACTTGAACGACGTTGGCTATATCGATGTCCTTCTCAATGAGGCTTCGGATGCGACTTTGCAGAGTTCGCACCTCGTTCATTGATCCCCAATCCAATCCCTTATTAATCCACGATGCAAGCTGAGTTGGGGGCCGGATCGAAATACAGGCACAGTTGCCCACTTGGAGCCGCGAGGCTCGGTGATATAGAACCACCCCTGCTGCCACAGATCGGAAGATTTGGCAAAGGATCCTTTCAGCCAAACCGCGCTAGCAAGCTTGCTCATTGAAGCACCCCCGCACTCGGTCTGCTCCCCCTCTATCACTTGCGGATTCACATCGAAGGTCTTGAGCCACAAGCCGAAGTGCGGGGGAGTCCGGAGGAAGGCTTCGCACGTGACGATAAACGCCGAGATAAGAAGAATAGAGTCCGGGGCCAGATCGTGAAAATCTAGCCCGTAATAGAACATGAGCCCCCGGACGAAGGGGTTAAGTGCAAACCCTAGCCCGCGAAGGAAGTGGGACACGAAGATGACCCTCTCGCCGGATCTGGGGGTGGGACTAACCTGCCCCTCGGCGGGAAGCCGATGATGGATTTCCGCGGTCAAATACCTCGCCGCCCGAAACTTTGCAATATCTCCCTCCGTGACAGAAGAAGCTACCCACCGGCCTTGACGGCTGGATCCGGACATAATTAGGGCTTGTGGCGACCGAAACTCGGGTGGTCAAGCTCGGGATAGCGGGGTCTGAGGGAGAAGCAAGCGTGGAAGAAAAGGACGGGTTTGTACCCCTATATATAAAGGCTGCGAATATCAAACGTCTCCTTTCAGGCCTCGAAAACTTGCTAGTTTCCAAGGAGTTGTACCCGAGCGACGGTTGGGTTACTCACGTCCGGGTTGACAGGAATCCCTTAAAAAAGGGAGGCACGATCTCTGCTTGGATAAGACATGCCTATAAAACCATGTCTTGAGACGTGGGGCGACGGGCCAGCTAAAACGGTTCGCAAATAATGGCCGAAGCAGGCGTGATGTCATATTACCAAAAATTGTCGGGGGATTGGACTCGTGAAATATTATATCCTCTGCAGTTGTGTATACAAATCCGGATACAATAAATACATCTGAAGACTATCTTGGAGTTCGGGAAAAAGGGGAACCCGCCTTGCAATGCTGAAGACAATATGCGCGCCGGACTCCTCGTCATTGAAGCCAGGTTCAGGGGCTACTGAGGGACTCCTGGACTAAGGGGTCCTCGGGCGTCCTGCCTGTTATCCATGGGCCGAACTGATGGGCTATGAAGACATGAAGACCGAAGACTGTACCCGTGTCCGGATAGGACTCTACTTGGCGTGGAAGGCAAGCTTGGCAACCGACTATGTAGATTCCTTCTTATGTAACCGACTCCATGTAAACCCTAGATCCCCCCGGTGTCTATATAAACCGGAGGGATTAGTCCGGAAAACATACACATTACCATAGTCATATAGGCTAGACTTCTACGGTTTAGCCATTACGATCTCGTGGTAGATGAACTCTTGTAATACTCATATTCATCAAGATCAATCAAGCAGGAAGTAGGGTATTACCTCCATAGAGAGGGCCCGAACCTGGGTAAACATCGTGTCCCCCGTCTCCTGTTACCATCGATCCTAGACGCACAGTTCGGGACCCCCTACCCGAGATCCGCCGGTTTTGACACCAACACCAAGCCCATGAAAATGCCAAGTTATTTAAAGAAATAGTTAAAAGATGGCATGACAAAAGACTCCTAAAGCGGGAATTCAAAGTTGGAGAATATGTTCTTTTGTACAACTCTCATTTCAGATTCTTTGCAGGAAAACTTCTCTCTAAATAGGAAGGACCATATATCATCAAGGAGGTTTACCGCTCTGGAGCTATCAAAATAAATAATGCCGAAGGTACTAACCCGAAGGTGGTCAATGGGCAAAGAATTAAACACTATATCTCAGGTACGCCTATTAATGTTGAAAGCAATATTATTCAAACCATCACACCTGAGGAACACATAAAAGAGACCTTCCGAAACACTCCAGAATAATTGAAAAGGAGGAGGTACGTGATACGGTAAGTAAACAGATTCCGAAAAATCCGCAAAAATATTTTCTGTCAGTTTTGGAATATTTTAAAAATTAGGAAGATAAGAAACAACCAGGAAGGCACCTGAGGGGGGCTGATAACCCACAAGTATAGGGGATCAATTGTAGCCTCTTTCGATAAGTAAGAGTGTCGAACCCAACGAGGAGCTAAAGGTAGAACAAATATTCCCTCAAGTTCTATCGACCACCGATACAACTCTACGCACACTTGACGTTCGCTTTACCGGAAACAAGTATGAAACTAGAAGTACTTTGTAGGTGTTTTTGGATAGGTTGCAAGAAGATAAAGAGCGCGTAAATAAAAGCTAGGGGATGTTTAAGTAAAGACACAACTAAGTTAATTTTAGTAGAGAGTTTTTGTCAACAAGAAAGTTATTTGTCCCTGGGCAATCGATAACTAGACCGGTAATCATTATTGCAATTTTATTTGAGGGAGAGGCATAAGCTAACATACTTTCTGTACTTGGATCATATGCACTTATGATTGGAACTCTAGCAAGCATCCGCAACTACTAAAGATCATTAAGGTAAAACCCAACCATAGCATTAAAGCATCAAGTCCCCTTTATCCCATACGCAAACAACCTACTTACTCGGGTCTGTGCTTCTGTCACTCAGGCCACCCACCATAAGAAAATCATGAACGTATTGCAAACCCTACAGCGGGAATCCCTCACGCTTGCGCGACATGGAGAGCACCATAGGACAGCACCAATAATAAAACGTGCAACTCAAACCAATCTTGATCATCAAATAGCCCATAGGACAAAATGGATCTACTCAAACATCTTAGGATAGCCATACATCATTGGGAAATAATATATAGCGTTGAGCACCATGTTTAAGTAGAGATTACAGCGGGTAAGAGAGAGGTTACACCGCTGCATACAGGGCGGAAGAGTTGGTGATGATGGCGGTGAAGTTGTTGGTGAAGATTGCGGTGATGATGATGGTTCCGGCGACGTTCCGGCGCCACCGGAAGCGGGGGGGAGAGCCCCCTCCTTCTTCTTCTTCCTTGACCTCCTCCCTAGATGGGAGCAGGGTTTCCCCTCTAGTCCTTGGCCTCCATGGCGTGGGAGGGGCGAGAGCCCCTCCGAGATTGGATCTGTCTCTCTGTTTCTCTCTGTTTCTGCGCTCTGTTATGCTGCCCTTTCACCGTTTCGTATATATATGGAGATCCGTAACTCCGATTGGACTGAAACCTTCACCGTGATTTTTTACCAAAATTAGCTTTCTTGCGGCCGAAGAAGGGCATCAACCGCCTTACGGGTGGCCCACGAGGGTCAGGGGCGCGCCCCCCTGCCTCGTGGCCACCTCGGGCACCGTCTCGCGTGGATTTTTCTTTCGGAATTTTCCAAATATTCCAAAAATAAGCTCCGTCCGTTTTTATCCCGTTTGGATTCCGTTTGATATGGATATTCTGCGAAACCGAAAACATGCAACAAACAGGAACTGGCACTGGGCACTGGATGAATATGTTAGTCCCAAAATAGTATAAAAAGTTGCCAAAAGTATATGAAAGTTGTAAAATATTGGCATGGAACAATCAAAAATTATAGATACGACGGAGACGTATCAGGGGCACAAGACACCAGGGCGCGCCTGGGCCCCCTGGCACGCCCAGGTGGGTTGTGCCCACCTCGGGAACCTTCCCGACTCCGTTTTCCTCCCGTTTGCTTGTTTCCCAAGATAAAAAATCTTTATATACCCCCCGAACGTATTGACCACCTTATCGCGGAGAAATCTTCTGTTTTTCTTTCTTGTTGTTTTCTGACAGATCTAGATCGCCATTGCCGCTTTGGGCTCATCCAAGGACAAGTTCTTCGAGAACGTTATCAACCCGTATTTGCGGGAGGTGATGCAGTACCCTCAAGCCATTGAGATGCGTGGGGGTGCTCCACATCCGGGACGTCCAGGGTCCCAAGGGGACGGGGACCATGGATGCCAGGCTCGAAGCTATGGAGCAGGAGGTCTTCAAGTGCAAGGGGATGGTGGAACATGGACTTAATGCCAATCACCTCATGATCGCGGATTAGACCCGTGATCTCAAGGTGGATGGCAAATCCATGAAGGACATCGTCTTCACCTTCAACAAGCAAATCAACTTTCTGCAAAGCCAACTCTATGATCTCCAAAACCAAGTCTTCGAATATGAGGCAAGGTTTAAAGGTATGAGTTTGGCTGCCAGCTGCAGGACTCACGAGACTCGCTCCTCCTTTTATGATGGTGAGCCATTGCCATGGAAACCGGAAGATAAGATCGCTACTACCTCTTCACCACCACCTTCTTCATCACCAAAGAAGACTTGAGTTCATGGTATGGACACTCCCCTTGGCTTGTGCCAAGCTTGGGGGAGGTGTCCCGGTATCGTATCACCACCACTATCTCTGCTTTTATCTATTTTAATTCGATCTTTAGTTTCCCTATGATTTAGTTGAATAAAAGTTTAGTTTGATCCTTTCTTTTCGAGTGTTTGCTTAGTGATCTATCTATCGATGTAATCGTGTGTGAGATATAATAAATAGTAGTTTGAGTTTTGTTTCTTTACTTTCATGTTCCAATAAAAAGAAAGGAAAATAAATGGAAAGATCATATGCTAATCTTATGGTAAGTAATGACATCACATAAGGAAAAGTATAGGTGGTAAAATTTATTGGAGATTGACAAACATAGTGCTACTTCTTGAGCTTGTGTTGGTTTTTCCCTTGAAGAGGAAAGGGTGATGCAACAAAGTAGAGATAAGTATTTCCCTCAGTTTGAGAACCAAGGTATCAATCCAGTAGGAGACAACGCACAAATCACCGAATACCTGCACAAACAATCAAACAACTTGCACCCAACGCAATAAAGGGGTTGTCAATCCCTTCACGGTTACTTGCAAAAGTGAGATCTGATAGAGATAGATAAACGATAAAGTAAATATTTTTGGTATTTTTGGTTTATAGATTGGAAAGTAAAAGATTGCAAAATAGTATATCAGAAACTTATATGATGGAAAATAGACCCCGGAGCCATAGGTTTCACTAGAGGCTTCTCTCAAGATAGCAAATAATACGGTGGGTGAACAAATTACTACCGAGCAATTGATAGAAAAGCACAATGTTATGACGATATTTAAGGCAATGATCATGAATATAGGCATCACGTCCGTGTCAAGTAGACCGGAACGATTCTGCATCTACTACTATTACTCCACACATCGACCGCTATCCAGCATGCATCTAGAGTATTAATTTCATGAAGAACAGAGTAACGCATTAAGTAAGATGACATGATGTAGAGGAATTAACTCAATCAATATGATGAAAACCCCATCTTTTTATCCTCGATGACAACAATACAGTACGTGCCTTGCTACCCCTACTGTCACTTGGAAAGGACACCGCAAGATTGAACCCAAAGCTAAGCACTTCTCCCATTGCAAGAAAAACCAATCTAGTTGGCCAAACCAAACCGATAGTTCGAAGAGAATTACAAAGATATCAAATCATGCATAAAAGTATTCAGAGAAGATTCAAATAATATTCATAGATAAGTTGATCATAAATCCACAATTCATCGGATCTCGGCAAACACACCGCAAAAAAGTATTAATTGAATAGATCTCCAAGAACATCGAGGAGAACATGGTATTGAGAATCAAAGAGAGAGAAGAAGCCATCTAGCTACTAGCTATGGACCCGTAGGTCTGTGGTTAACTACTCACGCTTCATCGGAAGGGCAATAGAGTTGATGTAGAAGCCCTCCGTGATCGAATCCCTCTCCAGCAGGGTACCGGAAAAGGTCCCTAGATGGGATCTCACGGGTACAGAAGGTTGCGGCGGTGGAAAAATGTTTTCGTGGATGCCTCTGGTGGTTTGGGGATATTTGGGAATATATAGGCGAAAGAATTAGGTCAGGAGGGCCACGGGGGGGCACGAGGGTGGGGGGAAAGCCCTACCCCCTGGGCGCGCCCTCTGTCCTTGTGGCCGCCTCGTGGCTCCTCCGACTTCATCTCCAAGTCTCCTAGTTGTCTTCTGGTCCAAGAAAAATCATCGCGAAGGTTTCATTCCGTTTGGACTCCATTTGGTATTCCTTTTCTGCAAAACTCAAAAACAACGAAAAAACAGGAACTGGCACTGGGCTCTAGGTTAATAGGTTAGTCCCAAAAATAATATAAAATACATATTAATGCATATAAAACATCCAAAACAGATAATATAATAGCATGGAACAATCAAAAATTATAGATACGTTGAAGACGCATCACATAGCATTGGTCAATGATGCAATTCACGAAAGAATTAATAAGGGAAGAGAAGATTCACATGCAAATACACTATCTTGGATATCTTTTATGATTGTGAGCCCCCATTAAATATTTTGTGTCAAATAGTTGACGTTGGACAAGGAAGACAACGTAATGATTTATGTTTGTTCATATTCACATAGAAGTTATATTGTCATAGATCCTTCAAAATGTGGTGCTTGCTCAATATCTTTTCTAGCCAAAAAATTTGCACTAAGTAGAGATACTACTTGTGCATCCAAAAACCCTTAACCCAAATCTTATTTTGAGAGTCCACCATACCTACCTATGTGTTGAGGAAGACCCTTCAAGTAAGTTGTCATCGGTGCAATAAGGCAATAAAAATTGCTTCTAAATGTGTTGGATCATTTAGTGTAAGAGAAAATTGAGTGTTGTACGAACTTGTGATGGCAAAATAATAAAAGCAACAGACTGCATAATAAAGGTTTCCATCATAAGGGGCAATATAATGTGACGTTCTTTTACATTAAGGAATTTGGCATACAAACAAATTAAGTGCATGACAACCTCTGCTTCCCTCTGCGAATGGCCTATATTTTACTTTTATACATTTACTTTTATGTAAGAGTCAAAAGTTTTCTTCCCTATTCCTTTTTATTTTCTTTTTCTGCAAGCATCATGTGGTGAGGAAAGATCTAGGCACATATATTCAGTTGGATATGAGTAGGCATGAGTTATTATTGTTGACATCACCCTTGAGGTGAATACGTTCACTATTGCAGGATGGTCCAAACGCGACACTACGATCAGAGACTCTTCGACGAACCTGTGTGCAATGCCATAATCACAAACGGTGGTGTAAAAAACCGTCAAAAAAGGTGCAAAACGTTTGCGATGGCAGATGCATCAAACACGGTTCAGAATTTAGTTGCGTGTGCAATGCAGGGCATACGGTTCAACTCAATTAACTGTTTGGGATGAGGAGGAACAAAAGAAACGGGCAGCCGGATGAAGGCGTATGCGATATACAACATATGGTTCACTGGGATGAACTGTGTGTGATTAGGCAACACAATGGAAACGGTTCAACTGAACAAGATGTGTGTGATACGCGGCAAACAGGTCCGTAATCAGAAATGTGTGCGAAGACCAATAATAACGCAGACGATTGCTGCTAATAAGCCGTGTGAATTGCTCTGTCTACAGTAGAATAACATATATATATATATATAACTGAAATAAACATCCAATTACATAAGTGACTATACAGATCATTCGCACACACCTCCATAAACAATTGCATGCATTCGAAAGTAGGAGAAACGATCGTCTAGTCATCTACTTCTTGTGATGCTCCCGCCACTGCTATGTGGCTCGATCCCTCGTCTGGGTCAGGAAGAAGACAGTTCCTCATGTCAACGATCCGCATGTACATCTCGTAGCTTGTGTACGCGTCCATGGCCGCGTACTTGACATGTTGTTCATCCAGTCTCTCATGCCACACACTGTGCCAGGCGTTCTTGTCCTTATTGCTCTCTTCCTTCATCTTTGCATAGTAGGGGTCGATGATGGCCGAGGCGAGGTCAACCAGGGAGTTCAGTTTGTTTTTGTCGCTGCCCCAGACCTTGTACTGCTGCTGGATGTTGACAAGATTCGGGCATTTCAAGTCCGAAACCTTGAGCGGTTTTTTATCGTTGGTGGTGTCCAGCTTAGAGAAACTGTAGTTGGAGCTATTGATAAACCTAGAGAAATGCTCGCAAGGCCTTGTGGCAAGGTGGTAGTGGTAGACGAGGACGTCATGTCGCACGCACAACTGGGCGACGACAACCTTCTGATCGTGCCCGGCACGACCGACGGTGTACTCGAGGTCGAAGCCGACCACTCGGTACTTGTCCTCGGCAAGGAACTGCTCCATAGTTTGGATGGAGCTCTCCACCGAGACCGGATCGTTCGTGTACACCACTGAGAGGGCCTTCCCCCTCACGTGGGTGTCCACTACGTGATGCGTGGTGAACTGCCCGCCGTTGTCGTCGTCGGCCGCTGGGAGCGCCATTGGAGCCACGGGAAGCGCCATTGGAACCGCTGGATGTCCTCTCTGTATCTGTCCTGGTGGGTGTGCTTATTGTGTCGTGTGAGACGAGAGAGGAAGGTAAATGGCCACAGGAATAAAAGGGGGTCGGGCGGCGTGGATTCTCGGCGCGTCCGCATGGCAGTTTTTGCAGCGGGTAACTGCATCGTCGCGCCGCGCCCGGCGCAACCGCTTGCACACGAATGTGCATGATCGTGCGCCGGCCCCAAACACTGGCAGTGCGCATGGAGGGACGAGGGCAGAGCACCCAGAGGGATGCGAGAGCAGAGCGCGCGACGCGAGCAGAGCGTGCCACGGCCGCCTGAACCGCAAGCAACCACACGCATAGAACAGTTGAACACGCAGGAAATGGTCGCCTACAAGCCGGCCGACAGTTCCTTTATATTCTATTCCATACTTTGCCCTCAAATTTAACCAACAAAATGTTAATTCTTGTTTTAAAAATTATATAATTGGAAACTATGTTCAAATACAAATCCAACTATATAATCCTTGGCGACATGCATTTGTATTTTATTATTTAAATCATACTTATAAACCAGGACGGTGGTATAGTAGGTAATTAAATCGCAAACGTTTCTTTTATTAACCGTATGTGTACGTGGCGTTTCGTCCTCCTCTCGCACGTCTTGTCACCTCGCTGCCGCAGACGGCTTACAGCGCAAGCTTGCGCAGCGCGCGGGGGCGTTCTTTTGGCCAAACGGTGGCGATAATGAATCATCGGTGAGCCCGTTCCCACGCAATCTCGCAGGTTCCCGCGCAAGCTTCCCGCCCGACTCGGTGAAATCCCCCAAAATCCCAATGCTTACCGGCCTGCTATAGAAACGCTCACGGCCGGCGAGTCCTGCGTCACATTTTCCCCTCCCTCCCTGTAGCTTATCTCATCTGCTTCTCCCACAATCACCAATGGCACCGGTCCGTCGTCGTCGCTCAGCCATTCCGCTGTCATTAGAGGACAGCTCCAGCTGGGAGGCTACACTGCGGGGGCGGCGCAGTCCCTGGCGTAGTGTAGTGCGCGTGGCGTCCTTGTTGGGTGTGCGGGGAACACCCACCACACGCTCCGCCGCCAGTGCCCGCAGCTGTTGCCGGCCGCCGTTGCTGCCACACCACCGTCGAAAGCCAGGGCCATCTCCCGCTCCGCCACCGCGGCCCGAAGGAGGGAGGTGGCCGTCGTGGCCGCCACCCCACTGCCGGCCACTGTGGCCGTCACCCGCTCCGCCACCGCGGCCCGAAGGCGGGAGGTGGTGGTCCTGGCCGCCACCCCGTCGTCGGCCGCCGTGGCCGCCAGCCCACCGTCGACCGTCGGGGACATCACCCGCTCCACCACCGCCACCCGAAGGCGGAAGGCAGAGGTGGATGCACGCACGTGCGTCAGCGACCTTGCGCGCTACACTGAGTTCCTGCGGGAGGAGGAGGAGCGCCTCGTCGAGCACGCAAAGAGCCTTACCGCCGCCGTGGCCGCGGCACACGCCGCCTCAGAGGCGAGGAACACTACTAGAAAAACGGCTATAGCTAATATGGACATTAATGGCGCACCATGTATGTGGTGCACCACTGCTATATAGTAGTGGCGCACCAGATATAGGTGCGCCATTAGTAACCAAAACAGTAATGGCGCACCAGGTGAAAAGTGCGTCATTACTAAGTTTGACCAAGGTTTGACCCAGTCATACACATAGTAATGGTGCACTTTGTATAGGTGCGCCATTACTAAGTTGACATAGTAATGGGTACAAGAAAAGGGGAGCACGGTGGTTTAAGAATTTAAACGAGGTTTCACATGTCCCAGTTCCATACGGAAATGCATAACAGGGGATGAAAGACTTATCTGAATCCGTAGCCCCCAGCAACCTTGGCTTGCCATGGTTGGATCCTTGTGTCTTCAGCTCCCGGCAGTCTTGGCTTGCCGGGGCCGGAGCGCCGGTCCATTCTCTTTCTTCCAAGTGGCTCAGCAGAAGTGTCCACGTGCCCTGCGAACCAAAGAGGATAGAAAACGCACACTCTACCTCTAGGCTAGGGGTTAGTCGCCGCTAAGCACTATCAACCCTAACCGAGGGAGAGACTTAACCTAGCATGCATGCTATAACTTAGGGCGCCAGTGCTTCATTTATTTATGCTCAGGGTCTGCGCCTGGCTTTGTACAGAGGGTTACATGCCTTGTCGGCAAGGCTTGTACAAAAGGTGGTTTGCCGGGGGGGCCCGGCAACCGCGCCTTATGGGTAAAACTTGCGAAGATGTTCAATGTTCCACGAGTTGCTCACTGGAATAGCATCTTCGGTCTCCAGGCGGACTGCGCTGGGCCTGGTGACTCGTATTACCCGATAAGGGCCTTCCCACTTCGGCGTCAACTTGTTGGAATTCTTGGCCGATTGAACGCGCCGAAGAACACGGTCGCCTTCCTCAAAGCTTCGGGCATGAACCTTGCGGCTATGGTAGCGGCGCAAGGCTTGCTGGTAGCGTGCTGCTCTCACAGCCGCCCGAAGACGATCTTCCTCAAGGAGCGTTGCGTCATCTTGCCGCAATTGCTCTTGCTCAAGCTCGTCGTAAGAGAGCACTCGAGGTGGCCCGTATATGAGTTCCGTGTGGAGAGCTTCCTCTGCCCCGTATACCAGGGCAAAGGGTGTCTGGCCGGTGGCTCGATTTGGCGTCGTCCTGATCGACCATAGAACCGCCGGCAACTCCTCAATCCAGCGCCTTCCGCTCTTGTGCAGCCTGTCAAAAGTCTTTGTCCTCAGGCCTCGCAACACTTCAGCATTTGCCCTCTCCGCCTGGCCGTTGCTCCATGGGTGTGCCACGAAAGCAAAATAGACCTTGCTGCCGAGGTCTTGGATGTATTGCATGAAGGTGTGGCTTGTGAACTGCGTGCCATTGTCGGTGATGACTCTGTTTGGCACACCAAAACGGCAAACTAGCCCCTTGAAGAACTTGACGGCTGACTGTGTTGTCACCTTTCTCACTGCTTCCACCTCCGGCCACTTTGTGAACTTGTCAATCACAACGTACAAGTACTCAAAGCCCCCGACAGCGTGGGGGAAAGGGCCCAGGGTGTCGAGCCCCCAGACCGAGAATGGCCAGGAAAGAGGAATTGTTTGAAGGGCTTGAGCTGGTTGATGAAGCTTCTTCGAATGGAACTGACACGCTTCACACTTGGTTACTAGTGCCATTGCATTCTGGAGGGCAGTGGGCCAGAAGAAACCCTGCCGGAACGCCTTGCCGGCAAGGGCCCTCGACCCTATATGGGAGCCACATATGCCTCCGTGTATCTCCTTCAATTTCACACCGTTCGATCTCTTCCTGTATAGAACGTCATCGACGAACTGATACATAGCAGAGCAACGGGCTACTTTCTCCGCTTCTTCCTGCTCCTCAGGAAGCTCCCCTGTTTGGAGGAATCGGACGGTATGTTGTGCCCATGCCAGAGCCTGGGGCTCGACGGCAAGGACCAAAGGAATTTCTTCTGCCATGGGAGCGGCCGTCTCTACGGCCAGGGCTTGACGGCCTTCCAGAGTCAGTCGCTCCTCGGGAGGCTCAGAATCCATGGCAACACCCTTACGGGCGGCCCCCGGGGGCTCAGCGGGAAAGTACTTGCCGGGGCCTGATTTCCTCCGTTTGTTCTGCTCCGTTGATGGTTCGACGGATGGTTGAGTTAATCGAAGCAAAAAAGTACCTGGTTCCACAGGTAGCTTGAATGCAGCGCGCTTTGACAGGTAATCGGCGATGTCGTTCTCCGCTCGGGGAACGTGCTCCGCTTGTATACCGTCAAAGCGTTCCTCCAGCTTCCTCACCTCATCTACGTAGGCCTCCATCAATGGGCTCTGATAATCTTTGTTGACTTGTCTGACGACAAGCTGCGAATCACCCCTGACGATGAGCTTCTTAACCCCGAGGTCTGCCGCGATCCTGAGACCGGCAAGCAACCCCTCGTACTCAGCAGTGTTGTTGGTGGACATCTCCCTGGGAAAGTGCATCTGGATTACATACTTGAGGTGCTCTTCGGTGGGTGCGACGAGCAGCACACCAGCACCGGCGCCTTGCAGCAAGAAAGCACCGTCAAAGTACATGATCCAGTTGTGACTTGCTTCCTTGCCGGGGAGAGTGGTCTCCTGGATTTCCTCGTCAGGCGTTGAGGTCCATTCTGCAATGAACTCCACCAAGACTCTGCTCTGGATTGTCGAAGTACTTTCAAACTTCAACCCAAAGCTTGATAGCTATAAGGCGCACTCCACAATCCTTCCGGATGCGTCTGGGTTGTGCAGTATCCGTTGCAACGGGAGGCGGGTGACGACAGTGATTGATAACCCACAAGTATAGGGGATCGCAACAGTTTTCGAGGGTAGAGTATTCAACCCAAATTTATTGATTCGACACAAGGGGAGCCAAAGAATATTCTCAAGTATTAGCAGTTGAGTTGTCAATTCAACCACACCTGGATAACTTAATATCTGCAGCAAAGTATTTAGTAGCAAAGTAGTATGGAAGTAACGGTAACGGTAGTAAAAGTAATATTTTTGGGTTTTGTAGTAATTGTAACACTAGCAACGAAAAAGTAAATAAGCAAAGAACAATAGATGAAAAGCTCGTAAGCATTGGATCGGTGATGGAGAATTATGCCGGATGCGGTTCATCATGTAACAATCATAACATAGGGTGACACAGAACTAGCTCCAATTCATCAATGTAATGTAGGCATGTATTCCGAATATAGTCATACGTGCTTATGGAAAAGAACTTGCATGACATCTTTTGTCCTACCCTCCCGTGGCAGCGGGGTCCTAATGGAAACTAAGGGATATTAAGGCATCCTTTGAATAGAGTACCGGACCAAAGCATTAACACATAGTGAATACATGAACTCCTCAAACTATGGTCATCACCGAGAGCAGTCCCGATTATTGTCACTTCGGGGTTGCCGGATCATAACACATAGTAGGTGACTATAGACTTGCAAGATAGGATCAAGAACTCACATATATTCATGAAAACATAATAGGTTCAGATCTGAAATCATGGCACTCGGGCCCTAGTGACAAGCATTAAGCATAGCAAAGTCATAGCAACATCAATCGCAGAACATAGTGGATACTAGGGATCAAACCCTAACAATTCTAACTCGATTACATGATAAATCTCATCCAACCCATCACCGTCTAGCAAGCCTACGATGGAATTACTCACGCACGGCGCTGAGCATCATGAAATTGGTGATGGAGGATGGTTGATGATGACAATGGCGACAGATTCCCCTCTCCGGAGCCCCAAACGGACTCCAGATCAGCCCTCACGAGAGAGTTTAGGGCTTGGCGGCGGCTCCGTATCGTAAAACATGATGAATCTTTCTCTCTGATTTTTTTCTCCCCGAACACGAATATATGGAGTTGGAGTTGAGGTCGGTGGAGCTCCAGGGGGCCCACGAGGCAGGGGGCGCGCCCCCCACCCTCGTGGAAAGGGTGTGGGCCCCTGGCCTTGATTCTTTCGCCAGTATTTTTTATTATTTACAAAAATAATCTCCGTGGAGTTTCAGGTCATTCCGAGAACTTTTGTTTCTGCACATAAATAACACCATGGCAATTCTGCTGAAAACAGCGTCAGTCCGGGTTAGTTCCATTCAATCATCCAAGTTAGAGTCCAAAACAAGGGCAAAAGTGTTTGGAAAAGTAGATACGACGGAGACGTATCAACTCCCCCAAGCTTAAACCTTTGCTTGTCCTCAAGCAATTCAGTTGATAAACTGAAAGTGATAAAGAAAAACTTTTACAAACTCTGTTTGCTCTTGTTGTTGTAAATATGTAAAGCCAGCATTCAAGTTTTCAGCAAAGATTATGAACTAACCATATTCACAATAACACTTAGGTCTCATGTTTAATCATGTCAATGGCATAATCAACTAGCGAGCAATAATAATAAATCTCGGATGACAACACTTTCTCAAAACAATCATGATATGATATAACAAGATGGTATCTCGCTAGCCCTTTCCGAGACCGCAAAACATAAATGCAGAGCACCTTTAAAGATCAAGGACTGACTAGACATTGTAATTCATGGTAAAAGAGATCCAATCATAGTCATACCCAATATAAATTAATAGTAATGGATGCAAATGACAGCGGTGCTCTCAAGCTGGTGCTTTTTAATAAGAGGGTGAAGACTCAGCATAAAAGTAAATAGATAGGCCCTTCGTAGAAGGAAGAAGGGATTTGTAGAGGTGCCAGAGCTCGATTTTAAAGCAGAGATAAATAATATTTTGAGCGGCATACTTTCATTGTCAACATAACAACCGAGAGATGGCGATATCTTCCATGCTACACACATTATAGGAGGTTCCCAAACAAAATGGTAGAGTTTATACTCCCCCTCCACCAACAAGCATCAATCCATGGCTTGCTCGAAACAACGAGTGCCTCCAACTAACAACAGTCCTGGGGGAGTTTTGTTTGCAATTATTTTGATTTGATTTGCATAAAGCATGGGACTGGGCATCCCGGTGACCAGCCATTTTCTCGTGAGTGAGGAGCAGAATCCACTCCTCTTGAGAATAACCCACCTAACATGGAAGATATGGACAGCCCTAGTTGATACATGAGCTATTCGAGCATACAAAACAGAATTTCATTTGAAGGTTTAGAGTTTGGCACATACAAATTTACTTGGAACGGCAGGTAGATACCGCATATAGGAAGTTATAGTGGACTCATATGGAATAACTTTGGGGTTTAAGGGATTGGATGCATAAGCAGTATTCCCGCTTAGTACAAGTGAAGGCTAGAAAAAAACTGGGAAGCGACCAACTAGAGAGCGACAACAGTCATGATCATGCATTAAAATTAATAAACATTGAGTGCAAGCATGAGTAGGATATAATCCACCATGAACATAAATATCATGAAGGCTATGTTGATTTTGTTTCAACTACATGTGTGAACATGTGCCAAGTCAAGTCACTCGAATCGTTCAAATGAGGATACCACCCTATCATACCTCATCACAACCATTTTAATAGCAGGTTGGCACGCAAGGTAAACCATTGTAAGCTCCTAGCTAATTAAGCATGGCATAAGTAACTATAATCTCTAATTGTCATTGCAAACATGTTTATTCATAATAGGCTGAATCAGGAACGATGAACTAATCATATTTACAAAAACAAGAGAGGTCGAGTTCATACCAGCTTCTCTCATCTCAATCAGTCCATCATATATTGTCATAATTGCCTTTCACTTGCACGACCGAACGATGTGAATAATAATAATAGTGCACATGCATTGGACTAAGCTGGAATCTGCGAGCATTCAATAAACAGGAGAAGACAAGGCAATATGGGCTCTTGGTTAAATCAAAAATAATGCATATAAGAGCCGCTTCAACAATTTAATCATGGTCTTCTCCTATCAACCCCCAAAGAAAAGAAAAGAAATAAAACTATTTACACGGGAAAGCTCCCAACAAGCAAAAGAAGAATAGGAAATCTTTTTGGGTTTTCTATTAGTTATTACTACAGCAAGAAAAGTAAACTAGCTAAAAGCTACAACTATTTTTTTTAGTTTTCTCAAGGTTTTTCAAACACACAAGAAGAAAGCATAAAAAGAAAAATAAACTAGCATAGATATTACAGTGAAAGAGTATGAGCACCGACAACTAGAAATGAGTGTGTGAACATGAATGTAATGTCGGTGAGAAATACGTACTCCCCCAAGCGTAGGCTTTTGGCCTAAGTTGGTCTATTACCACGGCTGGCCTGGCAAATATCCATAGTTATAGTTGGGGTCGTACTGAGAAGAAGAAGCCTCTAATTGCCACTGGTTGGCAATTACTTCCGGATCCCACTGGTAATTAGACTGTTGTGGAGGATCAAATTTTGGTTCCAGCTCTGGCTCTGTGGCTGATGTAGGGTTCCGGTATGCCTGGATGGTCGCTAGCGGAACGAGATACTGGCCTGCAGATAAATCAAACAAGGAAGGAGCAGGCAAGGTAATAGTCTCAGGGTGATTTTATCAAATAACAGTTTGTATTTAAGTGCCCCTTCCCTATTCTTAACAATAAAGTCATGCGCTACCATACTCTTATAATCTAAATAAACAGTAGGCAGCAATTTTTCTTCTTTTTCATAATGCCTAATAGGTATGTTATAGTATGCAGCGAGGCGCGAAGCATAGACACCTGCAAAGATGGGGCCCTTTGTATGGTTCAGACTTAACCGTTTGGCAATAATAGCGCCCATACTAACAGAGTCATCACGAAATAAAGCATGGAACAAAATAATAATATCAGGAACACTAAGGTTTCCACAGTTTCCGCGACCAATTAAGCAACGACTAGCAAATATTGCAAAGTAGCGTAAAACAGGAAAATGTATGCTAGTGATTCTTGCATCGGAAACCTTCCTAGTTTCCCCTACAGTAATAGTATCAATAAACCCATCCACATCTCTACGATGTGGTTCCTCTAAGCTACCCTCGAAAGGTATTTTGCAAACCCTGCAAAATTCATATAGTGACATCTTCTTAACCACATCATATAAATGAAACTCTACTGAAGGAGGAGATTCCTTAGGATAATAGCAGAAGTTTTGCACAAAAGTATTGGTGAGTAAGAGATACTGTTCGCGTTGGTCGTGGAGGAAGTCGGTGAGGCCTGCATTCTCAGCCAATTCATAAAAATCATCATAAATCCCAGCTGCTCTCAAGAAATCATCACACGGGCGAACCTCCGCAGTACGAGGCAGATTATACTTGGGCCTCTCTTCTTCTTCACTTTGTTTTTCCTTCGAGCTTCGGCTCGATGAGCCCCTCAAAAATCTCTTCATCATTTTCTGAAAATTTCTGAAATTTTTAGTAACTTCAAATAAAAGTGAACCAAGCTCAACAAAATTGATAGCAACTACTCCTACAAGTGCCTAGAGCCTATATGCATTAGAACTACTTGGAACCATATAAATTTGACATGCAAGCTCAAGAACATGGTCACCTAGGCAGCACAAATTTGCAATGAATAAAGCACTAGAACAAAAACTAATTGGACCAATGGAGGAGTCACATACCAAGGAACAATCCCCCAAAGCAGTTTTGTGAGAGGTGCTTTGAGCAAGGAGATCAAAAATCGCAGAAAAATGAGCTAGAACTCGTGCTTGAGCTGGATGGTGATTTTTTTGGGAGGAAGAAGAAGTGTGTGGGTGCAGGAATAAGTGGAGGGGAGCCACCATGGGCCCACGAGGCAGGGGGGGCGCCCAGGGGGTGGGCGCGCCCTGGACCCTCGTGCCCAGGTGCCAGCTCCCCCTGCTGTGTTCTCAGTGCCAGATATTCTCAAATATTCCAGAAAAAATCATATTTCAATTTCGGGGCATTTGGAGAACTTTTATTTTCGGGGTATTTTTTATTGCACGGATAATTCAGAAAACTGACAGAAAAAATACTATTTTTACTTTATTTCAACTAAATAACAGAAAGTAAAAGGAGGGTACAGAAAGTTGTGCTTTCTAACTTCATCCATCTCATGCTCATCAAAAGGAATCCACTAACAAGGTTGCTCAAGTCTTGTTAACAAACTCATTCCGAATAACATGGAACCGGAGAAATTTTGAATAACACTATGTTACCTCAACGGGGGTATGCACATCCCCAATAATGAGAATAGCATATCTCTTTTTGATAGTAGGAAGAGGAAATTCAAAACCTCCAAAAAAATCGATGGAATTTTTCCAATAGAGTTGATACTGTGGACTTGAGGTTGTTTCCTCGGAAAGTGTACCATATGCTCATTACCATTAACATGAAAAGTGACATTGCCTTTGTTGCAATCAATAACAGCCCCTGCAGTATTCAAAAAAGGTCTTCCAAGAATAATAGACATACTATCGTCCTCGGGAATATCAAGAATAACAAAGTCCGTTAAAATAGTAACGTTTGCAACCACAACAGGCACATCCTCACAAATACCGACAGGTATAGCAGTTGATTTATCAGCCATTTGCAAAGATATTTCAGTAGGTGTCAACTTATTCAAATCAAGTCTATGATATAAAGAGAGAGGCATAACACTAACACCGGCTCCAAGATCACATAAAGCAGTTCTAACATAATTTCTTTTAATGGAGCATGGTATAGTTGGTACTCCTGGATCTCCAAGTTTCTTTGGTATTCCACCCTTAAAAGTATAATTAGCAAGCATGGTGGAAATTGCAGCTTCCGGTATCTTTCTTTTATTTGTAACAATTTCTTTCATATACTTAGCATAAGGGTTCGTTTTGAGCATATCAGTTAATCGCAAATGCAAAAAGATAGGTCTAATCATTTCAGAAAAGCGCTCAAAATCCTCATCATCCTTTTTCTTGGATGGTTTGAGAGGAAAAGGCATGGGTTTCTGAACCCATGGTTCTCTTTCTTTACCGTGCTTCCTAGCAACAAAGTCTCTCTTATCATAACGTTGATTCTTTGATTGTGGGTTATCAAGATCAACAGCAGGTTCAATTTCTACATCATTATCATTGCTAGGTTGAGCATCAACATGAACATCTTCATTAACATTATCACTAGGTTCATGTTCATTACCATATTGTGTTTCAGCATCAGAGATAGAAATATCATTTGGATTCTCAGGTGGTTTAGCAATAGGTTCACTAGAAGCATGCAAAGTCCTATCATTTTTCTTTTTCTTCTTTTTAGAAGGACTAGGTGCATCTACATTATTTCTCTGAGAATCTTGCTCAATTCTCTTAGGATGGCCTTCAGGATACAAAGGTTCCTGAGTCATTTTACCAGTTCTAGTAGCCACTCTAACAGCATAATCATTATTCTTACTATTCAATTCATTGAGCAAATCATTCTGAGCTTTAAGTACTTGTTCTACTTGAGTGGTAACCATAGAAGCATGTTTACTAATGAGTTTAAGTTCACCTTTAACTCTAGACATATAATCACCCAAGCGTTCAATCATATAAGCATTTTGTTTTAATTGTCTACCAAAATAAGCATTAAAATTTTCTTGTTTAACAATAAAATTGTCAAACTCATCTAAGCACTGTCTAGCAGACTTATAGTGAGGAATATCACCTTCATCAAATCTATAGAGAGAATTTACCTTTACTACCTGTGTCGGGTTATCAAGACCATGAGTTTCTTCAATAGGTGATGAATTAAGATCATGTATTTCTTCAACAGGCGGTAAATTAAGACCATGTATTTCTTCAATAGGAGGTAAGTTCTTAACATCTTCAACTTTTATACCTTTTTCCTTCATAGATTTCTTTGCCTCTTACATATCTTCAGGACTGAGAAATAGAACACCCCTCTTCTTCGGAGTTGGCTTAGGAGTTGGTTCAGGAAGTGTCCAATTATTTTCATTGGTCAACATATTATTCAATAGAATTTCAGCTTCATCTGGTGTTCTTTCCCTGAAAACAGAACCAGCACAACTATCCAGGTGGTCTCTGGAAGCATCGGTTAGTCCATTATAAAAGATATCAAGTATTTCATTTTTCTTGAAAGGATGATCAGGCAAAGCATTAAGTAATTGGAGAAGCCTCCCCCAAGCTTGTGGGAGACTCTCTTCTTCAATTTGCACAAAATTATATATTTCCCTTAAAGCAGCTTGTTTCTTATGAGCAGGGAAATATTTAGCAGAGAAGTAATAAATCATATCCTGGGGACTACGCACACAACCAGGATCAAGAGAATTAAACCATATCTTAGCATCACCCTTTAATGAGAACGGAGATATTTTAAGGATATAATAGTAGCGAGTTTTCTCATCATTAGTGAACAGGGTGGCTATATCATTTAATTTAGTAAGATGTGCCACAACAGTTTCAGATTCATAGCCATAGAAAGGATCAGATTCAACCAAAGTAATTATATCAGGATCAATAGAGAATTCATAATCCTTATCAGTAACAAAGATAGGTGAAGTAGCATAAGCAGGATCATATTTCATTCTAGCATTCAGAGTTTTTTGTTTAAGCTTAGCTAATAATTTCTTAAGATCACTTCTATCATTGCAAGCAAGAAAGTCTCTAGCAGTTTCTTCATCCATAACATAGCCCTCAGGCACAACAGGCAATTCATATTTATTGGGAGTGTCTTCATCATCACTTTCATCAATATTATCAGTTTCAATAATTTCATTCTCTCTAGCCCTAGCAAGTTGTGCATCAAGAAATTCACCAAGTGGCACAGTAGTATCAAGCATAGAAGAAGTTTCGTCATAAGTATCATGCATAGCAGAAGTGGCATCATCAATAACATGCGACATATCCGAATTAATAGCAGAAGCAGGTTTAGGTGTCGCAAGCTTACTCAAAACAGAAGGTGAATCAAGTGCAGAGCTAGATGGCAGTTCCTTACCTCCCCTCGTAGTTGAGGGATAAATTTTTGTTTTCTCGACTTTCAAGTTCTTCATAGTGACCAACAGATATAAATCCCAAGTGACTCAAAGAATAGAGCTATGCTCCCCGGCAACGGCGCCAGAAAATAGTCTTGATAACCCACAAGTATAGGGGATCACAACAGTTTTCGAGGGTAGAGTATTCAACCCAAATTTATTGATTCGACACAAGGGGAGCCAAAGAATATTCTCAAGTATTAGCAGTTGAGTTGTCAATTCAACCACACCTGGATAACTTAATATCTGCAGCAAAGTATTTAGTAGCAAAGTAGTATGGAAGTAACGGTAACGGTAGTAAAAGTAATATTTTTGGGTTTTGTAGTAATTGTAACACTAGCAACGGAAGAGTAAATAAGCAAAGAACAATAGGTGAAAAGCTCGTAGGCATTGGATCGGTGATGGAGAATTATGCCGGATGCGGTTCATCATGTAACAATCATAACATAGGGTGACACAGAACTAGCTCCAATTCATCAATGTAATGTAGGCATGTATTCCGAATATAGTCATACGTGCTTATGGAAAAGAACTTGCATGACATCTTTTGTCCTACCCTCCCGTGGCAGCGGGGTCCTAATGGAAACTAAGGGATATTAAGGCCTCCTTTGAATAGAGTACCGGACCAAAGCATTAACACATAGTGAATACATGAACTCCTCAAACTATAGTCATCACCGAGAGTGGTCCCGATTATTGTCACTTCGGGGTTGCCGGATCATAACACATAGTAGGTGACTATAGACTTGCAAGATAGGATCAAGAACTCACATATATTCATGAAAACATAATAGGGGATCAAAACCTAACAATTCTAACTCGATTACATGATAAATCTCATCCAACCCATCACCGTCTAGCAAGCCTACGATGGAATTACTCACGCACGGTGGTGAGCATCATGAAATTGGTGATGGAGGATGGTTGATGATGACAATGGCGACGGATTCCCCTCTCCGGAGCCCCAAACGGACTCCAGATCAGCCCTCCCGAGAGAGTTTAGGGCTTGGCGGTGGCTCCGTATCCTAAAACGCGATGAATCTTTCTCTTTGATTTTTTCTCCCCGAACACGAATATATGGAGTTCGAGTTGAGGTCGGTGGAGCTCCAGGGGGCCCACGAGGCAGGGGGCGCGCCCAGGGGGGCAGGCGCGCCTCCCACCCTCGTGGAAAGGGTGTGGGCCCCCTGGCCTTGATTCTTTCGCCAGTATTTTTTATTATTTACAAAAATAATCTCCGTGGAGTTTCAGGTCATTCCGATAACTTTTGTTTCTGCACATAAATAACACCATGGCAATTCTGCTGAAAACAGCGTCAGTCCGGGTTAATTCCATTCAAATCATGCAAGTTAGAGTCCAAAACAAGGGCAAAAGTGTTTGGAAAAGTAGATACGACGGAGACGTATCCGTGATCTCGTGGGCTTGGAAGTAATGACGTAGCTTCCTCGAGGCCATAAGGAGGCCGAAGAGCAATTTCTGCACACCGGAGTACCTTGACCTAGCCCCCTGCAAGAGGGAGCTGACAAACTAAACCGGGTGCTGCATCATCTTCTTCTTCTGCACCACTTCATTTGGCTGCGCGGGCTCTGTCCCGATGGCGTTAGACTCCGCCGGGGGCCTTGCCTTGCGGGCACCTGGCCCTGCCAGGGGAATCTCTGACTTGCCATCCGCCGGTCCTGCCGTTGCCACTGCCTCTTCGTCGACCTCCCTCTGCGCCACTAGCGCGGCGCTGACCACTTGATTCATCGCCGCCAGATACAGCAGCAACAGCTCTTGCGGTTTAGGCGCCACCAGTACTGGTGTAGAAGAGAGGTATTTCTTCAGATCCTGCAGTGCTGCTTCGGTCTCCGGGGTCCACTCCATTGGGCCCGCCTTTTTCAAAATCTTGAAAAAAGGGAAGGGCGTGCTCGGCAGACTAGGAGATGAATCGGCTCATGGCGGCAACGCAGCCAGTGAGCCGACGCACATCCTTGATCCGCTTGGGCGCCTCAATCTGCTCGATAGCCTTGATCTTGTCTGGGTTTGCCTCGATCCCACGCTGCGACACAAAGGACCCGAGAAGTTTGTCGGACGGAACGCCGAAGACACTTCTCAGGGTTCAGCTTGAGGTTGATCTTGCGCAGGTTGGCAAACGTCTCTTCTAAGTCTTGTACCAGAGTTGCCTTGTCCTTGGTTTTGACCACTATGTCATCCATGTAAGCTTCCATATTTCTATGTAGCTGGGGCTCAAAACCAATTTGGACCGCCCTCGCGAACGTCGAGCCAGCACTCTTCAACCCGAAAGGCATCCGTAAAAAGCAATACGTACCACATGGGGTGATGAATGTTGTCTTCTCTTCGTCTTCTCTTGTCATGAAGATCTGGTGGTAGCCCGAGTAGGCGTCGAGGAATGATAACAGATCACACCCGGCCGTGGAGTCAACAATCTGGTCGATGCGCGGCAACGGGAAGGGGTCCTTAGGACAAGCCTTATTGATATCTGTGTAGTCAATACACAGCCTCCACTTCCCGTTTGCCTTGCGCACCACCACCGGATTGGCCAACCACGTCGGATGGAGCACTCCCCTCACCAAGCCTGCTGCTTCCAACTTCCTGATCTCCTGTGTGATGAACTCCTGCCGTTCCAAAGCTTGCTTCCTGACCTTCTGCTTGACGGGTCGCGCATGGGGGTAGACAGCAAGATGGTGCTCAATCACTTCCCTGGGATCGCCGGCGATGTCGGATGCTTGCCATGCAAAGACAACGACATTCGCCCGTAGGAAAGTGACGAGCGCGCTTTCCTATTTGCTGTCGAGGGTGGAGCTTATGGTGAAAGCCCCTCCCGTACCATCCTCCTTGACGGACACCTTCTTGGTCTCTGGCGGCGCAGCTCTGGATTTCTTGCTCTTGCCGGTGGAGCTCTCTGGCACGTCCTCGACGGTAGCACAACACTCCGAAGAGGTGCGCTTGCTAGAGTGGGTGCGAGAGGTCTTGCCAGTCTTCTTCTTCCCTCCCGGGGCTTCAGCGGCAGGAGCAAGTGCCTTGGCGGCAGCTGCTGCAACTGCTTCCCGGTAGAGTAGGTCGGCGCAGATCAACGCATCCTTCTTGTCGCAGGGAACGGTGATGATGGTCATCGGCCTAGGCATCTTCAGCGTGTTGTAGGCGTAATGCGACGCCGCCATAAACTTGGCTAGTGCCGGGCGGCCGAGGATCCCATTGTAGGGCAAAGGGATCTCGGCTACATCGAAGACAATCCTCTCCGTCCTGTAGTTCAACTCTCCTCCAAACGTCACAGGCAACGTGACCTTCCCCTTCGGCTGGCTCCTCCCAGGGTTGACCCCTTGAAACGTTCCCGTCTCCTCAAGGTCTCCGTCAGGAATTTTCAGCCTTTTGATCAATGGGTGAGATCAAGTTGAGACCGGCCTGCCGTCAACCAGCATCTTGTTCACCTTGAGGTTGCATATCGTTGGTGAAACCAACAACGGCAAACACCCGACCGCAGTTGTGCGATCAGGGCTATCCTCGGCGTCAAAAATGATGGGCGTGCTGGACCACTTCAACGGCTTCTGAGCGTCGAACGATGGATCCGTTGCTGTGATCTCACGCGCCCACTGCTTGAGCTGGCGGTGAGAAGTGTGCAGCGAGGCGCCACCATCGACGCACATGGCCTCCGTAGCCTTCTGAAACTCTTGCTCGCCGGACTCGTCGTCCTCATCGTGATCGTCGTCTTCCTGCTTCTTGTCGCGGCCCCGAGCGGGCCTCTCTTGTTCGTTATCCTTGCCGCGGCGGCCTCCTTGGCCGCCACGCTTCTTGCTGGATCCTTCGGCACCATCCTGGCCCTTCTCCTTGTCCCGCCTCTCATACTCGGCCTTTTGCTTCTCAGCAAGCAGCTCGACTTGTCGGCAGTTCTGGAGGTCGTGGCCCTTGGTGCGGTGGATCTTGCAGTATTGCTTGTCGGAGCCTACTGGCTTGTCGGCAGCCGCCAAGGCCCAGCAAGCGGCACACCCGGCAATCTCCTTGCCGGGGTCGTCTGCCTTGGCCTTCTTGGCAGCGCCGGTGTCGTCGGATCCCTCGACGGCAAGCACGACCTTGCCCTTGCGTTTCCTATTGCGACGCCGACCCTTCTTCGTCGGGGCGGTGGCGTCTTCGTCGGTAGAGTCGGTTTCCACGCCGGCGTCCTCGCCGGGGTACTTCCTCCCCTCTTCAGCCCGAGCGCATCTATCGGCCAGAACATAGAGTTCGGCGACATCCTTGACCTTGTTCATCGCCAGCTCTTCACGCATCTTGCGGTTGTGCATATTCTGATGGAACGCGCTGATCACGGTGGCAGGATGAACATCTGGGATGTTGTATTGCACCCGGCTGAACCTCTATATGTACTTGCGCAGGTTTTCACCTTCCTTCTGGGAATGATATGCAAATCACTCGCCTGGCCATGAGCTTGGTGGCCTCCGGTGAAGGGACCAAGGAACTCATGACACAGATCCGACCAAGAAGAAATGGAATCCGCCGGCAAGTGCATCAACCAAGACATGACATTGGGTTTTAGGGCCAACAGGAAGTAATTGGCAAGCACCTTGTCGTCGCGAGCTCCAGCGGCTTGCATCGCGATGGTGTAGATGCTGAGGAACTCCGACGGGTGGGTCTTGCCGTTCTACTTCTCGCCGACGTCGGGCTTGAACGTACGGTGGGACGGCCACTGGAACTGCCGCAGATCACGGGTAAAGGCCGGGCAACCCACCTCGTAAGGTAGGCCGCCGGAGCCTCCCGGTGCTGGGTGGTCCATAGTGGGCCCTGCCCGCCTATCTGACTGGTGGCGTATATCGCGCCGGCGCTCGATGGTGGTTTGAGCGTCTTCATGGGCTCGCTCCCGAAGAACTTGGCGCTGGTCGCGGTGGGTCCGTGGGTCGGACGACGCTATGGAAATGTTATCACAAGCGTCATCACGACGGATCGACACCCGCGGTGGCTGGCGTAGAGGAGGAGAGTGCACCATGGCCGCAGCACCTCCGGCCCCTCCACCGCTGGCATGCGGTGGTTCGACGGAGCGCCGGCCTAAGGTCCCCGCTGGCCGTGGCTCGTCTTGGTTGGCGACGCCGACAAGGCTCCGGAAGGTGGCCCTCCACTCATCGAGCCTTTCTGCAGCAGGAGGGAAGTCGAAGAGTAGCTGCGCGCGCGCCAAAGCTTCTGCTGGCATGGGTGGCGGCGAGAGCTGCGTGGACTGTGGCGTGCTTCGACTTCTAACCACGTTAGAAGGAGCTCTATCACGGCCCAGCGGCTGCGTACCATTTTCGCCAGCACTTCGGTGGGCATGCTGGCCTCCTTCGTCCCGCAGATGATGCACAGGACTCTTCCCACGGCGGCAGCCGGGGTCTCCAGCGTGGTGGCGCTGCTCGTCACGCGCACCCTGGGAAGAGTGCGCTGTGGGCGCCGGCGTAGGCGTCTTGGAGGTTGCTGCGCCGCCCGTAGGGGGCACAGCGACACCCCTGGAGGGCCCCGCGCCGCCTGTGGGGGGCCCAGCCCCGTCTTTGGATTTGGCGGTGTGCGGCCCGTCGTCTGGCGCACGAACGACGCCGCTCGCCAGGCTCTGACTGCCAGAGCGATGCTGGTGCTCGCGGGCTACAGCTCGGGTTCTGTCCGCGACCGGCCCGCTGCTCGCCCGCACTGGCACGGGCCGTTCGGCTCGCGGCGAGCCGATCGTCGTGATCGTCTTCTTCTTGGGGGCCATGGCGATGAAGAACTACTAGGCTAGCTGCTAGACCAGATTCTCACAACTGCTTCCCCTACCTGGCGCGCCAAAGATGTCGGGGAAACGACACCTAAGGGATCACTGGAATCCCTTCTACAGTTGGCGGGCGCGGGGTTGTGAGAAGAGCAGGTTTAGGAGCTAGCACAAAGATCGTTTACCCAGGTTCGGGCCGCGAGGATGCGTAATACCCTAGTCCTGCTTTGATGTGTATTTCAGAGTGTTCTTGAGCTCTCGAACTAGCTACGGTGGTTGCGTAGTTCCAAAGAGCCGAATCCTTCTCCAGTATGCCTCGGGCCTCCTTTTATAGTCAAAAGGGGCTGCCACAGTGGCACACAGGAGGTGGAAAGGTCTACAGTGTGCGAGCTTATCGCCTGGCACTACGGGACAAAGTGCATTAAATGCACTACTTAGGTGTCCATTAGCTTTATCGGGGACGAGAACGAGGCACGTCCTGTCCGTCGCCGCTCCGCCTTGCTTCGACACGCGCCCAGGCCAGCGATGTGTGCAGCGCCATGTAGGCAGGCAGGCTGCTGAGGTGGCGCGGTGGCAGGGCATTCACGAAGATCTGCATGCCACCACGCAGGTGCTTGCTGAGTTGGTCTGGAAGCCGCATGTTGCCACGCAGGTGCCTGCCCAGCTGTTTGCACTACTAGGAAAAGGGATATAGATAATATGGACACTAATGGTGCACCACACATGTGGTGCGCCACTACTATATACTAATGGTGCATCATGTGTTGGTACGCCATTAGTGTCCAAATACTAATGGCGCACCACATCCACGGTGCGCCACTACTAACAAAAAAAAAATTTCAAACTAGTAATGGCGCACCAGGGGATAGTGCGCCATTATTAGTTTAACTAGTAATGGCGCACCACACCCTCGGTGCGCCACTATTAACAATTTTTATTTTATTTTTTTAAAACTAGTAATGGCGCATCAGGGGACAGTGCGCCATTACTAGTTTTACTAGTTTTAACTAGTAATGGCGCACCACACCCTCGGTGCGCCACTAGTAACAATTTTTTTTATTTTTTTTCAAAGTTAGTAATGGCGCACCGTGGGTGTGGTGCGCCATTACTAGTTAAACTAGTAATGGTGCACCATACCCACGGTGCGCCATTACTTTGCCCAAAAATTCCACCGAATGCACCCCCCCCCCCAGACCGCCTTTTCCGTTTTAGAAAAAAATAAAAGAAAATGATGGAAATGTCAAAAAAATAAAAAAAATAAGTTTCCCATGTGATATGTGGTCTAGTTGTTGGGAAAATTTACAAATATGAATTTCGACTTTATTTGCAAAATCTCTCTGGAATTTGTAAAATGGGCATAACTTTTGCATACGAACTCGGATTAAAAAGTTTTTATATGAAAAATCATCTACTTGAAAAGATACATCCGAATTCAACTAGGGGAACCCCGTTGAACATTTTTAGAATCCCCAAAAACCTAACAGAAAAAAAGATACGGGACTTTTAAGATCTAGAGGGGGAAAATGGAAAAAAATTCAAACTTACTAGTGGCGCACCATTTGCTAGGTGCGCCACTAGTAACAGAAAAAAAATAGTTTCAAATTTTTTTTGGAAAAAATGTTCAAAATATGATACGTAATATGAACGGAAGTTTGAAATATTTTTTCAAAATTTCATCATACTCATGAACATGAACAAAGTCCTAGACATCAACAAGGTTTAATAGGATTGACATGCTAGATATATCAACAAGTGCCTGTTAAGTGAGCTGGTGCTGGGGTTGGATAGAACTCTGAAGTTAAGCGTGCTTGGGCTGGCGTAGTGTGAGGATGGGTGACCTTTCGGGAAGTTTGACCACGGAGTGCGATTTGACTTGAGATTAAGCATATTGACCCGAGATTAAGCCATAGTGACCAGAGATTAAGAAAAAATTGAAAAAAAATGAAAAAAAATTTGAAAAAAATTTGAAAAAAAAAGTTAGTAATGGCGCATTTCTATGTGGTGCGCCATTACTAAGTCAGATAGTAATGGCGCACCGTGTGATATATTAATGGCGCACTGCCTGGTGCGCCATTAGTATAACAGATACTAATGGTGCACCTGTGGTGCGCCATTAGTAAAAAATTCTAATGGTGTGATGCTAGTGGCGCACTAGCAGGCCTTTTCCTAGTAGTGTTGGGCTGGCAGCTGCATGCGAACGGCGGCAGAGTCTTGGTTGACGCAGGCCTGGCTGTGGCCCCACTAATGCCCTCGGCAAGGGTCTTGCCGGGGGGGCCGGCAAGGGTCTTGCCGTGGCGTTGCAGTCGTCCCCGGCAAGGCGCTTGTCGGGGGTCTTGTGGATTTCCTCGGCTAGGATCCCGCTGAGGGTCGCCGTCTTCTGGTCCTCATATGATCCTGTGTATTTATGATCTTGACAAAGATCTGCATGCCACCACAGAGGTGCCTCCCGAGCCTTGGTTCCAACGTAGTCGTTGGCGGCGTTCGGAACTCTTGGGCTCAGGGTGGCTCGCCCTGCTGGTACTGGGCAAGTTGCCCCGGCAAGGCTCTTGACGGGGCCATGGAGGCCGCCCCGGCAAGGGCCTTGTCGTGGGAGTCCACCTCGCCCTCTTGCTCTTTGGTGTTTCTGGCCTTGGCGTTGCCCTGACCGTCTTGTGCTCCGGCTTCTCTCCGGCTTCCCTCCTCTGCCCTGCTAAGTGTGGCCGCCGGCGCGGCTCCGACTGCCCGTGCACAAGTAAAGGGGTTTAAAAGGAGAGCCCCTACTTTTGTACACCGACACTATAGGATGGTACTAACTCTTTTACCTTGTTTTTACCCCTTGTGCCATTTCAAAATTTATAACAGCGATTTATGCATATCTTTGTTTTCAGTACTTTCCAAAGCAGTTCACCGATGATTACCTCTCAAACCACATGCATGATCAAGAGGCGAGGAAGGTATTCATTCAACACCCACGGTACAATATTGAAGTCTTCCTGAAGAGGATGAAGGTTGGGCGGGCAATAATCCATAGCCACTGGCCTAAAGTTGCAAGGACATTCAACATCACTGAAGGCTCAATATTCGCCTTCCGCTTCTGCAGTTTCCCAGATGAGATTCATCTATCTATTTACCGTGTATGATGCTACTTTCCAAAGGTTTTCGATGTTGCATGTGAAACTTGGTGCTGTTGTGTAATGGCGTAGCTAGCTACATCCCTCTTTGGTGTAACCGAGTGCTGAAGCTATCGGATATAATTCGATTATAAAATCCTGGTTGCTGTTATACGAATATGAAATATCTGGTGTGTTTTATAAGAAATGTCAATTTGATTACTACATGGATTATCAATAATAGGCTAATTATTCTGCTTATTGGGGTTTTCTATTGCAGACGGTTACTCTGACAACACCGTGGGCGATAAACTCAAACAACCCACACGGTTTTGAGAAAGTAGGCGTGTTGGATCAACTAACAATCACACACGGCTTCCGGCAAAGAACTGTTTGCGTTAGGCCACCTTGCACAAACGTTTCCACACAAAAAATTGTGTGTGATATACATACAAACGGAAACGTTTTTCCGGGATTCACTGTGTGGGATGTACATACGAACGGAAACGATTGGGCTTCGATGCCTCGCCCGATCGCACACGAGCTCATTTTGCCCCCACGTGTGTGGCCGGAGGGCCTATCCCCGATGGTTTCTGGGTCATGTGGGAAGGACCCCCTATCGCACACACTCACTCAGCGACGGTTCAGAATGCCATCGCGGAAAGGGGGTAAAAACTGTTTGTATAGCACGTCTCTGTACCAGTGGGCAAAGCAGTTTTTGAGTTTGTTTTCCACTTTTGAGGATTTTTTGGAGCCCCTTCAAATTTGAGACTACTATATGTTTACCTAATATGATTTTCTAAGGAATTTTTGGACCTAACTTATGTGTGGCGGCCCTTTACCACTGCCCGCCAGAGCTAACTTCTGGATATTTAGATTTTTTGGGGCGCATGTTACAAAGATTTATCTGTGGTGGGCATACGATCTGCCAGCCACTATTGCCTTTCAAACTAGTGGCGGGTGTCACTTTGAGCCCGCCGTTGATAACATTCACCACACGGGCAAAAGTGGAAGAGTTTGTGTGGTGGGTCAACATATCTGCCCGCCACTGTTGTGTCGATTCCGCTGGCATGTACCTGGCTACGCCCGCCACTCATTTGAGGGCACCTATAAGCGTTTTCCCAGTAGTGCCTGGTCATAAAGACCTTATTTTATAGGGTGACATTCTCTACTTATTCCGTAATAAGCAAAAATCTCTAGAGCCCCTTTCATTATAAAAGCAAATTCAGTATAAGAACAATAGTAGTCATTTGTTTAACTCTAGGATCCTGAATATTTGGGAGTTCAAGAAACAATCATTACAAAGTAGGATGCATATCTATAAATTTTCTTTCGAGTTGTACTACAAGCAAAATTATAGCGTTCGCATAACTAGTGGTTTTTGCAAGAATTGACCCCCCCCTATTGCTGGTTCCTGCACAAGTAAAGAGTTCTTAAATAACATTTTTTTCAATGATATCCCCACTTCCTACAAGAAACCTTTTTATTTGCAAGGTTAAAGGCACTTCTTTTCATGATAATCATTATCATGGGTAAGTGGTTTAGGCAGTTTCTCGTGATTACCACTAGGAATGTCTTCACTAGAATCATTAGCAACAACTTCTTCAAAAATTTGTTCTTTCATAAGATTTAACAAGGTAGCCTGAAAATCATAAGACTCCGCACTAGTGGCGGGAGGAGAAATAGGAGTACTAATAAAATTATTGTTATTAGTACTTGAAAATCGTAAAGCTTAGTGTTCTCGGTTGTAGACATAGTGGCAACAAAAGCAGAAATAGCAACACAAGTTATTTTGGTATTTTCAAAATTTTGCAAGCAAAGAAATAGGCAAATAAAAAGCAAAGGCAAGTACACAAGAAATAAAACAAGCAAAATAAAAGAGTTTGTGCGAAGGCACCTGATTTGGAAGAAGAAGACTCCCGGACAACAACGCCAGAAATTTCTTTGCTACTCCCACAGGAGTCATTAGGTTTCCCCAAATAGGAAGGTGATGTAGATAGAAGAAAATTTTCCCTCGGTTGAGAACCAAGGTTTATCGAACGAGTAGGAGCTTCAAGCTAACAAGATAAGAAGCACATGTACACCCAACGCTAAGAAGCTAATAAAATTCTTGCACCCAACGCTACAAGAGGTTTGTCAAACCCCTTGTCCTTGCTAGTTTCAAGATTGAAAGCTAATAGATAGATGGATAGTTGTGTCATAAAATAGCAAAATAAATAAAGGAGGAGCAAATTGTATGGAAAACTTTAATTAATAGAGAATGGACCCGGGGGCCAGAGGTCCACTAGAGGTATCTCTCTCGAAAGATAGCAATGGCATGGTAAAAAATTACAATTGGGCAATTGACAACAATAGCGACGTTTATAATTAGAATCATTCATGGCGTAATCTCACATATGCATTATGTCCGTGATAAGTAGCCGTTACTCCATCAACATCTACTACTAATACTCCACCCCGAAACCGTTATCCAGCACACATCTCAAGGTATTAAGTTTACAAGAAACAGATCATTGCAATAAGCAAGATGACGTAATGTAGACAGAAAGAAATCTAGCAACAAGATTAAAACCTGTCATTTTATCCTTAGTGGAAACAATACAATATGTATCTTTGTCCTTATTGTCACTAGATTAGAGCACCGTGAACCCACTACTATACACCACTCTCTCTAAAGAACTACTCATCAATCTTGGCCAGAGAAGACAAATAGATCGGAAAGCATACATAGCTATTTAATTCTACAACGAAGAAAAATCAAAAGATTCAATAATATTAAATGAACAATCTGATCATAAACTTATAATTCATCATGTCCCAACAAACACACTGAAAAATTACATCGTATTGATCCTGATCATACAAAGAAGGGGAACATGGTATTGAAGATCCAGAGAGAGAGGCAGAGAGAGACATCTAGCTACTACTATGGACCCGTAGGTCCTAAGGAAACTACTCACACATCATCATGGAGCTTTTTGCCTACTCTCGGCATCTCCCGAAGCTTCCTATGTTCCTTCTGGTCCATAAAAAATCGTCAAAATTGGCATCATGTTTAGACCTTCCTAGGTATTGATTTTCTGCGAAACCAAAAACAAGAAGAAAAAAGTACTAGCACTAAGTTAATAGGTTAGTCTTGAAAAGTAATACAAAAATATATAAAAAAGATAATATAATAGCATGAAACAATAGAAATTTATGGATACATTTGAGACATATCAACCATCTCCACCGCCATCACCGCAGCACTCATCGAAACTAGTCACACTTTATAATCGTGTATCGCATCCGGCAACTATTCTAAGACATATTATCAATCAATAATCCTCATGATGTGTTCTTCAATGGTTTCTTCTTGTGCTCTGGTCCCATGTGTGAGTATTTTGGCAAGGTCATGTGTTGAGGCAAATCCCTATAGCCCTATGTATTTGTCGGATGGATCAATGAAAGTATTTTGATGTCTTGTATGTGTGAAATAAAATTACTTCCTAGATGTCTCTTGTCTCATTCGCGATCTTTGTCTCTGCAGATGTTCACGATCATAGAGATCGAGCCACGGAGAGGCTAAGGGCAGAGAGACCGTGAAATGCCATTCTAAACACCAGTGATAGAAAGGTTTAGTATGATGGTGTGAATCCTATCTCTAGGATACAGGAGGTGTAGTCATTAAATGCCAAATACTTTTGTCTAATTTTCTTAATACCCGAGGCAACCTCACGCGACGAATAGAGCCTTCGGTAGGACAAATGACTCTTGATGCAGGATGTGTGTCGGTCAAGACGTAATTTGGACACATCCCCCACTTCAAGACGTTTCAAGCATATCCAAATGCTGACTTTCAAAGGACCAATGAATATCATGATTATCCTGTTCAAAAATATGTGGTTGTAAGAACAAGTCCTCATACTCATGCCTATTCCCATTTATAAGTGTTCAACTGTGCAACTTGATTTGATCCGGTCCAAGAACTGGAATTTAATTCTCTTGCAAATCTTGTTACAAACCCTAGCCTTAAAGGCACTCTTCCTCTCGTGGGTTCGATAAATCAAGGTCACCTCTGTGGAAAAAGACGAGAATCATTTCTGCTCCTTTATCGGCTCACTAAAAGGACCCATAGACCAAGCAAGCAGGACAATGATGTCAGGCCCAATGGCGAAGGTGCACGCGTGTGCACACACACACAAACATTACATTAACTGTGCATATTAATCATCACATCGTTAGTGAAATTTTACATATAAGGCCTACTATGTATATATATATGACAAATCTTATGTACCACCGGTGGTAGTTACAATGCAAGTCTCTCTTTGGTGAATGTTTCACAAGTTGTACAAAAGGTTATGTTAGCTAGAGCAATATTATTTCAGTGCCAAGTATATATCATATACACATCGTCAACATGTTATAGAAACAAAAGGTGAATAAAGCAGTTTGCCAGCTATTAGGTACCAAGCTCCTTCTAAACATCTCGTGTACTCTAGATTTTGCATGTATCTAATCATAAAGATCACTATCAAGATATATTTGTATACCACACACTTTAAGGTATTTATTAGATAGTTAACATCACACATATAAATACGCTACATTAATACAAGATTCACAAATCAATCTAAGAAGACATCAAATTTTGTCATTTTTGTTTGCTCACATTTAAATTGAATTGATTTAAATATCATTTAAGGTGTATTTTATTGAGAAATGCAATTTTATTACAAATGTTGTTTAAATTTACCACAAAACATAGATATGATTATAAGTTGGAAATATTGACTTATAAACATAGATATGATCATAAGTTGGAAATTTGATTTATAAACATAGTTATAATTATAAGTTTAGCATAAATACTGATATTTATTTGACACAACACCGGGGTTGGACTGTCCCTGAATGAAAATATAAGAAGATACTAAAAGACAATGTTAACTCACACAATTTTACTTTGAGTTTACTTGTCTTCCAGGATTCTGGTAGAACCATTTCCTGGAAGTGATACCATCAAATATATTTTGTGAATATTTAAAGACACAATTGGGACAGAAATGCAAGAGTTCATTCGAGCAAAAATATACCTCCAAAAGTGTAGCTGCAAAAATGGGTTCTATTTCAAGGAGTTCCTCGGAATGCATTTGTTCATGATCTTCAACAAAAACAGAAAAAACACATGTGATGTAGTGTCCAATGCCAAACCAGTCTACAGTTAGCACTTTATTAAGTTTATGAAATTATGCATTGCAACAGTAAGAAAAAATATCATTTATATATCATCTTATCACTGGATCTGTGTGGCACTGTACGAATAGTGGATAGAGTACACTGAGGAATGCATGCTAGAAAGTACACCCAATGCTTGTAGAGCTGTGAAAATGAGAAGATGAAGGCAGCACACCTTGTAGTCACCAAGAGAGCGGTTTGCCCATGCCCTCGCCTATATTTGGTAGATTTCTTTTGGGTGTTTTTCTTGTGGGTAGTCACCCAATGCTTGTAGATTTCTTGTAGTCATCAACAGCAAAAAGGATGATCACTGGTTAGCACGAGATTGAGTTGTTTTTTCTCATTCTTGTTGAACCATGCAGGACTATGATGTATGATTTTTTAAGTGCATTATAAATCAACAAACATCATTGTGTGGAAGACCTCGCTTATGTAAGAAAAAGGACTACAAGCATTGGGTGACTACCCACAAGAAAAATACCCAAAAGAAATCTACCAAATATAGGTGAGGGCATGGGCAAACTGCTCTCTTGGTGACTACAAGGTGTGTTACCTTCATCTTCTCATTTTCACAGCTCTACAAGCATTGGGTGTACTTTCTAGCATGCATTCCTTAGTGTACTCTATCCACTGTTCGTACAGTGCCACACGGATCTAGTGATAAAATGATATATAAATGATATTAAGGCTCCAACAAATGACTTGTTTCCATGTTGGTGAACTGACCAGCGAACGTTTTCGTTTACTAGGGAGCTAGCGATCGAGTGAACCAACCTATAGAGGCCCGCTTTAACTTCTAGGCCTCTAGGCCCAATTACAATTTTCTTATGTACACAAAAAAGGAAAATAAAAAATTTACCATGATATATGTATAAAAATCAGTACATAATAAAAAATGTCATCTTGTACAAAAACTTTTTTGCCACTGATCTGAATTATGAAAATTGCCATGCTACTTTAGAGAAAAGTGCCACTACTCTAATTTATAAATTTACAATGAGTGTGATTAAAAAAAGTTTGTGTGATCTAGAAAACAAAATTGTCATGCTAAACTATAAAAACTTCCATCTTGTAGATAGAAAAGATTTTATCTAGATACTAAAAAAAATTTGTCATCTCTTAATATCAAAAAATCCATATCTTAATAATTAAAATGCCATATGTTAATAATAATAATGTCATCTCTTAATAATAAAAATGATATCTCTTCAAATATAAATATGCCATCTCGTAATAATTAAATATGTCATCTCTTAATATTAAAAATGTCATCTATTAATTAATTAAAATGTTATCTCTTAATAATAATAAATTCCATCCCTTAATAATAAAAATGGCACATAAAATAAACTTGAGTTGTAAAAAAGGCTAAATTGCCATCGAGCGAACCAACCCATAGAGGCCCCCTTTAGCTTCTAGGCCTCCAGGCCCAATTACAATTTCCTTTTGTACACAAAAAATAAAAGGAAAACGATTTACCATGATGTATGTATAAAATCAGTATCTAATAAAAAAATGTCATCTTGTACAAAAACGTTTTTGCCGCTGATTTGAATTATGAAAATTGCCATGCTAATTTAGAAAGAAAAAAATGCCACTACTCTAATTTATAAATTAACAATGAGTGTGATAAAAAAAGTTTGTGTGATCTAGAAAATAATGTTGTGATGCTAAACTTTAAAAACTGCCATCGTGTAGATAATAAAGGTTTTATTTGGATACTAAAATTTTAGAAAATTTCCATCTCTTAATAATAAAAAAATCCATATCTTAATAATAAAAATGACATGTCTTAATAATAATAATAATAATAATAATAATAATAATAATGATGATGATGTCATCTCTTAATAATAAAAATGGCATCTATTAATAATAAATGACATCTCTTAAAATATAAATATGTCATCTCGTAATAATAATAAAAAATGTCATCTCTTAGTAATAAAAATGCCATCTCTTAAATAATTAAAATGTCATCCCTTAATAATAATAAATTCCATCTCTTACTAAAAAAATGTCATATAAAAAATAAACTTGGTTTGTAAAAAATGCTGAATTGCCATGTGACATATTTCAAAAATTTATAAACTGACATGTTATATTTTTTGCTAGAAAAAATTGCCATGTAAAAGTTGATTCCATCATGGTGAGAAAAGGCTAAAAAGGAGTGCCTGGGATTCGAACCCAGGTATCCCATGTGCAAGCTCGTGTCACTAGCTAGTGTAGTACACTAGGGTGCTTTGAAAAGTAAAATGTTTGCTGGCTTTTATCTTATAACGAACTACTTTCAATATCTGGCGTGCCATCTCCCCTTCGCTGAGATCTATGCAACTGTGGGTAGGGCATTCGCTGGGCCAGCAAAAAACAAAAAAAGACGAAGAAAGTCGTTGCAAAAACAAAGAAAAACCAAAGCATAATGAAGAAAAAATAAAAGAAAAAGAAACCTGAATAAAAATAGAAAAAAGAAAAAGAAAGAAAGAACACCGGACTGAACTGATGAATGCAACGACTGGGCGCGGTGCGAACGAAGCCATCATTCAATGCTGCTAAGTGGGCCAGCCAGCTGCTCTGTTTCCCGTAGGCAATTCCTATTAGGAATCTACCGGCGAAACATAGTTGTCACGCCTCCCCAGCCCGAATACTTCAGCACCAAACAGAGATAGAGTGTATTCGATAAGCGGCCCAGACCCTTCTGATCGAAACTCCGCCTATGTTGTCTCAACATAGCTGGTCCCAAGCCCATGTAAAAGAGGAGGGTTGTGATAGGCTTGGTGAGCCAACGTCAAAACTCAACCACCCTTATGGAGATGAAACCCAAAAGATTTCTGTTGGGGCGTAAGCCTATCAGTGACGTCACATCGTAATCCGGGTGTGGTGTCATATGGGAAAGGGCCAGGCAGTTACCCCCCCCCCCCTCGTGGCGCGTTGTATCTTGATCTGCATATGATGGCAAGTGAGCAAGGATCGGTCCATCGCATCCTTAGTGGCGCGCTACACCGATGCCTGGGTGTAGTGGAAAATGAGCAAGGGTGTTTGCATTTGACTTGAGTGCGAAGGGTAAGGAAGCTAGCCGTGACTAGGAGGATCCGCTTATGTAGCTAGAATGTAGGGTCCATGACAGGTAAGTTTTGGGAGCTAGTTGATACAGCAGTGAGGAGAGGTGTTGATATCCTTTGCGTCCAAGAAACCAAATGGAGGGGATATATTGTGAAGGAGGTAGAGGATACCGTCTTCAAGCTGTGGTATACGGGGACGGCCGCGAACAGAAATGGAGTAGGCATCTTGATCAACAAGAGCCTATAGTATAAACTGGTAGACGTTAAGAGACATGGGGATTGGATTATCCTGATCAGGCTGGTAGTTGAGGACTTGGTTCTCAATGTTATCAGCGCATATGCCCCGCAAGTAGGCCACAATAAGGACACCAAGAGGGAGTTCTGGGAAGGCTTGGAGGACATGGTTGGGAGTGTACCGAGTGGCGAGAAGATCTTTATAGGAGGGGACCTTAATGGCCATGTGGGTACATCTAACACATGTTTTGAAGGGGTGCATGGGGCTTTGGCTATGGCATCAGGAATCAATAAGGAGAAGATGTCTTAAGCTTTTCTCCAGCCTATGGCATGATCGTAGCTAACAGCCTCTATAAAAAGGGAGAATTACATCTAGTGGCTTTTAGTAGTGGTTAACACTCTAGCTAGACTGATTTCATCCTCTCGAGAAGAGAGGACATGCGTGTGTGCCTAGATTGTAAGGTGATATCTGGAGAGGGTTTTGTCCCTCAACATAAGCACGTGGTGGTTGACTTCCACTTTTGGATCCCTTTCCAGCGGGATAACTGTGCCAAAGTTGCTAGAACGAAGTGATGGAAACTCAGGGGGGGAGTGATAGCTCAGGCGTTCAAGGAGAGGGTCGTTAAGGAGGGCCCTTGGGGGGAAGGAGGTGACGGAGATGATATGTGGACGAAGATGACGACTTGCATTCGTAAGGTGGCCTCAGAGGATTTTGGAGTGTCCAGGGGAAGTAGAAGCGAATCTAATAAAGATACCTGGTGGTGGAATGATGATGTCCAAAAGGCTATTATGGAGAAGAAAGATTGTTTTAGATGCCTATACCTGGATCGGAGTGTAGAAAACATAGAGAAGTACATGATGGTAAAGAAGGTGGCAAAGCAAGCTGTGAGTGAAGCAAGGGGTTAGGCATATGAGGAACTCTACCAACGGTTAGACACGAAGGAAGGCGAAAGAGACATCTATAAGATGACCAAGATCCAAGAGGGGGAGATGAGGGAAGTTGACCAAGTCAAATGCATCAAGGACGAAGTAGACCAGCCCCTGGTGAAGGACGAGGAGATTAAGCATAGATGGCGGGAGTACTTCGACAAGCTCTTCAATGAGGAGAATGAGAGCTCTACCATTGAACTGCACGACTCCTTTGATGATACCAGTAGGCATTTTGTGCGGAATTCAGGAGTCTGAGGTCAAGGGGCCTTATAAAAAGGATGAAAGGAGGCAAGGCGATGGCCCTAATTGTATCCCGATTAAGGTGTGGAGGGGCCTTGCAAACATAGCTATAGCATGGCTAACTAAACTTTTCAACCTCATTTTCCGGGCAAATAAGATGCCAGAAGAATGGAGACGGAGTATATTGGTACCAATCTTTAAGAACAAGGGGGATGTTAAGAGTTGTACTAATTACCGTGGAATTAAGCTGATGAGCCATACAATGAAGCTATAGGAGAGAGTCATTGAGCACCGCTTAAGAAGAATGACAAGCTTGACCAAAAATTAGTTTGGTTTCATGCCTGGGTGGTTGACCATGAAATCCAATTTCTTGGTACGACAACTCATGGAGAGATGGAGCAAAAGAGGGACTTACACATGGTGTTCATTGACTTGGAGAAGGCCCACAATAAGATACCATGGAATGCCATGTGGTGGGCCTTGGAGAAACTTGTTTGGGTCTAAAGTCTTTGTTGTTATTGTTGATGTTGTTGTCGTTGTTGTTTGTTTATGTACGTTTAAGTTTTTTTTTCATTTCTTTTTTATTTTTCCTTCCTTTTTTACTTCTCCATAGTTAAATTTCATGATTTTTTGTGTCTTTCAATTGGCAAAATTAACCCAATTTCGTGAAACTTTTTTATTAAAGTCCTGAAATTTTTTCAATTGCAGAACTTTTCCGAATTCATGATTTTTTTTTTCTCAAAATACATGAACATTTTTGTCTCAAATTTGTGAACTGTCTTCAAATTCATTTAGTTTTTTCTCCAATTTGTGAAATATTTACAAATTCATGACCTTTTTTTAAATATGCGATTTCTCAAATTCATAACTTTTTCAAAACTGAGAACCTTTTTCCTAAAATTTGTGGACTTTTTCGCAAATTCATAAATTTTCTGGTCTCGGGATTTTTATTACAAAGTAATGAGCTTTTTCAAATATGAGGAAATTTTTCAAATGTTTGATTTTTTTTTGCAACTTCGTGATATTTCTAAATACTTGTGAATATTTTCTAAATTCATGAACATTTTTAAAAATTCATCAACTTTTTACGGATTCATGATTTATTTTTTGTATTGTGAACTTTTTTACAAATCCACAACTTGAAACAAATGTAAGTGAATTTCGAAAAAAATCATGATTAAATAAAATGTAAACCAACTTGTAAAAAATGTCCATGAAGTTGAAGAATGTTCATGATTTCAAAAACTGAGCACATTCAAAAAAAACTGTTCAAGGATTTTAAAAATGGTCGTTAATTCTAAATGTTCACCATATAGAAAAATGTTGACGTATTTGTAAATAGTGTTCGCAGATTTATAAATATTTGCAATTTGGGAAAAGTATGAACATTTTTTGAATTCAATTAACAAATTTTTAATTCAAAACAGTGTTCATCTACAATTTAAAAAATTGTTTGGATTTGAAAAAATGTTCCTCCAATTTGAAAGAAAATGTTCATCAATTGTTCGTTAAATTTGGAAAAAAAATTAAAAAGGGAAAAAGTAAAATGGAAAGATAAATAAACAAGAAAAAGAAAATGAGAGAAAAAACTGAATGAAATATGAAGTAAAAAAATCTGTTTGGGAACGTTCTAGAACCTTCCCAAAATCGGAGATGAGCTAGTTGGCCGACCCACCCAGCGAGGGAGCGTTTGGGGGGGGGGGGGGGGGGGGGGGGCGTATACTCGCGGGCGACCTTCGCATGGAAGGAGACGCATCAAAATAATTTTTGAAGATATTCTTTCCATCAAAATAAATTTTCAAGATATTATTTCCATCAAAATAATTTTTCAAAGTGAATATGCTAGTAAAAACTGAGAATATTTTTTAAAAAGTGAAAAAAGTGCATTATTTTTAAAAATTCTACATCTTTCGAGATTCCATACAATACTGGAAAACGGCGAACAAATTTATGAATGCACGAATATTTTTTAAAATTCTGAGTAGATATTTAGAACACGGATAATTTTCAAAATTCGCAAACATTTCTTAAAAACGCATTTGGAATCGTTTTTGGAATTGTGAACAATTGTTTAAATCAGACATTTTCTAAATTTGTGATATTTTTAGAAAACATAAAAATTATTTAGAAATTTGAACAGTTTTTTAAAACACAAAGATTTTTCAAATTTTCAAACCTTGTTTGAAACCATAAACATGTTTTAAAACACAAGCATTTCCTGAAAAACATGAAAATTGCTTGAAATTATAAGAGTTTTTTGAAAAAGACAAAAAAAATTGAAAGTTGTGAATTTTTTTAAAGAAGAAAAAGAGAAGAAAAGAAAAGGGAACCAAAAACATGGAAAACAATACAAAGAGAAAACCAAAATACTTAAAACAAAAAGAAAACCGATGAAGCACTAAAGAAGACAACAGAAAAAAGGAATCCGATCATGAACCTTCTAGAAGGTTCCCAGAACTTGTCAGGAGCCATCTGGAAAGTTCCCAGAACCAGTACCGTAGCAACCTGTGCCCTAACTAGAATGGGCCAGCTAGTTTAGTCTTTCGCTTCCAATCGTTGTGCGTTTCACAAACACTTTGACGCAGTGAGCGTCAAATAGATTCACCTTAACTCACGGTGCAAACAAGAAGAAGAAAGAATAAAGAGCGGCGCTACTGTGTTTTTTCGTGTGGTTTTTTTTATCAAATTTTCACTATTTTGCATTGGTTTTCTTTGGGTTTTCTCAATTTTTCTTTCTTTCTTTTTCCTCTTTTCTTGGTTTTCTTTGTTTCTTTCTTCTGTTGTCACATGTTTTCTTTGGTTTTAATTTTCCATTTTTCATCAAACAACTTATTTTTCTTATACAGTGTAGATTTTTCTTATACACCAGGAATAATTTCTATACACGTTTATATTTTTCAAATACATGATTAATTTTTACAACATATGTTTTGATGTCTACATTTTTCATACACATTGAATATTTCTCGAACATTTAATTTATGTAATCTAGTATTTTCCAAATAGATGATTAACATTTTTTATGTACGTGATTTGAACATTTTTTTTGGAATATGTGTTAAACATTTTCAAATACACGTTAAAACAATTTTTGAACATGTTTCTACCATTTTTATATAAGTCTAGAATTTTTCAAATACATGATTAACGTTTTTTTAAGTACAAGATTTGAACTTCTTTCCGAAAATGTGTTATTTTTCCAAATACAGGTTAAAGCAGTTTTCTCAACGATACAAAGATTTTTTGAAAACTATGTGAACATTTTTTTACATTGTAAAAACATTTTTTAGAATGTCACAAACATATTTTTTGGAATGTGTGAATATTTTTTAAATTGTAAAGTATATTTTTGAAACACTTGAACACTTTTTAAATTTCCCACACAGTTTGTTAATTGGAAAAACATTTTCTACAAGTTAAACTAACATTTTTTATACTGCATGCACAATTTTTAAATATGTGATGAACGCTTTTGCAGAAAATAACTAAATTATTTTTTTCATAATATATGTCCTTAGTATTTATAAAAGATAAACAAACATAAAAAAAGGTACATGACATCAGCATGACAAAGCTAGATGTTTACTGGGCTAGCCCTCTAGGGACTCCCTTGTAGGCGAGCTCGGCTTCCATCCCATTAATGGGGAGACAAACTTGCCCTGGAAATGGCACTATATCTATATCGATATTTATAACTCCAATGCATCCACATTTATATCTATATTTATATCTACTAATAATGGGCAACGTATTTCTCTGAATTTTTGGCCCAACCACCCGTAAGTGCTAAAGAACGTGACGCTTCGTACATCGTCGTCGGCTTGGCCTCCACCTGGCCATGTAAGTCGGATGCCAAAAGCTAAAATTCGTTTATCAATTAATCATCTCATCTTACTTATTTACACCAAATTTCACCAATTTATCTATGCCTACGAGTAACGAGAATCAACAAGTTGAGCCATCAACAGTCGGAAAAAGCATGCAGAACCCATGCATAACAATCAAAGAGGTGTGTGCATTAATATCTTGGCCTCGATGGAGACCAGCTAGGAGTACATACACGATCTGGTTCGAAGACCTGTCCACTACCCGTCTGCAGTCAGGGCCATCTCATCCTGAGCACAACACTATGGTTGTCGCGCGGCTTCTTTGTGACTCAACAAATCCTTCTGGGGTCCAAACCAGGTGCCGAATTTATCTTCAAAATTAATTCTTCCAAACTCAATTATAAATCCAAATTTTGTTTTTTTTACGAGAAAAACAAATCTAGATCTGGGTGTCCGCCTAAGTGTCGGCTGCCAAATTTGTCTTCAAAATTAACTCTTTTGGAGTCTCAGAGTTGGATTATCAATTTAATTTTTTATTTTTTACCAGAAAAATAAGTTTAGATCTCGGAGTCCGTCTACGTGCCGTCGCCGGGTATCATTGTTCAGATGCTGTCATAATGCGTCGATAAACGTTTTGATGAACATGCTTATTTCTTTCACATTGCAACGCATGGCCATGTGTGCTACGACTCAAAAGGGAAATGGAGATGTAGAGACGGGCCGGCAAGACCCTGCACCAACCGCGTGCTGGGCTGCTGCGGCATAGTACTCCCTCCGTCTAGGTATGTAAGTCATCTTAGGTTGCGCACCGCGACCAAGGTAGAGGGGAAAACAAGAGTACTTAATTTTTTTGGCTAATTAATAACATTGCATGCAATGAACTAACCACTGCATGTCGAGTTTGCTAGTCTCAAGTCATTTAAAGCATGCATGGCTCACATCTCTTATTGGTTGATATGTCACGAAACAAGAAACGAGATGAGAGTTAATGTATCGCGCCTAAGTGTTTTGGGATTATTTGATTTTCGTAAGAGGACTTACACACCTAGACGGAGGGAGTAGTGAACATCTGAGCACCTTTTTCTCTTGCCTACATAAAAATGAACTTTTTCTGAAAGAAACATAGTAAACTATTTTTTTGCGAGGAACACAGTAAACTAAGGTTGGTCATAGTTGGAGTAATATAAATAGTAACATAGATGCCACATAAGCAAAAATGATGATGTGTCAAGTAGTTAATGAGGAGAGAGGGAAATAGAGTAACATAATATATTACCATCACATAGCGCTTTTCAATGTAAAATGAGTCTACAAAGTAATAAATGAAGGCATATACTCCCTCCGCCTAGGTGTGTAAGTCATCTTAGGTTGCGCACCGAGAACAAGATGGAGGGGAAAACGGGAGAAATTAATGTTATTTTGCTAATTAATAACATTGCATGCAATGAACTAACCACTACATGTCGTGTTTGGTAGTCTCAAGTCATTTAAATCATGCATGGCCCACATCTCTTATTGGTTGATATGTCACGAAACAAGAAACGAGATGAGAGTTATTGTACCCACTAGTAGAAAAAGGGTCATCTGTCTCGGTTGGTAAGGGTCTTTTGTCCCGGTTGTTAAACCGGGACTAAAGGGTCGTTACTAATGCCCTAGCCCTTTAGTCCTGGTTCTTACACGAACCGGGACAGATGGGCCTCCACGTGGCCGCTGCGGCCAGCCCAGGCAGGAGGGCCTTTGGTCCCGGTTGGTGACACCAACCGGGACCAAAAGGCATCCACGCGTCAGCATTTCAGTGGCTGGGGTTTTTGTTTTTTTTTTGAAAGGGGGAGGGTTTAGGGGGTAATTTAGGGTGTGTAAGCTAGCTAACAGAGATATATAATAACTGATATATAATAACTCTTCATGTCCGCATCATGCATCATCATAATAACAAGTCCTACTAATCATCATCATACAACTTATACTCGTTATTAATAACAAGTCATACGATCATCATCCTCATAGTCATCGAACCAACCCTACTTAATTGTTCTTAGCACATGATCATCAGTATTAGGTAGGACCTAAATACCCTCTTTAAGGTAAAATAGCATAAAACAATATAGACCCCGACTCTCCATTATGGAGAATGGAGATCATCCTGTCTCCAATTTTTGCGCTTCGCTTCCTTTTGCTTCCAAGAACCTCCTTGCGACTGTCCATACATTTTTTCCATTCTTTGATTTTCGTGTCTCCACTTCTTTTAGAAATCCGGTATGGACAGTTGAGATTCGTAGGATGACCTGGTTGTATGTTCAAAACATCAAGACTACCATTCGGATACATCAAATGAGGCACACAATCCTCTGGGATTATCTGTTGAAAAACATAATAATAACTTCATAGTTAGCAATGATGTACTAGTTTTAGAAGTAGGCAAAAGATGCACGGATGTCGTAATAGTAAGAAATCTTACCAGGGTATCTCCATAGTAGTTACCGTAGTTCAACACGTGCACTAGTGGCACGTATTGACCATAATGTGGAGTAGTTTTACAATAGATATTCTAATTCTCAAGATCAGTACAAAATCCGACCAGATGAGTTTTCTCCTTATAAGTTAACTCAGAGCCATCAGTGTAGTACGTTCTGTCTACCATGTTCCGCACATTGTTTGAACAATCAAAATAAGCTGTCAATGAAAATAAGTTGTCAACTATTTTGAAATGAACAATATAAATTAGCGAATAACTATGTTTGAGAAACTCACATAGCGGTAGAATTGGAGGCGTATCAACAAGGACCCAAATGTCCATATTGTCTTGCTCGATGTCAGGATCACCAAGATCCATGGTGACAAGCATACCCTCATCAAAACCATACATCTTGCAAAATGCTTCCCAATTTTTGCAACCAAAATGGGTTACGCTCTCAGAATTATACAGATTTACTTCAAAATCTATATCATGATGGGTCCTTAGGTGAATTTTCTTTGTTTCCATACTTTCATGGTCTTCAAAACCCATCCTCTCCAAGACGTAGCGTCTTGCATGGCATGGGATAAGCTAGTCGAATTGTAAAAGATGAAAATTACACGTTGAAATAGTTGAAGTCGTGCTTAATTACGAAAAAATAACACTTGTCGTCGTTGCGTACCGTTTCAACATCGAAGGTCTCCTCCAGCTTAATACTGAAGCGCCGATCTTTGTCCAGGTGAGGCCTATCGCACAGACCTCGGTCGTCGTGGCACTAGTTGCACTCCCACGGGAGACTTTCGTCGTTCGAGTACGACATTTCCTATGTTCATAATTCAAATATTAAACGTCTACAATTAAATATATGTACTAAAAAACCTAAGTTAGATCATTATTATTCATCACGGGTTGACTATCGGTTTGTCGAGTCTTTTCTTGAAAACTCTCAGCTCACGTGGTGTATACATTTGACCGTTGGTGATGGTCGCTCCTCCCTTCATCCCCGAGTGCATTACACCAAAATGTCTAGCACACGGGAATGAAGGAGAAGCGACCCCCACGACAACAGTCGGGATTCTTTGTCCTCTCATATATATATGGTGGAACTCTCCCTCACTGATTCCTCTCAGACATTTGCGACCGTCGGTGATGGTAGCTCCTTCCTTTCGTTCCCGAGTGCATTACACCAAATTGTCTAGCACACGGGAACGAAGGAGAAGCTACCCCCACGACAACAGTCGGGATTCTTCGTCCTCTCATATATGGTGGAGACTCAATAGACTTAAAGTCAACCCGAAATATCGTTTAATTATCTTTCTAAAACTGGTTCGTGGCTGGTCTCACCTCGAAGTCGGAGGGGGTCGGTGACGGGGACGACGGCAGGGATGATGGAGGGTGGCTCCTAGATTTCTGCGAAAACAAAAACCCTATAAGCTATCAACTAATCATATGCATACGCCTTGCATAGTGCTCTCCAATTTTAGCATTCAAAGTAGGAGTAGTTTTCCAATTTGAGCATTCAATAATCAAAATCAAATCACAAAATAAAGTAGTATTCAAATTAGGATGCATTCAATTATAAGCAAAACTACATCATCTCCATGCGTCCGTACATCGTCGAATATTATCACTAATACACCTCGAATACTATCATACATATAGCATCGCTAGTACAGCTAGAACCGTAGCGCCCGACGGGTATCGGTGCGGGCGGTGGATACCCAAAGAGAAGGAACCATCACAGGATCATAGCTCCAGTGAGATCCCTGAAGAACCTGCCAGGTATTGTCGAACCTGCACTCCAACGCAACTATGTAGCGACGGACGTGCTCGTCTCCTCGCTGACACGGTGACGTACCACCTCCGCGGTGTCCGGAAGCCTCGGCACCATCACTGGCCCACGCGACCGCCACCAAACAAGGATCGGGTCAATGACGGGCTGGCTCCTCACCAACCTACGCCCCCGGGAAGGTAGCACCTCCCAAAACCAGCCCGGCGGAGCCCAGTCCCGGACATGGCCCCTCTGATCAAGCCGGCCTCCTCCGCCGAGTCGATGATGAGGATGCGGGATTGGCACCATCGACGTCGATGCGGGAATAATTGCTTTAACTAAAAAATAAACTAGTTCTATTAATTTTCTTGCTAAAAATAAACTACTTCTATACTAAAATAAACTAGTTTTATTAAATCAACTAGTTCAACTACTAAGCACTTACTATAAATAGAATAAAGTAGTACTTACTAAAAATAAACGAGTTTAACTAGTTCTATTATTTTTCTAACTAATTCTATTAAACACTTTCTCTTCTTATTCTACGAACAAAATTACAACAGAAAAAAATCATAAAAATTCTATGAACAAGATAAAAATTCTATGAACAAAATTACAACAGAAAACAATTATAAAAATTCTATGAACAAAATTGACATATTCTTTGTATATATATGAACACACAAACATTTGCATATTCAACAATAATATCACAAAAAAATCTATGAACAGAAAAAAAATTCTAACTTCTGCATATTCATTTATGAACAAATTACAACAACTCAATTAACTACACATCTAAACTGCACATCTAAATTATTTACACATCTAAATTAGGAAAATTCATATGAGCTCACTAAGGGGGCGGCGATCGACGAGGAGGCAGGCCACGGGGGCGACGGTGAGGGGCGCGGCCACGGGCGACGAGGAGGCAGGGGGCGGCGACGGCGAGGGTGAGGGGCGCGGCGACGGGTGACGAGGAGGCAGGGGGCGGAGGTGAGGGGCGCGGCGACGGGCGACAAGGAGGCAGGGGGCGTGGGGCGGCGACGGTGGCTGGGCGGCGCGGGACGGCGTCGGAGGCAGGGGCGACGACGGCGACCGCGAGGCGTAGAGGGGCAGCCTGGCGGCGTCGTCGGGGCGGGGAAGACGAACTGAATGAAATATTTCACAAGTGCTAGTTATATAGACGAAGCATTGGTCCCGGTTCGTGACAGCAACCGGGACGAATGCGACCTTTAGTCCCGGTTGTTGCCACCAACCGGGAGGCCTTTGGTCCCGGTTGGTGGCACCAACCGGGACCAAAGGCCTTGTGCTGCTGCGCCCGCGTCGAAAGTTTAGTCCCACCTCGCTAGTTGAGAGGGGCGCGCAGTGGTTTATAAGCCCCACTGCCGCACCCATCTCGAGCTCCTCTCCATTGTAGGCTTACGGGCCTAATTGTCACTGATATGCCTGATGGGCTTACTGGGCCTTCTGCGGGCCTGAATCCTGGCCCATCGATGGGTTTCTAGTCGTATTCACGCCGTGGTGGCCCAGTAGGTGGCATATTTTTTATTTTTTGCCTTTTTTTGTTTTCTTTTTTGCTTTATTTATTTTGTTTTGTTTCTACTTAAAACAAAAACTTATTTATTTTATTTTATTTTATTTTGTTTCTAATTACTTATTTATTTTACTTTATGATAATTCTTTTTGCTATTAAAGTTTCTAACAAAAAAGTTCTTTATGAAAATTATTTTTGCTTTTAATGATTTTGAACAGAAAAAACTTCGATAATTTTAGTTGCATCAATTTTATGTAATTTTAGTTCAATAATACTAGAGGTTTCTTATAATGTTTTGAACAGAAAATACTTTGTTAATTTTAGTTTCATACATTTTATTAAAGTTTATTTTATTTTGTTTCTACTTATATATTTTAATAAAGTTTATATTATTTTGTTTCTAATTACTTATTTATTTTATTTGTTATTTTTCATGCATTTACTGATTATTTTGAGCTATAAGACCCTAAAATTGAAAAGCATTTCAAATGAACTCTGAAATGGTTGAAAGTTGGCATGGTATCATCATTTCATCCACATAGCATGTGCAAGAAAGTTGAGAGGGTTACGGCAAAAACTGGATGCACTTCGTATACAAAACGGACAATCTCTTTCGAAGTATCAGGATTTCATACGGAAACTCGTCTGTTACAAAGGGATTTCATTTTTTAAAACTTATTTGAACTCCTGACTTTTTGTGTGTTCAAAATGCACCATTCAAAATCACATCATCATTTTTCAATCCTTTCTGACTTCATTTGTTATTTTTCATGCATTTACTAATTATTTTGAGCTATAAGACCCTAAAATTGAAAAGCATTTCAAATGAACCTGAAATTGAAAAACCCTACAAATGAACTCCGAAAAGGTTGAAAGTAGGCATGGTATCATCATTTCACCCACATAGCATGTGCTAAAAAAGTTGAGAGGGTCCCGGTAAAAGCTGGATGCACTTCGTGAACAAAATGGACAATCTCTTTCGAAGTATCAGGGTTTCGGAGGAAAACTCATCTGTTACAAAGGGATTTCATTTTCTTGAACTTATTTGAACTCCAGACTTTTTGTGTGTTCAAAATGCACCATTCAAAGCCACATCATCAATTTTCAACCCTTTCTGACTTCATTTGTTATTTTTCATGCAGTGACGGATTGTTTTGAGCTAAATGACCCTGAAATTGAAAAGCCCTACAAATGAGCTCTGAAAAGGTTGAAAGTTGGCATGGTATCATCATTTCACCCACATAGCATGTGCTAAAAAGTTGAGAGGGTTACGGCAAAAGCTGGATGCACTTCGTGAACAAAATGGACAATCTCTTTCGAAGTATCAGGATTTCGGACGAAAACTCATCTGTTACAAAGGGATTTCATTTTCTTGAACTTATTTGAACTCCAGACTTTTTGTGTGTTCAAAATGAACCATTCAAAGCAGAGAGTGATTTTGAATGGTGCATATTCAACACACAAAAAGTCTGTAAAGATCGCCAACCCCAAAATAAAAAAATGAGCATAGATGCGCCTATAGAGAGAATTCAACCTAAATTCATAATAAATTTCTATGAATTTCAAAGAAATTTACTCTGAATTTAGGTCAAATTCCCTGTATAAGGGCATCTATTTTCACTTTGAGAGGAGCTCAACAAGGTAGAGAGGGACGGGCTTATAAACCGGTGTGAGCGCCCTTCGGTTGGCGAGGTGGGACTAAACTCTGACCGCAACGAGGACCAAACCTTTAGTCCCGGTTTGTGGCACAAACCGGAACTAATGGTCATGGGCCAGGGGCGAGGCGCATTGGTCACGGTTCGTGCGTGGAACCGGGACCAAAAGGTCCAGACGAACCGGGACCAATGGCCCACGTGGCCCGGCCGGCCCCCTAGGTTCACGAACTGGGACAGTTGCCTCCTTTGGTCCCGGTTCGTGAGCGAACCGGGATTAATGGTATTACGAGGGCCGAACCAATGCCCTGTTTTCTACTAGTGACCGCGCCTAAGTATTTTGGGATTATTTGGTTTTCGTAAGATGACTTACACACCTAGACGGAGGGAGTATGTTACCACACCTATGACACTACCCATTATGAATGTAGTAACATAGACTAGTATTACCACCTTTCCGGTTTATAGGGCTTAATTTAAAAATGTCACCAACCAAGATAGATGATAAGTGATAGAATAATTTTTGTAGTTTGCAAAAGCACTCAATTAATGTGCCCGTTTTCTTCACAAAATTGTGTTTTCAATGCATTAATTGCAAATGCATTCATGAATAAAGTATATGCATTGGTCAACTTTCTCTTAATCCTCGTATGCAATGATTTAATGCACCTTGAAATCTGAACATGTGATGGGAAACAATCAAATTAAGACTTATAAAACGGGAAATCTAAAATTTTGAGATAAGCCCTATAAACCGGAAAGGAGGGAATAACATGCTTGTTACTACCTCTCTCTCAGTTTACAGGGCATGCGCGTACCCCTAGGTCGTCAATTTGACCAATCTAATATAAGTCATATATTACAAAAAATATACCAACATAAACTACGGAGTTTCTACTTTCAAAAGATATAATTTTTGTGTTATATAGTTTATATTAGGGTGATAAAATTGGCAACCTAGGTATACGCGTAGGACTTGTAAAAGGTAGTACTAGTCTGAGTAAAAGGTAACGAATCTGCAGGGGCAATGGCCAATGGGCATCCGTGCAAACGCAAGGTGTCTCCACGATCATGCATGACGACGACGGGAACGTGTGGTCCGGCCGCGCCGGCCGGAGCGGCAACTATTTATCTGCGGCAAGTCCACACGGTGGTTTGGCTCGGAAGCAGCGCCACCGCACCGGCGACGCCGCCCGAGGCGCGCACGCGGCTCAACCGGCCGGTTAGCCAATGGGCTCCGTCCACGAGAGGTTACTTAAACCTCACCTTGATCATCAACTGGGCATGCAGCTGCATCGATGATCGATCAACCTATCCTGCCTCTGTCTACTATCTGCACCCGTGCGTACGCGGATCCAACAGCCTGAGGCAGACAGAGCCCATCTCCGGCTGTCGCCGCGCCAGCCGGCCGCGCCACTGTCGACTTGTCGCGCTGTCCGGTTGCTTGTACCACTAGCACGTAATTCCCGTGATCACTCATCCTGGTTACTGCACTCGGTTAGCCAGAAAACAACAAGTGGCAGCCCCAAAACAGCACCTTTGATCCTACTCAAATGAAAACAAGAAGTTTCTCATGCCATCTGTTTGATGGTTCCATTGTTTAATTCTTCCGTTTCGTGCATCGCGGACTAGCGTGTATCGTAAATTCAACCGCGTGCAATGTATGTATGCGTGCAGCGCTGCGCTGATGTGGTGGTGTGTAGGCACGCAGCTGTAACGTTTGCTTGCAGATGATTGCGCTAGCTAGCTGAATTGTTTAAGACTAAGCCAGGTTGTTGCGATAAGCTAGACTAATCCATGCATTATTTCCCTCTGCTCTTTGGGCGTCACGTAGTACAAAGCTATAGCTTCTTTCGGCCAGGTATATACATTACTTTTTATTAAATTATATACATCTTTCGGAAAGTTAGAAATGTACTATGACCCCCTACAAAATTTGGACCACACTATAAATCTGATGTCGAATTTTTAAACATGGAAAATTAATTACGTGTCGCGAGCCTGACAATTCTCTTCCGCAAGCATGGCAAATCCTGACAAATCCTAACATTTTCAGTTTTTTTTTTGCAGGATTTGCCATGTTTATGCTCAGGAGACGGGACACACGTAATTTGCCATAAAAGACGATTTGTCATGCTTAAAAAAATCGGACGGCAGATATTTAGCATTTCTGTAAATTTTAGTTTATTGTTAAAATCATTTTTCTTTGCGAAAAGGCCAAAGGCCATAACCTTTACATCCTTATAGTAGTATTTAAAAAGTGCGTACATGTCCTTGGGGAATCAATGTCATCTTCCTTTTGCACCTGCTAATAGCGTTCTGTGAGCGAAGCTCGATACTGCCTCTCGACCTCGGAAACATCGTGAGAGCCAGGGAAGCATTGTTAATGCAGTAGCCCAGAAGCACCAGCCTAAACTAGAAGATGTCGGCGACAGTGGACTGAGATCGCCGCCCTGGAGAAGCCGACAAAGAGGTTTGGATGACCACCAAAGATCTGACCAGACAGAACCGGAGAGACCTAACCTCCCAAGCTCCCCAAGGACGACTAAGTTGGCCTAACGTCGTCGATTGAAGAAGGGGTCAAAGGACCAAGACATGAAGTGCTGCCAATCACTCTGCCGGAAGACACCTTCGAAGACCACCTTCGTAACATGAAGACACAACCAGATCCACCACTCCAGAAAAAACAACGACCAGATAATCCCTTGTCCTTCTCTACGCTAGTGCTGACAAGGTAGATCAGGGATCGAGGAAACCTTATTCTTGATCTGTGCGGTGTCTACATCGTCTCCACCGAAACTCTAAAACTAAGAGACCTAACTACAACTTTGCAACGCAGATCTGGTGCTCCCATAACCGCCTCTCGTTGTCGGAGCAGCTACTGAAGGTGGAGGGAACGACCTCTCGTCACCGAAGTGGCTAGTGAAGGAGGAGGGAACGGTTGGCCTCACCAGCGGGAAACGGGTGGAGCAAGGCCAGTTGTCTAGGCTTTATGGAGAGGTGGCGGTTGGACTAAGTGCATCCAGTTCGAATCATTTAGTGTTACATAAAAAAGATGGAGTTTAAAACACATGTGCGTGCGCACGCACGCACGCACGCACGCACAGCGCGCGCGCAGACACAGAGACTAACAATATCGTGCCTGCAACAGGGTGTTAAACTTGCCCAGCCATGCCGCCAAGTTCCAACTTTCCTTGACCAAATTGGCTGAGTTGTAAATGTGTATTGAAAATAGTAATTCCCCATAACTATAGCTTATATATACGGAAAAGGGAAAGTCCTAGTCAATTAATTCTTTGCTAGCTAAGCTACGCCAAATAATGATGCCCAAGTTCTGCCTACACGACATCAATTTGATAAAAACATGATGACCCAATTTTTAGAGGATTAAATGAGTTTAAATTATCTTTATTGCATTCTCTACCTCTTCAGTGGATCCAAAATATTACTTAACGATGAACATCCCTGAATTAGAAACCTGAAAATTTTGAAATTAGGAATCAAACAAGACATACTAATTACAACCATGGTGTTCTGTGCAATTCGATACAGTTTGAAGTAGTGCAAATCATGATTTTGACAGGCTCATGATTAATTCTGGCCCAATCTCGAGATTGTTGCATATTTGGAAGATTAAGGCTCCTTTGCGCATTAAAATCTTTATGTGGTTTGTCCACAAACAAGTAATTCTTACAAAGGACAACTTAATCAAGAGGCAATGGGTAGGTAGTCCACGATGTTGCTTTTGTGATCATGATGAAACAATACAACATTTATTTCTTGAATGTCCGCTCACCAAATTGCTTTGAAGAACGATTCATATAGCCTTCAACATTATTCCTCCAGTTGACATTGCATCGTTGTTTGGAATGTGGTTAACTGGGGTTGAACATACTATTGCGGCTCGTATTCGGATTGGAATATGTGCGCTTTTGTGGGCTATATGGAATTGCAGGAATGATTTGATATTTAACAGACAACACAATTTAACTTTCTTGCAGGTCATCTTCAGAGCTACCGCTTGGATCCGTACGTGGTCCTTACTCACTCCTATGGAATCCAAGGAACCTTTGGTTACTGGGTGCAACCAGTGGGAGATGGTAGCATGGGCTATATTCAACCGGTTCGGATGGCGGTCGCATAACAGGATAGGAGTCTAGGGAGCTTATCCTTCACATTGACATTCCGGTTGTGATTGTGAGCATGAACTTTGATTTTTTTTTTGTTTCGCTCCACTTGTGAGTTGTAATACTTTGACGACTTTGTGATACTTTGCGAACTTTTAATAAGATGGCTGCATGCATCATTATGATGCAGAGGCCGGGGGTACGCCTCCATTTCAAAAAAAAAAATTGCACCTGCTATTTACACGAATATCACAATTTTTGCTTTAAATGATTAAGAAGGCTTGATGATGAATCAGTTGATGTTCATTATTGCTATTTGTAGCTGGTGCGTTGCATTTGTATTTAGTCATCACTTGTTGTACGCACATGCTCCATAAAAAAGTCTCCAATTGCACCACTAGCAAATAAATAAATCTCCAATTGTACGGGAGCCGAAGGAAATACTATTATTCCCCCCTCGGCCTGATCCACTTGGCTAGCTAGCTCAAGAGCCGCGCATGGAGAAGCCAAGCATGGGCAACCACCTTGCACGTTCTAAGATGCCAAGCTTTAGTTACCGCGTCTATTAAGTGCTCACGATAGCTTAATTAACATCAGAATTAAGTACTAGCTTACCTATTATATATTTAGCTGCACATGTCAGCCTCAATGTTGCTTGTTTTTAGTTGAAACAGTTAATTACAAGTACTGTTAGCTAGTACTTCCTCCATTTTTAAATATTTGTCTTTTTAGATATTTCAAATGGACTACCATATACAGATGTATATAGATATATTTTAGAGTGTAGATTCACTCATTTTGCTCTGTATGTAGTCACTTGTTAAAATCTCTATAAAAACAAATATTTAGGAACGGAGGGAGTAGCTGTTTAGATTTAAGTAATGATGTCCTTAGCCAGTTCTTTAATTTTTCTTAGACTTTATATAATTTACTATGTTGTCTTTGGTAGGGGATACGTGGCCTCATGTGATCCATATGGTTGCCCCCATTTTTCTCTTGTGGAGTTGACTTTGTTTAAAGAGCAAGGGTTTTTCCTTTAAGTGAACAGACATCGAGTTGCTCACATGATCTATACGTGTCCACACCCTCCCCCCCCCCCCCCCCCCCCCCAACCCCGGTAGTTCAGTTGTTAATGACACATTCAAGTATTTCATACACACTGAAAACAATTTGTTTTAATAGACAAATGACTTATTGGTTGTAATTTGCATCGTTTATCTTCACACAAACACTATGAAGTGAATCCTTGCATTAAAATTTTAAATACTAGGATCAACGACACTTTTGTACCAACACCCAAGAAAAGTAGTCGGAGCTAGGGCTCCAGGTCGCACTTAAAAGAATTGTGATTTTTTTGTACATATACATATAGATGTGTAGTGTGTGTGTGTGTGTAAGAATTTCCATCAATATATTTATTGTATCTGGACAAATACATAGACCAACATGGCTTCTTTTTATTGTTTTGGGGACATATGTTGCCCAAAAATTATCTTACTATTTGTTGAAATTTACATATACATAGAGAAAATCTATTATTGTTTGTAGACTTTTAATAGATCTTTTGGAACATGCAAATGGCATTTGCAAAAACGTCGTACCTCAACATCCAACTTCTGCAAACCCATTTCTTGGAAAGAGTTGAATTGATAGTAGAATTAAAATCCAACTAACTATTCTAACTGGAGCAAAACCTAATTCCCCCAACATAATATTAAGTTCAGTATATGCCCCAAACTCTCCTAGTTGCTCTAAATATTCCCATACATGACCCAACTGGAGGTATATCAAGGACTTCTCTTTGGCGGATACGCAAAGCTTGCGTATCATTTCATTGATAGAAGAAGTTAAGAGTGAATACAAGTGATGATACATGTCGTGAACATGGTGCCCGGAGCAGAGAGACATGGGATGCTCGGCCCAGAGGTATATTAAGGACTATTTGCCAGTAGGAAGATAGTTATTTGTGTGCAAATTGTCTAGTGTACAAGCAATTAAAAATTAAATTATACACGTATCCAGTTAGAGTGCAATACTCACATGCTGAGCTTTGTTTTGTTTGACAATATATTGCTTTTCCCCGAAAGCAACTCTGTACATCTCCACGTAGTTAGTGGTCCAACGCAAAGTAGTACTGGTGGACAACTAAAATAAAATCATATTCATTGGGTTCCCTCATAGGGCTCAGTCTACTTGTCCTGCTTATTCTGTGGCAATTCAAATCTAGCTGTTGGATGCACTAGATTACAGCTGCTCTGGCCGTCGATTACAAATGTAAAACTATATACAAATCCCAAAATGCAACCTAAACCAGCTGTGGTACACTTTTGCAGAAGAACTGTCAACCAATTAGAGATGATACATTTATGTTTAATACATGTCTAACTATAAAGCTAGCTAAATTGAATAGTCATATTCAAGGGCAATGCAATTGTAGCCCCGGCATGTTGGTGTAAGTTGCCGCATGTCCTAATTTAATATGATCAACGGCTGTGGTGGTGCTGCAGGGATCAAGCTGGCAGCACGTTAGATTGTGGTTGCTTTGCCTCCTCTTGTATGGAACTATTATTGAGGTAGAGTAGGCCACTATGAGAACAGCTGCTGCTTATATGGTGCTTCTACTTTGCAAGTGGAACAACTGCTTAATTTAGACATTATACACCTCACAACTTGCTGGGACATGGGCAGCTTGGTGTCTGGTGAGTGCTGGCGGATAATGTAATAAGCCTCGGGCTCACGCATGTGCCCTTGTTAAAATATACATTTATCATGATTAGCGAAAAAATTCATACCATTTATCATGATTAGCGAAAAAAATCATACTTTCAGAACATCATGTGTTACACATAGCTGTCGAGTTTCGTGCAAAAATGTGCATTTTTGCGATTTAAACAGCAGAAGGAAAAACTTAAGATCGCATAAAAATTGGCACTCGCAAAAAAAAAGAGAAGGAAAATAATACAGACGTTTGCAGTATTTCCGTGAGATGTTTTTCCTTGACCTACCTAGTTCAGTTGGATGAGCTCACATCTGATCTAGCCACTAGGTTGGTACTATTTGCATCTCCCAAGCTGAAACCATTCAGGTTCTGATGTACAGTAGTGCCTCTGAAGATGTCTAAGAAAAAGCTCTGAAGATGCTGCTGCATTTAATTCTCCCCAACCAACCCCAAAGTCAATGATGGCACTGTAATTAGTTAGTTAGGATCTAATCAGAGGTTGGCACAAATGGTGACATGATTGCATAAACCACTTCCCCCCAGGATGAAAAGTAGACAGTCTCCATGATTCCCTGCGGAGAACTCAACTACTAGATCCTCTGCGTACACTGGTACCCCTTCAAGATAAATTAGTTCTGTCATAGCTCTAATTTGGCCAGACCATCACGAGGGTTTGCAGGCCTTGTCTTGCGTTGCCCTGCTGGTGGAGCTCATACTTTCTCGGCCGAGATTCCTGGGTGGGTTGAACTACAATACATCAGAATTCAGAAGTGCAGCAACAGCACTAGTGCTAATCCTCTATCTCCGGCCCTAACACGCGGAATGGGCCATCACAATCCACGGGCAGTTTGCCCATAGATTGCCCGAAAAGTTACATACATAAACACATCCGCCAGTGGGTGGCAGTGCTGGCACGATGCCAGCACCAGTTATGATGGCCGCATTAGCATCTCCACTCAGCATGTGATCAACCCCTTAATTAATCCACTCTGCACGTGCTAATCAAGAGGAGGGCGTGAGATCCAACCGGTGCAATGAACCTGCTCCTACGTGCGTTGAGTTGGGAACGCAACCGTCGCTTGATTGGGCGTCGACGCAGCCTGCAAAGACAATCAAGAGAGTAATTAAACTCATCGTTTCAATAGTACTCCTTGTCAGCAGCGATCGACTTCTTTTATCAGTTTCTCTGCATCCGTTCGGTTGTACAACCGGTTTTCAGCTCCACCGTAGATTCTCAACCTCAATCACATTTTTACTCTGGCATCGTTCCATGTCAATGAAAAGGCTTCTTTTGCATAAAGCAGAACCATGCGGTCCAAAGTAGGATAAACGCTACCCCCGTCCCCCTCCCACCATCGCCCCCTTAGGGCATTTCTAACCGATCCCCTAAAGGTCATAAGGAAGTAAAAATTCGGTATTACTCCCTTACGGTGCACCTAGCCGATCCCTTAAAAAAGTTAACGGGGTATAATTTTTACTCCACCTCCCTATTCTCTCTGAAATCTCCATGAATTTACTCCATCCCGCCGCAGCCGATAAAAGTGGTGCCTCTCACTCTCGCCGCACTGTCTCCCGCCGATGCCGCTTCCACACCCCGCTGCCGCCGATGACCGTCGGGCTGGCCGGAATGGATAGCCCGGCCTCTTCCCTCACCCCGCTGGTCACCGACGCCAGCTTTTCGCCGCCAGAAACCACCCATGCGCCACCGGCGCTCTAAAGAAGAGTTTGGGTGTGAAGAAGACCCACCGCATCCAAGCTCCTCCTCCCACGCTCCAATGGACTCCAGGGTGGCCACCGCCTCTCCGGCAACGGCACGCCGCTCTCCTGCCGCACCTACCGGAGGCAAACAGGCTCAAAAGCCAACGGCGGCGATGTTGGCGCTCGTGGAGGCGGCCGTGAAGAAGAAGACGAAGGCCAAAGTGGCGCCTCCCTAGGACGCCTCGTCATGCTGCAACTCTCAGCCCCTACGGCGACTGCTTCGGCGCGAGCGGCGGCCGCAGTCGGCAACAAGAATCGCGGTCGCCAAATGCTCGATGAAATGCCATCAAGGTGAAGGAAATATGCCCTAGAGGCAATAATAAAGTTATTATTTATTTCCTCATATCATGATAAATGTTTATTATTCATGCTAGAATTGTATTAACCGGAAACATAATACATGTGTGAATACATAGACAAACATAGTGTCACTAGTATGCCTCTACTTGACTAGCTCGTTAATCGAAGATGGTTGAGTTTCCTAACCATAGACATGAGTTGTCATTTGGATCACGTGATGATCGGACATGGTTTAGTTGATTTGGATCACGTAATCACTTAGATGATTAGAGGGATGTCTATCTAAGTGGGAGTTCTTAAGTAATATGATTAATTGAACTTAAATTTATCATGAACTTAGTACCTGATAGTATCTTGCTTGTCTATGTTAATTGTAGATAAATGGCCCGTGCTGTTGTTCCGTTGAATTTTAATGCGTTCCTTGAGAAAGCAAAGTTGAAAGATGATGGTAGCAATTACACGGACTAGGTCCGTAACTTGAGGATTATCCTCATTGCTGCACAGAAGAATTACATCCTGGAAGCACCGCTAGGTGCCAGGCCTCCTGCAAGAGCAACACCAGAAGTTATGAACGTCTGGCAGAGCAAAGCTGATGACTACTCGATAGTTCAGAGTGCCATGCTTTACGGTTTAGAACCGGGTCTTCAACGACGTTTTGAACGTCATGGAGCATATGAGATGTTCCAGGAGTTGAAGTTAATATTTCAAGCAAATGCCCGGATTGAGAGATATGAAGTCTCCAATAAGTTCTACAGCTGCAAGATGGAAGAGAATAGTTCTGTCAGTGAGCATATACTCAAAATGTCTGGGTATAATAATCACTTGATTCAACTGGGAGTTAATCTTCCGGATGATAGCGTCATTGACAGAATTCTTCAATCACTTCCACCAAGCTACAAGAGCTTCGTGATGAACTATAACATGCAAGGGATGGATAAGACAATTCCCGAGCTCTTCGCAATGCTAAAGGCAGCGGAGGTAGAAATCAAAAAGGAGCATCAAGTGTTGATGGTCAGTAAAACCACTAGTTTCAAGAAAAAGGGCAAAGGGAAGAAGAAGGGGAACTTCAAGAAGAACAGCAAGCAAGTTGCTGTTCAGGAGAAGAAATCCAAGTCTGGACCTAAGCCTGAAACTGAGTGCTTCTACTGCAAGCAGACTGGTCACTGGAAGCGGAACTGCCCTAAGTATTTGGCGGATAAGAAGGATGGCAAGCTTAACAAAGGTATATGTGATATACATGTTATTGATGTGTACCTTACTAATGCTCGCAGTAGCACCTGGGTATTTGATACTGGTTCTGTTGCTAATATTTGCAACTCGAAACAGGGGCTACGGATTAAGCGAAGATTGACTAAGGACGAGGTGACGATGCGCGTGGGAAATGGTTGTTCGGAGTCCCGGATGTGATCACGGACATGACGAGGAGTCTCGAAATGGTCGAGACATAAAGATTGATATATTGGACGACTATATTCGGACACCGGAAGTGTTCCGGAGAAGTTTCGGATAAAACCGGAGTGCCGGAGGGGTTACCGGAACCCCCCGGGGAAGTATTGGGCCTTAGTGGGCTTGAGGGGAGAGAGAGGGCAGCAGCCCAGGAGGTGGCGCGCCCCCTCCCATGAGGAGTCCGAATTGGACTAGGGGAGGGGGGCGCAGCCCCTCTTTCCCTCTCTCTCTCCCTCTCTTTCCTTCCCCCTTCTCTCTTCCTAGTTGGACTAGGAAAGGGGAGTCCTACTCCTACTAGGAGGAGGACTCCCCCCGTCTTTGGCATGCCCCAAGGGCCAGCCGGCCTCCCCCTTGCTCCTTTATATACGGGGGCAGGGGGGCACCTCTGGACACACAATTGATCTACGATCTTTTAGCCGTGTGCGGTGCCCCCCTCCACCATATTACACCTCGATAATATCGTTGCGGAGCTTAGGCGAAGCCCTGCGTCGGTAGAACATCATCATCGTCACCACGCCGTCGTGCTGACGAAACTCTCCCTCAACACTCGGCTGGAACGGAGTTCGAGGGACGTCATCGAGCTGAACGTGTGCTGAACTCGGAGGTGTCGTGCGTTCGGTACTTGATCGATCGGATCATGAAGACGTACGACTACATCAACCGCGTTGTGATAACGCTTCCGCTTTCGGTCTACGAGGGTACGTGGACAACACTCTCCCCTCTCGTTGCTATGCATCACCATGATCTTGCGTGTGCGTAGGAATTTTTTTGAAATGACTACGTTCCCTAACAGTGGCATCCGAGCCAGGTTTTATGTGTTGATGCTATGCACGAATAGAACACAAGTGAGTTGTGGGCGATATAAGTCATACTGCTTACCAGCATGTCATACTTTGGTTCAGCGGTATTGTGAGATGAAGCGGCCCGGACCGACATTACGCGTACGCTTACGCGAGACTGGTTTCACCGTTGCGAGCACTCGTTGCTTAAAGGTGACTGGCGGGTGTCTGTCTCTCTCACTTTAGTTGAACCGAGTGTGGCTACGCCTGGTCCTTGCGAAGGTTAAAATAGCACAAACTTGACAAACTATCGTTGTGGTTTTGATGCGTACGTAAGAACGGTTCTTGCTAAGCCCGTAGCAGCCACGTAAAACTTGCAACAACAAAGTAGAGGACGTCTAACTTGTTTTTGCAGGGCATGTTGTGATGTGATATGGTCAAGACATGATGGTATATTTTATTGTATGAGATGATCATGTTTTGTAACCGAGTTATCGGCAACTGGCAGGAGCCATATGGTTGTCGTTTTATTGTATGCAATGCAATCGCCATGTAATTGTTTTACTTTATCACTAAGCGGTAGCGATAGTCGTAAAAGCAATAAGTTGGCGAGACGACAACGATAGTACGATGGAGATCAAGGTGTCGCGCCGGTGACGATGGTGATCATGATGGTACTTCGGAGATGGAGATCACAAGCACAAGATGATGATGGCCATATCATATCACTTATATTGATTGCATGTGATGTTAATCTTTTATGCATCTTATCTTGCTTTGATTGACGGTAGCATTATAAGATGATCTCTCACTAAAATTTCAAGATAAAAGTGTTCTCCCTGAGTATGCACCGTTGCGAAAGTTCTTCGTGCTGAGACACCACGTGATGATCGGGTGTGATAGGCTCTACGTTCAAATACAACGGGTGCAAAACAGTTGCACACGCGGAATACTCAGGTTAAACTTGACGAGCCTAGCATATGCAGATATGGCCTCGGAACACGGAGACCGAAAGGTCGAGCGTGAATCATATAGTAGATATGATCAACATAGTGATGTTCACCATTGAAACTACTCCATCTCACGTGATGATCGGACATGGTTTAGTTGATTTGGATCACGTAATCACTTAGATGATTAGAGGGATGTCTATCTAAGTGGGAGTTCTTAAGTAATATGATTAATTGAACTTAAATTTATCATGAACTTAGTACCTGATAGTATCTTGCTTGTCTATGTTAATTGTAGATAAATGGCCCGTGTTGTTGTTCCGTTGAATTTTAATGCGTTCCTTGAGAAAGCAAAGTTGAAAGATGATGGTAGCAATTACACGGACTAGGTCCGTAACTTGAGGATTATCCTCATTGCTGCACAGAAGAATTACATCCTGGAAGCACCGCTAGGTGCCAGGCCTCCTGCAAGAGCAACACCAGAAGTTATGAACGTCTGGCAGAGCAAAGCTGATGACTACTCGATAGTTCAGTGTGCCATGCTTTACGGCTTAGAACCGGGTCTTCAACGACGTTTTGAACGTCATGGAGCATATGAGATGTTCCAGGAGTTGAAGTTAATATTTCAAGCAAATGCCCGGATTGAGAGATATGAAGTCTCCAATAAGTTCTACAGCTGCAAGATGGAAGAGAATAGTTCTGTCAGTGAGCATATACTCAAAATGTCTGGGTATAATAATCACTTGATTCAACTGGGAGTTAATCTTCCGGATGATAGCGTCATTGACTGAATTCTTCAATCACTGCCACCAAGCTACAAGAGCTTCGTGATGAACTATAACATGCAAGGGATGGATAAGACAATTCCCGAGCTCTTCGCAATGCTAAAGGCAGCGGAGGTAGAAATCAAAAAGGAGCATCAAGTGTTGATGGTCAGTAAAACCACTAGTTTCAAGAAAAAGGGCAAAGGGAAGAAGAAGGGGAACTTCAAGAAGAACAGCAAGCAAGTTGCTGTTCAGGAGAAGAAATCCAAGTCTGGACCTAAGCCTGAAACTGAGTGCTTCTACTGCAAGCAGACTGGTCACTGGAAGCGGAACTGCCCCAAGTATTTGGCGGATAAGAAGGATGGCAAGGTTAACAAAGGTATATGTGATATACATGTTATTGATGTGTACCTTACTAATGCTCGCAGTAGCACCTGGGTATTTGATACTGGTTCTGTTGCTAATATTTGCAACTCGAAACAGGGGCTACGGATTAAGCGAAGATTGGCTAAGGACGAGGTAACGATGCGCGTGGGAAATGGTTCTAAAGTCGATGTGATCGCCGTCGGCACGCTACCTCTACATCTACCTTCGGGATTAGTATTAGACCTAAATAATTGTTATTTGGTGCCAGCGTTGAGCATGAACATTATATCTGGATCTTGTTTGATGCGAGACGGTTATTCATTTAAATCAGAGAATAATGGTTGTTCTATTTATATGAATAATATCTTTTATGGTCATGCACCCTTGAAGAGTGGTCTATTTTTAATGAATCTCGATAGTAGTGACACACATATTCATAAAGTCGAAGCCAAAAGATGCAGAGTTGATAATGACAGTGCAACTTATTTGTGGCACTGCCGTTTAGGTCATATCGGTGTAAAGCGCATGAAGAAACTCCATACTGATGGACTTTTGGAATCACTTGATTATGAATCACTTGGTACTTGCGAACCGTGCCTCATGGGCAAGATGACTAAAACACCGTTCTCCGGAACTATGGAGAGAGCAACAGATTTATCGGAAATCATACATACAGATGTATGTGGTCCGATGAATATTGAGGCTCGTGGCGGATATCGTTATTTTCTCACCTTCACAGATGATTTGAGCAGATATGGGTATATCTACTTAATGAAACATAAGTCTGAAACATTTGAAAAGTTCAAAGAATTTCAGAGTGAAGTTGAAAATCATCGTAACAAGAAAATAAAGTTTCTACGATCAGATCGTGGAGGAGAATATTTGAGTTACGAGTTTGGCCTACATTTGAAACAATGCGGAATAGTTTCGCAACTCACGCCACCCGGAACACCACAGCGTAATGGTGTGTCCGAACGTCGTAATCGTACTTTATTAGATATGGTGCGATCTATGATGTCTCTTACTGATTTACCGCTATCGTTTTGGGGTTATGCTTTAGAGACGGCTGCATTCACTCTAAATAGGACACCATCGAAATCCGTTGAGACGACGCCTTATGAACTATGGTTTGGCAAGAAACCAAAGTTGTCGTATCTAAAAGTTTGGGGTTGCGATGCTTATGTGAAGAAACTTCAACCTGATAAGCTCGAACCTAAATCAGAGAAATGTGTCTTCATAGGATACCCAAAGGAGACTGTTGGGTACACCTTCTATCACAGATCCGAAGGCAAGATATTCGTTGCTAAGAATGGATCCTTTCTAGAGAAGGAGTTTCTCTCGAAAGAAGTGAGTGGGAGGAAAGTAGAACTTGATGAGGTAACTGTACCTGCTCCCTTATTGGAAAGTAGACCATCACAGAAATCAGTTTCTGCGACACCTACACCAATTAGTGAGGAAGTTAATGATAATGATCATGAAACTTCAGATCAAGTTATTACTGAACCTCGTAGGTCAACTAGATCAAGATCCGCACCAGAGTGGTACGGTAATTCTGTTCTGGAAGTTATGTTACTAGACCATGACGAACCTACGAACTATGAAGAAGCGATGGTGAGCCCAGATTCCGCAAAATGGCTTGAAGCCATGAAATCCGAGATGGGATCCATGTATGAGAACAAAGTATGGACTTTGGTTGACTTGCCCGATGGTCGGCAAGCCATCGAAAATAAATGGATCTTCAAGAAGAAGACTGACGCTGATGGTAATGTTACTGTCTATAAAGCTCGACTTGTTGCGAAAGGTTTTCGACAAGTTCAAGGGATTGACTACGATGAGACCTTCTCACCCGTAGCGATGCTTAAGTCTGTCCGAATCATGTTAGCAATTGCCGCATTTTATGATTATGAAATTTGGCAAATGGATGTCAAAACTGCATTCCTGAATGGATTTCTGGAAGAAGAGTTGTATATGATGCAACCGGAAGGTTTTGTCGATCCAAAGGGAGCTAACAAAGTGTGCAAGCTCCAGCGATCCATTTATGGACTGGTGCAAGCCTCTCGGAGTTGGAATAAACGCTTTGATAGTGTGATCAAAGCATTTGGTTTTATACAGACTTTTGGAGAAGCATGTATTTACAAGAAAGTGAGTGGGAGCTCAGTAGCATTTCTGATATTATATGTGGATGACATATTGCTGATTGGAAATGATATAGAATTTCTGGATAGCATAAAGGGATACTTGAATAAGAGTTTTTCAATGAAAGACCTCGGTGAAGCTGCATATATATTAGGCATTAAGATCTATAGAGATAGATCAAGACGCTTAATTGGACTTTCACAAAGCACATACCTTGACAAAGTTTTGAAGAAGTTCAAAATGGATCAAACAAAGAAAGGGTTCTTGCCTGTACTACAAGGTGTGAGATTGAGTAAGATTCAATGCCCGACCACTGCAGAAGATAGAGAGAAGATGAAAGATGTTCCCTATGCTTTAGCCATAGGCTCTATCATGTATGCAATGTTGTGTACCAGACTTGATGTGTGCCTTGCTATAAGTTTAGCAGGGAGGTACCAAAGTAATCCAGGAGTGGATCACTGGACAGCGGTCATGAACATCCTGAAATACCTGAAAAGGACTAAGGATATGTTTCTTGTTTATGGAGGTGACAAAGAGCTCATCGTAAATGGTTACGTTGATGCAAGCTTTGACACTGATCCGGACGATTGTAAATCGCAAACCGGATACGTATTTACATTGAACGGTGGAGCTGTCAGTTGGTGCAGTTCTAAGCAAAGTGTCGTGGCGGGATCTACGTGTGAAGCGGAGTACATAGCTGCTTCGGAAGCAGCAAATGAAGGAGTCTGGATGAAGGAGTTCATATCCGATCTAGGTGTCATACCTAGTGCATCGGGACCAATGAAAATCTTTTGTGACAATACTGGTGCAATTGCCTTAGCAAAGGAATCCAGATTTCACAAGAGAACCAAGCACATCAAAAGACGCTTCAATTCCATCCGGGATTTAGTCCAGGTGGGAGACATAGAAATTTGCAAGATACATACGAATCTGAATGTTGCAGACCCGTTGACTAAGCCTCTTCCATGAGCAAAACATGATCAGCACCAAGACTCCATGGGTGTAAGGATCATTACTGTGTAATCTAGATTATTGACTCTAGTGCAAGTGGGAGACTGAAGGAAATATGCCCTAGAGGCAATAATAAAGTATTATTTATTTCCTTATATCATGATAAATGTTTATTATTCATGCTAGAATTGTATTAACCGGAAACATAATACATGTGTGAATATATAAACAAACAGAGTGTCACTAGTATGCCTCTACTTGACTAGCTCGTTAATCAAAGATGGTTATGTTTCCTAGCCATAGACATGAGTTGTCATTTGGTTAACGGGATCACCTCATTAGGAGAATGACGTGATTGACTTGACCCATTCTGTAAGCTTAGCACTCGATCGTTTAGTATGTTGCTATTGCTTTCTTCATGACTTATACATGTTCCTATGACTATGAGATTATGCAACTCCCGTTTACCGGAGGAACACTTTGTGTGCTACCAAACGTCACAACGTAACTGGGTGATTATAAAGGTGCTCTACAGGTGTCTCCAAAGGTACTTGTTGGGTTGGCGTATTTCGAGATTAGGATTTGTCACTCCGATTGTCGGAGAGGTATCTCTGGGCCCACTCAGTAATGCACATCACTATAAGCCTTGCAAGCATTGTGACTAATGAGTTAGTTGCGGGATGATGTATTACGGAACGAGTAAAGAGACTTGCCGGTAATGAGATTGAACTAGGTATCGAGATACCGACGATCGAATCTCGGGCAAGTAACATACCGATGACAAAGGGAACAACGTATGTTGTTATGCGGTCTGACCGATAAAGATCTGCGTAGAATATGTAGGAACCAATATGAGCATCCAGGTTCCGCTATTGGTTATTGACCGGAGAGGTGTCTCGGTCATGTCTACATAGTTCTCGAACCCGTAGGGTCCGCACGCTTAAAGTTACGATGACAGTTATATTATGAGTTTATATGTTTTGATGTACCGAAGGTTGTTCGGAGTCCCGGATGTGATCATGGACATGACGAGGAGTCTCGAAATGGTCGAGACATAAAGATTGATATATTGGACGACTATATTCGGACACCGGAAGTGTTCCGGAGAAGTTTCGGATAAAACCGGAGTGCCGGAGGGGTTACCGGAACCCCCCGGGGAAGTATTGGGCCTTAGTGGGCTTGAGGGGAGAGAGAGGGCAGCAGCCCAGGAGGTGGCGCGCCCCCTCCCATGAGGAGTCTGAATTGGACTAGGGGAGGGGGCGCAGCCCCTCTTTCCCTCTCCCTCTCCCTCTCTTTCCTTCCCCCTTCTCTCTTCCTAGTTGGACTAGGAAAGGGGAGTCCTACTCCTACTAGGAGGAGGACTCCCCCCTCTTTGGCGCGCCCCAAGGGCCAGCCGGCCTCCCCCTTGCTCCTTTATATACGGGGGCAGGGGGGCACCTCTGGACACACAATTGATCTACGATCTTTTAGCCGTGTGCGGTGCCCCCCTCCACCATATTACACCTCGATAATATCGTTGCGGAGCTTAGGCGAAGCCCTGCGTCGGTAGAACATCATCATCGTCACCACGCCGTCGTGCTGACGAAACTCTCCCTCAACACTCGGCTGGATCGGAGTTCGAGGGACGTCATCGAGCTGAACGTGTGCTGAACTCGGAGGTGCCGTGCTTTCGGTACTTGATCGGTCGGATCGTGAAGACGTACGACTACATCAACCGCGTTGTGATAACGCTTCTGCTTTCGGTCTACGAGGGTACGTGGACAACACTCTCCCCTCTCGTTTCTATGCATCACCATGATCTTGCGTGTGCGTAGGAATTTTTTTGAAATTACTACGTTCCCTAACAGCGGCGCCCCCCTTTTTCCTTCTCCTCCCCTCTCCCTTCATTCCCCTCTCCTACTCCAACAAGGAAAGGAGGAGTCCTACTCCCGGTGGGAGTAGGACTCCCCCCTTGGCGTGCCCTCCTTGGCCGGCCGCCTCTCCCCCCTTGCTCCTTTATATACGGGGGTAGGGGGCACCTCTAGACACAACAATTGATATCTTGATCTTTTAGCCGTGTGCGGTGCCCCCCTCCACCATATTCCACCTCGGTCATATCGTAGCGGTGCTTAGGCGAAGCCCTGCATCGGTAGCAACATCATCACCGTCATCACGCCGTCGTGCTGACGGAACTCTCCCGTGAAGCTCTGCTGGATCGGAGTTCGCGGGACGTCATCGAGCTGAACGTGTGCTGAACTCGGAGGTGCCGTACGTTCGGTACTTGGATCGGTCGGATCGTGAAGACGTACGACTACATCAACCGCGTTGTGCTAACGCTTCCGCTTTCGGTCTACGAGGGTACGTGGACTACACTCTCCCCTCTCGTTGCTATGCATCACCATGATCTTGCGTGTGCGTAGGAATTTTTTTGAAATTACTAAAAACCTTGCGTCTTTTCAGTATCCGATAGTGACCAGTAATGATTGTTGGTAGTGTTTGCTTTGATATTATAGTGCGGAGATGAACACGGCCGAACTTCTCGCATCGTTGGAGTCCTCGGCCGCCGTTGGCCTTGATGAGCTCAACTATGGCTTATTTTGGGACCATTCAGCCACCCAAGACATGGAGGAGGAGGAGGCCGAGGCCGAGGAGGGGGTCCAAGAGGTGGTGGCCGAGGAGTAGGAGGTTGTGGAGGTGACCGAAGGAAGCACCAAGGTCCCAAGGGCCACACCCAAAATTACAACCAAAAGGAGGACATTGCTCTTTGCGATGCTTGGTGCGCCATCTCCATGGATGCAACGATTAGAACGGATCAAACGAAGACCATGTTTTGGGAGAGGATTACCGACCACTATCCGTGGACGTGCGATCAAGCCGTACCCAAGGTTCTCTTTGGCATCGTTGGAGCACCATTCATGACCAATGCAACCGATGGTCCGGTTGCATCGACCAAGTGAATCATGCTCCACCGAGTGGTGTGCAAGTGGCGGAGTATGGCCCCTACATCCAAGAGCTATTCAAGCATCGGAACACCAAGTTCGGCCACAAGCCCTTCACTTGGCATCATTGTTACAAAGAGCTATGCAAAAATGAGAAGTGGATCCAAAAAATTGCGGAGACCACTCCAAAGAGGTCAAGGTTGAGCATCCGTTGAGGAGGAGGAGGACAAGGTTGATGAAGATGCCAACAAAAGACCGGAAGGAAACAAGATTGCGAAAGAAAGAAGAGAAATGCATTCGGTGGCACTTACAAGGAAGAACTTCTGGTAATGATCGAGACCAATAAGATGTTGGCGGACGAACGCAAAGAGGAGAAGATGGCGAGGTGGAATGAGCTTAAGGCGTTAGAGGATGAGAAATGGAAGGCCAAGTCCGCGTCCAAAGAGAGAATGTTTAAGGTGGAGGAGCATAGGCTTGCACTTGAGGAGGAGAGGATTCGTGATGCCAAGAAGGCGGAAGTACGCGCTATCATCTTCATGAATCCAAATACAATGGATGAAACCACAAGAAAGTATTGGGAGCTCACTCGTGGAGAGATCTTGGAAGCCTCTCTACGAAATGTTGGTGGTGGCCAAGGGGGTGGTGTTGATGGTGGCGGTCGAGGGGGTGGTGGAGGCGATGATGTTGGTGGTGGTGGCTGAGAGGATGGCAGTGTTGATGTTGGTGGTGATGGTGGCCGAGAGGATGGCGGTGTTCATGGCGGTGGTGATGGTGGCCGAGAGGATGGTGAAGTTGATTTCTTCGCCAACGACATTGTTTGAGTGGTGGCTGATCGAGGAGGTGATGGTGCATGCCAAACTTTGGCCCGATCACAACATATACATGCCATGTTTGTGGTGATTTTGGATCAAACATTGTGTTTGACGTGATGTCTTTTGGACGAACTTCACATGTTTTACTTTGAAAAACCAGATGATGAAACTTTATGTAATGACGGTTATGCTACGCATGTTTTAATTTGAATGTTTTAAAGATATGTATTGTGTTTTGTTTGAAGTTGGTGCGGCTAGGATACAAAATCTAGACAAATTTATTTTTACTCCACTAACTTTTAGGCGATTGGCTAGGTGCGGCCACCGTTAGTGGAGTAAAATTTTACTCCACTAACTTTACTCCACCGTTTACTCCCTTAAGTTTCACCGAATCGGTTAGAAATGCCCTTAGGGCCCATGTGGCTGCCACCCCTTGGGCTAGCCGAGGTGAATCCCATAGGACACCTCCGCCCAGAATATTTCGGAACCTTTCGACACCTACAAAAATAACCAGAACGCTTCCGGATCCATGTGGAGCAGTTCTGAAACCTTTGAAAACTTTTCCGGTGCCATTCTCTCTTTCTCCAATGTCCTATATTACTCATACAATTTGCTAGTCGTTTAGCGTGTACCTTGCAGGTTTAGTAATATGTACGCATGACTCGGAACACCTTCTGGAATAGTTAATGGTGGAATCTAGGCATGTTAATTCCTACATACACACGAAGATCTTTTATTCGGTGAACCTTTTGTTATCGAATACATTTTTTCCTTTGTTTCACAGTACTTATACAAAACACGAGGCGAGACAGTATTTCCATGATCAACACTTTGATCACTATATTCGTTATCCTCGTTATCAGTTTTGTTCTATTACTCGTTTCCTTATTCTGGTATCCCTGTGATCACTACCATTGTCTATGGCCAGACGATAATGGATACCATAATATTGAGTGACCCCAGAGAGTATCTCTCCATTGTCAGAGGTACAAATCCCTATCACGAATCATCAAGAACCTTGACATACTTTCTGGTGTACCCTTAAACTCTCCTATCACGGGAAACGTTTGGTAACCCCAAAGTAACCATCCGGTATGAAGTTCCTACGATATTCTCATGGTCTATAGACATATGTAAACATTAACTCTTTATATGATATTATTGACAACTAAGTGACGATGTTTTTCTCGCGGGGTATCATAAGCATTGGGTATATCCAACACCATTGTTCTACTAACAATATGTTCGCATTGTTGTTGGCATCGTTGTTACTTTAGCAATGCCCATATCAGGAAAACAAGATCATCAACAATTGTAAGTGCATCTAGTGCCACCCGTTGTTGGTTTTGTACTACCGAAGACATACTTGGTTGTGGGACTAATGTGTTTGTGAGATTCACAGGAGAACACAGGTAGAAGTCCCTATTGATTCAGTTTACCCATCGAAGATGGCCCCTAAAAATGTGTGAAGACATTGAAGACAATGGTGGTTTATGAATATATTCATGTTGAACATAATGGCTCATGAAGACATCCGTTGAAGACAATGAAGCACGAAGACATAGTCTTTCGGTGGTTTCATTTTCTTGTTTCTTGAGTCATAGGAGGATACACCGAACCGTCAAGTGGGGTCGAGGTAAACAAAGTCAGAATCTGGCGTGATGCTCAACCTAAAATTCTATGCCTTCGAGCGAAGACAAATGAGAGAAAATCTCTTCTGGAGTTGGTTGAGTCAGCTTTTCTTGGAGCTCAAGTAAAGTTGCCGCGTGGGTTGGGATCCGACCGTTGGACACGTGTCAGTTCCCCAATGACCCAAGGTCATATCGGACAAATCATGTCAGGCTGCCCCTTGGCTATAAATAGCCACCCCCTCCACCATAAGTTGGTGGCTGCTCCGAGAGAATTACACGGCTTTTATCGTTTGAGAGCAACCCAGCTTCGAAGCCATTGAGAGAGAATCCTTGTGAGGACAAAACCCAGAACACCCAGAGCCCAGAGTGATTGAGCATCACCGAAGACACTATGTTCTGAGTGAATCGTTGATTTATTACACTTGAAGACTGTGGTCTTCCAGTCGGTTAGGCGTCGCATTCTGAGCATCCAAGAGTCACTGTGGTTTGCTGGTGAACGAAGTCTGTGAAGGTTTGGAAGTCTACCTTGAAGACTTACCTGAGTGATTGGGCGGGGTCTAGGTGACCTTAGCTCAAGGGGAATAAGGTGAAGACAAGGTTTTCTAAGTTCAATCTCAGCCTCCATAACTAGACGTAGAACTGTCACAATAATTGAAACCATTCAACCAAAACATTGTCTTCCCCGAGCTACTGGTTCCATCCTCAATCTCCTTTACTTACCGCATCATATTTTGAATTCTTTGCTTGCTTACTTGTGTTTGAAGATATTCCCTAAAGTCGTTCATCTGTTTGCTCATTTGTATTCATGCTTCTTGTGTTTATCTTCAATGCATGTATCCATGTATGATGTATATGCCTCCAATGATTGCTCGTCTTAATCCTTGCCACTGTTAGATCTTGTATCACTTCCGCTATCTTCGACGACATTGCTTGTTTTCAAAGCCTTTCATAAAAATCGGCTATTCACCCCTCCCTCTAGTCGATAACTAGCACTTTCAATAATTCATGACCTAGTCTTAGAGGAGAGACTAGGATGTGCAAGTGTTTATGTTTCCACACATGCAATTGGGTTTTCCTCGGAATCTCTTATTCAAGAATCATTGCAACTATGGCATAGAAATATAAGCATTAATTATGAACATGGAAATAAAGGATACATTAGTATCTCCTCTCGGCATATTTCCAACAATCTGCCACTTGCACTATAGTCAATAATTTAGTCACATAAGTTCTTTAACACCAATGCCATTCCATCGTAGAGGCTTCGACAACGGATCCAACACATTCAGGTCTGTATGAATTTCGCATACTTTTACATGTCCATGATCCACCATATCTCGGATTATGTGATGTCGACGTTCAATATGTTTGTATTTGTAGTGAGACCTTGGCTACTTTAGCCTAGGCCATGACGCCACTATTGTCAGCCCTCCATGGGATCTGATATGTCTCAAATCTATCTATTTTTATGTCATGTTTATATCATTTTGGCATAGTCTTGGCACCAATTTATATTATTTTTCTGGAATAACCTATTAATTTAGTGGCCAATGTGAGTTGCTGTTTTTCTGGATTTTTTTTGGATTTTCAAGAAAATCAACTTTATTGGGCTCAAAAAATCCGAAAAAATCAGCGGAAGATTTGCATCTAGATGCATCCGATGGCAACCGACATAGATCAGGGGCCGCCCACAGGTCCCACTCTCTACCACCACACGCTAGGGGCCACATGGGCCTATCGCATGGGCCCCCCGTGCTCCATTTCACCGCCTCTCATTCCCAGTGTCTTTATATACCTCTGAAATCTTCAAGGATTTTTATATACCTGTGTTTCGTGATGTCCAATCCGGGGCCTTTTTTGGAACTCTGTCGGAGGGAGAAGTCTTCTCAGTGGCCATCTCCATCGACTTGAAGGCCACCATGATTGCCCGTGATTAGTTTAATTTGGACCATGGGTTCATAGCAGTAGCTAGATGTTTCTCTCCCTTGCTTCCCAATACAAAGATCACATGAGTCGCCCTACATGACTGTGATCCATCTGATGTAATCTTGTGGTGTGCTTGTTGGGATATGATGAATTGTCACTTTATGATTAGATTTATCCATGGATCTTTTTGAGATCTTTTTGGTTTATTTGCTGCATAATTCTTATTCATATATGCTCTCCGATCTATTCTTCTCTCTTTGGCCAATATTAGGGGTTTGATGTTCAAGAGGGAGTTGTGTATGATAGTTTGGTTCAACCTTGCAAGTAATCTGCCACTGTGACAAAAAGGGGAACATGCTTGTATTGTGTTGTTGCCACTAGGAATAAAAGGTTGATTGTGTAGTTGTTCTTTGAACACATGGTGAAGACAGTATATCATCTACTTCATGCCATCATACTTATTGTGTGTTTTTACTTAATACTTCGAGATGCATGTTGGATAGAAATCTTGGGGTGGAGTATTAGCTATAGATGCAGTTGGATAGCGGTCTAAAGATATTGGGACGGGATGCTCATATGTTAATTATTCCATGGACAGTCATACTCAAAACTATTTAATCGTTCTCAACTATAATTTGTTCACCACACCACGTGTTCTTTTGGAGATAAACCACTAGTGAACGTATGGATCCCAATCCATTTTCTTCCTATAAACTTTCAATCTCAATCAACTCTCTTTCAATTTCTTGCTTTTACATCCCCGTCAACTTTTCATTAAGTTCAAGCATTTTTCTGGTTCCATTGCTGTTTTTAATCCTTGTAACTAGCAAGCTAGTGAGTTTGACACCTCGCTAGTGCTATTGGGGGCCGAGAATTTTTTTGTATTTGTGTGTGCAGGTGCTGATAATTGGTCGTGTTACCAAGATCCTGTTGGTTCGATAAACGTCGAGGTCCCTTAAGTGGAATTACTGCTTGCTACAAACCCTTGCACTTGGGGGGGCAACACCTTGACAGGAAGGATCCCGGACTAAGAACCACAACATGCTCAGTTTATAAAATTCTTAATCCAATAGCCCTCTTTTGCATCTTCTGAAGTAACAATATATTCTGTCTCGTTGTAGAATCCGTCATAGTGCTTTGCTTAGAACTCTTCTAGCTCACCGCACTACCATTGAGTGTGAAAACAAAGCCCGATTGAGATTCAAAGTCGCCTAGATAAGTCATAAAGTTTGCATCAGTGTAGCTTTTTAGAACGAGCTCTTCATCACCTCCATACACAAAAATATTTCCTTAGTCCTGTCAAGGTACTTTAAAATGTTTTTAACGGTTGTCCAGTGGTCCATTCCTGGATCACTTTGATACCTGCTCGTAATACTTAGAGCAAATGACACATCTGGTCTTGTACAAATCATGGCATGCATGATAGATCCAATTGTGGAAGCATGTGGAATCTTAGTCATTCATGCTTGCTCATCAGTGGTCTTTGGGCACATAATCTTACTCAACATTGTGCCACGTGACATCGGCAAGAATCCCTTCATGGCGATTCCCATACTATATCTCGTTAGTACTTGGTCAATGTACGTGCTCTGACTCAGTGCTATCAAATGTCTTGATCTATCTCTATAGATCTTTATGCCCAATATATACACAGCTTCGCCCAAGTCTCTCACTGAAAAACTATTTATCAATGACTCTTTTATTGCGTTAAGAAACTTTATGTCATTCCTCATTAATAACATGTCATCTATATATAATATGAGAAATGCAGTTGCGCTCCCACTTACTTTAGACACAAGCCTCTTTACCACTCTTGATGAAGACAAACCCTTTGACCACTTCTTCGAAACAAAGATTTCAAGTCCTTGATGCTTGCTTCAGCCAATAATGTATCTATGAAGTTTGCGCACCTTGTTAGCATCCTTTGGACCAACCAAACCTTTGTTTGTATCGTATATGCATCCTCCACTAGTTTTCCATTAAGGAAAGCCATTTTGACATGCACCTGCCATATCTCATAATTACAATATGTAGCAATACTACAAAAATCTGAACAGACTTAAGCATGGCTACCGGCAAGAAAGTCCCATCATGGTCAACTCCTTGAATTTGTCAAAACTTTTTTTGACAAGTCAAGCTTTATAGACGGACATTTCCATTCAAGTACATTAAATAATTGGTTTCACACCCTCTGGAGGATCAACCAAGTTCGAAACTTGGTTCGTGTACATGAATACTCTCTTGGATTTCATGGATTTGAGCCATTTCCCGTAGTCAAGGCCCGCCATTTCCTATTTATAATTGGCATGCTCACCATTTTCTAGTAAAAAGATTGCATTCTCAAATAGGAAAATTTCATCCTCATACCTCATATGTTGAGGACGGTTTCTTCTTGTCATGCGTGGTTCATCTACACTTGACCAAAGTTTCTACATTGCATGTTGTAGCTTCCGGCAAAGGAGTGACCTCAGGAACATTTTCTAGTGCCTCATCCCTTTGCTCTGACACCAAAGGTTCTATACTCTCGTCACGTTGTACTGTCCCCCACCGACCTCTTTCTCGAGGAATACTCCATTTTTAGCGACAAACACTTTGCCCTCGGCTCATTTGTAGAAGTAATACCCCATTGTTTTCATGGGATAACCAACAAAGTAGCATTTGTCCAGCTTGGGATCGAGCCTATTTGGTTGTAAACGTTTTATATACACATCGCATCACCAAATTTTAAGAAAGGATAAGTTTTGTTTCTTCCCGTTCCATATCTCATATGACATCATTTCAGCACTTTGACGATGCTCTCTAAAGCATAACCTCTAAAAGATAGTGGTAGTTCGATTGATGACATCATAGATCGAATCATGTCTAACAAAGTTCGATCACGTCTCTTGGGCTCTCCATTCCACTGTGGTGCCCGGGTTTCATAAGTTGTGAACAATTCCACGACCTCTAAGATGCTTTTTAAACATGCAACTCAATTATTCTCCTCCGCAATTTGATCACGGAAAGTTGATTCTCTTGTTATGATGATTTTCCAGTTCATTCTAAACCTCTTTGAACTTTTCACATATTTCAGACTTTTGTCTCATTAAGTAAACATATTCCTATCTACTTAAGTCATTGGTAAATGTAACAAAATAGAGATGTCCACCGCGCATCGGTATACTCATTGGGCCACATGCGTGAGTATGTATGATTTCTGGTAAGTCGCTCGCTCGTTCCATATGGCCGGTGAACGACGTCTTAGTCATTTTCCATCAGACAAGACTCACAATTGTCAAATGATTCAAAATCAAAAGACTCCAAAATTCCATCACAGTTGAATTTCTTCATGCGTTTCTTTCCGATATGGCTAAGAGGACAATGCCTCAAAATGTAGTATTTGTCTTATCAGTCATTTTCAGACGTTTAGCATCAGTGCTTAAGATAAGATTACCACATTCAAGGTTCATAATAAATAGTGGAAACTTCAATGACATCTAGCCCTCCCATAAAAACTATTTAGACTCGCCCATGGTCGCGAAAAGAGTGTGACAATTCACCTGCTCATTTTGACTCCATCTCTTTGATGTTGAACTCCTGTCCTAACCCGTGGTCATGTTACCAGATTTTGATTTATTTTTGACGAGGGACATATGTGTCTAAAGTTCCTCAAAAGGGCTAGATTTTTTGAAAGAAATACTAAGGCAGTTGCCATCTCCACCATTTTTTTTGTCTTTGATACCTCGCATTGCTAGCCCCCCTCGTCTCCTAACCACAGGGCTTTGATGTTGATCTTTCGATCTCGATCCTCATCGACGCCTCCTTCTACACAGTTGATCACTATTATCTCCCCACGTTGGTCTGTCAGCTCCGCCGGCATGGCCTCATCGCCCCTCTCATAGCGCACTATCACCCATGTCAACCCATTACCATTACCCCCCGACTCTGCTCTAAGCCCAACAAACACAAGTGCGTTCGAGTGCCGATGATCCCCCGCCCAACCCCTATCCTCTTTGGTGAGGATATCGGTCTCGGCTTGGGCTCTACCTCTACTTCATGTCGATTGTACCCCCCCCCTCGCCACCCGGCTCCAACCAAGCTGCAACAACGCCACTCCGGACCGGAGGAAGTGGAAGGAGACAAGGAAGAGGTAGTTGGAGCACATCCATTAGCTCTACTCCAAAGTAAAAAGTAGCAATTCCATTGAACGCCCCAAAGTTAACAACCATGCACTGTAGAAGCAAGTTAGCAACTGCCATACAGTACTACATCCGTCCTGATTTATTGGTCCTTATTATATTTTGTGCCAAACTTTGACCATAAATTTCTTGTATGTCATCAAAAATTATATCATTGAAAACTATGTTCAAATACGAATTCAACGATATAATTTTTGTTTACATGCATTCATATTTTGTTAGTAAAATATTTGATCAAAATTTGAGACAAATTACAAAGGGGCAATAAACCACGACGGCGGTAGTACAAGAGATAAAAAGTCGGCGTCTGCCAAGCTGGCCCCACACGAACTACTGTTGAGTTCGTTTCTAGGAACCGGAGCCGAGAATGATCGCCGCTGACAGGTGGGCCCCACACCACAGCTGCACACGTCCTCCCCCAATTTAAAAACTCCCATCCTCTCCCTCTCCCCACCCCCGCCGCCATTTTTTAACCCCCCTCCCTCGTCGTCGTCGCTTCCGCCACCGCCGGGACGGGAGGGACGGCGACCGGATCGGCCGGGCAAAGATTTTTTTTTTCCGTCCGCCCCCGCGGAGGCCGTCGCCAGTTGCGCGATCCTCCATTTCTTTTTCTCCCTCCCTCCTCCTCACATGGCCCGTGGCCGCGATTCCTCCCCCGCACCCGCCCTCCCGCGGACGCCTCCGCCCCATTTTTATACTATTTCCCGGCACATGGCCGCGCCCCCCCTCCCCCTCCCCGTCCTCGCCCCGCTCGCTGCCATTAGATCCTCCGCGAACTCCACCGCCCACACCTCCCCACCCCCCTGCTCCGCGTCGCCTTGCTGCATTGACCCCCCCCCCCCCCCTCCCCCCCCTGCCAAGTTCCAGCTCAATCTCGCGCGCCCTCTCTGCTCCCGGCCCTGTCCCTGTCCCTGCGGCCGTGCGCGTTCGGGAAGGAGGAGGAGGGAGCCGAAGGCGTCGTCTTCGGAGCTCGCGCCCGTTACCTCAGGTGAGTCGTGAGGTCTCCTGATCGCTGGTGCCGGCCAGGCATTCCGTCGAACGCTTGGCGGGCGTGTTGCGATTTCGTAGAGCTTCTGGGCTTCGGGTGCTAGTTGCCTACTTGGCATGTTTTCCGTTTGATCGGGTGGTTTTCGAGGCCGGGGATTTGATCCAGAGTGCCGCGGCGCTGTGAGCTCTCCTTGGCATTCTGCCGAGCGGGTTGCGGGCATGGACCGGCGGAGCAGAGCAAGGCCGGATCCTACTGGGATCAGGTTCCTGATATATGCTGTTGCTTTGGTGATTGTTTTTGCTTGTGCTCTCTCTAGAACTGAGCTGTTTGACTTTATGAGGCATATGCTTCATTCGATTTGTGGTGACTTGGCCTCTGATCCTTTGGAGAGGTCAGCTCAATTGGACGCTGTAGTTCAGATTTGCATCTGTCATATTTTCTTCAGCATTGTGTTTGGTCCTGTGGTTTCTGGAGCCCAGTCGTAGAATCTTAGATTCAGCGCTGTCCCTTTTTCACTGCCGTCCCATGATCCGAAAATGCTCCCCTGCTGCCTCGAAGAAAGGGGAGGTGACATCTTTACGGAATGTATGGAGCTTCGTGAAAAGGAGAGCTGCATGTCTGCTTTTGTTGCCACAGTCATGCACGTTTACTTGGTTGCCCTGAAAGCGGAATTCCTTTCGGCATTTTCGCTACAGAATTTTACTTGAATATGCATTACCTGTTGATCATAGTTTGCTCTTCCGGCAAGCTTGTTTCTCCAGCAGAGTCCTAGTACTGTGCAATTCAGTTGATCAGCTATTGCCAAATTTGACCAGCTTCATGATGAGATTATCTTTTTTCATTTGGCACCAGGTTGCAAACTGGATGTTTTATGCAGAAAAAAGAGTAGCTGCTGATCCTCTCTCTCTGTCTGCAGGTTGGTGGACACAAGAGTTAGTTACACTACGACTTGCTGTTCTCAGAGCACCGGGAACGTTGAAATTTGAAGTAGAAATTATTGTGTGTAAGCAAGAGCCGGCAACAGCACATGCTGGGTGCACAATGACTAAAGTTTGAGTGAGATTTCACCAGATAGCAGAAGTGCTTGATATAAAAGTAAGATGGGCGACGAGTACCAGTGCGAGTCTGATGATGAGGTCGCACCACCAATGTGGCCTAACGTAGGGGATGCACACCAGAAGCAGTTCAAAATGGAGAAACTTGGAAAGGACGACGATGCACTCAATGATGTTGAGTTTCGTGAGCAGCCTGCTCGTGCGGATCTCCACCGGCTAAAGGAAATTGCAAGCTCTGAGAAAGGCGCTTCTCAAATGCAATACTTTGTAAAGCATTGGGAATATAAGCGGGCTAGTAATGCTCTGCTTTTGAGCGAAGAGCTTGGCCGTCTCTCCCAACAGAGAAAAGAGATTGAAGAAAAGAAGCAACAAATCTTGGAGGAGCAGCGATTTCAGGATGAAAATTATTATGCTGCGAAGAGGCAAGTACCAATACTGGATGAAGTTTACAAGAATGAATGGAAGCGTCCGAGCAAAAAGACTGATGACCATTCTCGTAATCAAGAGCTTAAAATAGATGCAGAATACAACACTATTTCCTATTGGAAAGAGCGAGCGATGCGGTTAGAAGAAGCGCTTGAGGCAAGCCTGGAAAGGGAGCGTGCATTGGAGGAAAAGTTGGAGGAAGATATAAAGAATCTTCAGTCACATACACCGGTGGAGGAATTCTCTGGAATGTTAAAACGGGCTGATTACTTCTTGCATTTGGTTCTCCAAAGTGCTCCTATTGTAATTGCTCACCAGGTATGCTTTATCTAAGTTTACACCAGTTACAACTTGCTACACAAGATGCCGTTCAAAGAAGGCACATGATGGAGCACTGAACATGAACTTCGATGATAGGGTATTGGTAAATGATACGTATTCTCTTTCTTATTTACAGGATGCTGACTTGCGGTACCGTTTCATATTTAATCACTTCCCAACACTTGCTGATGAGGTAATTTAATTTGTGCTGATACCTTCACCATGCCTTCGTCGCTGACTTTTCTGCTTCATATACTTTTCATAGCTCCCACTCTATAAATTTTGACTTTGGTTAATTACAATTTATTTTTCAGGATGTTATTGGTAAAACCGACCATGAGATATTGTCAGGTGAGGGTATAGATGAAATGAATAATGTCAAGAGGGAGGTTATGGCCAAGGGTATACCAACTAAGAGAGAGTTTGTATTTAACACTCCATTGTTTGGAGCAAAGACTTTTGTGACATACATTGAACCAGTATTCAGCAAATCTGGGGAAACAATTGGTGTGAATTATGTTGCAATGGACATAACAGACCAGGTGATTTGTTGAATTTACTTCTCTCATATAGGCCTCTTCAATTCCATTTCATTCTGAATCTTGAGAATAAAAATATTATTCGTTTCCCTTGGCTCTGGTGTGCACAGTAAAAGTCACCCTTCTTGGTCTGTGAAAGGATGCATAGAATTGTAGCTAGAAGCCTAGAACTGCATACTAAAATTTCTCTTTCATCCAGTGGCACTGCGCCTATTTCTAACTTTGTAGGAACCAGTCGCTTCTTGTAGCATTTTAGATAATTGACATTTGTTACCAGTGGTCGGCATGTTATATTTCATGGCTAGGCTCATGATTTCAGTTTTGAAATTGCATGCGAAAACGATATTGTGCATTGGAACCTTCTTGTGAGGATTACATAAACTATTCTTTGAGAGTAGTTTTCACATTAAATGGGACCTTAATTAAATTGTATTTAGTGCACCGCATGCTGTTCTATATTTTGTTCCTCCCTTCTGATTATTTGCGCTTTAGGTCAAAACAAGGGAGAAAATGGCGGATATAAGGGTGAGAGAAGCTATCCAAAAAGCCAAGGAAACAGAACTTAGCAGATCTCTGCACATTACTGGTTTGCATCTTGTAGCACAGTCTATTTTACTCTAATATAATTATTGAGCTGTAAGTCAGAATTGTACACTGAATGCTTCCACTTACCTAATGTTGCAGAGGAAACTATGAGAGCAAAACAAATGCTAGCCACCATGTCCCATGAGATCAGATCTCCCCTTTCAGGGGTTCTTAGCATGGCTGAAATTCTTGCAGCTACTAAACTGGATAAAGAGCAATATCAGTTGCTAGAAGTTATGTTATCTTCTGGAGATCTTGTATTGCAATTGATCAATGACATCCTCGATCTTTCCAAAGTGGAGTCAGGTATTTAAAATGAATGTTATTTAAGAAAAATGAGCCATTTATCTTCTTCTTTTCAAGTGGTTTCTAGGAGTTGCTGGATGCAACACAGCAACACCCACTAAAAGACATAATGTATACATTAAGTGCATTTCAATTCCCACTGTGTTACTTGGTAGTAAATAAGTTCAGAGTGACATTTCCTGAGTGAAGATAGTTTTTGAGATTTGCTCCAAACAATTATCCAAAACCGTTGGTGCATTTCATTTGGTGTTATAGTTGTTAACGTATTTCTCTTTGTGCCTAAGACACTTGAAATCTGAAGTAGGTTGTTTCTGCCTTCATTACTTCAGGAGCTATGAAACTAGAGGCTACGACATTTAGACCAAGGGAAGTAGTTAAACACGTACTCCAAACTGCTGCTGCATCTCTGAAGAAGGAATTGACCCTTGAAGGATTTATAGGAGATGATGTTCCATTGGAGGTATTGAGTAATAACTACCTTTTCTCCCATGTTTTCTTGTCTAAAGCGTTAACACGTCAATCTGTACCGGACCCAGAGTCAAACTCAGATCTGTTAAGGGTGAAGACTGAATTTGGCTTTACACATTCATGTATCTGCAAATTGACTTCAGTCACCTTATGGAAGAAAATGAAGTACCTATTTATAAGTTTAAGTAGTTGCAGAGCAGGAGAGATCTTTGTCAATTTGGGGATTTCGCTTACTTAAAATGATTTCATTTGTCTGAGTTATATTTTTTCAATGTTGTTATAGGTCATTGGTGATGTGCTAAGGATTAGGCAAATTCTGACCAATTTAATCAGGTGAGTTTCCATTTCCTATTTTCCTAAAGCATACCAGCCTTTAAAGAGATTGGATAAAAGTTAAATAAAACAAACATGCGCTTGGATGTAATGCAAAATATATGTCTGATATATATCTTATTTGGAACCATGCCAGCAATGCAGTGAAGTTTACACATGATGGGACGGTTGGGATAAAACTTCGTCTTGTAGATAAGCAGCAAGCAGGATGTGAAATAGAAAATGGGCAACTTCATATGAGAGCCCATCCTGCAAGCTCAGTTACTACTGCAGCAGAAAATTCTGCTGCCTCTCCAAGAAACTGTGATAAAGATGCTTCGCGTTGCTCCAGTCGTGAAGATGTTTGTCAGAATGGTGTTGTATCAAATGAAAATTTTAGGGAGTACCATGCGGGAGAAGTTGTTTGGCTTCAGTGCGATGTACATGATACTGGGATCGGAATACCAGGTTTTTCCCCATATATCTCCTTTTCCCCCATATCCCGTTTCAAGGGGAAACATATAATCTCAGGGATTTGTTTTATCTTCTTTTCTCATGATTCTTTCAATCTATGATCATCTGCAGAGAAGGCACTGCCGTGCCTGTTCAAGAGGTATATGCAAGCCAGTACGGACCATGCAAGAAAATATGGTGGAACAGGGCTGGGCCTTGCGATCTGCAAGCAGTTGGTACGCTCTTTTTTCAGTTCCGGTTATTGATTCATCTATAAGACAAAATTAATATACCAGTAGTTATGCATGAACTAACCACTAATACCTGGAATCACAAGAAGAAATACTTTAATGTTAGTTTTAACTAAAGCAGGTTCACAGTAACTTAATAAATTGCGGAGTAACTTTTCTTAGATAAGGAATAAATCATGTAACTATTCTATTGATTTTTCACAATGATTTAGGTGGAGTTGATGGGTGGTACTCTAACTGTGGTTAGCTATGAGGATGAAGGATCAACATTCACATTCATGATACCTTGCAAAATTCCTGCAAAAGAGGAGAACAGTGATGATCCTGATGATGAGGCCAGTACTCGTAATAATCTCACTATCAATGATATAGAAGGATCTTTCGTTTTCAAGCCGAAAGTGCGCCCTTCTCTCCTGTCTTCTGGAGTTCCAATAATGAACAACACCAAGTTCTTTGGCAGCAATCTTATGTGCTATGATTCTACTAATGTAATAGAGGATCATAAACCATTCTCCAATGGTTTCATATCGACGGAAGATAATTCTGGAAAGTGTGCCCCTGCTGCTAGTCAATCAAATGGTCCAAATGTTAGCAGCATAGATGAAGAAAAAAATGATTGTTCAATGGTCTTTGAACTGAATAGTCAAGCTGAACGGGTTTCCAGTTCCCGAGCCGACACAACATCAGTTTCAGGGGCTGGCATTCAGGAGGGAAGGAAAGCATGCAAAGCTCTTGAAGAAAACTCACTTAACAAGAAATCCAAGTGTTCTCCAAGTAGCAGCAAGGCAAAGATCCTCCTCGTCGAAGATAACAAAGTCAATATAATGGTGGCAAAATCAATGCTGGTGCCGCTGGGCCATGGAATAGACATAGTAAATAACGGACTGGAAGCAATCCGTGCAGTACAGCGCCATCAATATGATATTATCCTGATGGTATGACAAACAAAATTCTCGATTGTCTATGCTAACATGCTAGCATTAGTTTGGTTTCTCATGTTTACCTCATCCATTCATCCATATGTAGCCATCACTTCATTCTCGATTGCCTCACCTGAAAATATTTAAGTTACAAAAGTGACACTTAAAGGATGCCAAGTTTACAAAATAAATAAATAAAAATTCAAGCCAATAGGCACATCCTTTTCATGAACACACCACTTCAAGCACAAAAAAATGGAGCAAAAAGCTTAATCTGTTAGGTGATGGATATACATTATTCTGAACTTAAAAATGGGCAAGGGTTACTCCAATAATTGATTGAGTTGACTCATTGCGTGACTTGTTCTAGTGTGTTCCAAGCTTCATGGATTATCTCTTGTTGTCTACAACGATTAGTTGCCCTCCTTGCTTCCTATATCACTAGTCACCATGGTCCAGTATTGATATTGTTTGATAGCGTAGCGGATTACCTTTATACTTTTTGATAAATATAATTTAAGTTATAAAGATGGTGAATCATCTTGTGATATCATTACTAGCGTCAGGACAGCCTTATGAAACCAAGTGAAATTTATATCATGTGGTAGTGTTTCTTCTGCTCTTCTGTTGACAATGGTAATGGCACTTTCTTGACAGGATGTTCACATGCCAGTAATGGATGGCCTACAAGCCACTAAATTGATCCGTTGCTTTGAAAATACTGGCTGTTGGGATGCTTCTGTAAAGCCTGAAGACAATGAGATGATAGCTAACTCAGCTATTTCATCTGATTGTGTGCAAGACAAGAAAGGGAAGAGAGTACCTATAATTGCGGTAAGCTTAAACAATTCCAAATTCATGTTAAATAGTATCTGTGTCTCACCTTTGTTCCCATGTTACTTCATGATTGTCTGTTTTGTGATCGTACATTCATGTGCAAAATGACATGCAGTTAGGTGCGTAGTGGAGAAAAACATTCATTTGCAAAATAAAAATTTCAATGCTTTGAGTACTCATATTTAGAGTAAAAAGTAAAATATGCCCCTGCATCTAATATTTCAAATGTTCATGTTATCTCTGCCTTGCTTTGTAAGACAAGTGCCCAAACTACGCACAATCACATTACCTGTATCTGATATTTAAGAATAAGTTGTATTTTCTGTACAACTACAGTGCTATAATTGGAAATGTGTTCCTTATACAATAACAGCTCAAATGTATGAATGATTAGTATATACCATTGTAGGTCATTTTCTTTTTCCTCTCCAATTAATGTGGGAAATACTAGCACCTCAGCACTACCGAAGGAACTCCTTTGAATCTTTTTATAGAAATATCATAGACTTGCCTAGACTTTGAAAGAACGCATCGACACATTGTGAGAACAACATTTCCACTTTACTGATTAACAGTGGATTTTTTTTCGAGCCTTTTCAGTGTGTTTCTGGCCATGAGGCTTCACATACTCTTCCATTTGGCTTTAAATGTCAATGCATGGGATTTCTTTGTGGTTCAGTTAATCCCCACATAACAATAGATATTAGGGATTATGGACCATTACGTTAAGTCGATTATTTTCGGATACTGTATAATAACCCCGAATATCATGATGCATTGCAGATGACAGCAAATTCATTCGCGGAGAGTGCTGATGAGTGCCTTGCTGCAGGCATGGATTCCTACATATCTAAGCCAATGAACTTCCAAAAAACAAAAGAGTGCCTGCAGCGCTATTTGTTGTCTCAGTAACTAACCAATTGCTGTAAAGTGTAGGAAGGTAATTTTTAGCTTAGGAAAGTTTTGTGAAATCATATCAGTGTTTTCTTGTAAATGTTATTCCATCGACGCATCAGAAATGCAATAGATAGTGTTAGTGTGTCTTCCTTACTATTGGAAGACAGACAGAGAGCTCTTTTTTAGGGAGCGGGGCCAACCTAGCCCGATCAGTAAGATCACATAGCTTACTCAAACTTTAGATCCTCATTGATTGTATGAGACATGAACTGATATTGTGCCACCCCTGTATATATCTTATCCTTTAGCAACTAACTGTATTACTGCCAGTAGCTTCAGTTTTGTGATGATGTGTGGCACCAATGTATGTATTGCCGAGATAATTGTGGATTAAAGCTGTCATCCTTTTGACGAGGAACTTATTCTGATAATATCTTGGTGAAAATAGTCACAAAGTACTTGCACAAACCGTTGCATGTCTGTAATGATCTGTTTCTTATCTTAGTGAATGCTGTGGATAACATGGCAATGACCTTTTATGCAATGACTTTGATTTGGTTGATATCATTATAAGTTTGTTAAGTTCTTATTCTAGAGATCGTGTCGCCACATTCTTCGGATCATGCTATATATATGCGGAAGTTTCGTACCGGTTGACATCTAGTCATGGGCCTGACTGCAAAAGCAAGGATTTAGTAATAATAACTGCAGTATCTCTAGAGATTTGTCACTAAGAAAGAACATCCCGAGATTCCTGTATCTCGGATGCCCGCAGTAAATTCTATGTTGGAGCACTCCATAAAGCAATTTAGAAGTATTAGGCAAAGATCATCATCCCCCACAAGGATAAGAAACGCGGAATGATCTTTCCCCGGATCATTGTGTTGGATCAAAGCAGCAATCACCTAATAAAACACTTTGCTTTCCTGATGCTGACCTGCACTAAGCCCTTATTCCCCTTCCTGTTGGTGACAAGAGATTTGCATCAAATCTTGCTTTACTTCTCCTCTTACCTGAAGCATAATCTGTTAACTTAGTCTAATTACAGCATCAATTTTTTTCTCTTCTCGCAGGTGATCCTGGAGCTGCTGCATAAAGATTTGGCCCTGCTTTTTGGCGGTGTTTATTCCTGCTCCCTGCGAGTGCTGGTGTCACTAGCAGCAGTGAAAGGGGTGCGCTGAAAGGGACCTGACAAATGCCATGGATAATGCTCCTCCCCTTTCTTTAGGTAAGGGGAAAGGGGTTTTTCCTGGGAAGTGCTGGTGCAGACTGCAGAGCAGTTGAGCACAAGGGCTGCCGCGAGTTGGAGGGGCCGATGCACCGTACTACCACCGAACAGGCTTGTGGGCGACGGCGCGGTCGCTGTCACGCGTTGTGCTCGCGGCCTCGGTTCGTCATCTCGACAGCGACCGGTCGTGGGAAAGAGCTGGTACAGATCAGCACAGCCATTCCTACCGGCCGGCGACGGGCGAGGTTCAGCTGCAGTATGGCGCCACCATCTTCTTCAGGTACCAAAAGGGGGGCACAAGTTGATGATGATGATGATGGCATAATGCGCCAGTGGATGGATTGTGGATTATGGATCTGGCCCTCTTGTGCTCTGCCTGATGAGCAAAGCAGCCCTTCTGCAACATGTGCAACCGCCACCCTATTCTGGATGATGTTTTGTCTGACCCCAAAACAAGAAGCTGAAACCTGAATGGATATTTCTTCAGGCTGCTGGCTGGCTGGGTGGTATCCTCTGAGGCATCGGATGCTCGGTCACTCATTCATCATGATCAGGGAGAACTCGCCGGGAAGTCGCCGGACAGAGCATATCACCCCCTTTCGCTTTGCATCTGCTACAGTCTCGGAACACCTGAGCACTGTTTACCGTGGGGAGGTTCTCATTCCTGCATCCCGGCAAAACACAGCAACACCGAATCTGCAGCCCCTAGTAGAGTGATAAAGTTCAGCCGCCGGGACATGCACAATTGGCATCGCGCCGTGGATTAAATTCGGTCAGTGGACCGTCGACGCCGACACACGTCGTCGTCGCGGCAGATGCGTGGCCGTGCTCTTAGAACAAGTAAATCGTCGAGGCGGATTTTGGTGGCCGTGTGTGCTTGAGATCGATGTTGTCATCCTCATCCAGGATGACCGTGGAGCAACCGAAGACGGTGCGGCGAGATGCGCTCGCTGGGTGTTATTCGGGCGACACGCTGGGACGGCGACGGGACGCGGATTCAGTACATACACCGATGGAGAATGGTGTTCGATGGGGGTCTCGGTCTCGCGTTCACGTCGTATGATTCCTCGCCACAACTGGGCGAGGCATGTTGGGTTTACTGCTGCAGCACTACCTGGAGCTCTCTCTGCGTGCTCGAGTCGGCACGCTCTCCCCTCGACAGTGATATGCTCTCTCCTGGCTCTCCAGCGCTCCATGGAATCTCACTCTCTAAACTTTCTCTCCTCGCAGAGTGGATTTTGTGGGCATGGGGTCCCACAGTCCGCAGGATATGCTCTGGTGTGTTACCTACGGTCCGGTAATAGTTGTCGTTTTCGATAAGGACAGTTAGCAGAAAGTATTGTTGGTCCTAGTCGCTTGTGTGACCATCAAGTAAACCATTTACATCACAAAATCACACAACATTATGTGTTTGTACTATCTTGATTGGTTTCTCCCTCTCGCGACCTTCCAGGAGGAACTTTTTGATTGGTCCAGTCCTAGTCTAACGAAGCAATCTCTCCGTAGAAGCTGCTAATCCTGCAGCTTCCTCCCCCTTGGTTCAGATATGCTGCTGCTGCCATGGCTGCACAGTCCAAGCATGTTCCAAATTAGTTACATCAGGACACGGAAATGCCGTGCCTTTATCCAAAACGATGGCTCTTCAGGTTACTTCAGTTCCACGTCCATAAAAATGCTACTCCCTCCAATCCATTTTTTTTTTTGCGAAATTCCAATCCAAATTAATCGAGGCTAGTTTAATGCGAACCGCCTTTTTGCCGATATTTTTCTGTCCGCGTTAATTATTAGAGATCATAAAAAAGGTACACATTTTGAAGTCTTTTCCGCAGTGAATTTAATGACACAGTAACAAATTAAAATACGTCCAATTTCATGTTTTCTACGTTTTTTTTAGTCGAACATGTAGGATTTACTTTCAGCAATTCCATGGCGAGTTTTCCAATTTTGTATGCAGAAGGGCATTTACATGCCTAAAGAAAAGTGAAGAAAGCTAAGATATTTTCTGAACACCAGCGGTGATATTTGTTAGCTGGACTAGACTTGAGACGTCCGGTGGGACGGAGGTCAGCCGTGTAGAGAGAGGTGGCCGGCCAAGCCGTGGAATCCACCTCACGTCGGTCACGTCTTGTACAGGATTACATAGATTCGTTCCATCATGGAACGTGGATTAATCGGGGGCAGGTTAAGCTAACCAAGAGAGTGGACTAGATAGTGGAGTGTGAGTGTGATCTCACCCGCCGTTATTCCGTTGAGGTTGGTTGAGGTGGCCGCTGCCTGCTACGTCACGCCACCCGACTAACGGCCTCCATCCCTTTTCTGTTTTTCTTCCTACCTAACTAACGGCCTCCATCCCTCTTCTTCTTTTCGCTAACGGCCTAAGACCTGGCTATGGGCAGCCCAGCCCGGCCCGAAAAGCCCGACCCAGCTGGCCGGACCTTGTCCATGGGCTAGGCTCGGGCCTAGATTTCAAGCCCGAGGGCCGAGCCAGGCCGGGCCCGTCGTATTCACGCGTTAACGAAGAGGGTCGACCCAAGGCCCGGCGGGCTTTTAACGTGATGGGCCGGGTTCGGGCCCAATTGTTAGGCCCGATGGCTGGGCCGGGCCGGGCTTGGGCCTGGGTTTTTTGCATTGGGCTTTGGTAGGCCCGTCCCGTCAGATGGCCAGGTATGCCTGAGATAGATCAGCTTTGTTATCATCGGCGCGCGTAGATGTACCACATACGTGACAGCCCCCTTGCAGCAACATGCTCTAGCCGATGGGCCTCACGCGCATTGCAGCCAATGAAAAAAATAGCGTGCTACAGCAAAATAGCGCCGACCTCAAAATATGCTATTAGCGTGCTATATCGTGCTATAGCGTGCTATTAGCGAGACGTTGTACACCGATATATTTAGCGAGACAATTCTCAAGATGCTATAGCGTGCTATTAGCGAGGTTATAGCGTGCTATTTTTTTCAGTGATTGCAGCTGCTCCGTCATCATCGCGCTCCCAACACCAAGGTAGCTCCCCCCCCACACGCACGTAATCGCAGTGTGTCGATGCTGGCCTCTCTCCATCCACGGCCATGGGTTCCCTCGTTACAATAGCGACAACGAACGTCCAACTGGTCCCAACATCTCGCCCCGCAGGTCGTAGCCCCACGCCTCATCGACTTGTAGAATAGTTGTCGCAACCACCGATAGCCGCACCAAAAAAAACATCGATAGTTGGGCGTGTCCCTGCCATCGCAGCGACCGTCAATTGCCTCTGCACCAGCGACGCTTCCCTTTGCAGCGTCGGCACCACTTTGCAGCATCGTCGATAGTCCTCTCATCTTGCGGTGGTGGGAGACTCTCACAACAGCAGCCGTGCGCAGGGATTCACGGTGGCTGGAGAGTAGGCGATGCCTGACACGGAAGGGAGAGGAGGGAAACAGGGGATGCGAGCCATGGTCGGTGCGCGAAGAGATAATGAAAAGAGAGAGGCCGGGAGGCTGTATGTGGGCCCCACTGAAACGCATGGCATGCCCGTCTGATCTGTGCTCGTGACCGGCCGCCCGATTACAATCATGGTCAATGGTGAATTGTCGTAGTTGCTTTGTTTTTGTAAATAAATTAACTCTCATCTCTTTCAGATATGTGTACAAATAAGTTCTATTTCGTCAAGGAATATACTCCCTTCGTTTCTAAATATTTGTCTTTTTAGAGATTTCAAATGGACTACCACATACGGATATATATAGATATATTTTAAAGTGTAGATTCACTCGTTTTACTTTGTATGTAGTCACTTGTTAAAATCTTAGAAAGACAAATATTTAGAAACGGAGGGAGTATTTACGTACGTACGTAGAGAAAGTTATCCACAAAACTTCTCGCAAAAAAAAAAAAAGAGCAAGAAAGTTATCCACGAAACTGACAATGGATAAGAGATTGGGCGCCAGCAATGTACCAGCGTGGACATGGCTACGTATAGTAGTGTAACAGGTGTATGTACTTCCGGAGAACTCTCCATCATCTCACATATCCATGTACGCAAGATGGGACACAAACTTCCAATACGCAGCTCATCATTGTGACCTTTTTATCCCCGGTGATACATTAATAAAAGACCAACAGATTCTTTTCTTATATTTTTTCTAATATTTCGGCAGCGTCACCATTGACCGGCCATCATCCGGCCGGACAGGTGTGTGATCAACTTTACCAGACACCATCTCTCATTTGAAACTGTGCCCCCAAGAGATTGATGAGAGGAAGACCTATGGATTGATTGCCACCCACGTCTATCCACATCGAACATTTGAAAGCCATACTACCTTTCAAACAAGCCAGTGGTGAACTGAGGAGAGTAACTATACTAACCCACTCCGTTGGAGATGCAATACTCTCGATATTGTATGGTAGGATGACTACTGTTTTAACGTGTTCCAAAGCTTATGAAAGCAAGATGCTATCCTACAGAGCGATCTTTGGAGGAACACACCTATATGAGCCCGACTGCTAGTCACAGTCTACGAGATTGGGGTGATCTCTAGTAAACTCATGAATAGGCCAGGAGTGTGACTTATATGCTCCACCTGAGGGGTCAGCCTTCGGCAGCCTAGTACTAGTAAGACATGTGGTGAAACTTATTTACGCCAAACTGACAATTCAAGGCATAGTCCATTGTTCAGTTGTGAAGGAGTGTAGCTACTTGCTCTAGGTGAAGTTCAACCTTAACAGGTCTTCACTAAAACACTGGTATATCGAAACAGTAATTGGAACAGAGGACACAGTGGGCCCTCGAGATCTGGTGGGGGATTGCTGAAATTTGAGATGGGCTCTAGGCCCATATAGCAATTTCTGAAAAATCTCTAAGGGCCCATGTGCGTTATATGACACTAGGTGTAGTGGGAAGTTTAGTCCCACCCCGGAAGTGGAAGAGGAGTTGGACCTCCTTATAAGGGTTTCTCTTCTACATTCTATTGGAGCTTAAGAAGAGAAGAGGCCCTCGCGCACTCCTCCTCCGCCGCCCGCCACACCTCGTCACGACGCGCCGCGCCGCGGGTTGCGGGATTGAGCCGAGCCGAGCTCACACCTACGCGCTTATTTTTCCAGTCACTAACGGAGAGTTCTCTGACAGCTGGGCCACGATCTGAGACGTCGGATCGCGGGCTATCACGGACTCGGACGTGGGTCGAGCCCACGTCTCTCCACGCGGCCATCTGCTCCACGCGCACGCCCACCGTCGTTCCTTTGCTGCTGCTGCCGCCGGTGACTCCATCTCGTCCGCCGCATACACGGTCGACGGGAGAGCAGGTCTCCGAAACCACGACCTTCTGGTTCCTGTACGGGGTGAGGGGCGAGTAGGTTTTTGGGCAGCGACTATGCGACTGATCGCTTTCGATCCGCTACTTCCTCTACGTCCGCGTCGCCCTCATCATCATCGTGTCCACCAACGCCGAACGTGCCGCCGACAAGAAGGCCGCCGAGGATGCTGCTGCTGCCACCACCGCCGCGGCGTCTGCATGGCCTACTGGAGGGTATAACGCGTTTATCCCGCTCCTGATTATTTTCGTATTAGCAGTACTAGCAGTATGTGTAGATTTGTCTACTGTTTGCTTAGTACGTGCATGTTTAGATCAGAGTCAGTACGTCATCAATTTAGTCAATGTTATGCTAGTGATTTATCTATGGATTAAATTAGTCGAAAAATTGCCTATTTACTCAGCAATCCAAAAACCTATTATGCGTAGGAATTTTTCGGCAAGTGGCTTTGCCGCTGCACTGAAACCGGATAAGTTTACCGGTACATACTTTAAGCGTTGGCAGACTAAGACCACGTTATGGCTCACGGCTATGAACGTGTTCTGGGTCACCGGTGTCTCCACGGGAACGATTGCTCCTGAACAGGAGAAGGCGTTCAAGGAGGCTACCGTTGTGTTTCTCGGAGCAGTTCTTAGCATGATCGGAGATAAACTGGTCGATGCATATTTACATGTGCATGTCGCCAAGGACATGTGGGAGGCGCTCGAATCTAAATTCGGGGCCGCCGATGCAGGGAGCGAGATGTATATTATAGAGCAGTTCCACGATTACAAGATGGTTGAAAACCGTCCTGTATTGGAGCAGGCTCATGAGATAATATGCATTGTTAAGGAGCTTGAACTTCTTAAGTGCGAGTTACCGGGCAAGTTTGTCGCGGGCTGCATAATCGTTAAGCTCCCTAATTCCTAGAGGAACTTTGCCACCACTCTGAAACATCAGAGGCGTGAATTCTCTGTGGAGGATGTCACTGGCCATCTGAGTGTTGAGCAGAATTCAAGGGCAAAGGACTCACACGGAAAAGGGGCCGAAGGGACTTCTGTCGCCAACATGGTGAACCAGAAGAACTTCAACTCCCACAAGCCCAAGGGAAAGAACGGTGTCCAACACAATACCGACTTTAAGAAGAAGAGTAAGAAGACCTTCAAGAAGAACAAGAAGGACGAGGGCTGCTTTACTTGTGGTTCGGTTGAACATTGGGCTAACAAGTGCCCAAACAAGTACAAGAAGTCAGGACAGGACTCCAAGTCTGTCAACATGATTGTGGGCAACAATGATAATGGTGCATCTGGGTACGGTAATTTATTTACTGTTTTTTCAGTGTTTCAGCCTACCGATTGGTGGGTGGACACAGGTGCAGGTGTTCATGTGTGTGCTGACATTTCATTGTTCACTTCTTACCAGGTCACAGGTCCGTATTGATGGGGAATGGCGCAAGTGCTTCTGTTCATGGTGTTGGCAAGGTCGATCTGAAGTTTACTTCGGGAAGGATCGTGCAGCTGAAGAATGTGCAACATGTCCCCGCCATCAAGAAGAACCTCGTTAGTGGCTCCCTTCTATGTAGAGAAGGGTTTAAGTTTGTTTTCGAGTCTAATAAATTAGTTGTTACGAAATATGGACTCTTTGTTGGAAAAGGTTATGAGAGCGGAGGGATGTTCCGCCTTTCCCTCGCAGATTTTTGTAATAAAGTCGTGAACCATATTCATTCGAATGTCAATGAATCTGAAGTTTGGCATTCACGTCTTTGTCACATTAGTTTCGGTGTTATGACGCGGCTAGCCAAGTTGGATTTAATCCCGAGTTTCACTTTAGCCAAAGGTTCTAAGTGCCTTTCATGTGTGCAAGCTAAGCAACCTCGCAAGCCTCACAAGGCCGCGGAGGAGAGACACCTGGCACCATTAGAACTCATACATTCTGATCTTTGTGAGATGAATGGTGTGTTGACTAAAGGTGGAAAGAGATACTTCATGACATTGATAGATGATTCCACTAGATATTTCTATGTTTATCTGTTAAATACTAAAGATGAGGCTCTACACTACTTTAAAATCTATAAGGCAGAAGTTGAGAATCAACTTGAAAAGAAAATTAAACGAGTCCGGTCAGATCGTGGTGGAGAGTACTATTGGGGAACGTAGCAGAAATTCAAAATTTTCTACGCATCACCAAGATCAATCTATGGATTAACTAGCAACGAGAGAGAGGGGAGTGCATCTTCATACCCTTGAAGATCACGATGCGGAAGCGTTGCAAGAACGCGGATGAAGGAGTCGTACTCGTAGCGATTCAGATCGCGGTTGATTCCGATCTAAGCGCCGAACCACGGCGCCTCCGCGTTCAACACACGTGCAACCCGGTGACGTCTCCCATGCCTTGATCCAGCAAGGAGAGAGGGAGAGGTTGGGAAGACTCCGTCCAGCAGCAGCACAACGGCGTGGTGGTGGTGGAGGAGCGTGGCACTCCAGCAGGGCTTCGCCAAGCACCGCAAGAGACGAGGAGGGAGAGGGGTAGGGCTGCACCATGAGGGAGATGTTCTTGTGTCTATGGCAGCCCCAAACCCCCACTATATATAGGGGAAAGGGAGGGGCTGCGCCCCCACCTAGGTTTCCACCTCTAGGGGTGGCGGCCAGCCCTAGATGGGACTTGGAGGGGCGGCCAAGGGGGGAGAGAGGGGGGCGCACCACTAGGTGGGCCTTAGGCCCATCTGAGCCTAGGGTTTCCCCTTTTCCCTTCTCTCTTCGCCTTGGGCCCTGGTGGGGGGCGCACCAGCTCACCTGGGGCTGGGCCCCTCCCACACTTGGCCCACGCAGCCCTCTGGGGCCGGTGGCCCCACCTGGTGGACCCCCGGGACCCTCCCGGTGGTCCCGGTACGTTACCGATAGCACCCGAAACTTTTCCGGTGACCAAAACAGGACTTCCCATATATAAATCTTTACCTCCGGACCATTCCGGAACTCCTCGTGACGTCCGGGATCTCATCCGGGACTCCGAACAACATTTGGTAACCACGTATATCTATTCCCTATAACCCTAGCGTCATTGAACCTTAAGTGTGTAGACCCTACGGGTTCGGGAACCATGGAGACATGACCGAGACGTTCTCCGGTCAATAACCAACAGCGGGATCTGGATACCCATGTTGGCTCCCACATGTTCCATGATGATCTCATCGGATGAACCACGATGTCAAGGATTCAATCAAGCCCGTATACAATTCCCTTTGTCTACCGGTATAGTACTTGCCCGAGATTCGATCGTCGGTATCCCGATACCTTGTTCAATCTCGTTACCGGCAAGTCTCTTTACTCGTTCCGTAACACATCATCCCGTGATCAACTCCTTGGTCACATTGTGCACATTATGATGATGTCCTACCGAGTGGGCCCAGAGATACCTCTCCGTTTACACGGAGTGACAAATCCCAGTCTCGATTCGTGCCAACCCAACAGACACTTTCGGAGATACCTGTAGTGCACCTTTATAGCCACCCAGTTACGTTATGACGTTTGGTACACCCAAAGCATTCCTACGGTATCCGGGAGTTGCAAAATCTCATGGTCTAAGGAAATGATACTTGACATTAGAAAAGCTCTTAGCAAACGAACTACACGATCTTGTGCTAGGCTTAGGATTGGGTCTTGTCCATCACATCATTCTCCTAATGATGTGATCCCGTTATCAACGACATCCAATGTCCATGGTCAGGAAACCGTAACCATCTATTGATCAATGAGCTAGTCAACTAGAGGCTTACTAGGGACATGGTGTTGTCTATGTATCCACACATGTATCTGAGTTTCCTATCAATACAATTTTAGCATGGATAATAAACGATTATCATGAACAAGGAAATATAATAATAACCAATTTATTATTGCCTCTAGGGCATATTTCTAACAGTCTCCCACTTGCACTAGTCAATAATCTAGTTCACATCGCCATGTGATTAATACCCAAGAGTTTACTAGAGTCAATAATCTAGTTCACATCACCATGTGAATGTAATGAATCCAACACCCATGGGGTTTGTTCATATCTCGCTTGTGAGAGAGTTTATTAGTCAACGGGTCTGAACCTTTCAGATCCGTGTGTGCTTTACGAATATCTATGTCATCTTGTAGATGCAGCTACCACGCGCTACTTGGAGCTATTTCAGATAACTGCTCTACTATACGAATCCGGTTTACTACTCAGAGTCATCCGGATTAGTGTCAAAGTTTGCATCGACGTAACCCTTTACGACGAACTCCTTTTCACCTCCATAATCGAGAAAATTCCTTAGTCCACTAGATACTAAGGATAAGTTCGACCGCTGTCATGTGATCCATTCCCGGATCACTATTGTACCCCTTGACTAACTCATGGCAAGGCACACTTCATGTGCGGTACACAGCATAGCATACTGTAGAGCCTACGTCTAGAGCATAGGGGACGACCTTCGTCCTTTCTCTCTCTTCTGCTGTGGTCAGGTCTTGAGTCTTACTCAATACTCACACCTTGTAACACAGCCAAGAACTCCTTCTTTGCTGATCTATTTTGAACTCCTTCAAAAACTTGTCACGGTATGTATTCATTTGAAAGTACTATTAAGCGTTTTTTGATCTATCCTTATAGATCTTGATGCTTAATGTTCAAGTAGCTTAATCCAGGTTTTCCATTAAAAAACACTTTTCAAATAACCCTGTATGCTTTCTAGAAATTCTACATCATCTCTGATCAACAATATGTCAACAACATATACTCATCAGAAATTCTATAGTGCTCCCACTCACTTCTTTGGAAATACAAGTTTCTCTTAAACTTTGTATAAACCCAAAATCTTTGATCATCTCATCAAAGCGTACATTCCATCTCCGAGATGGTTACTCCAGTCCTTAGAAGGATTGCTGGAGCTTTGCATACTTGTTAGCATCTTTCAGGATTGACAAAAACCTTCTGGTTGTATCACATACAACCTTTCCTCAAGAAAATTGTCGAGGAAACAATGTTTTGATATCCTATCTGCAAGATTTCATAAATAATGCAGTAACTGCTAATACAATTCCAACAGACTCTTAGCATCGCTACGAGTGAGAAAGTCTCATCGTAGTCAACTCCTTGAACTTGTCGGAAAACATCTTAACGACAAGCCGAGCTTTCTTAATGGTGACACTTACCATCATTGTCTGTCTTCCTTTTAAAATCCATCTGCACCCAACAGCCTTACGACCATCAAGTATTTCTTCCAAAGTCTATACTTTGCTTTTATACATGGATCCTCTCTCGGATTTCATGGCCTCGAGCCATTCGTCGGAATCCGGGCCCACCATCGCTTCTCCATAGCTCGTAGGTTCATTGTTGTCTAGCAACATGACTTCCAAGACAGGATTACGTACCACTCTGAAGTAGTACGCATCCTTATCGACCTACGAGGTTTGGTAGTGACTTGATCCGAAGTTTCATGATCACTATCATAGGCTTCCACTTCAATTGGTGTAGGTGCCACAGGAACAACTTCCTGTGCCCTGCTACACACTAGTTGAAGTTATGGTTCAATAACCTCATCAAGTCTCCACCATCCTCCCACTCAATTCTTTCGAGAGAAACTTTTTCTCGAGAAAGGACCTGTTTACTTCCAGATCTGAAACAGGAGGTATACCCAACTGTTTTGGGTATTCTATGAAGAAGCATTTATCCGCTTTGGGTTCGAGCTTATCAGCCTGAAACTTTTTCACATAAGCATCGCAGCCCCAAACTTTTAAGAAACGACAACTTAGGTTTCTCTAAACGGTGTCGTCTCAACGGAATTGCGTGGTGCCCTATTTAAAGTGAATGCGGTTGTCTCTAATGCCTAACCCATAAACGATAGTGGTAAAGAGACATCATGGTATGCACCATATCCAATAGGGTGCAGTTATGATGTTCGGACACACCATCACATTGTGGTGTTCCAGGCGTATAATTGTGAAACACTTTCCACAATGTCTTAATTGTGTGCCAAACTTGTAACTCAGATATCTCTATGATCATATCATAGACATTTTATCCTCTTGTCACGACGATCTTCAACTTCACTCTGAAATTACTTGAACCTTTCAATAATTCAGACTTGTGTTTCATCAAGTAAATATTCTCAGCATCTACTCAAATCATCTGTGAAGTAAGAACATATCGATATCCACTGCGTGCCTCAGCACTCATTGGACTGCACACATCAAATGTATTACTTCCAACAAGTTGCTCTCTTGTTCCATCTTACTGAAAACGAGGCCTTTCAGTCATCTTGCCCATGTGGTATGATTTGCATGTCTCAAGTGATTCAAAATCAAGTGAGTCCAAACGATCCATCTGCATGGAGTTTCTTCATGCATATATACCAATAGACATGGTTCGCATGTCTCAATCTTAAAAAAAAACGAGTGAGTCCAAAGATCCATCTACATGGAGCTTCTTCATGCGTTCTATACCAATATGACTCAAATGGCAGTGCCACAAGTATGTGGTACTATCATTACTATTTTATATCTTTTGGCACGAACATGTGTATCACTGCGATCGAGATTCATTTTAGGTGCTAGACCATTGAAGGTATTATTCAAATAAACAGAGTAACCATTATTCTCCTTAAATGAATAACCGTATTGCGATAAACATAATCCAATCATGTTTATGCTCAACGCAAACACCAAATAACAATTATTTAGGTTTAACACCAATCTCGATGGTAGAGGGAGCATGCGATGCTTGATCACATCAACCTTGGAAACACTTCCAACACATATCGTCATCTCACCTTTAGCTAGTCTCCGTTTATTCCGCAGCTTTTATTTCGAGTTACTAACACTTAGCAACCGAACCGGTATCTAATACCCTGGTGCTGCTAGGAGTACTAGTAAAGTACACATTCATATAATGTATATCCAATATACTTCTGTCGACCTTGCCTGCCTTCTCATCTACCAAGTATCTAGGGTAGTTCTGCTTCAGTGACCGTTCCTCTCATTACAGAAGCACTTAGTCTCGGGTTTGGGTTCAACCTTGGGATTCTTCACTAGAGCAGCAAATGATTTGCTGTTTCATGAAGTATCCCTTTTGCCCTTGCCCTTCTAGAAACTAGTGGTTTTACTAACCATCAACAATTGATGCTCCTTCTTGATTTCTACTTTTGCGGTGTCAAACATCGCGAGTTGCTCAAGGATTATCATGTCTATCCCTGATATGTTATAGTTCATCACGAAGCTCTAATAGCTTGGTGGTAGTGACTATGGAGAACCATCACTATCTCATCTGGAAGATTAACTCCTACTCGATTCAAGTGATTGTAGTACTCAGACAATCTGAGCACATGCTCCACGATTGAGCTTTTCTCCCTTAGTTTGCAGGCTTAAGAAACTTGTCAGAGGTCTCATACCTCTTGACGTGGGCATTAGTCTGAAATCCCAATTTCAGTCTTGGAACATCTCATATGTTCTGCGACGTTTCAAAACCGTCTTGTCGCCACAATTTTAAACCGATAGCATCACACACTGAACTATCACGTAGTCATCAAAACGTGTGTGTCAGATGTTTCGTAACATCTACAGACGACACTCGAGGTTCAGCACACCGAGCGGTGCATTAAGGACATAAGCCTTCTGTGCAGCATTGAGGACAATCCTCAGTTTACGGACCCAGTCCGCATAATTGCTACTATCAACTTTCAACTAAATTTTTTCTAGGAACATATCTTAAACAGTAGAACTAAAGCGTAAGCTTTGACATAATTTGCAAAGACCTTTTGACTATGTTCATGATAATTAAGTTCATCTGATTATTTAATGAACTCCCACTCAGATAGACATCCCTCTAGTCACCTAAGTGATACATGATCCGAGTCAAACTAGGCCGTGTCCGATCATCACGTGAGACGGACTAGTCATCATCGGTGAACATCTCCATGTTGATCGCATCTACTATACGACTCATGTTCGACCTTTCGATCTCTTGTGTTCCGAGGCCATGTCTGTACATGCTAGGCTCGTCAAGTCAACCTAAGTGTTTCGCATGTGTTCCGAGGCCATGTCTGTACATGCTAGGCTCGTCAACACCCGTTGTATGCGAACGTTATAATCTATCACACCCGATCATCACGTGGTGCTTCGAAACAACGAACCTTCGCAACAGTGCACAGTTAGGGGGAACACGTCTCTTGAAATTTTAGTGAGGGATCATCTTATTTATGCTACCGTCGTTCTAAGCAAATAAGATGTAAACATGACAAACATCACATGCAAATCATAAAGTAACATGATTGTTGGAAATATGCCCTAGAGGCAATAATAAATGGTTATTATTATATTTCTTTGTTCATGATAATTGTCTATTATTCATGCTATAATTGTATTGTCCGGAAATCGTAATACATGTGTGAATACATAGACCACAAAGTGTCCCTAGTAAGCCTCTAGTTGACTAGCTCGTTGATCAACAGATAGTCATGGTTTCCTGACTATGGACATTGGATGTCATTGATAACGGGATCACATCATTAGGAGAATGATGTGATGGACAAGACCCAATCCTAAGCATAGCATAAAAGATCGTGTAGTTTCGTTTGCTAGAGCTTTTCCAATGTCAAGTATCTTTTCCTTAGACCATGAGATCGTGCAACTCCCGGATACCGTAAGAGTGCTTTGGGTGTGCCAAACGTCACAACGTAACTGGGTGACTATAAAGGTGCACTACGGGTATCTCCAAAAGTGTCTGTTGGGTTGGCATGGATCGAGACTGGGATTTGTCACTCCGTATGACGGAGAGGTATCTCTGGGCCCACTCGGTAATGCATCATCATAATGAGCTCAATGTGACTAAGGCGTTAGTCACGGGATCATGCATTGCGGTACGAGTAAAGAGACTTGCCGGTAACGAGATTGAACAAGGTATTGGGATACCGACGATCGAATCTCGGGCAAGTAACATACCGATTGACAAAGGGAATTGTATACGGGATTGATTGAATCCTCGACAACGTGGTTCATCCGATGAGATCATCATGGAACATGTGGGAGCCAACATGGGTATCCAGATCCCGCTGTTGGTTATTGACCGGAGAGGCGTCTCGGTCATGTCTGCATGTCTCCCGAACCCGTAGGGTCTACACACTTAAGGTTCGGTGACGCTAGGGTTGTAGAGATATATGTATGCGGAAACCCGAAAGTTGTTCGGAGTCCCGGATGAGATCCCGGACGTCACGAGAGGTTCCGGAATGGTCCGTAGGTGAAGAATTATATATAGGAAGTCCAGTTTCGGCCACCGGGAAAGTTTCGGGGGTTATCGGTATTGTACCGGGACCACCGGAAGGGTCTCGGGGGTCCACCGGATGGGGCCACCTGTCCCGGAGGGCCCCGTGGGCTGAAAGTGGAAGGGAACCAGCCCCTAGTGGGCTGGGGCGCCCCCCTTGGGCCTCCCCCCATGCGCCTAGGGTTGGGAACCCTAGGGGGGGGGGGGGGAGTTCCCCCTTGCCTTGGGGGGCAAGGCAACCCCTTCCCCCCCTTGTGGCCGCCGCCCCCCTTGAGATCCCATCTCTTGGGGCTGGCGCACCCCCCCAGGGGCCTATATAAAGGGGGGGGAGGGAGGGCAACACAGAACAGCCTTGGGCGCCTCCCTCCTCCCCTGCAACACCTCTCTCTCTCTCGCAGAAGCTTAGCGAAGCCCTGCCGAGACCCGCTACATCCACCACCACGCCGTCGTGCTGTTGGATCTCCATCAACCTCTCCTTCCCCCTTGCTGGATCAAGAAGGAGGAGACGTCGCTGCACCGTACGTGTGTTGAACGCGGAGGTGCCGTCCGTTCGGCACTCGGTCATCGGTGATTTGGATCACGGCGAGTACGACTCCGTCATCCACGTTCATTGGAACGCTTCCGCTCGCGATCTACAAGGGTATGTAGATGCACTCCTTTCCCCTCGTTGCTAGTAGACTCCATAGATGCATCTTGGTGAGCGTAGGAAAATTTTAAAATTATGCTACGATTCCCAACAGTGGCATCATGAGCCAGGCCTATGCGTAGTTACTATGCACGAGTAGAACACAAAGCAGTTGTGGGCGTTGAGTTTGCCAATTCTTCTTGCCGCTACTAGTCGTTTCTTGTTTCGGCGGCATTGTAGGATGAAGCGGCCCGGACCGACCTTACACGTACGCTTACGTGAGACAGGTTCCACCGACTGACATGCACTAGTTGCATAAGGTGGCTAGCGGGTGTCTGTCTCTCCTACTTTAGTCGGAACAGATTCGATGAAAAGGGTCCTTATGAAGGGTAAATAGAAATTGGCAAATCACGTTGTGGTCATACGTAGGTAAGAAACGTTCTTGCTAGAAACCTACAAACCACGTAAAAACTTGCAACAACAATTAGAGGACGTCTAACTTGTTTTTGCAGCAAGTACTATGTGATGTGATATGGCCAGAAGATGTGATGAATGATATATGTGATGTATGAGATTGATCATATTCTTGTAATAGGAATCACGACTTGCATGTCGATGAGTATGACAACCGGCAGGAGCCATAGGAGTTGTCTTTATTATTTTGTATGACCTGCGTGTCATTAAATAAACGCCATGTAAATTACTTTACTTTATTGCTAAACGCGTTAGCCATAGAAGTAGAAGTAATCGTTGGCGTGACGACTTCATGAAGACACAATGATGGAGATCATGATGATGGAGATCATGGTGTCATGCCGGTGACGAAGATGATCATGGTGCCCCGAAGATGGAGATCAAAGGAGCATGATGATATTGGCCATATCATGTCACTATTTGATTGCATGTGATGTTTATCATGTTTTTGCATCTTATTTGCTTAGAACGACGGTAGTAAGTAAGATGATCCCTTATAATAATTTCAAGAAAGTGTTCACCCTAACTGTGCACCGTTGCGAAGGTTCGTTGTTTCGAAGCACCACGTGATGATCGGGTGTGATAGATTCTAACGTTCGAATACAACGGGTGTTGACGAGCCTAGCATGTACAGACATGGCCTCGGAACACACGCAATACACTTAGGTTAAATTGACGAGCCTAGCATGTACAGACATGGCCTCGGAACACGGAGGACCGAAAGGTCGAGCATGAGTCGTATAGAAGATACGATCAACATGTAGATGTTCACCGATCTTGACTAGTCCGTCTCACGTGATGATCGGACACGGCCTAGTTGAATTCGGATCATGTTTCACTTAGATGACTAGAGGGATGTCTATCTGAGTGGGAGTTCATTAAATAATTTGATTATATGAACTTAATTATCATGAACTTAGTCAAAAATCTTTACACTATGTATTGTAGATCAAATGGCCCATGTTGTCCTAAATTTCAACGCGTTCCTAGAGAAAACCAAGCTGAAAGATGATGGCAGCAACTATATGGACTGGGTCCGGAACCTGAGGATCATCCTCATAGCAGCCAAGAAAGATTATGTCCTAGAGCACCGCTAGGTGAAGCACCAATCCCTGAGAACCAAGACGTTATGAACGCTTGGCAGCAGCGTGCTGATGATTACTCCCTCGTTCAGTGCGGCATGCTTTATAGCTTAGAACCGGGTCTCCAAAAGCGTTTTGAGAAACATGGAGCATATGAGATGTTCGAGGAGCTGAAACTGGTTTTTCAAGCTCATGCCCGGGTCGAGAGATATGATGTCTCCGATAAGTTCTTCAGCTGTAAAATGGAGGAGAACAGTTCTGTTAGTGAGCACATACTCAGAATGTCTGGGTTGCACAACCGCTTGTCTCAGCTGGGAGTTAATCTCCCGGATGACGCGGTCATTGACAGAATCCTCCAGTCGCTTCCACCAAGCTACAAGAGCTTTGTGATGAACTACAATATGCAGGGGATGGAAAAGACCATTCCCGAGGTATATTCAATGCTGAAATCAGCTGAGGTAGAGATCAGAAAAGAACATCAAGTGTTGATGGTGAATAAAACCACTAAGTTCAAGAAGGGCAAGGGTAAGAAGAACTTCAAGAAGGACGGCAAGGGAGTTGCCGCGCCCAGTAAGCCAGTTACCGGGAAGAAGTCAAAGAATGGACCCAAGCCCGAGACTGAGTGCTTTTATTGCAAGGGAAGTGGTCACTGGAAGCGGAACTGCCCCAAATACTTAGCGGACAAGAAGAAGGCCGGCAACACCCAAGGTATATGTGATATACTAGTAATTGATGTGTACCTTACCAGTACTCGTAGTAGCTCCTGGGTATTTGATACCGGTGTGGTTGCTCATATCTGTAACTCAAAACAGGAACTACGGAATAAACGGAGACTGGCGAAGGACGAGGTGACGATGCGCGTCGGGAATGGTTCCAAGGTCGATGTGATCGCCGTCGGCACGCTACCTCTGCATCTCCCTATGGGATTAGTTTTAAACCTCAATAATTGTTATTTAGTGCCAGCTTTGAGCATGAACATTGTATCTGGATCTCGTTTAATTCGAGATGGCTACTCATTTAAATCCGAGAATAATGGTTGTTCTATTTATTTGAGAGATATGTTTTATGGTCATGCCCCGCTGGTCAATGGTTTATTTTTGATGAATCTCGAACGTGATGTTACACATGTTCATAGTGTGAATACCAAAAGATGTAAAGTTGATAACGATAGTCCCACATACTTGTGGCACTGCCGCCTTGGTCACATTGGTGTCAAGCGCATGAAGAAGCTCCATGCAGATGGACTTTTGGAGTCTCTTGATTACGAATCATTTGACACGTGCGAACCATGCCTCGTGGGTAAGATGACCAAGACTCCGTTCTCCAGAACAATGGAGCGAGCAACCAACTTATTGGAAATCATACATACCGATGTGTGTGGTCCAATGAGTGTTGAGGCTCGCGGAGGATATCGTTATGTTCTCACTCTCACTGATGATTTAAGTAGATATGGGTATGTCTACCTAATGAAACACAAGTCTGAAACCTTTGAAAAGTTCAAGGAATTTCAGAGTGAAGTCGAGAATCAACGTGACAGAAAAATAAAATTCTTACGATCAGATCGTGGTGGAGAATATTTAAGTCACGAATTTGGTACACACTTAAGGAAATGTGGAATAGTTTCACAACTCACGCCGCCTGGAACACCTCAGAGAAATGGTGTGTCCGAACGTCGTAATCGCACTCTATTGGATATGGTGCGATCTATGATGTCTCTTACCGATTTACCGCTCTCATTTTGGGGTTATGCTTTAGAGACTGCCGCATTCACTTTAAATAGGGCTCCGTCGAAATCCGTTGAGACACTGTATGAATTATGGATTGGGAAGAAACCTAAGCTGTCGTTTCTAAAAGTTTGGGGATGCGATGCTTATGTCAAGAAACTTCAACCTGAAAAGCTCGAACCCAAATCGGAAAAATGCGTCTTCATAGGATACCCTAAGGAAACTATTGGGTATACCTTCTACCTCAGATCCGAAGGCAAGATCTTCGTTGCCAAGAACGGGTCCTTTCTGGAGAAGGAGTTTCTCTCGAAAGAATTGAGTGGGAGGAAAGTGGAACTTGATGAGGTGATAGTCACCCCTTCCGAACCGGAAAGTAGCGCAGCGCGGGAAAGTGTTCCTATGGTGCCTACACCGACTGGGGAGGAAGTTAATGATGATGATCATGAAGCTTCGGATCAAGTTACTGAACTTCGTAGGTCCACAAGGACACGTTCCGCACCAGAGTGGTACGGCAACCCTGTCCTGGAAATCATGTTGTTAGACAACGGTGAACCTTCGAACTATGAAGAAGCGATGGCGGGCCCGGATTCCAACAAATGGCTAGAAGCCATGAAATCCGAGATAGAATCCATGTATGAAAACAAAGTATGGACTTTGACTGACTTGCCCGATGAGCGGCGAGCCATAGAAAACAAATGGATCTTTAAGAAGAAGACGGACACAGATGGTAATGTGACCATCTACAAAGCTCGACTTGTCGCTAAGGGTTATCGACAAGTTCAAGGGGTTGACTACGATGAGACTTTCTCACTCGTAGCGAAGCTGAAGTCCGTCCGAATCATGTTAGCAATTGCCGCATACTATGATTATGAGATATGGCAGATGGACGTCAAAACGGCATTCCTTAACGGCTTCCTTAAGGAAGAGTTTTATATGATGCAGCCGGAAGGTTTTGTCGATCCTAAGAATGCTAACAAAGTATGCAAGCTCCAACGCTCAATTTATGGGCTGGTGCAAGCATCTCGGAGTTGGAACATTCGCTTTGATGAGATGATCAAAGCGTTTGGGTTTACACAGACTTATGGAGAAGCCTGTGTTTACAAGAAAGTGAGTGGGAGCTCTGTAGCATTTCTCATATTATATGTGGATGACATACTATTGATGGGAAATGATATAGAATTCTTGGAAAGTATAAAGGCCTATTTGAATAAGTGTTTTTTAATGAAGGACCTTGGAGAAGCTGCTTATATATTAGGCATCAAGATCTATAGGGATAGATCAAGACGCCTCATTGGTCTTTCACAGAGTACATACCTTGACAAGATATTGAAGAAGTTCAATATGGATCAGTCCAAGAAGGGGTTCTTGCCTGTATTGCAAGGTGTGCAATTGAGCACGGCTCAATGCCCGACCACGGCACAAGATATAGAAGAGATGAGTGTCATCCCCTATGCCTCGGCCATAGGGTCTATTATGTATGCCATGCTGTGTACCAGACCTGATGTAAACCTTGCCGTAAGTTTGGTAGGAAGGTACCAAAGTAATCCCGGCAAGGAACACTGGACAGCGGTCAAGAATATCCTGAAGTACCTGAAGAGGACTAAGGATATGTTTCTCGTTTATGGAGGTGACGAAGAGCTCGTCGTAAAGGGTTACGTCGACGCTAGCTTCGACACAGATCTGGATGACTCGAAGTCACAGACCGGATACGTGTATATATTGAATAGAGGAGCAGTAAGCTGGTGCAGTTGCAAGCAAAGCGTCGTGGCGGGATCTACATGTGAAGCGAAGTACATGGCAGCCTCGGAGGCAGCACAGGAAGCAGTCTGGATAAAGGAGTTCATTACCGACCTAGGGGTGATTCCCAATGCGTCGGGCCCGATGACTCTCTTCTGTGACAACACTGGAGCTATTGCCCTTGCGAAGGAGTCCAGGTTTCACAGGAAGACCAGGCATATCAAGCGTCGCTTCAACTCCATTCGTGAAAGTGTTCAAAATGGAGACATAGATATTTGTAAAGTACACACAGACCTGAATGTAGCAGATCCGTTGACTAAACCTCTCCCTAGGGCAAAACATGATCAACACCAGGACACAATGGGTGTTCGATTCATCACAATGTAACTAGATTATTGACTCTAGTGCAAGTGGGAGACTGTTGGAAATATGCCCTAGAGGCAATAATAAATGGTTATTATTATATTTCTTTGTTCATGATAATTGTCTATTATTCATGCTATAATTGTATTGTCCGGAAATCGTAATACATGTGTGAATACATAGACCACAAAGTGTCCCTAGTAAGCCTCTAGTTGACTAGCTCGTTGATCAACAGATAGTCATGGTTTCCTGACTATGGACATTGGATGTCATTGATAACGGGATCACATCATTAGGAGAATGATGTGATGGACAAGACCCAATCCTAAGCATAGCATAAAAGATCGTGTAGTTTCGTTTGCTAGAGCTTTTCCAATGTCAAGTATCTTTTCCTTAGACCATGAGATCGTGCAACTCCCGGATACCGTAAGAGTGCTTTGGGTGTGCCAAACGTCACAACGTAACTGGGTGACTATAAAGGTGCACTACGGGTATCTCCGAAAGTGTCTGTTGGGTTGCCACGGATCGAGACTGGGATTTGTCACTCCGTATGACGGAGAGGTATCTCTGGGCCCACTCGGTAATGCATCATCATAATGAGCTCAATGTGACTAAGGCGTTAGTCACGGGATCATGCATTGCGGTACGAGTAAAGAGACTTGCCGGTAACGAGATTGAACAAGGTATTGGGATACCGACGATCGAATCTCGGGCAAGTAACATACCGATTGACAAAGGGAATTGTATACGGGATTGATTGAATCCTCGACACCGTGGTTCATCCGATGAGATCATCATAGAACATGTGGGAGCCAACATGGGTATCCAGATCCCGCTGTTGGTTATTGACCGGAGAGGCGTCTCGGTCATGTCTGCATGTCTCCCGAACCCGTAGGGTCTACACACTTAAGGTTCGGTGACGCTAGGGTTGTAGAGATATATGTATGCGGAAACCGGAAAGTTGTTCGGAGTCCCGGATGAGATCCCGGACGTCACGAGAGGTTCCGGAATGGTCCGGAGGTGAAGAATTATATATAGGAAGTCCAGTTTCTGCCACCGGGAAAGTTTCGGGGGTTATCGGTATTGTACCGGGACCACCGGAAGGGTCTCGGGGGTCCACCGGGTGGGGCCACCTGTCCCGGAGGGCCCTGTGGGCTGAAAGTGGAAGGTAACCAGCCCCTAGTGGGCTGGGGCGCCCCCCTTGGGCCTCCCCCCATGCGCCTAGGGTTGGGAACCCTAGGGGGGTGAGTTCCCCCTTGCCTTGGGGGGCAAGGCAACCCCTCCCCCCCCCTTGTGGCCGCCGCCCCCTTGAGATCCCATCTCTTGGGGCTGGCGCACCCCCCAGGGGCCTATATAAAGGGGGGGGGAGGGAGGGCAACATAGAACAGCCTTGGGCGCCTCCCTCCTCCCCTGCAACACCTCTCTCTCTCTCTCTCGCAGAAGCTTAGCGAAGCCCTGCCGAGACCCGCTACATCCACCACCACGCCGTCGTGCTGTTGGATCTCCATCAACCTCTCCTTCCCCCTTGTTGGATCAAGAAGGAGGAGACATCGCTGCACCGTACGTGTGTTGAACGCGGAGGTGCCGTCCGTTCGGCACTCGGTCATCGGTGATTTGGATCACGGCGAGTACGACTCCGTCATCCACGTTCATTGGAACGCTTCCGCTCGCGATTTACATGGGTATGTAGATGCACTCCTTTCCCCTCGTTGCTAGTAGACTCCATAGATGCATCTTGGTGAGCGTAGGAAAATTTTAAAATTATGCTACGATTCCCAACAATGATATGGCAAATATCATCTTGCGCCTTTTGATCTCCATCTTCGAGGCGCGGCATGATCACCTTCGTCACCGGCATGACACCATGATCTCCATCATCATGATCTCCATCATCGTGTCATCATGAAGTTGTCTCGCCAACTATTACTTCTACTACTATGGTTAACGGTTAGCAATAAAGTAAAGTAATTACATGGCGTTTTTCATTGACCCGCAGGTCATACAATAAATTAAGACAACTCCTATGGCTCCTGCCGGTTGTCATACTCATCGACATGCAAGTCGTGATTCCTATTACAAGAACATGATCAATCTCATACATCACATATATCATTCATCACATCCTTTTGGCCATATCACATCACATAGCATACCCTGCAAAAACAAGTTAGACGTCCTCTAATTGTTGTTGCATGTTTTACGTGGCTGCTATGGGTTTCTAGCAAGAACGTTTCTTACCTACGCAAAAACCACAACGTGATATGCCAATTTCTATTTACCCTTCATAAGGACCCTTTTCATCGAATCCGATCCGACTAAAGTGGGAGAGACAGACACCCGCTAGCCACCTTATGCAACTAGTGCATGTCAGTCGGTGGAACCTGTCTCACGTAAGTGTACGTGTAAGGTCGGTCCGGGCCGCTTCATCCCACGATGCCGCCGAATCAAGATAAGACTAGTAACGGCAAGTAAATTGACAAAATCGACGCCCACAACTACTTTGTGTTCTACTCGTGCATAGAAACTACGCATAGACCTAGCTCATGATGCCACTATTGGGGAACGTAGCAGAAATTCAAAATTTTCTACGCATCACCAAGATCAATCTATGGATTAACTAGCAACGAGAGAGAGGGGAGTGCATCTTCATACCCTTGAAGATCGCGATGCGGAAGCGTTGCAAGAACGCGGATGAAGGATTCGTACTCGTAGCGATTCAGATCGCGGTTGATTCCGATCTAAGCGCCGAACCACGGCGCCTCCGCGTTCAACACACGTGCAGCCCGGTGACGTCTCCCATGCCTTGATCCAGCAAGGAGAGAGGGAGAGGTTGGGAAGACTCCGTCCAGCAGCAGCACAACGGCGTGGTGGTGGTGGAGGAGCGTGGCACTCCAGCAGGGCTTCGCCAAGCACCGCAAGAGACGAGGAGGGAGAGGGGTAGGGCTGCGCCATGAGGGAGATGTTCTCGTGTCTATGGCAGCCCCAAACCCCCACTATATATAGGGGAAAGGGAGGGGCTGCGCCCCCACCTAGGTTTCCACCTCTAGGGGTGGCGGCCAGCCCTAGATGGGACTTGGAGGGGAGGCCAAGGGGGGAGAGAGGGGGGCGCACCACTAGGTGGGCCTTAGGCCCATCTGAGCCTAGGGTTTCCCCTTTTCCCTTCTCTCTTCGCCTTGGGCCCTGGTGGGGGGTGGGGGGGGGGGCGCACCAGCTCACCTGGGGCTGGTCCCCTCCCACACTTGGCCCACGCAGCCCTCTGGGGCCGGTGGCCCCACCCGGTGGACCCCCGGGACCCTCCCGGTGGTCCCGGTACGTTACCGATAGCACCCGAAACTTTTCCGGTGACCAAAACAGGACTTCCCATATATAAATCTTTACCTCCGGACCATTCCGGAACTCCTCGTGACGTCTGGGATCTCATCCGGGACTCCGAACAACATTCGGTAACCACGTATATCTATTCCCTATAACCCTAGCGTCATCGAACCTTAAGTGTGTAGACCCTACGGGCTCGGGAACCATGCAGACATGACCGAGACGTTCTCCGGTCAATAACCAACAGCGGGATCTGGATACCCATGTTTGCTCCCACATGTTCCACGATGATCTCATCGGATGAACCACGATGTCAAGGATTCAATCAATCCCGTATACAATTCCCTTTGTCTACCGGTATAGTACTTGCCCGAGATTCGATCGTCGGTATCCCGATACCTTGTTCAATCTCGTTACCGGCAAGTCTCTTTACTCGTTCCGTAACACATCATCCCGTGACCAACTCCTTGGTCACATTGTGCACATTATGATGATGTCCTATCGAGTGGGCCCAGAGATACCTCTCCGTTTACACGGAGTGACAAATCCCAGTCTCGATTCGTGCCAACCCAACAGACACTTTCGGAGATACCTGTAGTGCACCTTTATAGCCACCCAGTTACATTGTGACGTTTGGTACACCCAAAGCATTCCTACGGTATCCGGGAGTTGCACAATCTCATGGTCTAAGGAAATGATACTTGACATTAGAAAAGCTCTTAGCAAACGAACTACACAATCTTGTGCTAGGCTTAGGATTGGGTCTTGTCCATCACATCATTCTCCTAATGATGTGATCCCGTTATCAACGACATCCAATGTCCATGGTCAGGAAACCGTAACCATCTATTGATCAACGAGCTAGTCAACTAGAGGCTTACTAGGGACATGGTGTTGTCTATGTATCCACACATGTATCTGAGTTTCCTATCAATACAATTTTAGCATGGATAATAAACTATTATCATAAACAAGAAAATATAATAATAACCAATTTATTATTGCCTCTAGGGCATATTTCTAACAAGTACTTCTCGAGTGAGTTTGATTCCTTTTGTGCGGAACACGGCATTATTCATGAGAGGACGCCTCCCTATTCACCCCAGTCAAACGGGGTTGCCGAGCGGAAAAACCGTACTCTAACTGATTTGGTTAACGCCATGTTAGATACATCGGGTTTATCCAAGGCATGGTGGGGGGAGGCTATATTGACGACATGTCATGTCCTGAATAAAGTTCCGACAAAGGATAATGAGATCACTCCCTATGAGAAATGGGCAAAGAGAAGGACAACAGTCTCGTACTTGCGCACTTGGGGCTATTTGGCGAAAGTCAATGTGCCGATCCCCAAAAATCGTAAACTTGGACCCAAGACTGTGGACTGCGTTAATTTGGGCTACGCTAAGAACAGCGTTGGCTATAGATTTCTAGTAGTGAAATCTGAGGTACCTGACCAGAAGGTCGGTACGATTATGGAGTCTAAGGATGCTACATTCTTCGAGGATATTTTTCCTATGAGAGATATGCAAAGCACTTCTAGACAGGAATCTGAGGAGACTCCTGAGCCTGCCATTCCTATGGATTATTATGAACAAACACATGATGAAAATCCCGAGGAGGATGACGAGGAAACCCTTGGTAGGGGCAAGAGACAAAGGACTGCAAAGACCTTTGGTGATGATTTCTTCGTGTACCTCGTGGATGATACTCCCACTTCTATTTTAGAAGCGTATGCCTCTCCAGAAGCTGATTACTGGAAGGATGCGGTCCGTAGCGAGATGGAGTCCATCATGGCTAACGGGACATGGGAGATCACTGACCGTCCCTACGGTTGCAAACCATTAGGATGTAAGTGGGTGTTCAAGAAGAAGCTTAGGCCAGATGGTACGATTGAAAAGTACAAGGCTAGGCTTGTGGCCAAGGGCTATGACCAGAAAGAAGAGGAAGATTTCTTCGATACTTATTCACCTATGGCTAGACTGACCACCATTCGAGTATTACTCTCGTTGGCGGCCTCGCATGGTCTTCTTGTCCATCAAATGGATGTTAAGACGGCTTTTCTGAATGGAGAGCTAAACGAGGAAATCTACATGCAACAGCCAGATGGCTTTGTGATAGATGGTCAGGAAAGAAAGGTGTGTAGGTTGCTGAAATCTTTATATGGCCTGAAGCAAGCACCTAAGCAATGTCATGATAAGTTTAATACAACTCTGACATCTGTTGGTTTTGTTGTTAATGAGGGTGACAAATGTGTATACTATCGCCATGGTGGGCGCGAAGGAGTTATACTGTGCTTGTATGTTGATGACATACTGATATTTGGTACAAACCTCAAAGTCATTGAGGAGGTCAAATCGTTTCTATCTCAGAACTTTGAGATGAAAGACCTTGGTGTGGCTGATGTTATCTTGAACATGAAGCTACTGAGAGATACTGAGGGTGTGATTACACTTCTGCAATCCCACTATGTTGAGAAGGTATTGAGTCGTTTTGGATATTCGGACTGTGCACCATCTCAAACACCATATGATCCTAGCGTGGTGATTCGAAAGTCCAAAGGCACGGCTAAAGATCAATTGAGATACTCTCAAATCATTGGTTCACTGATGTACCTAGCAAGCGCAACGAGGCCTGACATCGCGTTTGCTGTGAGAAAATTAAGCCGGTTTGTTTCCAAACCGGGTGATGTACATTGGCATGCTGTTGAAGAGTTATGCGCTATCTGAAAGGTACTATGAACTATGGACTTCACTATACCGGAGACCCGTCGGTACTTGAAGGGTATAGTGATACGAATTGGATCTCTGATGCTGATGAGATGAAGGCCACAATTGGGTATATGTTTACTCTTGGAGGTGGCGCTGTTTCCTGGAAGTCTTGCGAGCAAACGATCTTAACGAGATCGACAATGGAAGCAGAATTAACAGCATTAGACACATCTGGTGTTGAAGCAGGATGGCTTCGAGATCTTTTGATGGACTTGCCATTGGTTGATAAACCGGTTCCGGCTATCCTTATGAACTGTGACAATCAGACTGTCATCACCAAGGTGAAGATTTCAAAGGAGAACATGAAGTCCAACAAACACATAAGAATGAGATTAAAAGCTGTCAGAAAATTAATAAAACTCCGGAGTGATAGCGTTGGACTATGTCCATACGGCTAAGAATCTGGCAGATCCCTTTACGAAAGGGCTATCACGTGTTGTGATAGATAATGCATTGAGGGAGATGGGTATGAGACCCACATTAGTTGCCATGGTGGTAACCCTACCTATGTGATCGGAGATCCCGTGAAGTAGGACCTGGGAAAACAAGCCAGTGGTGAACTGAGGAGAGTAACTATACTAACCCACTCCGTTGGAGATGCAATACTCTCGATACTGTATGGTAGGATGACTACTGTCTTAATGTGTTCCAAAGCTTATGAAAGCAAGATGCTATCCTACAGAGCGATCTTTGGAGGAACACACCTATATGAGCCCGACTGCTGGTCACAGTCTATGAGATTGGGGTGATCTCTAGTAAGCTCATGAATAGGCCAGGAGTGTGACTTATATGCTCCACCTGAGGGGTCAGCCTTCGGCAGCCTAGTACTAGTAAGACATGTGGTGAAACTTATTTACGCCAAACTGACAATTCAAGGCATAGTCCATTGTTCAGTTGTGAAGGAGTGTAGCTACTTGCTCTAGGTGAAGTTCAACCTTAACAGGTCTTCACTAAAACACTGGTATATCGAAACAGTAATTGGAACAGAGGACACAGTGGGCCCTCGAGATCTGGTGGGGGATTGCTGAAATTTGAGATGGGCTCTAGGCCCATATAGCAATTTCTGAAAAATCTCTAAGGGCCCATGTGCATTATATGACACTAGGTGTAGTGGGAAGTTTAGTCCCACCCCGGAAGTGGAAGAGGAGTTGGACCTCCTTATAAGGGTTTCTCTTCTACATTCTATTGGAGCTTAAGAAGAGAAGAGGCCCTCGCGCACTCCTCCTCCGCCGCCCGCCACACCTCGTCACGACGCGCCGCGCCGCGGGTTGCGGGATTGAGCCGAGCCGAGCTCACACCTACGCGCTTATTTTTCCAGTCACTAACGGAGAGTTCTCTGACAGCTGGGCCACGATCTGAGACGTCGGATCGTGGGCTATCACGGACTCGGACGTGGGTCGAGCCCACGTCTCTCCACGCGGCCATCTGCTCCACGCGCACGCCCACCATCGTTCCCTTGCTGCTGCTGCCGCCGGTGACTCCAACTCGTCCGCCGCATACACGGTCGACGGGAGAGCAGGTCTCCGAAACCACGACCTTCTGGTAACTGTACGGGGTGAGGGGCGAGTAGGTTTTTGGGCAGCGACTATGCGACTGATCGCTTCCGATCCGCTACTTTCTCTACGTCCGCGTCGCCCTCATCATCATCGTGTCCACCGACGCCGAACGTGCCGCCGCCGAGAAAGCTGAAGCCGACAAGAAGGCCGCCGAGGATGCTGCTGCCGCCACCACCGCCGCGGCGTCTGCATGGCCTACTGGAGGGTATAACGCGTTTATCCCGCTCCTGATTATTTTCGTATTAGCAGTACTAGCAGTATGTGTAGATTTGTCTACTGTTTGCTTAGTACGTGCATGTTTAGATCAGAGTCAGTACGTCATCAATTTAGTCAATGTTATGCTAGTGATTTATCTATGGATTAAATTAGTCGAAAAATTGCCTATTTACTCAGCAATCCAAAAACCTATTATGCGTAGGAATTTTTCGGCAAGTGGCTTTGCCGCTGCACTGAAACCAGATAAGTTTACCGGTACATACTTTAAGCGTTGGCAGACTAAGACCACGTTATGGCTCACGGCTATGAACGTGTTCTGGGTCACCGGTGTCTCCACGGGAACGATTGCTCCTGAACAGGAGAAGGCGTTCAAGGAGGCTAACGTTGTGTTTCTCGGAGCAGTTCTTAGCGTGATCGGAGATAAACTGGTCGATGCATATTTACATGTGCATGTCGCCAAGGACATGTGGGAGGCGCTCGAATCTAAATTCGGGGCCGCCGATGCAGGGAGCGAGATGTATATTATAGAGCAGTTCCACGATTACAAGATGGTTGAAAACCGTCCTGTATTGGAGGAGCTCATGAGATAATATGCATTGTTAAGGAGCTTGAACTTCTTAAGTGCGAGTTACCGGGCAAGTTTGTCGCGGGCTGCATAATCGTTAAGCTCCCTAATTCCTAGAGGAACTTTGCCACCACTCTGAAACATCAGAGGCGTGAATTCTCTGTGGAGGATGTCACTGGCCATCTGAGTGTTGAGCAGAATTCAAGGGCAAAGGACTCACACGGAAAAGGGGCCGAAGGGACTTCTGTCGCCAACATGGTGAACCAGAAGAACTTCAACTCCCACAAGCCCAAGGGAAAGAACGGTGTCCAACACAATACCGACTTTAAGAAGAAGAGTAAGAAGACCTTCAAGAAGAACAAGAAGGACGAGGGCTGCTTTACTTGTGGTTCGGTTGAACATTGGGCTAACAAGTGCCCAAACAAGTACAAGAAGTCAGGACAGGACTCCAAGTCTGTCAACATGATTGTGGGCAACAATGATAATGGTGCATCTGGGTACGGTAATTTATTTACTGTTTTTTCAGTGTTTCAGCCTACCGATTGGTGGGTGGACACAGGTGCAGGTGTTCATGTGTGTGCTGACATTTCATTGTTCACTTCTTACCAGGTCACAGGTCCGTATTGATGGGGAATGGCGCAAGTGCTTCTGTTCATGGTGTTGGCAAGGTCGATCTGAAGTTTACTTCGGGAAGGATCGTGCAGCTGAAGAATGTGCAACATGTCCCCGCCATCAAGAAGAACCTCGTTAGTGGCTCCCTTCTATGTAGAGAAGGGTTTAAGTTTGTTTTCGAGTCTAATAAATTAGTTGTTACGAAATATGGACTCTTTGTTGGAAAAGGTTATGAGAGCGGAGGGATGTTCCGCCTTTCCCTCGCAGATTTTTGTAATAAAGTCGTGAACCATATTCATTCGAATGTTAATGAATCTGAAGTTTGGCATTCACGTCTTTGTTACATTAGTTTCGGTGTTATGACGCGGCTAGCCAAGTTGGATTTAATCCCGAGTTTCACTTTAGCCAAAGGTTCTAAGTGCCTTTCATGTGTGCAAGCTAAGCAACCTCGCAAGCCTCACAAGGCCGCGGAGGAGAGACACCTGGCACCATTAGAACTCATACATTCTGATCTTTGTGAGATGAATGGTGTGTTGACTAAAGGTGAAAAGAGATACTTCATGACATTGATAGATGATTCCACTAGATATTTCTATGTTTATCTGTTAAATACTAAAGATGAGGCTCTACACTACTTTAAAATCTATAAGGCAGAAGTTGAGAATCAACTTGAAAAGAAAATTAAACGAGTCCGGTCAGATCGTGGTGGAGAGTACTTCTCGAGTGAGTTTGATTCCTTTTGTGCGGAACACGGCATTATTCATGAGAGGACGCCTCTCTATTCACCCCAGTCAAACGGGGTTGCCGAGCGGAAAAACCGTACTCTAACTGATTTGGTTAACGCCATGTTAGATACATCGGGTTTATCCAAGGCATGGTGGGGGGAGGCTATATTGACGGCATGTCATGTCCTGAATAAAGTTCCGACAAAGGATAATGAGATCACTCCCTATGAGAAATGGGCAAAGAGAAGGACAACACTCTCGTACTTGCGCACTTGGGGCTGTTTGGCGAAAGTCAATGTGCCGATCCCCAAAAAGCGTAAGCTTGGACCCAAGACTGTGGACTGCGTTAATTTGGGCTACGCTAAGAATAACGTTGGCTATAGATTTCTAGTAGTGAAATCTGAGGTACTTCACCAGAAGGTCAGTACGATTATGGAGTCTAAGGATGCTACATTCTTCGAGGATATTTTTCCTATGAGAGATATGCAAAGCACTTCTAGACAGGAATCTGAGGAGACTCCTGAGCCTGCCATTCCTATGGATTATTATGAACAAACACATGATGAAAATCCTGAGGAGGATGACGAGGAAACCCTTGGTAGGGGCAAGAGACAAAGGACTGCAAAGACCTTTGGTGATGATTTCTTCGTGTACCTCGTGGATGATACTCCCACTTCTATTTTAGAAGCGTATGCCTCTCCAGAAGCTGATTACTGGAAGGATGCGGTCCGTAGCGAGATGGACTCCATCATGGCTAACGGGACATCGGAGATCACTGACCGTCCCTATGGTTGCAAACCATTAGGATGTAAGTGGGTGTTCAAGAAGAAGCTTAGGCCAGATGGTACGATTGAAAAGTACAAGGCTAGGCTTGTGGCCAAGGGCTATGACCAGAAAGAAGAGGAAGATTTCTTCGATACTTATTCACCTATGGCTAGACTGACCACCATTCGAGTATTACTCTCGTTGGCGGCCTCGCATGGTCTTCTTGTCCATCAAATGGATGTTAAGACGGCTTTTCTGAATGGAGAGCTAAACGAGGAAATCTACATGCAAAAGCCAGATGGCTTTGTGATAGATGGTCAGGAAAGAAAGGTGTGTAGGTTGCTGAAATCTTTATATGGCCTGAAGCAAGCACCTAAGCAATGGCATGATAAGTTTAATACAACTCTGACATCTGTTGGTTTCGTTGTTAATGAGGGTGACAAATGTGTATACTATCGCCATGGTGGGGGCGAAGGAGTTATACTGTGCTTGTATGTTGATGACATACTGATATTTGGAACAAACCTCAAAGTCATTGAGGAGGTCAAGTCGTTTCTATCTCAGAACTTTGAGATGAAAGACCTTGGTGTGGCTGATGTTATCTTGAACATGAAGCTACTGAGAGATAATGAGGGTGGGATTACACTTCTGCAATCCCACTATGTTGAGAAGGTGTTGAGTCGTTTTGGATATTCGGACTGTGCACCATCTCAAACACCATATGATCCTAGCGTGGTGATTCGAAAGTCCAAAGGCACGGCTAAAGATCAATTGAGATACTCTCAAATCATTGGTTCACTGATGTACCTAGCGAGCGCAACGAGGCCTGACATCGCGTTTGCTGTGAGCAAATTAAGCCGGTTTGTTTCCAAACCGGGTGATGTACATTGGCATGCTGTTGAAAGAGTTATGCGCTATCTGAAAGGTACTATGAACTATGGACTTCACTATACCGGAGACCCGTCGGTACTTGAAGGGTATAGTGATGCGAATTGGATCTCTGATGCTGATGAGATGAAGGCCATAACTGGGTATATGTTTACTCTTGGAGGTGGCGCTGTTTCCTGGAAGTCCTGCAAGCAAACGATCTTAACGAGATCGACAATGGAAGCAGAATTAACAGCATTAGACACATCTGGTGTTGAAGCAGGATGGCTTCGAGATCTTTTGATGGACTTGCCATTGGTTGATAAACCGGTTCCGGCTATCCTTATGAACTGTGACAATCAGATTGTCATCACCAAGGTGAAGAGTTCAAAGGACAGCATGAAGTCCAACAAACACATAAGAATGAGATTAAAAACTGTCAGAAAATTAATAAAACTCCGGAGTGATAGCGTTGGACTATGTCCATACGGCTAAGAATCTGGCAGATCCCTTTACGAAAGGGCTATCACGTGTTGTGATAGATAATGCATTGAGGGAGATGGGTATGAGACCCACATTAGTTGCCATGGTGGTAACCCTACCTATGTGATCGGAGATCCCGTGAAGTAGGACCTGGGAAAACAAGCCAGTGGTGAACTGAGGAGAGTAACTATACTAACCCACTCCGTTGGAGATGCAATACTCTCGATACTGTATGGTAGGATGACTACTGTCTTAATGTGTTCCAAAGCTTATGAAAGCAAGATGCTATCCTACAGAGCGATCTTTGAAGGAACACACCTATATGAGCCCGACTGCTGGTCACAGTCTATGAGATTGGGGTGATCTCTAGTAAGCTCATGAATAGGCCAGGAGTGTGACTTATATGCTCCACCTGAGGGGTCAGCCTTCGGCAGCCTAGTACTAGTAAGACATGTGGTGAAACTTATTTACGCCAAACTGAAAATTCAAGGCATAGTCCATTGTTCAGTTGTGAAGGAGTGTAGCTACTTGCTCTAGGTGAAGTTCAACCTTAACAGGTCTTCACTAAAACACTGGTACATCGAAACAGTAATTGGAACAGAGGACACAATGGGCCCTCGAGATCTGGTGGGGGATTGCTGAAATTTGAGATGGGCTCTAGGCCCATATAGCAATTTCTGAAAAATCTCTAAGGGCCCATGTGGGTTATATGACACTAGGTGTAGTGGGAAGTTTAGTCCCACCCCGGAAGTGGAAGAGGAGTTGGACATCCTCGCGCACTCCTCCTCCGCCGCCCGCCACGCCTTGTCACGACGCGCCGCGCCGCGGGTTGCGGGATTGAGCCGAGCCGAGCTCACACCTACACGCTTATTTTTGCCAGTCACTAACGGAGAGTTCTCTGACAGCTGGGCCACGATCTGAGACGTCGGATCGTGGGCTGTCACGGACTCGGACGTGGGTCGAGCCCACGTCTCTCCACGCGGCTGTGCCTATATAAGTGTGCGGTGTCTCCTAACCCTAGCCGCCACGAACAGATCACATCTGCTCCACGCGCATGCCCACCGTCGTTCCCTTGCTGCTGCTGCCGCCGGTGACTCCATCCCGTCCGCCGCGTACACGGTCGACGGGAGAGCAGGTCTCCGAAACCACGCCCTTCTGGTTCCCGTACGGGGTGAGGGGCGAATAGGTTTTTGGGCAGCGACTACGCGACTGCTTGCTTCCGATCCGCTGCTTCCTCTACGTCCGCGTCGCCCTGATCATGATCATGTCCACCGACGCCGAACGTGCCGCCGCCGAGAAAGCTGAAGCCGACAAGAAGGCCGCCGAGGATGCTGCTGCCGCCACCACCGCCGCGGCGTCTGCATGGCCTACTGTAGGGTATAACGCGTTTATCCCGCTCCTAATTATTTTCGTATTAGCAGTACTAGCAGTATGTGTAGATTTGTCTACTGTTTGCTTAGTACGTGCATGTTTAAATCAGAGTCAGTACGTCATCAATTTCAGATATGTGTACGAATAAGTTCTATTTTCTCAAGGAATATATGTACGCACGTACGTGAACAAAGTTATCCACAAAACCGACAACGGATAAGGGATTGGGGATTAGCAATGTACCAGCATGGACATGGCTACGTATAGTAGTGTAACAGGTTTATGTACTTCCGGAGAACTCTCCATCATCTCACATATCCATGTACGCAAGATGGGACACAAACTTCCAATACGCAGCTCATCATTGTGACCTTTTTATCCCCGGTGATACATTAATAAAAGACCAACAGATTCTTTTCTTATATTTTTTCTAATATTTCGGCAGCGTCACCATTGACCGGCCATCATCCGGCCGGACAGGTGTGTGATCAACTTTACCAGACACCATCTCTCATTTGAAATTGTGCCCCCAAGAGATTAATGAGATGCACACCTATGGATTGATTGCCACCTCGTGTATCCACATCGAACATTTGAAAGCCAGGGTAGCTTGGATCCATACTCCTCTCCTAGACCCTAAGGTATTTGGCACAAGGTGAACTCGTGGATCCGATCGACCGTTCGACCCTGAGATGACTCTTTGGATTGGTGATAGCAGGCCATCCACTCCACCCCCACCTCCGCGAAACACGACACCTCTCGATGATCATGATCATGGCGTGGTAGACCTCAAAGAGAAGCGTAACACAATTACCTTCAACAAACGCGCAACCCGACATTGCTAGCCTTCCTTACACGATTAGGACTGACACCCGCTTTGGGTTAGAGCGGGAGCGGTTCTTTCGGTGGTGCCTAAAACTTTGGGGGTATGGTGTTCCGAATTTGGGTGTGGCCTATCCTAGGGATTGTAGATAACTTTTTTTTTACCAACTCATCGAGGTGTAAATATTATTGCATCTTCAAAAAGAAAGTTCTATGTGGCAAGGCTAGGATTAGACCGGGTCTGCCTGAACAAAGCCCGATCCGACATCCGATCTTTCGTGTGTAAAGTTGAGCCTGAGCCTGGCCCAGATGTCGGGATTTCGCCCCGGGCCATTGAGCCAGGCTGCACATGCTCAGGCGTGGCTATGATAAATGGTCGTCAGGTGCAAAGCTTTGTCACCTTGTTGTAATCTCCACTCTACCTGCCCCTTAATTATTATTTTTGAACACAGTACAGACGCAAGCGCTCATACATACACACATACACTCATCCTTATGAACGCACACACGCACACCCTATCCCTATGAGCACCTTCGAGAGACTGAGCCGGCATATCATCTTGAGATTTATGAAGTCACTATAGGCGCCTCGCCGTCGACGGGAACATCTCCTCCCACTGAAAGCGCGTCACCGGAAATCCTGAAATAAATCCGGGAATAATACGAGCACCAGGACTTGAACCCTGGTGGACTAGGGATACCACTGTCCCTCTAACCATCCAACCACAGGTTGGTTCGCACCCGCCCCTTAATCTGGTTGGTTGTTCTCCACGTTGTAAAAGATGTGTGTTGCTAAGAGCTTCTCTCTGTCGACCCCCGTGTCGATTTTCTTTCCATTCCCTTCCTCTGTAAAAATTTCCTTGTTTCTAAGCGGCAGAATGGTACGGCAGTGCTACTGCATGGCATTTAACGTTCCGACTATTCTTGAAAATGCTCTACAAGGCGAAAACCGCCTTAAAATCGGCAAAACTGAAATTCATAAGTGATCAGTTTTTAATGGTTTAGGATTTCATTTTTCACGAAATAAGTTTATGATTTAGCTTGGGGCTCCTGTAAAGTGTCAGTACGGAACGTGATCGACTAAAATACGTTCACTGCCGGCCCAAGATGGACTTGACCTTTGGGTGGTTGGATCCGAATTCACATGTCACTCGTCAAGGTCAAGTAGATATTTCTGAGTGGGGAAAGTCAAGGCGGGCAATGATCTCAGTGCCAACCGGAACGGAGTGCGACACATGCATACGGTGCCCGACCACCTAATTAGCTCCCGTAACATGTGAATGAGTGAGCCCAGCATGCATGCGCACACAAAGTCACAAGCTCAAGCTAAAGCAAGCTCGTGAGCTCGTTCCTTCCTTCCATCGATGCTAGCTGTTGCGCGAGCTGATAAAGCAAAATTAGCCCGTACTGCGTACGTACGTATGTACCAGTTGGGTCCTGCGAGAGTGGAATCGATCGTCATTTTGTTGAGGCAAGAGTCCATATCGAACGATCATGCACCATGGAAAGTGCTCGAGGAGGGAGATGCCACACTTGATGAATGGATTGAGGAGCCGTGGACACACTGGTAGAGCTTCTAATTAATAATAGTTACTCGGTCGAACGTTCCCCCGAGCGACCCGCTCCGCTAGGGTTCCTCCCCTCGCCGCCGCCGCCCCGACCTAGCCTCCCCGCCGCCGCCGGCCGCCGGGCGCGCGCCTCCCGGCCCGCCCCGCTCCCCCCTCCCCCCTCCTCTCCTCCCCTCCCGCGGCGCGCCCGCGCGCGCCTGGGGGCTCCCTGCGGCCGCGGCCCTCGGCCCCGCCTCCCTCCCCTTCCCCCCGCCGTCACCAGCGAGCTCCGTCGGGCAAAGCCCGGGGGGCGCGGCGGCGGCGGGGCCCTCCTTCCCCGTCCGCTTGGGGGCGCCGGCGCGGGGCGGCTCCTTCAAGCGGCGGCGCTGGACGCCCGCGGGATCCAGTGGCGCGGTGGCGGTGGCGGTTTCGCGGGGCGGCGCGGTGGCCTGCTGGTGGCGGCGCTCCGACGTCCCTCGTTCTGCGCGCGGGGCGGCTGCGGTGCTCCCGGCTCGGGAGGTGGCGCGCGACCGGTCTCTTGCCGGATCCGGCCGGATCTGGCTTTGGGGGCCGGCCGGCGGCGCCGGGCTCCGGTGGTGCGTGCCCGGCGGCTCCGGCGCTTGGAGCTCACCGAGCGACGCGGGTAGGGCAGCGGCTGGGCGTGGCCGCTGCTCCGACCGTGGGCGGCGGCAGGGGTAGGTCTCGGTGGTGGCCTACCGGTGTCGTGGCGGCTTCACGGTGGCTCGATGGATCTGCCCGCGGCAACGGCCGGCTTCTCTGGCGTCGGTTTGTCTGCGTTCGGGCCGTCTCGACCTTCACCCCACCTCCTCGTCGCCCGGGCGCTACCCCCATCAATGGGCTGATCCTCTCCCAGTTGCAGTCCACCGCTCGTCTCGCGCCCGATGTCGCAGGACCGAGCTCGTCTCGCGCACGATGCAGCAGGACCGAGCTCGTCTCTCGCACGGTGCAGCAGGACTGACCTCGTCCCCCTCTCGGTGCTGCAGGACCGAGCTCGTCTCGCGCTTGGGGCAGCAGGATGGGTCGGTGGATGCCAGTGTTGGTGAACGTAGCAATAATTCAAAATTTTCCTACGTGTCACCAAGACCAATCTAGGAGATGCTAGCAACGAGAGAGAGGGAGTGCATCTTCATACCCTTGAAGATCGCTAAGCGAAAGCGTTACAAGAACACGGTTGATGGAGTCGTACTCGCAGCGATTCAAATCGCGGAAGATCCGATCTAGCGCCGAACGGACGGCGCCTCCGCGTTCAACACACGTACAGCCCGGGGACGTCTCCTCCTTCTTGATCCAGCAAGGGGAGAGGAGAAGTTGAGGGAGAACTCCAGCAGCACGACGACATGGTGGCAATGGAGCTCGTGGTTCTCCGGCAGAGCTTCGCTAAGCACTACGGAGGAGAAGGAGGAGTTGGAGGAGGAGAGGGCTGCGCCTTGGGAAAGGTATGGCTGCCCTCCCACCCCTCCACTATATATAGGGGCAAGGGAGAGGGGGGCCGGCCCCCTCAGATCCCATCTGGTGGGAGGGGCGGCGGCCAGGGAGGGTGGCTTGCCCCCCAAGTCAAGGGGGGCGCCCCCTCCAGGGTTTCCCCCAACCCTAGGCGCATGGGCCCTAGGGGGAGGTTGGTGCCCAGCCCACTTAGGGGCTGGTTCCCTTCCACCTACAGCCCATAAGGCCCTCCAGGGCAGGTGGACCCTCCCGGTGGACCCCCGGAACCCCTTCGGTGGCCCCGGTACAATACCGGCATACCCCCGAACACTTCCGGTGACCGTATGATGACTTCCCATATATATAAATCTTTACCTCCGGACCATTCCGGAACTCCTCGTGACGTCCGGGATCCTATCCGGGACTCCGAACAACCTTCGGTAACCACATACTATTTCCCATAACAACTCTAGCGTCACCGAACCTTAAGTGTGTAGACCCTACGGGTTCGGGAACCATGCAGACATGACCGAGACACCTCTCCGACCAATAACCAATAGCGGGATCTGGATACCCATATTGGCTCCCACATGTTCCACGATGATCTCATCGGATGAACCACGATGTCGGGGATTCAATCAATCCCGTATACAATTCCCTTTGTCAATCAGTATGTTACTTGCCCGAGATTCGATCGTTGGTATCCCAATACCTCGTTCAATCTCGTTACCGGCAAGTCACTTTACTCGTTCCGTAATGCATGATCCCGTGACTAACTACTTAGTCACATTGAGCTCATTATGATGATGCATTACCGAGTGGGCCCAGAGATACCTCTCCGTCATACGGAGTGACAAATCCCAGTCTCGATTCGTACCAACCGAACATACACTTTTGGAGATACCTGTAGTGTACCTTTATAGCCACCGAGTTATGTTGTGACGTTTGGTACACCCAAAGCATTCCTACGGTATCCGGGAGTTGCACAATCTCATGGTCTAAGGAAATGATACTTGACATTAGAAAAGTGTTGGGGAACGTAGCAGAAATTCAAAATTTTCCTACGTGTCACCAAGATCAATCTAGGAGATGCTAGCAACGAGAGGGGAGGAGTGCATCTACATACCCTTGTAGATCGCGAGCGGAAGCGTTCAAGTGAACGGGGTTGATGGAGTCGTACTCGTCGTGATCCAAATCACCGATGACCGAGCGCCGAACGGACGGCACCTCCGCGTTCAACACACGTACGGAGCGGGGACGTCTCCTCCTTCTTGATCTAGCAAGGGGGGAGGAGAAGTTGATGGAGATCCAGCAGCACGACGGCGTGGTGGTGGAAGTAGCGGGATCCCGGTAGGGCTTCGCCAAGCGCAAGCGGGGAGGAAGAGGTGTCACGGGAGGGAGGGAGGCGCCACGGCTTGGGGTGCTGCTCCCATGCGCCTCCCCACTATATATAGGGGTGGAGGGGGCTGGTTTCTTGCCCTCCAAGTCCATTGGGGCATTGGCAAAGGTGGGGAAAAGAAATCCCATCATTTCCCTTCCCCACCGATTGTTATCCCCCTTTTTTAGGGATCTTGATCTTATCCCTTCGGGATATGATCTTATTCCTTCTAAGGTGGGATCTTGGTGCACCTTGACCAGGGGTGTGGGGCCTTGCCCCCACTACCCACGTTCATGTGGGTCCCCCCATGCAGGTGGGCCCCACTTCGGAACCTTCTAGAACCTTCCCGGTACAATACCGAAAAATCCTGAACATTTTCCGGTGGCCAAAATAGGACTTCCCATATATAAATCTTTACCTCCGGACCATTCCGGAACTCCTCGTGACGTCCGGGATCTCATCCGGGACTCCGAACAACTTTCGGTTAACCGCATACTAATATCTCTACAACTCTAGCGTCACCGAACCTTAAGTGTGTAGACCCTACGGGTTCGGGAGACATGGAGACATGACCGAGACGACTCTCCGGTCAATAACCAACAGCGGGATCTGGATACCCATGTTGGCTCCCACATGTTCCACGATGATCTCATCAGATGAACCACGATGTCGAGGATTCAATCAATCCCTTATACAATTCCCTTTGTCAATCGGTACGTTACTTGCCCGAGATTCGATCGTCGGTATCCCAATACCTTGTTCAATCTCGTTACCGGCAAGTCACTTTACTCGTACCGTAACGCACGATCCCGTGGCTAAATCCTTAGTCACATTGAGCTCATTATGATGATGCATTACCGAGTGGGCCCAGAGATACCTCTCCGTCATACGGAGTGACAAATCCCAGTCTCAATTCGTGCCAACCCAACAGACACTTTCGGAGATACCTGTAGTGCACCTTTATAGCCACCCAGTTACGTTGTGACGTTTGGTACACCCAAAGCATTCCTACGGTATCCGGGAGTTGCACAATCTCATGGTCTAAGGAAATGATACTTGACATTAGAAAAGCTCTAGCAAACGAACTACACGATCTTGTGCTATGCTTAGGATTGGGTCTTGTCCATCACATCATTCTCCTAATGATGAATGATGTGATCCCGTTATCAATGACATCCAATGTCCATGGTCAGAAAACCATAACCATCTATTGATCAACGAGCTAGTCAACTAGAGGCTTACTAGGGACATGTTGTGGTCTATGTATTCACACATGTATTACGGTTTCCAGTTAATACAATTATAGCATGAACAACAGACAATTATCATGAACAAGGAAATACAATAATAACCATTTTATTATTGCCTCTAGGGCATATTTCCAACAAAAAGCTCTTAGCAAACGAACTACACGATCTTGTGCTATGCTTAGGATAGGGTCTTGTCCATCACATCATTCTCCTAATGATGTGATCCCGTTATCAATGACATCCAATGTCCATGGTCAGGAAACCATAACCATCTATTGATCAACGAGCTAGTCAACTAGAGGCTTATTAGGGACATGTTATGGTCTATGTATTCACACATGTATTACGGTTTCCAGTTAATACAATTATAGCATGAACAATAGACAATTATCATGAACAAGGAAATACAATAATAACCATTTTATTATTGCCTCTAGGGCATATTTCCAACAGTCTCCCACTTGCACTAGAGTCAATAATCTAGTTCACATCACTATGTGATTGTAATGAATCCAACACCCATGGGGTTTGTTCATATCTTGCTTGTGAGAGAGGTTTTTAGTCAACGGGTCTGAACCTTCCAGATCCGTGTGTGCTTTACAAATCTCTATGTCATCTTGTAGATGCAGCTAGCACACGCTACTTGGAGCTATTCCAAGTAACTGCTCTACTATATGAATCCGGTTTACTACTCAGAGTCATCTGGATTAGTGTCAAAGTTTGCATCGACGTAACCCTTTACGACGAACTCTTTTCCACCTCCATAATCGAGAAAATTCCTTAGTCCACTAGATACTAAGGATAAGTTCGACCGCTGTCATGTGATCCATTCCTGGATCACTCTTGTACCCCTTGACTAACTCATGGCAAGGCACACTTCAGGTGCGGTACACAGCATAGCATACTGTAGAGCCTACGTCTAAAGCATAGGGGACAACCTTCGTCCTTTCTCTCTCTTCTGCCGTGGTCAGGTCTTGAGTCTTACTCAATACTCACACCTTGTAACACAGCCAAGAACTCCTTCTTTGCTGATCTATTTTGAACTCCTTCAAAATCTTGTCACGGTGTGTATTCATTTGAAAGAACTATTAAGCGTTTTTGATCTATCCTTATAGATCTTGATGCTCAATGTTCAAGTAGCTTGATCCAGGTTTTCCATTGAAAAACACTTTTCAAATAACCCTGTATGCTTTCCAGAAATTCTACATCATTTCTGATCAACAATATGTCAACAACATATACTCATCAGAAATTCTATAGTGCTCCCACTCACTTCTTTGGAAATACAAGTTTCTCATAAACTTTGTAAAAACCCAAAATCTTTGATCATCTCATCAAAGTGTACATTCCAACTCCGAGATGCTTACTCCAATCCTTAGAAGGATTGCTGGAGCTTTGCATACTTGTTAGCATCTTTCAGGATTGACAAAACCTTCTGGTTGTATCACATACAACCTTTCCTCAAGAAAATCGTCGAGGAAACAATGTTTTGACATCCTATCTGCAAGATTTCATAAATAATGCAGTAACTGCTAATATAAATCCAACAGACTCTTAGCATCGCTACGAGTGAGAAAGTCTCATCGCAGTCAACTCCTTGAACTTGCCGGAAAACATCTTAACGACAAGTTGAGCTTTCTTAATGGTGACACTTACCATCATTATCTGTCTTCCCTTTAAAATCCATCTGTACCCAACAGCCTTACGACCATCAAGTAGTTCTTTCAAAGTCTATACTTTGTTTTCATACATGGATCCTCTCGGATTTTATGGCCTCGAGCCATTCGTCGGAATCCGGGCGCACCATCGCTTCTTCATAACTCGTAGGTTCATTGTTGTCTTGCAACATGACTTCCAAGACAGGATTACATACCACTCTGAAGTAGTACGCATCCTAGTCGTCCTATGAGGTTTGGTAGTGACTTGATCTGAAGTTTCATGATCACTATCATAAGATTCCACTTCAATTGGTGTAGGTGCCATAGGAACAACTTCCTGTGCCTTGCTACACATTAGTTGAAGTGACGGTTCAATGACCTCATCAAGTCTCCACCATCCTCCACTCAATTCTTTCGAGAGAAACTTTTCCTCGAGAAAGGACCCGTTTCTAGAAACAATCACTTTTGCTTCCAGATCTGAAATAGGAGGTATACCCAACTGTTTTGGGTATTCTATGAAGATGCATTTATCCGCTTTGGGTTCGAGCTTATCAGCCTGAAACTTTTTCACATAAGCGTCGCAGCCCCAAACTTTTAAGAAACGACAGCTTAGGTTTCTCTAAACCATAGTTCATACGGTGTCGTCTCAACGGAATTGCGTGGTGCCCTATTTAAAGTGAATGCGGTTATCTCTAATGCCTAACCCATAAACGATAGTTTTAATTCGATAAGAGACATCATGGTATGCACCATATCCAATAGGGTGCAGTTATGATGTTCGGACACACCATCACAATATGGTGTTCCAGGCGGTATTAGTCGTGAAACAATTTCCACAATTTCTTAATTGTGTGCCAAACTCGTAACTCAGATATTCATCTCTATGATCATATCACAGACATTTTATCCTCTTGTCACGACGATCTTCAACTTCACTCTGAAATTACTTGAACCTTTCAATAATTCAGACTTGTGTTTCATCAAGTAAATATTCTCAGCATCTACTCAAATCATCTATGAAGTAAGAACATAACGATATCCACTGCGTGCGTCAGCACTCATTGGACTGCGCACATCAAAATGTATTACTTCCAACAAGTTGCTTTCTTGTTCCATCTTACTGAAAACGAGGCCTTTCAGTCATCTTGCCCATGTGGTATGATTTGCATGTCTCAAGTGATTCAAAATCAAGTGAGTCCAAATGATCCATCTGTATGGACTTTCTTCATGCATATATACTAATAGACATGGTTCGCATGTCTCAATCTTTTCAAAAACGAGTGAGTCCAAAGATCCATCAACATGGAGCTTCTTCATGCGTTTTATACCAATATGACTCAAGTGGCAGTGCCACAAGTATGTGGTACTATCATTACTATCTTGTATCTTTTGGCATGAACATGTGTATCACTATGATCGAGATTCAATAAACCATTCATTTTAGGTGCAAGACCATTGAAGGTATTATTCAAATAGACAGAGTAACCATTATTCTCCTTTAATGAATAACCATATTGCGATAAACATAATCCAATCATGTCTATGCTCAACGCAAACACCAAATAATAATTATTCAGGTTTAACCCCAATCTCGATGGTAGAGGGAGCATGCGATGCTTGATCACATCAACCTTGGAAACACTTCCAACACATATCGTCATCTCACCTTTAGCTAGTCTCCGTTTATTCCGCAGCTTTTATTTCGAGTTACTAACACTTAGCAACCGAACCGGTATCTAATACCCTGGTGCTACTAGGAGTACTAGTAAAGTACACATTAATATAATGTATATCCAATATACTTCTGTCAACCTTGCCAGCCTTCTCATCTACGAAGTATCTAGGGTAGTTCTGCTTCAGTGACCGTTCCCCTCATTTCAGAAGCACTTAGTCTCGGGTTTGGGTTCAACCTTGGGTTTCTTCACTAGAGCAACAACTGATTTGCCGTTTCATGAAGTATCCCTTCTTGCCCTTGCCATTCTAGAAACTAGTGGTTTTACTAACCATCAACAATTGATGCTCCTTCTTGATTTCTACTTTCGCGGTGTCAAACATCGCGAGTTGCTCAAGGATCATCATGTCTATCCCTGATATGTTATAGTTCATCACGAAGCTCTAATAGCTTGGTGGCAGTGACTATGGAGAACCATCACTATCTCATCTGGAAGATTAACTCCCACTCGATTCAAGTGATTGTAGTACTCAGACAATCTGAGCACATGCTCAACGATTGAGCTTTTCTCCCTTAGCTTGCAGGCTTAAGAAACTTGTCAGAGGTCTCATACCTCTTGACGTGGGCATTAGTCTGAAATCCCAATTTCAGTCTTCGGAACATCTCATATGTTCTGCGACGTTTCAAAACCGTCTTTGGTGCCACAATTTTAAACCGTTAGCATCACATACTGAACTATCACGTAGTCATCAAAACGTGTATGTCAGATGTTTCGTAACATCTACAGACGATGCTCGAGGTTCAGCACACCGAACGGTGCATTAAGGACATAAGCCTTCTGTGCAGCAATGAGGACAATCCTCAGTTTACGGACCCAGTCCGCATAATTGCTACTATCAACTTTCAACTAAATTTTCTCTAGGAACATATCTTAGTAGAACTAAAGCGTAAGCTACGGCATTATTTGCAAAGACCTTTTGACTATGTTCATGATAATTAAGTTCATCTGATTATTTAATGAACTCCCACTCAGATAGACATCCCTCTAGTCATCTAAGTGATACATGATCCGAATCGACTAGGCCGTGTCCGATCATCACGTGAGACGGACTAGTCATCATCGGTGAACATCTCCATGTTGATCGTATCTACTATACGACTCATGTTCGACCATTCGGTCTCTTGTGTTCCGAGGTCATGTCTGTACATGCTAGGCTCGTCAAGTCAACCTAAGTGTTTTGCTTGTGTTCCGAGGCCATGTCTGTACATGCTAGGCTCGTCAACACCCGTTGTATGCGAACGTTAGAATCTATCACACCCGATCATCACGTGGTGCTTCGAAACAACGAACCTTCGCAACGGTGCACAGTTAGGGGGAACACATCTCTTGAAATTTTAGTGAGGGATCATCTTATTTATGCTACCGTCGTTCTAAGCAAATAAGATGTAAACATGACAAACATCACATGCAAATCATAAAGTGAAATGATATGGCCAATATCATCTTGCGCCTTTTGATCTCCATCTTCGAGGCGCGGCATGATCACCTTCGTCACTGGCATGACACCATGATCTCCATCATCATGATCTTCATCATCGTGTCTTCATGAAGTTGTCTCGCCAACTATTACTTCTACTACTATGGCTAACGGTTAGCAATAAATTAAAGTAATTCCATGGCGTTTTTCATTGACACGCAGGTCATACAATAAATTAAGACAAATCCTATGGCTCCTGCCGGTTGTCATACTCATCGACATGCAAGTCGTGATTCCTATTACAAGAACATGATCAATCTCATACATCACATATATCATTCATCACATCCTTTTGGCCATATCACATCACATAGCATACCCTGCAAAAACAAGTTAGACTCCTCTAATTGTTGTTGCATGTTTTACGTGGCTGCTATGGGTTTCTAGCAAGAACGTTTCTTACCTACGCAAAAGCCACAACGGTGATATGCCAATTGCTATTTACCCTTCATAAGGACCCTTTTCATCGAATCCGATCCGACTAAAGTGGGAGAGACAGACACCCGCTAGCCACTTTATGCATCAAGTGCATGTCAGTCGGTGGAACCTGTCTCACGTAAGAGTACGTGTAGGGTCGGTCCGGGCCGCTTCATCCCACAATGCCGCCGAATCAAGATAAGACTAGTAATGGTAAGCAAATTGAACAAATCGTCGCCCATAACTACTTTGTGTTCTACTCGTGCATAGAATCTACGCATAAACCTGGCTCATGATGCCACTGTAGGGGAACGTAGCAGAAATTCAAAATTTTCCTACGTGTCACCAAGATCAATCTAGGAGATGCTAGCAATGAGAGGGGAGGAGTGCATCTACATACCCTTGTAGATCCCGAGCGGAAGCGTTCAAGTGAACGGGGTTGATGGAGTCGTACTCGTCGTGATCCAAATCACCGATGACTGAGCGCCGAACGGACGGCACCTCCGCGTTCAACACACGTACGGAGCGGGGACGTCTCCTCCTTCTTGATCCAGCAAGGGGGGAGGAGAAGTTGATGGAGATCCAGCAGCACGACGGCGTGGTGGTGGAAGTAGCGGGATCCCGGCAGGGCTTCGCCAAGCGCAAGCGGGGAGGAAGAGGTGTCACGGGAGGGAGGGAGGCGCCACGGCTTGGGGTGCTGCTCCCATGCGCCTCCCCACTATATATAGGGGTGGAGGGGGCTGGTTTCTTGCCCTCGAAGTCCATTGGGGCGTTGGCAAAGGTGGGGAAAAGAAATCCCATCATTTCCCTTCCCCACCGATTGTTATCCCTCTTTTTTAGGGATCTTGATCTTATCCCTTCGGGATATGATCTTATTCCTTCTAAGGTGGGATCTTGGTGCGCCTTGACCAAGGGTGTGGGGCCTTGCCCCCACTACCCACGTTCATGTGGGTCCCCCCATGCAGGTGGGCCCCACTTCGGAACCTTCTAGAACCTTCCCGGTACAATACCGAAAAATCCCGAACATTTTCCGATGGCCAAAATAGGACTTCCCATATATAAATCTTTACCTCCGGACCATTCCGGAACTCCTCGTGACGTCCGGGATCTCATCCGGGACTCCGAACAACTTTCGGTTAACCGCATACTAATATCTCTACAACTCTAGCATCACCGAACCTTAAGTGTGTAGACCCTACGGGTTCGGGAGACATGCAGACATGATCGAGACGACTCTCCGGTCAATAACCAACAGCGGGATCTGGATACCCATGTTGGCTCCCACATGTTCCACGATGATCTCATCGGATGAACCACGATGTCGAGGATTCAATCAATCCCGTATACAATTCCCTTTGTCAATCGGTACGTTACTTGCCCGAGATTCGATCGTCGGTATCCCAATACCTTGTTCAATCTCGTTACCGGCAAGTCACTTTACTCGTACCGTAACGCACGATCCCGTGGCTAAATCCTTAGTCACATTGAGCTCATTATGATGATGCATTACCGAGTGGGCCCAGAGATACCTCTCCGTCATACGGAGTGACAAATCCCAGTCTCGATTCGTGCCAACCCAACAGACACTTTCGGAGATTCCTGTAGTGCACCTTTATAGCCACCCAGTTACGTTGTGACGTTTGGTACACCCAAAGCATTCCTACGGTATCCGGGAGTTGCACAATCTCATGGTCTAAGGAAATTATACTTGACATTAGAAAAGCTCTAGCAAACGAACTACACGATCTTATGCTATGCTTAGGATTGGGTCTTGTCCATCACATCATTCTCCTAATGATGAATGATGTGATCCCGTTATCAATGACATCCAATGTCCATGGTCAGGAAACCATAACCATCTATTGATCAACGAGCTAGTCAACTAGAGGCTAATAGGGACATGTTGTGGTCTATGTATTCACACATGTATTACGGTTTCCAGTTAATACAATTATAGCATGAACAACAGACAATTATCATGAACAAGGAAATACAATAATAACCATTTTATTATTGCCTCTAGGGCATATTTCCAACAAAAAGCTCTTAGCAAATGAACTACACGATCTTGTGCTATGCTTAGGATTGGGTCTTGTCCATCACATCATTCTCCTAATGATGTGATCCCGTTATCAATGACATCCAATGTCCATGGTCAGGAAACCATAACCATCTATTGATCAACGAGCTAGTCAACTAGAGGCTTATTAGGGACATGTTGTGGTCTATGTATTCACACATGTATTACGGTTTCCAGTTAATACAATTATAGCATGAACAATAGACAATTATCATGAACAAGGAAATACAATAATAACCATTTTATTATTGCCTCTAGGGCATATTTCCAACAGCCAGTTTTGGCCGACCCTTTGGGTCTCGACGCTGGGGGTTGCCCAGGGGCGCGAAAGGTGGGACCTTTCCGCTCGTCCCTTTCGTTGGGGTGCGGCGGGTCTCAGGTGAGGTGGTGTCGAGGTCTTGGATGCTGGGGCGGCGGCCCTGGTGGTGGTTGCGCGGTGCTCTTGGGCAGAGCCCGTGCCTTGGTGCTGCCCGGTCACCATGGTCGTGTGGGAGGCGTGGTTGCCGGGGTGTGGCGTTCGGTGGTGGTGAATATTGGCCGAGGTGAAAACCTGCTCTATCTTCGGACGGACCGGCGGCGGCGAAGATCGTTCCCTTCTTGAAGGCGTCGTCGCGGCTCTCATTGCCCGTCATGCGGCTCCGGGGGAAACTCTGATCCTTGGATCGGGCGGTGGCGGCGCTCCGGCGTCGTACCCTTCCTGAAGGCGCCGCCTTGGAGCGTATGGTTCGTCATATGTAGCTTCATCTCTTCGGGACGGTAGTGCTAGGAGTGGTGTCGCTGCGCTTAGCGCCTATGTATCCTGTCCTGGGTGTGTGCGTGTGTTGTGGTGGCGTAGCGTGTGTTTGTCTGAATGCTTGTGGTTTGATGCTTTATATATAAAGCGGGGCGAAAGCCTTTTTCGGTAATCATAGTTACTCCATTAGAGATAGGTACTCGTCGCTTTTTTTCGCGAGAAAACTTCGGACACGAGATGGATAATCGCCGATTTGGCTACGTACGTAGTACTAGTGACACGAGATATTAACTAGCTACTTGATTGATGCTCAAGTAGGTCATTTCTCACTCCTATGCAATATTGATTAATAGGTGCACCATTTTTTTTCTAGTCTGTTCTTCCTTACTTTTCTGTATAGTTCTCTCTCTCTCTCTCTCTGTGTTGTGTTTTTTGTCCTACTTGCGCCTTCTTGGTGTTTCTTCTTTCAGTACAAATCATACTTACTTTGATGTGCTTGTAGATGCATGATCCTTTTTGTTTGCTAAGTGCACATATATACCGTAGTTTGATGTGCTTGTAGATGCATGATCTTTTTTGTTTGCTAAGTGCACATATATACCGCGCACCGGACCAGCAACACATGAGTCTCCTCAAACTATAGAGCAAGTAACTCCATCCGAAATTCTCGCAAAAAAAAAAATCTCCATCCTAAATCTTGAGCGACAATAAAACCAACAATATTAAGTCTTGGACTTCCACAACCATTTAGTCTGAACCCTATTCCAGTTTAGGATGTGGTTTTGCAATTTGAGGTTTTCAAAGAATAAAAATCATGGAATGCTACCAATTAGAACATCTAAAGATATTTTTAAAATTCCCTAAAGTTGTAGTTTGTTTTTACGCCATCTCTTCAAGGTGCCTTCTGATGCAATTTACTCATAGTTATGTAATCATAGTCAAAGCAATTATTTTCAAATAAAATGATAGCGAAACCTTGGTGAAGTTTGAGAAATCTAATATGCCTTTTATACATTTGATAGAGGTTCATTAGTTTTCTCTAGGTGGTTAGCCCAGGTCATGTCATGTATGAATGTATAATAGACAAAAACAATACATCATGATGATAAGTGGAATATGTGCATCAGGATTAGGAGGAGACACAATTCTTCTTAATTATTGCCATGATCGGCATAGAAATTTATTGCCAATCCATGCATATCCTTAGTACTAGCAAGAAAATATATAGATACTGGTCTTCCGTATGCATCGATAATGGCATGCACGAATCCAAGTGTACAGTTGAAGCGGGATCCGTTCTGGAAGAGCTCAGTCCACACAATACATTGTAATGTTGAGCTGACGTCCATACAAGAGAGGCACATTTTTTTTTTGTTGGATCTGCTACCATGGCGCGCTAGAGAATCATATATTGGAGTTTGCGCGTGTGTGCACACTCGAAACATATGGCACCCCCTTTTCTCCCATGAAATCATGTACGTTGTACAAAATACACACCGCTATCTTAGTTTGCTCGGTCGGGACCATCATTCTTTTGGTGCGGATAAGCTCACACCAAGCAAGAGCAACAAAACCATTTTTCTTAGAACTTTCAGTGAGCGTACCTATCTTGTTTTTTATAAGGCAGGAAATGCACCTTTCTGATTAGTTGATGAACTATGTGTGTGTTAATGTCCCATATTGAGAAAGATGGATACTTCGTAACAAAAGGTGGTTTATAAGGGAATATATGTTTTGATTAAAGAAAACAAGCTTAAAGGATCACTACACAAGCAAAGTAATTAATCTACTTGTATATAATCTACCGAGTAGTATGATTCTATTGGAGTATTGGGCATGTGTTGGGCCCTCTGGTCAATCATAGTTTGTCACGCTAAGCTAGCTATAGGCTAACTAAAGCTTGCATATGTAATCCACATTAATTTGGTGCTGGTAAAGCTCCACTAAGTGATGGATTTTGCTAGCTAAATGGATGCTTAGGGATAAGGACATGGCGTGTTAATTAATTGTAGTACTTAACAACTTTGTGCCACATGTTGATTTTCAGCTAAACTTTGTGCCGATGCTCGAGACATATAAATCCACCTATCTTGATCTGATTGCTACGTGCAATATTTTTTTACCGCGTCGAAAGCTAAAAAGGAAGATCCTACAAATGTGCCGGACAATTCTATGTGTTCGGTAATGAGGCTATCATGCATAATAATCTAACTATTTAGGCCAGCTAGAAATATTCGCTAATAATCATGGTTAATAGGATAATATTACCATCAACATGGGTTGCATCCCCAGTGTTTCCCTTTATTGCTACTAACACATCTCTGTCTTTTCATTAATTTTCTCCAACTAAAGGACGATGCTTACGCCCTGCCTAAACCATATCATACACTTTCCTTTTGTTTCTGGTTTGGACTTGGAATCTCCCTATAATAAGTGCACACCACAATAAGTCTGTAGAGTTCTAGATGGTCACTTGCTCCTGTGTATCCGCGTGTACCGATCTCCACACACACGACACAATCAATTAATTTTCTTAACCCCTTTAAACAAAGTTACTATAAATATGGTGGGACCAAAATTAAGGAATCTTCTTATAGTTGTATAAAATACTAATGACATCATAAGATCTCCCCACCAAGAAAAAAGATGCAAGGCCAAACTATTCACTAATCAAGCAAATGGGCACCGCATAATTAAGCAGTTTCAGCTTAAGTTTTGTTTGTGCATGGAATTTATTCACTAACATGTTTGGTAGAAACAAGGCCAAACTATTCACAACCCCACACAATAGGAAAATTGTACATATCTAATGAATGTAGTAATTGTGGTGCCCATTGCATGAATGATTGGTCCACCCAATGTTCTATCTTTCATAGTTACTTGGACCTACACAATATACCTAGCAATTTAATTAACATTTTTGCTAATTCTCGAGTACCAAAAATGATGTACTAAAACAACAAGTGCATAGGCAAATTTATGTGATTTGTAGGCGTTAAGTTATATATGCACCGATATTAGGATAACAAATGGCTAGATGTCGAATCGAAGATATGGCAAATATTACCCACTAAAAAAGAAGAAAAAATAAAAAGGAAGATATTGCTGACATTTAATCAATTTTAGGTAACTAATAAGTGGACAACCCTACCAATTAATGGATGGTTGTCAAATATGAACCAATGCATCATCCTCATATGGCATCAACCCGGATCCCCAGAAACATTTTGTTCATTTTAGAACTACCATTGTTTGCTCTAAAACATTGTTATTTCCTTGTATCCACAAAGGAACATTAGATTTTTTTTAACACTTCTATGTTATGATCAAGCAATATAATCCTTGTTGATTTCTTTGCAAACTATTTATTACAAAAACCTCAGCCGAAAGGCAAATGGAAAACACATTTAATAATCCGCATATACTGGTATCCACATTCAACGCGCATAACACAATTAGTTAATTTTATTAGCTCCTTACAGCAGACTTATTACAAATATAGCAACCCCAAAATTTCGTAATCTTGTTATATTTCGATATAAAAACTAAGAGCAAGATAAGTTATTTAACCATCTCAAGAAAAAAAAGTTCAAGGGCACTATTGAATAACCAAGCAAATGGGCGCATAATAAGCAGGTTTCAGCTTAAGCTTTATCTATGTGCGTGGAATTTATGCACCAACAAACATGATACAATACAATCAAGGCAAAACCCCCAAGGAAACTTATAAAGTTCAACTACTTACTACTATAGTTGCAGGGCTAGTGCATTAATGATTTGTCCTCCCAGCACAACATATGTGGTAATGTAATTAACATTTTCTGTAATTCTCAAGTCCCTACTTCCCCCCCTTTCTTTTTTGAAAATACCACTCCATATACCAATTAAATGATATCATTTCTCACAATCATTCATTACAACATATGCCACGCACGGCGGGATGCTACTTACAAGAGCACCATTAAAGCAATAATCAAAAATAATTTTTGTTGACTCATGCGCCACCCCTTTACCCTACCAATTAATCTTTAACAACTCAAAATTCTTTGAGAAATATTCTGGTGTGCAGACTCCTCCACCTAATTGTATTAAGAATAATGTCGACGCCAGCTTTGCGGGAGGTGTGGGTCCACTAGTGCGGGGTTGTGGCCAAAATTCCGTTGTGTTTGTTCTCGTGTGTAAGAAGCTAATCCGAGTGCGTGCCATGCCGATATCTACATATGTATTACTCTCTACAAGCCCACTATCTTGGAAATCGATTGTCCCCTCTTGTTGATATGAAGAGAGGAACGATGGATGTCAAGTGGCTAATTTTTTTATTAATCCTAGTAAGCTAAAAGCATATATCACTCAGTAAAAAGTTAATTATTGAAAACCCTCATATTTACCGGAGCAAAATGTATGTAACCACGAGTTTTAGCCTATAAGTTGTATTTGAAGCAATATTAGGAAAAATGGCAGTAAGTTGATCCGAAGGTCTAACTGAGATTTACTCAACTTTTGCCAACTAATAATAGACAGATCCATTAGTTAATGAATGTTGTAAAATATGAACCAACGTGGCACCAGCATATGGAATTGACCTGTATTCTACGAAGCCGTTCTTGTGCACATTTTAGAACAACAATCTTTGTCCCTAAAGTAGGATCGTTAATCTTTTATCGTGGGAGAACCCTCAAATTATTATGAATGAAGATTTGGATATTTTTGTCTTACATCTATTCAATAGAATTTTCGCTTGGCTCTTTGCACCAACTAGTTTATGCAAAACCTAAGACGAGAGGTAAATGTAAAACACACTCAATAATCCTTGCTGTCAAGGATGGTCTTAAATTTACCATTCCCTCCACATCGTGCAAAGGGCTTGAAAAATTCCCCTCTTCAGAATGGCGAGTGAGCAAGAACCAATGTGGTGTGCTGAAATTACCCCCATAATTGCGTTCATTTCGACCATTACCCACGTGACTTAAAGCTAATAGGTCATCCGCCTCGCTGCACTATGGATTAAAATCGCTGTAGGCGATCACAGAAAGGAGAGCCAAAACCACAGGGATTGAGGATATTAATTAACCACCTTTCACTATAAACCGGTGTAAAGCAGGAAGTTCTCCCTCCAACCGCACCTTCCTTCGTGTCAAAATAACATGTCGTTTGGAAATTGACACGGTCTATAACATGAAAATTTGAGATGAAATTGGTGCACCTCACAATTCTAAACAAAGGAAGTGGTTTCGAGTACCAGGATCTTCACAAACGAAACACGTAGCTTTGAGTGTTGGGAGAAGGTTTACGCATGAGCTCACCATGGTTGCGCACACAATCTAGAGGCAATATGGCCCCCCAATTTAAATAACGCCTTAATCAATGGTAACTCATCACCCATGTCCTCTATCTTTTTTAGCTTTTTGGCTTGTCCAAAGCCCTGGTTATACAATTTTTTTTCTTACTATAAAAGTTGCATTGGGGATTTCCCCGCGGTTTCGCCTCAAAAAGGGTGGTATCTACCTAGAAACAGAGTACACACCTCCAAACAAGAATTTCCTCATTGGTCATTTGATATTCCTTGGCATCACAAATATATTTCTCCCGGCCTCCTCCCCTATAAATACAGCCCATTTCCCTCTCACCCCTCCACACCACCCCTCTGCGCACACACAGGAGAAAAACAGAGAGAACAGAGCAGCAAACTCATCAGGTGCAGCTCCTCTGCTCTGCTACGCCGTGCCCACAGACACCAACACAAACACACCATGAGGCCCGGAGCCGAGTTCGTCGCCATGAGCCACCGCGTGGGGGCGCCGATGGTGGCGCCGGCGCACGGGCTGATCAACGGGACGGCGCCGCACTCGCCGTGGCAGTCGCCGGTGCCGTACCTGTTCGGCGGCCTGGCGGCGATGCTGGGGCTCATCGCCTTCGCGCTGCTCATCCTGGCGTGCTCCTACTGGAAGCTCTCCGGGTACCTCGACGGCGACCGGGACGGCCAGGCGGCGGAGGGCGACGGGGAGAAGGCCGCGGCGTCCGGCGCGTCCAAGCCGGCCTCGGATTTCCAGGAGCACGTGGTGGTCATCATGGCCGGCGACGAGCGGCCCACGTTCCTCGCCAAGCCGGCCACCAGCCGAGCAGCCGAGGTTGAGCTCGCGGCCGCGGCCGAGGCGGCGGCGGTAGCGAGCGCGAGCGCTGTCGATGGACCGGAGAAGAAGGTGGACGAGCAGGGCTGCGAGGTAAACTCGCAGCTCGGAGGCGACCCCGCCGACGCGGCGAGCGGGAGCAGCGGCCACCAAGACGCGGCGAGCCAGAGCCGTGATCACCACCACCATGACCATGAGAGCAGCAGCACGGCGGAGCTCCAAGAAAGCTTGCAATAAAGCCTGAAGACAATGAGATGACAACTAACTCAGCTATTTCATCTGATTGTGCGCGGCCTCGCTGCGAACTCCATCAAATTCCACGGCTGCAACATGAAGTCCTACCCGGATAGTCGCGGACCACCACGCGTCGTGGGCGGAGTCCTAGCGTGGCTCACTGGCTCCCAGGCCCAGGCCGACAAATTTCAGGACGGCGCCGACCGGCTCGAGCGCAAGGATGGATGAGGACCGCGGCGGGCTGCTCTCCGCGCTCTTCACCGGCACGAGCGCTGACGGTGGCGCCGACAAGGAGGAAAAAGACGAAGCTGGCCCGCCGGAGGTGGCGACGGTGCACAAAGGCGGCAATGGCCAGTGACACAAACGACAGTGGTCGGATCGCGTGAGGGCTAGTCATGCCGTCCGCCGCGGCATCCACTGGCCATTATTGGCGGGGAAGTGGCCTTCCGACGACTGTGACAAGATGACCAAGAGGCCCAATGGCGTATCTGCAGGCATCGTGCTATGCCCAATGGCCCAATGGCCATTTAGTGCTGTAACACGATTTTTCTTTTTGAGGTGTTGGACGTGTTTGCTGTTTGCATCGTGCTATGCAGAGGCCCGGCTTTCCTTCACTACGGTTGTGTCACCTCGATATACCAACTGAGTGAAATGTCCTTTATCGAAAAAATCTGCAAGCATGACGGTGGTGTTCGTCTGCGGTATCGTGGGTGCTCGCTCGCTGGCGGCATAAATGGATTTTTTTTTTCTGGTGCAAGGGCAGAGACCATCGCGCCAGGAGGTTTCTGGTGCACTGGATATTACCCGTCGGCATCTAGCTTCAAGGTAGTGGCTTCGACTGTGTGGTGTGGATGTTACAGTGTGACTAACGTTGGTGTGGAGTGACAGTGGCCAATTCCATGCCAAGACAAGGGCGTCCTGTAACGGCCGTGGTGGTGATCTAAACTGAGAAAATCTCGCAGATGTAATAGTGCCTTATGTCCTCGAGTGGAGTACGGATGCTACTATCGAATGTTCCGTTGTCATCAAGCTGAATGGAACACCGCAACATGTTCATAGTTAAAACTCTTATCCTAGCCTTTATTTGTCGGGCCTAACAGCGACGAATTTACGTCGTTGCCTCAATGAGGGCATTTTTCTACCTGCTATTTGCTGGTCTTCGTTGGCTGGTCTCGACAACCATGATGAAAATTCTTGTCCAAACCGTCTATGCCCAAATTGTGACAACAATGGTGCGAGGGCGTTTATCCCTTGTTGAAGGCGTCGTTGCGAAAGAAATTGACTTAGTCCTAGTTGTGTCTCATATTTTGTAATGGTTCAGCCATGGTTACCTTTGTCTTGTACTTTGCTTAGTAATTGTATGCATCACAGTGATGCAGAGGCCAGAAGTTTATACTCCATTTCAAGAGAAAAACTAACCAATTGTTTTCAAGTAGGAAGGTAACTTTTAGGATAGAAAAGTATTGCGCAATCATATAGGTGTCTTTTTTGTAAATATTAGTTCCTCAACACATCAAAAATGCAAAAAAAAGCGTGCTCTATGTTCCCAACTGCTTATTTTACTGTCGGGCAATGTCGGAGCTACCCAAAGTTGGCTGTGCGGGCCAAGGTGGGCCGAGCCAAAGGGAACACTTTTTTTCCTGTCTATTGGCCAAGTTTACCTATACTCTTCGTTGTTTTCCCATGGACTGGACGGGCCACGGTCCATTTGGCCTTGTTGTAGCTCCACCAATGCTAATGGGAGAACAAAGTTGTGTTTTAGAGAGCAGGGCCAACCTAGACCCATCAGTAAGATCACATAGCTTACTCAAACTTTAACATCGCCATTAATTGTATGAGACATGAACTGATATTGTGTCACTCATGTATACATAATTCTAATGTGGAGGTTCTTATCCTTTAGCAACTAACCATCTATTACGGCTAGTAGCTTCAATTTTGTGATGATGTGGGGCGCCAAGGTATGTATTTCCCAGATATTTTTGTATTAAAGTTGTCATCTTTGGGATGTGGAAATTATTCTAGTAATATCTTCTCAAAGATTTATGCATCACCCCACTTCGTCAAATGCTTCTTCTTATGTCGGTGAAAATAGTCAAAGTACTTGCACAAATTAACAGTTGTATGTTTGGAATGCTCTGTTTCTTATATTAGTGAATGTTGTGGATAACATGGTCATGCCCTTTTATGCAATGACTTTGATTTCACTGATATCATTATAAGTTGCTTAAGTTCTTATTCTAGAAATCGTGTCGCCACATTGTTCGCATCATGCTATATTTGTATGAAATTTTCATAGTCACGGGCCAAACTTCAAAAGCAAGAATTTTGTGATAATAACTACATTATCTTTAGAGATTTGCCACTAAAGGAAACACCGGAGATTCTGGTATCTCGGATTCTGGCCCGCAGTAAATTCCGAGTCGGAGCATAGAAGTACTTCTTCCGTTTTTATTTCGTCCGTGTATTAGCTTAGGTCAAAGTCAAGGTTTGTAAACTTTGACAAAGTTTATAAACAAAAATATTAACACATACATTAACAAATCAATATCATTAGATTCATTATTGAATGTACTTTCACATCATATAAATTTGTTATGATAAATGTTTATATTTTTCTATAAACTTGGTCAAACTTTACAAAGTTTGACTTCAGTCAAACTTAATATGCAGAGTAAATAAAAACGGAGGGAGTATCGGGCAAAGATCCCCCACAAGTAACAGAAACGGCGGATGATCTTTTTCCAGATCATTGTGTTGGATTAAAGTGCCATCACCTAAATAAAACACTTTGCCTTCCTGATGGAGACTTGCACTAAAACTTTGCTTCTCGTACATGCTCCTGCTGCATGAAGCATCATCTATTAACTTAATCTAGTTACAGGCAGCATCAAGTTTTTCTACCTGAGTAGATGATCCTGGAGGTGCTGCATAAAGATTTGGCCCTGCTTTTCAACGGTGTTTATTCCTGCTCCCTGCGAGTGCTGGTGTCACTAGCAGCAGTGAAAGGGGCAAATGCCATGGATAATGCTCCTCCTTTCTTCAGGTTAGGGGAAAGGGCTTTTTCCTGGGAAGTGCTGGTGCAGACTGCAGAGCAGTTGAGCACAAGGGCTGCTTGAGCTACTAGAGCTGATGCGCCGGACTATCGCGGAACAAGCTTTTGGGCGACGGCACGGTCGCCGTCTCTAGCGGCTCGGTTCGTCATCTCGACCGCGACCGGTCATGGGAAAGAGCTGGTATAGATTAGCGCGGCCGGTCCTACTGACGGGCGGCGAGGTTCAGTTGCACCATGGTGCCACCATTTCCAGGTACCAGAAGGGGGGCACAAGTTAGTGATGATGGCATATTAATGCGCCATTGGATGCATCTTGTGCTCTGAATGATTAGCCAAGTAGCCCTTCTGCAACATGTGCTGCGGCCACCCGGGAACATCCATGCATCTCAACCCCCGCCTATTCCGGATAATGTCATATTTTCTACCCCCAAAACAGTAAGCTGAATGGATATTTCTTCAGGGTGCTGGGTGGTTGCTAGCCTCTGAAGCATCAGATGCTCGCTCATTCATCATGATCAAGGCCTCGCCGGGAAGCTCACCGGAGAAGGAGGCGGTGAATCTCCCCTTTTGATTTGCATCTGCTACAGTCTCGAAACACGTACCTTAGCACTGTGGGCAGGTTCTCATTCCTACACCCTAGCAAACCCAGCAGCACAAACGGAACCTGCAGCCCCTAGATCGTAAAGTTCAGCCGCCGGCCGCCGTGGATAGTTCTTGGCCAGTCGACTGTCGACGCCCTCCGGTGCGATGCCGATCCGTCGTCGTCGCCGCGGTCCGCGGATGCGTGGCCGTGCTCTTATATTAACTAGCACGACACGTCGTCGCGGCGGATGCGTGGCCGTGTGTGCTTGAGATGTTGTCATCAAGGATGACTGTAGAGCAACCGAGGAGGGTGCGGCGAGATGCACTCGCCGGGTATCATTCTGGAGACAGCCTGGGACGGCGACGGGACGTGGATTCAGGACACCGAGAACGAGAATGGTGTTCGATGGGGGCCTCTCTCTTGGGCGTGACCGCATGACTGGGCGAGACATGTTGGGTTTACTGCTGCAGCACGACCTGGAGCTCTCGACGGTGATATGCTTTCCATGACTACGGAATCTCACTGTCAACAGAGATGCATGCTTTATCTTTTTTCCTTTTTTTTCTTCCTGCGGAGTGGAATTTGTGGGCATAGCTAGTGTATTACCTACGGTCCGGTGAAAGTTGTCGTTTTGGATAAGGACAGTTAACAGAAAGTATTGTTGGTGCTAGTCACTTCTCTGGGCCATTAAGTAAGTAAAGCATGAAATAGCACGATAGTACTCCCTCCGTCTGAAAATACTTGTCGGAGAAATGCATAAAAATGAATGTATGTAAAACTAAAATACATCTAGATATATCCATTTCTCCGACGAGTATTTCCGGACGGAGGGAGTACTATGTTTTGTACTTTCGATTGGTTTTATTCTCCCCGTCTCCACAATATAACTTCTTGGTGGAGATTTAGGGCCAGTTCTTTTGTGACTTATTTGGGTTGTAAAATAAGATATCCTCTACCCAGGTTATTCTAGAAATCCAACCTAAAATTTTATTTTAGAAGAAAAATCAGTCAGGTCGCGAGCCGTCAGATTTACCACATCAAGTGGCTGAGCGCCCCACCATTGCAACATAGGTCTTGTTGCAGAATTTTTTTGCAACAGGTGTTTTGTTGCATTTTTTTTGCAACTGAGTTTTTTTTTGCAACCTAAGTCTTGTTGCAGAATTATTTGCAATAGAAGTTTTGTTGCTAAACGTAGACCCATCGTAAACCATTCCAACACTATATATGTTTTAGAAACATAGCTTCTGTTGTAGAAGCGCGTTTGACAAAGAATGGTATGCGGGTCTCACTGGGATACGTGTAACACAGAGGAGGTGGCGGATGCGGCCGCTGCGATCCGCCGGATGATGATAAGAGTTTTCCTACTAGTTAAGAGATTTTAAAATAAAATTTTAGGTTAGTCTTCTAAAATAAGCTAGATAGAGGGCACAAAGAACTGTCCTTTAAAAAGATTAATGATCATCGATGAAGATGATTTCAGGGGAGTTCTAGACCAAGCCGTGGTACAAAGTGACCTCACCGTAGAAGCTGCAGAGTTTGTATCCAAGTACATTAAGCGTTGATTAACTGGTACAAGTGCGCGCTAATTCTGCAGGCAGGTTGCAGGCTTGCAGCTTTGTCGGCCTTTGCTTCGGACGCTGCTGCCGCCCTGGCTGCATAGTCCAAGTATGTTTCGAAACTGTTCTTTCAAGAAACATGAACGTTGCGCCGTTACCTCACCTCTATGAGCATTTGAGAGAGCGAGCCGGCATATCATCTTGAGATTTTACGAAGTTATAGTTGACGTCTCGTAGTCGACGGGAACGTCTCCTCCCAGTGAACACGCATCGCCGGAATTCTGAAATAAAATTCAGGATAAATGTGAGCCCCAGGACTTGAACCCTGGTGGGTTATGTCCATCTAAACATCCAACCACAGATTGGTTCATAAAACGATGGCTTTTGATGTTAGTTGAGTCGATGGTCAAGGTCGTGTTTCTCATTTGCGGTGTTCATGTCAGCAAAACGATGTATTCCCTTCTTTCCACAATATAGTGTGTCCACGCTTTACGAGATCTAACTTTAACCATAAATTTAACCAACGAGACCGGTTGCGGCCGGAGCAAAAATTATTCCACCGAATTCGTATTTTTGATATGAATTCATTGGTATAATTTTACTCCCGCTGCAGTCGGTCTCGTCGGTTACTGGAAATCATAGCAAAATAAGCTACAATTTCATAACGAATCTAATGATACAATTTCTACATAAACAAGATATTCAAATACGTTCGGTTCCATTTTCTCTAAGATTTTTCTTTTTTTGAGCCGAACGTGCATAAAAACAGGCATTTATATACAGTCCTAAAGAAAAGGAAAGAAAAAGAACGGCTGTAAGCTAGGATATTTTGTTTCTCACACCATCGTGATATTTGTTAGCTAGACCATAGACTCTACGTCTGATGGAATGGAGGTCAGCCGTGTAACAAACACACACAGAGAGAGGTGGCCGGCCGTGGAATCCACCTCACATCGATCACGTCTTGTATCACAGATATATTCGTTCCATCATGGAACGTGGACAAATCTGGGGCAGGTTAAGCTAGCCAGGGGAGTGGACTAGTGGAGACGGAGTGTGATCTCACCTGCCGAAATGAGAGTTGATTTTTGGTCATGTATGTGTATGAACATTTTTTATTTTCTCAAGAAATATACTCCTAACTACAAGAGACTGGCAAAACTGGCAACGGATAAGAGATTGGGGACTAGCAGTGTAGCAGTATGGATAACTAGCTCTAGTGTATACAGGTGTAGATACTTCCAGAGTACTCTCGATCATCTCAACTTCCATTAGGCAGCTCATCGTTGGACCTTTTTCTCCTTTCACATTAATAAAAGAGCAACATATTCTTTTCTCAGAAAGATAAATGATTTTTTGGCAGCGTCGTCACATTGGCCGGCCATCAACCGGCCAGACAGGTGTGTGATCCACTTTACCAGACACACCCTCTCATTTAAAACTGTGGCTCCTCTCATTTGAAAATGTGCCTCCAGTAGAATGATGCACGTCTGTTGATTGGTTGCCACCCTCATCAATCCACACCGAATATCAATCCACACCGAATATTTCAAAGCCAAGGTAGCTTGGATCTGTACTCCTCGTAGACCGTACGGCTCCTCATAGTGAAGAGTATCATAAGTTAGTATCATGTCACTAGTAGAAAACAGGGCTTTGGTTCAGGCCTGGCCAGTCCATTAGTTCCGGTTCAGTCACAAACCGGGACCCATGGGGGCATACGTCCCGGTTTCTATGCCCAGGGGCCCGGCCGGGCCTCGTGGGGCATTGGTCCCGGTTCGTCTGGACCCTTTCGTCCCGGTTCCAGACACGAACCAGGACCAATGAGCCTCGCTCCTGGCCCACATCCATTGGTCCCGGTTCATGGCTGGAACCGGGACAAGAGCAACATATTCTTTTCTCAGAAAGATAAATGATTTTTTGGCAGCGTCGTCCCATTGGCCGGCCATCAACCGGCCAGACAGGTGTGTGATCCACTTTACCAGACACACCCTCTCATTTATAACTGTGCCTCCTCTCATTTGAAACTGTGCCTCCAGTAGAATGATGCACGTCTGTTGATTGGTTGCCACCCTCATCAATCCACACCGAATATTTCAAAGCCAAGGTAGCTTGGATCTGTACTCCTCGTAGACCATACGGCTCCTCGTAGTGAAGAGTATCATAAGTTAGTATCATGTCACTAGTAGAAAACAGGGCTTTGGTTGAGGCCTGGCCAGTCCATTAGTCCCGGTTCAGTCACGAACCGGGACCCATGGGGGCATACGTCCCGGTTCGTGTGCCCAGGGGCCCGGCCCGGCCTCGTGGGGCATTGGTCCCGGTTCGTCTCGACCCTTTCGTCCCGGTTCCAGACACGAACCAGGACCAATGAGCCTCGCTCCTGGCCCACATCCATTGGTCCCGGTTCGTGGCTGGAACCGGGACAAGAGCAACATATTCTTTTCTCAGAAAGATAAATGATTTTTTGGCAGCGTTGTCCCATTGGCCGGCCATCAACCGACCAGACAGGTGTGTGATCCACTTTACCAGACACACCCTCTCATTTAAAATTGTGCCTCCTCTCATTTGAAACTGTGCCTCCAGTAGAATGATGCACATCTGTTGATTGGTTGCCACCCTCATCTATCCACACCGAATATTTCAAAGCCAAGGTAGCTTGGATCTGTACTCCTCATAGACCGTACGGCTCCTCGTAGTGAAGAGTGTCATAAGTTAGTACCATGTCACTAGTAGAAAACAGGGCTTTGGTTCAGGCCTGGCCAGTCCATTAGTCCCGGTTCAGTCACGAACCGGGACCCATGGGGGCATACGTCCCGGTTCGTGTGCCCAGGGGCCCGACCGGGCCTCGTGGGGCATTGGTCCCGGTTCGTTGCTTTGTTTTTTTCTGGCCGGCAAGGGGAGGGCTTTGTGGTGCTCTAGCTCACCTCCTATGCACATGAGGTATTCGATGAAATGCCCGAGCCACACTACTTAAGCTTTCTCCTCTCCAAACTTGACCCCAAACTCCATTTTCCTCAAGATTTGTCTAGTTTTAGCGGTCCATCACGGCCCGTCCCCGTCTTCACCGCCGTCGATCGCCCGCGCCGATCTCGTCGCCGGCACCACCGTGGTGAGCCTCTTGTTCTTATCTTCTTTCTGAAAGGAAAAAAATTCTTACTTGTATGATTAGATAGATACTTGTGTAATTTTCTTACTTTTATTATTGCTTGTTATTATATAGTGCGATGGTTTTGGTATCCGCCCCCGTCGGCCCTCGTCCTGTCTATGATTCGGATGTGGTATATATTATCTTTTATAACTATTTGGATCATTTATTGTTTATGACAATTATGCCGACCAACGTGACATAGATTTTATTTATCTAGGAGGTATGTGAACCGGAAATTCCAACCGACCCTATTGTCGAGAGGTTAAATTTCGTTGAAGAAGAAAACAATTACTTGAAGGGAAAAATAAAAAAAATTGAGGAGGAGAAGATGATATTGGAGTTGCATGTTGCGGATGTCATCGATGATCACAAGATCAGGATGGATGCAATGCACTTGAAGATTAGAAAGATTAGAAAATATGCCATTCATACCGAGGCTTGGTATCATTATGCCGTTGTATCAATTGTTACCTTGGTCGCGATTATGATCGCATTTGTTGTTGCATTGAAATGTTTTACATAGTTTCAATGTATGGTTTAATTAGATGCTCTGGAGAGCTATATGTTGTTCAATGAGAACTATGTATGTACTTTAGTTTTAATGTGATGTTGAACTTCTATTAATTTGGTCACTTATCTATTCATGATGTTCTATAATGGTTTTTGAGACACTTAATTATATATAATGCACGTAGATGAACCGGCAATGGATGTACGGTGACAGACACACCTCCGAGTACATTAAGGGCGTGCATAATTTTCTCGAAGTGGCTGAGGCAAACAAGCAGAATGGTTTTATGTGTTGTCCATGCCCTATACGTGGGAATACGAAGTCTTACTCTGACTCGAAAACCCTTCACACCCACCTGCTTTATAAGGGTTTCATGCCACACTATAATGTTTGGACCAAGCACGGAGAAATAGGGGTTATGATAGAAGACAGCGAAGAAGAAGAGGACGATGACAACTATGTGCCCCCTGAATACGGTGATGCTGCAAAGGGGGAAGCTGCTGAAGATCAAGAGGAACCAGACGATGTGCCTGATGATGATCTCCGCCGGGTCATTGTTGATGCAAGGAAACTATGCGAAAGTCAAAAGGAGAAGCTGAAGTTCGATCGTATGTTAGAGGATCACAAAAAAGGGTTGTACCCCAATTGCAAAGATGGCAACACAAAGCTCGGTACCGTACTAGAATTGCTGCAGTGGAAGGCAGAGAATGCTGTGCCTGACAAAGGATTTGAGAAGCTACTAAAAATATTGAAGAAGAAGCTTTCAAAGGATAACGAATTGCCCGACAGTACGTATGCAGCAAAGAAGGTCGTATGCCCTCTAGGATTGGAGATGCAGAAGATACATGCATGCCCTAATGACTGCATCCTCTACCATGGTGCATACGAGGATTTGAACGCATGCCCGGTATGTGGTGCATTGCGGTATAAGATAAGACGAGATGACCCTGGTGATGTTGACGGCGAGCCCCCCAGGAAGAGGGTTCCTGCCAAGGTGATGTGGTATGCTCCTATAATACCATGGTTGAAATGTCTGTTCAGAAACAAAGAGCATGCCAAGTTGATGCGATGGCACAGAGAGGACTTTCTCTCCACAACTATTATGATGATGCCTTTGATCTAGAATATCCATGTAACAGATGAGCTTTCGTCCGAAACCCTGATACTTCGAAAGAGATTGTCCGTTTTGTACAAGAAGTGCATCCAGTTTTTGCCTTAACCCTCTCAACTTTTTAGCACATGCTATGTGGGTGAAATGATGATACCATGCCAACTTTCAACCTTTTCAGAGTTCATTTGTAGTGCTTTTCATTTACAGCGTCATAAATGCATGAAAAATAACAAATGAAGTCAGAAAGGGTTGAAAATTGATGATGTGGCTTTATATGGTGCATTTCGAACACACACTCTAGTTCAAATAAGTTCAAAAAATGAAATCCCTTTGTAACAGATGAGTTTTCGTCCGAAACCCTGATACTTCGAAAGAGATTGCCCGTTTTGTACATTGCTACCTCTTGAGCACTGCGTTGGTTTTTCCTTGAAGAGGAAAGGGTGATGCAGCAAAGTAGCATAAGTATTTCCCTCAGTTTTTGAGAACCATGGTATCAATCCAGTAGGAGGCTACGCGCGAGTCCCTCGCACCTACACAAAACAAATAAATCCTCGCAACCAACGCGATAAGGGGTTGTCAATCCCTTCACGGTCACTTACGGGAGTGAGATCTGATAGATATGATAGGATAATATTTTTGGTATTTTTATGATAAAGATGCAAAGTAAAATAAAAGCAAAGTAAAAAGCAAAGGAAATAACTAAGTGTTGGAAGATTAATATGATGAAGATAGACCCGGGGGCCATAGGTTTCACTAGTGGCTTCTCTCAAGAGCATACGTATTTTACGGTGGGTGAACGAATTACTGTTGAGCAGTTGACAGAATTGAGCATAGTTATGAGAATATCTAGGTATGATCATGTATATAGGCATCACGTCTGAGACAAGTAGACCGACTCCTGCCTGCATCTACTACTATTACTCCACTCATCGACCGCTATCCAGCATGCATCTAGAGTATTAAGTTCATGGAAACAGAGTAACGCCTTAAGCAAGATGACATGATGTAGAGGGATAAATTCATGCAATATGATAAAAACCCCATCTTGTTATCCTCGATGGCAACAATACAATACGTGCCTTGCTGCCCCTACTGTCACTGGGAAATGACACCGCAAGATTGAACCCAAAGCTAAGCACTTCTCCCATTGCAAGAAAGATCAATCTAGTAGGCCAAACCAAACTGATAAAACGAAGAGACTTGCAAAGATAACCAATCATACATAAAAGAATTCAGAAGATTGAAATATTGTTCATAGATAAACTTGATCATAAACCCACAATTCATCGGTCGCAACAAACACACCGCAAAAGAAGATTACATCGAATAGATCTCCACGAGAGAGGGAGAGAACATTGTATTGAGATCCAAAAAGAGAGAAGAAGCCATCTAGCTACTAACTATGGACCCGAAGGTCTGAGGTAAACTACTCACACTTCATCGGAGAGGCTATGGTGTTGATGTAGAAGCCCTTTGTGATGGATGCCCCAAGATGGGATCTCATGGGTACAGAGGGTTGCGGCGGTGGAATTAGGTTTTTGGCTCCGTATCTGATCGTTTGGGGTACGCAGGTATATATAGGAGGAAGGAGTACGTCGGTGGAGCAACAGGGGGCCCACGAGGGTGGAGGGCGCGCCCTGGGGGGTAGGCGCGACCCCTACCTCGTGGCCTCCTCTTCTGTTTCTTGACGTAGGGTCCAAGTCTCCTGGATCATATTCTTCCTAAAAATCACGTTCCCGAAGGTTTCATTCCGTTTGGACTCCGTTTGATATTCCTTTTCTGCGACACTCTGAAATAGGCAAAAAAACAGCAATTCTGGGCTGGGCCTCCGGTTAATAGGTTAGTCCCAAAAATAATATAAAAGTGAATAATAAAGCCCAATAATGTCCAAAATAGTAGATAATATAGCATGGAGCAATCAAAAATTATAGATACGTTGGAGACGTATCATACATGAAGTGCATCTAGTTTTTGCCGTAACCCTCTCAACTTTTTAGCACATGCTATGCGGGTGAAATGATGATACCATGCCAACTTTCAACCTTTTCAGAATTCATTTATAGTGCTTTTCAATTTCAGGGTCATATAGCTCAAAAAAAATCAGTAAATGCATGAAAAATAACAAATGAAGTCAGAAAGGGTTGAAAATTGATGATGTGGCTTTGAATGGTGCATTTTGAACACACAAAAAGTCTAGAGTTCAAATAAGTTCAAAAAAAAAGAAATCCCTTTGTAACAGATGAGTTTTCGTCCGAAACCCTGATACTTCGAAAGAGATTGCACGTTTTGTACATGAAGTGCATCCAGTTTTTGCCGTAACCCTCTCAACTTTATAGCACATGCTATGTGGGTGAAATGATGATACCATGCCAACTTTCAACCTTTTCAGAGTTCATTTGTAGTGCTTTTCAATTTCATGGTCATTTAGCGCAAAAAGAATGAACTAATAGCAAAATGAATGAACTTAAAATAATCAATTAAAATATTATGTTATGATCAACTAAAACAAAACTATAATATTCTTCAGTAGCAAAAAGAATCAACTAAAAATATTTTATAAAACTCTAATAGCACAAGGAATCAACTAAAAAGCTTTTATAAACCTCTAGTATTTTTGAAACTAAAATTATATAAAATTTATGCAATTAAATTTTCAAAGTATTTTCTGTTGAAAACATTAATGGCAAAAAGAATTTTTTGTTAAAAACTTTAACAGAAAACTAAAATAACAAAATCTGTTCTTGATTAAAATAGACATGTAAAATAACCTAAAAATTACCAAATTTAATATAATGATAAAACACAATAATATTAAATAGCAGGAAAAAGAATCAATCAAAAATCTATTTTTATAGTAAAGTTATTACAAACTAGTAATTCACACTAATTCAAAAGAATTCAAATTTAAACTATTCAAATTTGAAAATTAATGGCACTAACAAAAAGTCTATAAGTTTTGTGACCTAACAGGAAAAATAATTAAAAAAATAAAGCAAAAAACAAAAGAAAATAAATAACGCTAAAAACAAAACAAAAAAATAGAAAAAATAAGAAAAATGCCACCTACTGGGCCACCACGGCCTGAATACGACTAAAAACCCCATTGGGCCAGGATTCACACCCGCAGCAGGTCCAACAGGCCCACAGGCACAGAGACAAGTTTAGGCCAGAAGGCCTGCAATAGTGAGGAGTTCGAATGGGATGGCACATCAGCGCTTATAAACAGGTGTCGGAGCTCCTCAACTAGCAAGGTGGGACTAAACTTCCCACCGCACCGCACCGCACCAGCACAAGGCCTTTGGTCCTGGTTGGTGGCACCAACCGGGACGAAAGGGGTGCATTGGTCCCGGTTCGTGGCACCAACCGGGACCAATGCCAGCCTTTAGTCCCGGTTGGTGCCACCAAGCGGGACCAAAGGTCTTTGCTTCCCGCCCTTTGGGCTGCTGAAAAGAGACCTTTGGTCCCGGTTAGTGGCACGAACCGGGACCAAAGGTGGGCATTGGTCCCGGTTGGTGCCACGAACCGGGACCAATGGCTTTGCTACATAAGCAAACACTTAGCGTTTTTCATTTTCATCTCTGCAGTTGCCCCGCCCCGACGACGCCGCCAGGCTGCCCGAGCTCACCCCGTCGCCGCCGACGCCCTCGTCACCGCGCGCGCCCCTGCCTCTGACGCCCTCGTCGCCGCACGCGCCCCTACCTCCGACGCACTCGTCGCCGCGCGCGCCCGTGCCCCAACACCGTCGCCGCGCGCGCCCCTACCGTCACCGCCCCGGTCCGCGCCGCCCCTGCCCCGACGCCGTCGCCGCGCCACCCCGCGCCGTCACCGCCCCGGTCCGCGCCGCCCCGCGCTACGGTTCGGCCGGCCTCCTCCGTTCATATAGGCATTTTTTTCATATATGTTGATGATGATATGATGATGTTTTTTTATTTTAAGTTGTTAGTAGATATCGATTTTAGGTTAGTACATTTTAGGTTAGTGGAGAGGAAAAAGTAAAATAAGGAAAAGGAAGAAAAGAGGAAGAAGAAGAAAAAGAAGGAGAGGAAAAAGGAAAATAAGAAGAGGAAGAAGGAGAAGAAGAAGGAGAAGAAGAGGAGAGGAAGAAGAGGAGAAATAAATAAGAAGAGGAAGAAGGTGTCGAGGATCACCGAGGGGTCGAGGGTCGGGAACTAGGGTAGAGGGTCGATGGTCACCGTGGGGTCGAGGGTCGTCGAGGGGTCGAGGGTCGAGGGTTCGAGGGTCGTCGAGGGGCTGAGGGTTCGAGGGTCAAGGGTCGTCGAGGGGTCGAGGGTCGAGGGTTCGAGGGTCGTCGAGGGGCCGAGGGTTTGAGGTTCGATGGTCGTCGAGGGGTCGAGGGTCGAGGATCGCCGAGGGGTCGAGAGGTTGCCTTGTGTCAAAGTATTGAAGAAATCCATGGCTTCATCATTAGCGATGTAAACGGGGCATGATGGTATGAAGTTCTGCAAAGTTGTTCTGGAACAGAGTCCCGGATAGGATAATTCGCCTTTTGATACGAATTTCAGCAAAGGCCTTCCAAATAGCGATATTCGGAAGGCTCTTGCTAAACTTTGTACCAAAAAGCGAATTATCCTATCTGGGACTCTGTTCCAAACAACTTTGGAGAGCTTCGTACCATCATGCGCCTGTTACTTTCGCCTAATGATGAAGACATGGTTTTGTTGAATCCTTTGACACTACACAAACGTGACATGAGTGGGTCGAGGGTTGGAAACTAGGGTAGAGGGTCGTGGATCACCGAGCGGTCGAGGGTCGTGAACTAGTCTAGAGGGTCCAGGGTCGCCGAGCGGTCGAGGGTCGACGAGGGGTTGAGGGTCGTCTAGGGGTCGAGGGTCCAGATTTATCAAGAATGCCCCCATTATGGATGTGCACAAGTTGATCCATTTTTTCCTGATGACATATATATATATATATATATATATATATATATATATTCTTCTATATGTCACGTTGTCTGTCAAAGTATTGAAGAAATCCATGGGTTCATCATTAGCTGGAAGTAACAGGCGTATGATGCTATGAAGCTCTTCAAAGTTGTTTTGGAACGGAGTTCCTGATAGAATAATTCGCCTTTTGGTATGAATTTCAGCAAAGGCCTTCCAAATAGCGATATTCGGAAGGCTCCTGCTGAACTTTGTACCAAAAAGTGAATTATTCTATCGGGAACTCCGTTCCAAAACAACTTTGAAGAGCTTCGTACCATTATGCACCTGTCATTTCCGGCTAATGATGAAGTCACGGTTTTCTTGAATTCTCTCACACTAGACAACGTGACATATAGAAGGGTAGATGAGATCAGGAAAAATATGGACCATTTTCTGCACATCCAGAATGGCGCCATTTTGTTAAATCCTAGAAGCGTTGCCGAGGCCACCCAAATTTACCAAGTTAAAAGAGCATTGTCGTCGAGGCCACCCCAAACCCTAGAAGCGTTGCCGAGGCGACCCAAATTTACCAAGGTAAAAGAGCGTTGTCGTCGAGGCCACCCCAAACCCTAGAAGCGTTGCCGAGGCCACCCCAAACCATAGAAGCGTCGAGGCCACTAATATGATTCCTTGTTGTGATTAGCTAGCTAGGTCTACGTTTGCCACTAATATATCCATCTGTCATGTTTGTATATTAATTTCCATGTTGTAATATTTGCAGAAACTATGGAGCACCAAGACTTGGAAGCAGAACAGGTGTTGGCGAACATAATCCTCGGCGGAGGTGATGTCTTGTCGTATCTCAACGACACCGATGGTCTGGAAGGAGAGGGTGAAGCGGGCTACGGTGATCGAACAATGGAGGAGGAAGGACATGATTATGATGGCTGCGGTGACCGAATGCCGGTGGAAGAAGGACACCGTGATGACGTCTCTGGTGATCGAACGGAGTCCGGCAGGGTATATATATATTAATTAAGCCTGTGCGGACTAGCTAATTGATGCATTGATTGTTTTGGTATGTACACATATTAACTCTCTTCTTTCTTCTTTTCTAGCCCTGCGGATCGAGCCAAACTTCGGTAACGAGACGAGGCCCAAAGAAAAGGTTGCGCCAGGATGAAAGGTTCACGATCACAGCAATTGCGCGCGATGGCCAACCGATTGAACCCATCCGGACCAAGGAAGCATTTTCTGCTCAGTGCGGGGTTCTTGTTAGGGACATGATCCTGATCAGCATCCACCAATGGTATAAGCCTAAGAACGAAGACCCTCAGGTGTCTTATGTCAACGATAGGCAGAAAGATGATCTTTGGACCGCGCTGAAGGCAAATTTCACCCTACCGCCAGAGGAGGATCCGGAGAAGCCAGTTATAGAGCCACTGGTCAAGGCTCATGCTCTTAAGAAGATGGAAGATCTATTCAGGAGGTGGAAGAATGAGTTGAAAACAACGTTTGTCGACAAAGACAAGACTCCAGAATTCACCGGCCGATTTGAGAAGATAAGAGATCACTGGGACGCATTTGTGGCCCACAAGACATCGGAGAAGAGTAAGAAGATGTCAGCGACAAACAAGAAAAATGCTACAAAGAAGGAGCTTCACCATCGCACGGGGTCGGGTGGCTACCTCAAAGCCCGGCCGTTGTGGGACAAGGCTGAGAATGACCTGCTTGATAAAGGGGTCGAACCAGAGACATTGCACTGGCCAGACCGTTCAAGGACTTGGTTCTTTGGGGTTGGGGGAACGTTGGACCAAGAAATAGGGAAGTGCGTTTGGACGGACGACCAACTTGACATACCCGTCAAGAAGCTTCAGCAGTATATCGCCGCAGTGCAGCAAGGGACGTTCGTTCCCGACAGAGAGAACGACGAGCTCACACAGGCCCTCGGCAATCCTGAGCACCCAGGACGAACACGAGGCACGGCAGGCTCCGTTGCTAGGAAGGTTGGGTTTCCCAGCGCAGGCGGTTACAAAACCCGGGAGAGGAGGAGGAATGTGGAGCTGATCCAACTGCAGAACCTGAATGCAAGGGTACGAGCGCTAGAGGAACAACAAGCACTAGTTCAGAGCCAGCGACCTGCCGGAGCTACCCCACCATCTCAGCGGAGAAGCAGCGTGGCTTCCACCGAGCTCCTTCAGCAGCCTGACTTCACGGCTCCCAGCTACCCCGTGGATGCTATCACGGCGGCTCAAGATTGCCACCTTATGGCGCAATGGGGGCACCTCAAAGTCAAGGTTCTGTTGCACCTCCTGAACCTGGCGCAACTTTTCACTGCCTTCCGATTCCACAAGGCTATGCTGTTGTGATGGTCGATGAAATAACGGAGGGATTTGAGGAGCTCGAGCTTGACCACCCTACCGGTGAAGGGGAGACTCAGCTGGGTCTTGCTCTGAAGAATCAATGTCTATGGCGGAAGGAGCTCATCAAGCTTCCGAACTGGACGCCTCCGCCTCCTCCTCCTCCTCCTCCGGCGAGTCAGGGCACTCCGCCTCCTCCTCCGGTGAGTGATCAGGGCACTCCGCCTCCTTCTCCGGCTGCTCAGGCGCGTGGCGGCACTCCGCCTCCTTCTCCGCCTGCGCCGGCACGTCCGAGCAGCCCGCCTCCTCCTCCGCCTCGTCAGCAAGGGCGGAAGAGAGCCGCCGCCGCTCTGGCTGCTCCGGTGCATCGTAGCACTCCGCCTCCTTCTTCTCCGCCTCGTAAGCAACAAAAGAAGACAGCCGCAGCCGCTCCGGCTGCTCCGGCGTCTAGCAGTATAGCCAGAGGCAGGAGGCAAAACAGATTCAGTCCATCTCTCAATCCTCTAGAGAAGTTACCATACGAGATGACCGAACAGGAAAACGTGGAGATCTGTCAAGCCCAAGTGAAGGATTTTTTTTGCAAAGAAACCTCCACCTCCGGAGGAGAAGATAGATAAGGTGAAAGTTCAGTGCACTTTGGATGCCCTGAGGCGACCACCACCGCCTCCGCCGGATGACAACCATGTCTGCACTCTTAAAAAGGCGGTGCAAGAAGCACGCCGGTCGGGAACTACTTCAAGTGACAAAAGGTTACAAGAACGAAGAAGTGGGAAAAAATTCCCCAGTTCAGCGAACAGGCGAACCAATTGTGGCCCTCGCTGAAGGTGTCTAGCGGTATCGTCGTAAATCTGCCGGGGATGCTGCCCGGTACAAATCCTGGTGATTACCTGCCCGACGATGCACATTTTGAATCAATGGCGGTGGACGAACACAAATACCGGTACGGGAAGCCTCTCGTCAAACCTGGTCATCCTCCTCTAACAACGATGATGCGAAGATTCCATAAGTGGTACATTGACAACTGCAAGTCCGAGAAGGATATTTTGACGCCGAGAGTTAAAGAGGAGCACGACCTCGTTGAAATTGATCTGTTGTCTGTTCCATTTGAGGAGTTCTTCCAGTTTTTCAATCAAAAGACCCTCGATAAAATAATCGTCACTTGCTACTGTCTGTAAGTACTATTTCTGTAATTAAGTCTCTATATATAGCTCAGCTCTTTCATTGCATGTATATATAATTATCCTCACTATATTATGCAGATTGAAGATCGTCGAATGCCGAAAAGCACAAATCTATGATATTGGGTTCATTAACACAAATCTCATAGATGAATGGATGGTTAAATTTGATGCCAAAGAAGCCGAGGCCAACTTGCTAAAATCGTTGCTTCAAAATCAAAACAAAGATAAAATACTCTTTCCTTACAACTTCAAGTGAGTGTTACTGTCTTGTGCATATTCGGTTTCCCTTATTACTCGAGGTTATAGTAATGTAATTGATGAGTTATGCATGCGTGCGCAGCTTCCACTTTATTCTCCTAGAGATTAAGCTTGAGCAGGGACTAGTAACCGTTTTAGACTCAAGACGAAAAGATCCCAAGGAGTATGCGGCCATGACTGAAATGCTTCATAAGTAAGTTCAATCGATCATTATCGCACCATATCGGCAACTTTGTTCATTTCCTGATATCAAGTAATTATTTTCTTTGTCTTGCAGGGTTTGGAAAGTGTTCACCGCAGAAGCTCCGGGACTGCCGGGGGAGCTGCGATTTACACATCCGAAAGTAAGTACTCCTAGCTAGTTCCGCGCATCTCCCATTGATTCTAACTAGTTTCATCAATACCATTTATAATGCTTGATTATTAGTTTGATTGACCTCTATTTCTCTTAAAGTGGTTGTGGCAGGACGGCGGGAATAATTTTTGTGGATACTACACTTGCGAGTACATCTACAATGCGACGACCTCTAAGCGGGGCTACTCTAAAGAAGATTATGAAGTGTGTAAGCAACAATATTCACAATTTTATTTTATTACCATCATTTGTGTTGAGTTTCATTCATATATATGTATTGACCCCCTTCTTCAAATTAACTTTGGCAGCTGCGGGATGAACTCCTACCACAAGATCGCATAAAAGCAATTCACGAGGAATTGGCGGGATTCTTTCTTGACCACGTCATAGATAAAGACGGAGAATACCATGTGGAACTTGACATCAGATGTTAGGGATTGTAAGAGATCTTATATTGTATATATGTAGCTAGTAGCATCGGATAGATATATGAAAACTTGTTGTTCGACCAATTTCTCAGAGAAAGAGAGGTCGATCACTTCTCTTTGTATATGTTCATGACGATCTTGTGTAGTTAATGGTTTTCCTTCATTTGCTTACTAACTAGCGTGTCGAGTCCTCTCTATACGTATAGTACGTAGCGTCGACCAAGCACGGAAATAAGAGAGAACACTTCTCTCTATTAGCTAGCTAACACAATATATGAAACCCCTAAATTAACCCTACAAAACCCCCTTTAAAAAAACAAAAACCCCAGCCCCTGAACTGCTGATGCGTAGATGGCTTTTAGTCCCAGTTGGTGCTACCAACCGGGACAAAAGGCCCTCCTGCCTGGGCAAGCCGCAGCGGCCACGTGGAGCCCCATCTGTCCCGGTTCGTATAAGAACCGGGACTAAAGGTATTGGGGTTTAGTACCGACCCTTTACTCCCCGTCCAGGAACCGGGACAAATGGGCCTTATGAACCGGGACAAAAGGGCCTTTTTCTACTAGTATGTCTATGGTATTAGTGTATGATATAACATCTGTAATGTATAGTATCAAAGATTAGTATCATAGTTGACCTTGTTTATTGCCATGTATAACGCATAGTAGTATAATATTTATTATGAAATGCTATCATGATATGATACTCAAACATCTTTTTTTTCATTTAATTATGCGCCACATTATCTGCTTAGTTGACATGTATAATACTACCTATAATACTCTCGTTACGAGCAACCTAAGTATTTTTGCCATGGGTTGCTCTCGGTAGATCCGATCGACCATCCAATCCCCATTGTTGTGGACGACTCTGTGGATCGCTGACAACAAGCCATCCACTCCGCTTCCACCTTTGCAAGAAAGGGCGCTTCCTCGGTAATTATGTTACGGTTTAAAGTAGTTATTTCAGCAACACACAACACAATAATGCTAGCCTTCTCGAGTCTCGACACAATAAGGGCCGAGGCTCGAGTTTTTTTTTTTAGCTCGAGTTTGTGAGAGCGGGAGGGCTTGACTTTACGGCACTCTTCCAACTATGCCTAGCGCTTGGGGGCAAGGCTCTGTAGGCTCAAGCGTGGCCCACTCCAAGACTTTTCCATGACTCTCTTTTCTATAACAACACATCGAGGCGCAAAATCTTATTGCTTCTTCACTAAAAAAGTTTCTTTTTCCTGTGACAAAGCTAGAATTAGACCTCCTAACATCCTGGGCTGGGCTAAGTTGGGTCCAAGACGGGCTTGACAAATCCAAGCCTGAGCTGGCCTGACCTGGTCCGGAACAAGCAAAGACTATTTTTTAGTTTAATCATTCTTAGGGTACATAAATCCATTATTATACCTACTAATTTTGAATAAAATATTAATTTCCACATTTTGGGGGCCTTTTCCGACTTTTAGTGCAGAAAAGCTGAGCCCAAGCCCGGCACAATGTTGGCCTTTCTGGCCCGGTGCGCTCTCTGTGATTCAGAGGGATCATAATTGCGAAATCACTAATTAAGGAGCACTCGTTGTAAAGAACACTACACTTTCCCAGGTCGTGACAAGTGACGCACATGCAGCATGCCACTTGTAGCAACCTGTGAGTTTTCCCTTTTTTCGTAAATCCGTTTATTCAAAACGTTTTATCTCTTAAACCGTGCGTTCAAATCTCGAACCGTTTTCACCATTGGATTCCTCGCGCCGAGATCTTCAAAACTAGATCCCATGTTGATAGATTTTGACGAACTTTTTTTTCACAAAACAAACCGGACGAAAAAACCGAACCGGGAGCACGATTTTTTTCCCTTTCCGAAAGAGGCACGCCCGTGCCTCTCGTGGAAACAAAACCGTGACTCTCGTGGAAGTAAAAAAAAATAGAAAACGCGTTTTTTTCCGTTTCTGAGAGGCACGGCCGTGACTCTCGCGAAAGCACAACCGTGCCTCTCGCGAAATCAAAACCGTGTCTCTCGCGAAAGAAAGAAAAACAGAGAACGCGTATTTTTTCCCTTTCCGAGAGGCACGGCCGTGACTCTCGCGAAAGCACAACCGTGCCTCTCGCGGAATCAAAACCGTGACTCTCGCAAAAGAAAAAAAAATAAAAAACGCGTTTTGTTTTTTCCTTTCCGAGAGGCACGGCCATGCTTTCGTGAAAGCACAACTGTGCCTCTCGCGGAAGCAAAACCGTGACTCTCGCGAAAGAAAAAAAACAGAAAACACGTTTTTTTCGTTTCCGAAAGGCACCGCCGTGTCTCTCGCTAAAGCACAACCGTGCCTCTTGCGAAAGAAAAACCGTGACTTTCGTGAAAGAAAAAAAAACGCATTTTTTGCGCAAATTTTTTTTTGAATTTTTTTTGATCGAAAAGCTAAGGAAGACCGGTTGAAAACCAAAATGTCGAAAAACCTGGAAAAAACCCGTTTAAAAAGCCGAAAACGCGTGCGAAAAAAAAAACAAAATCCGGAGGGAGCGTCCAGAGCGCGACACGTGGCGAATGGCTGAGAGCGCGCCAAGTGGCGCCGATCGTTGCGAGGCTCCCGAAGGAGCGTTTGTTAACTAGTTGCTCTCTCATAATTGGTGGTGCTCTTTGATTAATGGCTCCTGAGCTTTGATGGTGAAAATACCACATCTTCTTTTTGTATCGTTAAAAAAAATATCTTGTTTTTGCTGATGGACCTAGCAATATGGCGACCTATGCGCTAGACTTCTTTCTCTCTTTTTTTTCGGTGCTAGACTTCTTTCTCGAAGTGTTAACATTCATATTATGGTATAATCTGCTGCCCGGGGAAAAACCACCTTTTAAAACCACGCAGATTTGGCAGGGGAGCTGCGGCGCGCGCGGTGACCAACGACCGGACGGATTTGGAGCTGGCCAAGGGGGCTGTTTGCGGCGGCGCAATGTGGAGTAGTTCTGGCGAACCAGTGAGGAACCGCGCAGATGAGAGGGCGCGCGTGGGCAGCGGTAGGGCGCGATCTTTGGCCGACGACTAGGGGCAGATTCCCTCTGCTTCTCTACATCAAGGTCAGGCATGGTGGTGACTCTGGATGGCGCTGTGCAACGAGGTTTCTATTCGTGATGAGGCGTTGCGGCTCCAGGTTTTCGCTTCAGGGCGGGATCTGGCTTCAGGGGTGGATGCGTGGAGATGCAGGTGGGCCGGCCGGATTTGATGTCAACCGGAGGATTTTGAGGGTTGGGTGAAAACCTGTTTCCGGCTATGGCTGGAGCCTGTGACGGTGGCGTTTGTGGATGCCGTAACTTTTTTGAAGGCGTCGACGATATGCTCTCTCTTTCTCTGTGAGGCACAACTCCGGAGGAAACCCTAGACCCAGAGGGTCGGTCATTGGCGGCGTGTTGGCGTCGTTCCCCTCTTGAGGGCATCAATTTTGGAGTTTAATTTGGTTAGAGGGACCAGTGGATGGGTTGGGAGCGTCGATGTGGCATCGAGGCTTCTGTGGCAATGATAGTGGTTGCGGTAGTCAGCTCTTCCCCGGCGTGTCCGCGGGATTACCTCGGCTTGTTTGTTGTGGTGAAGCCGGAGCTGCGGCGGCGGGGCCCCTGTGGCAACGATGACAGACAACATGTGGCTTGTTCGGTGGTCTTCCACGGTGCCAACATTGTTTAGTTTCTCCTTCGGATCTCTCCTTCAGAGGGGCGAAGCTGCGCTGCCCTCGGTGCGGGTGACTGAGTTCTGGCATGGATCTTCTTGTGTTTATGCACGGCTTCTGTAGTGAGGGTTGAGTCGACATTCGTCTGCAGCAAAGTCGGAGTCGCTTGCTCAGGGTTAAGGGGCATCGATGACGCGTGCCTGGGGAGTTGATGACGATGACGCTTGTGTGCTAGCTCGACGAGGCACTCCCTGTATAGGCGTGTGTGAGGTATCTTTTGTGTGTGCCGTTCAACGGTTTGTGATGATTTTTGACCGGTTTTCCGTTAATTAACCGGGCAATTCTCTTATGCTTAATTATGGATGAGGCAAATCTTTTGCCTCTGTTTCAAAAAAAAAACAGCCACAAATTTGAAAGTAGTTCAGATTGATTTTTTAAAGTAAGTTTAGAACTTGGCCTCGAGCTCTTGTAAAATGTCAGTACGGAACGTGATCGACTAATAATAAAATCACAGCCGTTTCTCAAAAAAAAAAAAAAAAACAGAAAGAAAGATCACAGCCTGCCCAAGGTGGACTTGACCTTTGCTGCATCGATGGAAACTCTGATGGAGCTCACGTGTCAAGGTCAAGTTGATACTGTATTTGTGAGGGGCCAAAGTCAAAGCGTGCAATGATCTCAACGCCAACCGGAACCGAGTGCGACACGCACGGTGCGCCCGCATCGCCGCGACGCATAACACAACCACCCTGCAGTCAGCGGCCGTTACATGTGAGCGACGAGCCCATCCATCGGACCGGCACTCGTGATGACCTCCTTCCCTCCATCGACGGATGCTAGCTGTTGCGCGAGCTTATAAAAGCCAAATTAACCAGTACTGGGTACGTACGTGCCAATTGGGTCCTGTGAGAGTGGAATCGATCGTCATTTTGTTGAGGGGCAAAAAGGGCTGAAATCCATCGGACGATCGATCATGTATCCACCATGGCAAAGTAACTAAAGGGGAGATGCCACACTTGATGAATGGATCGAGGTGCCGTGGACGCATTGGCAGAGTTCATGATTAATCATGGATAGATACTTGCCGTTTTGGCTACGTACGTATTACTAATGACAACAGATATTAACTAGCAGTTGATTGATGCTCGAGTAAACTCACTAATAAGCAATATTAATTAATAGGTGCATCATTTTTTTGTGATTTTTGAACTCCCTCCAATCCATATTACTTGTCGCTCAAACGGATGTATCTAGACGTATTTCAATGTAGATACATACGTTTGAGCAACAAGTAATATTGATAGGAGGGAGTAGTTCTTTTTTGCGCTATGCTTTGTCCAACTTGCGGCCTCACAATGTTTTTCTTTCAATACAAATGGCACTTTTTTTATGTGCTCGAGAAAAAAAAAATTAGGCACGAATTTAGAAGTAAGTAACTCCATCCTAAATCCCGAGATATGGTGATTGCTACGATTCTAACTCTAGTCCGACTGTAAAACCGACCATATTAAGCCTTGAATTTTACAAAACCGCTTAGTTTGGACCCTATTGTAGTTTCGGGTGTGGTTTTGTATTTGGAGCTTTAGAAAGAATGACGATCAATTTGAAAATATGCGTAGTTTGAAATTTTGTTCATGTTGTATTTGGACCCTATATATTGTAGTATTTGCTTGCTGCACTAGATTTTTCTTTCAATTATGTGTAGTTTGCAATTTCTAGATTTTGTTGATCAAACACTACTATTTGATCAATGTGAAAACGTGGACAATACACTGGCCCAGTCAAGCCATCATGTTGATTCAATGATAGGTGGGACCCTTAATCATATTTTTCAGTTGATTAGCTACTCGGAGTAATTTGGGGTTTCTTCTGTTACCCATTAGCTTTAAAGCACGCTTTATATGTTAAAGTTTGCTAAAGTTACCGTTTGTTGTTACACCATCCCTTGAAGGAGTGTTTTGATGTAATTTACTCATTCATTTGCATTTATATTAACAGAAACTACTTGCAAATAATAGAAATTACTTGCAAATGCTTGCTCAGTAATGATATCAACATTTGTACGCAACACTAGTCCACGTATTATTGGATTATTTTATATCCAAACCTCGACAAAAGTTTGAAAATTCTAATAGGTCTTCTACATCCGGATGGAGGTTCGTATTAATTTTCTTTAGGTGGTTAGCTCACATCATGTAATGTATTAAATGTACATTGCAAATGATAGACTCAAAGAATACATCATGATGATAAGTGGGATAGGTGACATTTGTATCAGGAGGAGACACAATTCCTCTAAATCATTGCCGTGATTGCCATGGATATTAATTGCCTATTCATATTATCACCTTCCGGTAAGAAAATATGTACATACTAGCCTTCTGTGTGCAGCGTGGACACTACTAGGAAAAGGGCTATAGATGAAATGGCCACTAATGGCGCACCAGACATGTGATGCGCCACTACTATATAGCAGTGGCGCACCATGTGCTAGTGCGCCATTAGTGTGAAAGACACTAATGGCGCATCAGACACACGGTGCGGCACTAGTAACAATTTTTTTATTTTTCCAAACGTACTAATGGCGCACCAGGGCACAGTGCGCCATTACTAGTTCTAACTAGTAATGGCGCACCAGCCTCATAGTGCGCCACTACTATAATTTTTTTTTTGCAAAACTACTAATGGCGCACCACCAGCAGGTGCGCCATTACTAACCAGGGTTACTAATGGCGCATTTGTAGGTGGTGCGCCATTAGTAACCTGGGACCAGCTAGATATTTTGGACAGCCACACCTACCCACTCACTTTTCCCAATTCATTCTCTCCACCTCCTCCTCCAAGCTTGTCTCGGCTGCCTCCTCCTCCTCACCTCATTTGCACCATAAATTCATCCAAATTAAGTGGTTAAATTACCTTTTTTTGATAGGTAAGTAAGGGGGAAGCTATCTTTATGTTGTTCTCCCTCCAACAACGTGCACATGCACTTTTTATGGCCTAGCTAGATCTATGTATGTTTGTGGTGTTGCATATGTTTGTGGTGTTGCATATATGTTTGTGTTTGCAGGTACCGGTATTTGAAATGCGATAGTTGCCAATATTTTGCCGGAATGTTGATTCATTTCCGTTTCGGCGAGAATTTTGGCACTATGCATTCTTTTTTGTCCTATTTTTAGGGAAAGTCATGCCAAATTTTTTCTTGGTTCTAAAATATCGTTTTGCTCTACCCCGCAGGCGACCATGGTCCGCACGATGACCAAAGGCATCGTGAATAGGTTTTTGAGCTCCGCAAAGGCCGAGATGCTTGAAAAGAATGAGACGGAGATAAGATGTCCGTGTCGAAGATGCAAGCTGAAGAGCCTTATTGCGGACCCGGATTTCGGGCAGGTGCGGGACCACCTGCTCTTGCGTGGTTTCATGGATGGCTATCGGTGGCAAGGTGAGGAAGATGACTATGAAGTCGTCCATGGGGGCCGGGCAAGAAATGAGGAAGGGCAGCAAGACAACCACCGCGGCTCGGGCGGGCGAGAAGACGAAGAATCTCCAGGACATGATCACGACGGTCATGCTGTACACAGTCATCATGTAGAAGATGCCGGACATGATGATGAGGAAGATGCCGGAGCAGACGAAGGGCATGATCATGAAGATGAAGATGCCGGCGGAGCAGACGACGATGGACCATCGATGGGCTGGGTGCAGGACCCTCATATTCAAGAGCTGCTTCTCAAGCAGACGGATAATGCAAGAGCTGCCGCCCGAGAGAAAGCCAAGCTGGATCAACTGGAGATAGACGCGGTTACTCCATTGTATGAAGGATGCAGGCCCGAGGATACCCGCCTGAAAGTAACGCTCATGTCTCTGGAGATGAAGGTAAAACACAAAATGACCGATGCATGCTTCGACGAGAACATGTCATTCTGGCACGAACGTCTTCCCAAGGGGAACAAGTGCCCGACCAGTTTCGAGGAGGCGAAGAAAATCGTGTGTCCTCTGGATTTACCGCACGTGAAATACCATGTGTGCATGAACAATTGCATCATTTATCAGGACGAGCACGCGGAGTCTACCATATGTCCGGTGTGCGGCGTCACTCGATACAAGAAGAGGAAGAAAGCTCCTCGAAAAGTGGTGTGGTACTTTCCGATCACTCCTCGTCTGTAGCGGTATTTCGCGGACCCTAAGGTAGCAAAGCTCCTGCGTTGGCATGCGGATAGGGAGGAGAAGAAGCGAGAAGATGACGCAAATGATCCGGAGATAAATAAAAAAGACAAGATGCTGAGTCACCCTAAGGATGGGAGCCAGTGGCAAGCATTGAACTTCGAACACCCAGAATTTGGGAAGGATCCAAGGAACATCGTGCTGGGCGCGAGCACCGATGGAGTCAATCCGTTTGGCAGCCAGAGAAGCACACATAGCACCTGCCTGTGTTTGTGTGGATGTACAACCTTCCCCCCTGGTTGTGCATGAAGAGGAAGTACATTCACGTGAGTATGCTAATTGAAGGGCCGAAACAACCAGGGAACGACATCAATCTGTATCTGGGGCTGCTGAAAGAGGAGCTAGACACGCTGTGGAAAACGCCAGCCAATACGTGGGACGCCGCAGAGAAAGAATATTTCCCTATGAGAGCCGCACTGCTCACGACGGTGCACGACTATCTCGGTTACGGATATCTCGCGGGGCAGGTGGTCCACGGATTTTCTGGATGCGTCAGGTGCATGGATGACACAACGTATTGCCAGCTAGATAGAGATCCCGGGTCTTCGAAAACCGTGTTCATGGGACATCGAAGGTGGCTTCGCGACGATGACCCGTGGAGGAAACGCAAGGATCAGTTCGATGGTGAAACCGAACCCCGAAGACGCCCGCGTACGAGGAGCGGCGAGGAAATAGACGAGCTGTTGAAAAATTGGAAAGATTGCCCACTGCCGGGAAAGAAGCAAAAGGCGCCAGAGCCGGGAAAGAAGCGAAAGGCGCCAGAGCCACTGCTGAAGATATGGAAAACGAGGTCTGTTTTCTGGGACTTGCCGTACTGGAAGATCCACCGTGTGCCTCACAGCCTTGATGTCATGCATATCACGAAGAACGTGTGCGAGAGTCTGCTTGGTACCCTGCTCAACATGCCAGAGAGGACCAAAGATGGGCCGAAAGCAAGGGCAAACTTGAAATCAATGGGCATCAGGGAGGAGCTTCACGCTAATGATGATGATGATGAGGCGAAGCAGGACACAGAAAGTCGTCGCAAAGGCAAAAAGGCCAAGAAGACCGGAAATGACTTCCCTCCCGCATGCTTCACTCTAAGTCAGGAGGAGATCGATCAGTTTTTCACCTGCCTCGTAGGAGTAAAACTTCCTAACGGTTACGCGGGGAAGATAAGCTGATACCTAGACTCAGCGAAGCAGAAGTTCAGCGGGATGAAGTCTCACGACTGTCACGTGCTGATGACGCAGATACTTCCAGTTCCAATCCGTGGGATCATGGACGCGCACGTCCGTGAAACGCTATTTGGCCTATGCAACTTTTTCGACGTCATCTCTCGGAAGTCGGTTGGCGTGAGGCAACTCAGAAGGCTACAGGACGAGATCGTGGTGATACTATGCGAGCTTGAGATGTACTTCCCGCCCGCATTCTTCGACGTTATGGTGCATCTGCTGGTCCATATCGTGGAGGATATCATCCAACTCGGGCCGACGTTCCTGCACAGCATGATGCCGTTCGAAAGGATGAATGGTGTCATCAAAGGATACGTTCGCAACATGTCACGTCCAGAGGGAAGCATAGCCAGGGGCTTTCTGACCGAATAGTGCATCTCCTACTGCACGAATTATCTAGGCATCGAGAACCCCGTTGGTCTGCCCGTCAATAGGCACCTCGGCAGGCTCGCTGGATGGGGTCACCGTGAGGGTCGCCGCGAAATGCATTTCGACTTCGAGGGTCGACTCGCCGACTTTGAAAGAGCAAACCTAGTCGCGCTACAACACATAGATGTGGTCGATCCTTGGGTGGTAGAGCACAAAACCTTTATTGAGAAGACGTACAATGACCGAGGCCAACAGAGGACGGACGGAGATATAATCAAAGAGCACAACTCATGTTTCACGCGTTGGTTCAAGCAGAAGCTTCTGTTGTACCCTTTACATGAGGATTCTTCCACGGAAGAACAACTCATATTCGCCTTGTCACAGGGCGCCGAGCACAACCTGATGACGTATGAGGCGTACGATATCAACGGCTACACATTCTACACCGAGGACAAGGACATGAAGAGCGATGGTTATCAGAACTCCGGGGTAACGATGGAATCCTACACCGGTAACGACAAGGACAGATACTACGGAAGGATCGAGGAGATCTAGGAGCTGAGCTACGCTAGAGAGAAGGTCCCGATGTTCCGTGTCAGATGGGCCAAGAGCGTCATAAAAGAAGACCAGTATTTCACCACCATGGTTATACCCGAAGCCAAATCCAAGACCGCAGGCGCGAACGTCACCGCGAAAAATGAGCCATGGGTACTGGCTTCCCAAGTGGACCAATGCTTCTTCATTACCGACCCGTCAAAGCCCAGTCGTGTTGTCGTGAGGAGAGGCAAAAGGAAGATCATCGGAATGGATGGAGTCGCCAATGAGCAAGACTTCGACAAGTACGGCGACCCGAAGATGGAACATGACGACGACGATGAAGTATCAGCATACACCACAAGAAGAAGCAGGACCACCCTACCTAAAGGACGTCCGTTCAAGAGAAGAACTCCATTTACGAAAAATAAGGGCAAAAAGATTGTGAACAGATAGCTAGCTAAGATCGATTGTATTTAAATTGTAGCCTTCATTTCTCGATTGTATTTCTTGGGCACTTTTTGAACTCATGAATATTTTTAAATTTCATGGACACTCGATCTCGATCACTATCCCACCTCGCCAGATCCGGTCCCCCTCGCCGCCGAGCACCCCCCGCACCCTCTACCCTGCTCCACCGGCCGCCGTCGCCGACCCCCCGCACCCTCCCCCGCTCCACCGCCGCCGCCGACCCACCGCACCCTTCCCTGCTCCACCGCCGCCGACGACCCACCGCACCCTCCCCGGCCCGCTCCACCGCCGCCAACGACCCCCCGCACCCTCCCCCGCATCCTCCCCGGCCCGCTCCACCGTCACAAATGAATGCAACTAAAATTGCAAAAAAAAACAAATTTGATTATATTTTCAAATAACAAATTTTATGATATTTTCAAATAATAAATTTGATGATATTTTTTCATATTCATAAATATTTTTAAATAACAAATTTGATGATATTTTTTAAAAAATTATTACTGTTTTTATAAAAAATTATTACTGTTTCATATTCATATTCATTTTCTAAAAAATTATTAGATGCAACAAAAAATAATAATAAAAAAATTACTTATGGCGCACCTCTGGCTGGTGCGCCATTGCTATATAAAAAAAAGATTACTAATGGCGCACCTCTGGCTGGTGCGCCATTGCTATATAAAAAAAAGATTACTAATGGCGCACCGATCGTGGGTGCGCCATTGCTATCTAAAAAAAACATTCTAATGGCGCACCGCTTCGGGGTGCGCCATTAGTAAGTTTCCCCCCTAGCTAATTCCTCCCTCTCCCTCGCCAGATCCCCTTCGTCCCTCTCCCTCGCCAGTCCACCCGCGCGCTCACCTGACCCACGACGCCGCCGCCCCGACCCCCGCCGGACTCCACCCCCGCCGCCCCCGCGCCCCCGCGCCCCCCCACCACCGCAGCTCCCCCGCGCCGCCGCCCCCGCGCCCCCGCGCCCCCCACCACTGCAGCGCCCCCGCGCCGCCGCCCCCAGGCCCCCGCGCCCCCCACCACTGCAGCTCCCCCGCGCCGCCGCCCCCGCGCCCCGAGCCGGAGGAGGAGGACCAGGAGTAGGACGAGGAGGAGGTCTACCCGGACGAGCTCGGACGCCCTCGAGCCATCCCTTCGACGCCCGCCGATTTCTTCCGCCTCGGCCACCATCGCCACCGCTCGACGCCGAATTCCGCCGCCTCGACTAGCTCCGGCTACCCCGAGTCGCCCTCGACCTCCCCAGTGAGCACCCGAGCCGCTTCCCCCTCTCCCCCCTCTGTGTTCTTGTGACGCATTTTGTTGTTTGTAATCCTGGAATGTCAACGAATGGTTTCTTTGCTGAATCCAAGGTGATTGTCAAAGTTTCTTGTGATTTAAGCCCAAAGTCTGAACCAAATCTTCAGTTTGTTCCATCTAATGTCATACTTTGGTTACTCCCCTGTCATGCTAATCTCACATTCCAGTATACTTTAGTTCGAGACATGGATGGATCATTCTGTATGTGTGCATTGGTGAAAAGAGAAGGAAAAAGAATTAACAAGTTTAACATTTGGGCAATTAGAATCTGGCCAGATAGTAAGGGACAGAAAGTTGTGCAATCTGAAATCCTGTCTGAGTGGCACATATAGAAAGCCTAGATTTATTTTTCTTCTCCTTACTCTACTGTATGCTAGGGAAATGTGTACTAGTGCATGCGTAGTACTACTAGTGCCACTTAGTGATGCTCTGTGTGCTTGTTTTCTCGATCCAAATGGGTTACCAAGTTGGAAGTTAACTGCAGACAGATGAGGAAGTTGAAGTATTCAGTGCTATATTGTGATCATTTCCTTCACACCATCCTGTAGGATGTTTAAGATGTTTTTAAAATGGGCAGTAAAATGACCAAATAATCAGATGTACAGTTTTTCACGATGTACACTCAAAGCTAATGACTCTGAATCTCTGCTACTGAACATCATACATTTCAGATATGACACTGTTTGGACATTTGTAAAATACAGTGCTTGTGTATCTGCTGTTTGGATTAAGAATTATGAATAGCACATCCTAGGACATGAACTAGAATTATGAACAGGACATCCTAGGAGTAGATGAACATTTTGTGGTTCTGCTAGGACTTGCTCCAGATTTTTTAACCCTACGATTTCTTTTCCTTTAGTTCTTTTCTTACAGAAAATTTACTCAAAATTCAGAAACTTGGAGTAACCTGTGGACTGTACTTTTGTGATCTCCTACTCCTGAATCTTACTACTACAAGCACAAGCAGTACAAATAAGGCTAGAATTTACTCTGAATTTTGACAGTAAGAAGAAGAATGAAAATGCAATGAGTAAATAAGAATAAGAATAAGAATTTTACTTATGATATGATGATGAGGCAAATCACTGTTGGGGAACGTAGCAATAATTCAAAAATTTCCTACGTGTCACCAAGATCAATCTAGGAGATGCTAGCAACGAGAGAGAGAGAGTGCATCTTCATACCCTTGAAGATCGCTAAGCGGAAGCGTTACAAGAACGCGGTTGATGGAGTCGTACTCGCGGCGATTCAAATCGCGGAAGATCCGATCTAGCGCCGAACGGACGGCGCCTCCGCGTTCAACACACGTACAGCCCGGGGACGTCTCCTCCTTGATCCAGCAAGGGGAGAGGAGAAGTTGAGGGAGAACTCCAGCAGCACGACGGCATGGTGGCAATGGAGCCCGTGGTTCTCCGGCAGAGCTTCGCTAAGCACTACGGAGGAGAAGGAGGAGGTGTATGAGGAGGGAGGGCTGCGCCAGGGAAGAGGTGCGGCTGCCCTCCCACCCCTCCACTATATATAGGGGCAAGGGAGAGGGGGGCCGGCCCCCTCAGATTCCATCTGGTGGGAGGGGCGGCGGCCAGGGAGGGTGGCTTGCCCCCCAAGTCAAGCAGGTGGAGGCTTGCCTCCCAAGCCAGGTGGAGGCGCCCCACCTTCCCAAGTAACGTGGGAAAGGGTGTGGGGGGCGCACCACCCCTTAGTGGGCTGGTTTGCCCCTTCCCCTTTGGCCCATGAGGCCCTCCAACACTTGCCGGGGCTCCCGAAACACCTTTTGGTCATGCTGGCCATAGCCTGGTACCCCCGGAACACTTCCGGACTCCAATACCCTTCGTCCAATATATCGATCTTCACCGCCGGACCATTCCGGAACTCCTCGTGATGTCCGGGATCTCATCTGGGACTCCGAACAACCTTCGGTAACCACATACTATTTCCCATAACAACTCTAGCATCACCGAACCTTAAGTGTGTAGACCCTACAGGTTCGGGAACCATGCAGACATGACCGAGACACCTCTCCGGCCAATAACCAATAGCGGGATCTGGATACCCATATTGGCTCCCACATGTTCCACGATGATCTCATCGGATGAACCACGATGTCGGGGATTCAATCAATCCCATATACAATTCCCTTTGTCTATCGGTATGTTACTTGCCCGAGATTCGATCGTCGGTATCCCAATACCTCGTTCAATCTCGTTACCGGCAAGTCACTTTACTCATTCCGTAATGGATGATCCCGTGACTAACTACTTAGTCACATTGAGCTCATTATGATGATGCATTACCGAGTGGGCCCAGAGATACCTCTCCGTCATACGGAGTGACAAATCCCAGTCTCGATTCGTGCCAACCCAACAGACACTTTCGGAGATACCTGTAGTGCACCTTTATAGCCACCCATTACGTTGTGATGTTTGGTACACCCAAAGCATTCCTACGGTATCCGGGAGTTGCACAATCTCATGGTCTAAGGAAACGATACTTGACATTAGAAAAGCTCTTAGCAAACGAACTACACGATCTTGTGCTATGCTTAGGATTGGGTCTTGTCCATCACATCATTCTCCTAATGATGTGATCCCATTATCAATGACATCCAATGTCCATGGTCAGGAAACCATAACCATCTATTGATCAACGAGCTAGTCAACTAGAGGCTTACTAGGGACATGTTGTGGTCTATGTATTCACACATGTATTACGGTTTCCAGTTAATACAATTATAGCATGAACAATAGACAATTATCATGAACAAGGAAATACAATAATAACCATTTTATTATTGCCTCTAGGGCATATTTCCAACAGTCTCCCACTTGCACTAGAGTCAATAATCTAGTTCACATCACTATGTGATTGTAAAGAATCCAACGCCCATGGGGTTTGTTCATATCTCGCTTGTGAGAGAGGTTATTAGTCAACGGGTCTGAACCTTTCAGATCTGTGTGTGCTTTACAAATCTCTATGTCATCTTGTAGATGCAGCTACCACGCGTTACTTGGAGCTATTCGAAATAACTGCTCTACTATACGAATCCGGTTTACTACTCAGAGTCATCCGGATTAGTGTCAAAGTTTGCATCGACGTAACCCTTTACGACGAACTCTTTTACCACCTCCATAATCGAGAAAATTCCTTAGTCCACTAGTTACTAAGGATAAGTTCGACCGCTGTCATGTGATCCATTCCTGGATCACTCTTGTACCCCTTGACTAACTCATGGCAAGGCACACTTCAGGTGCGGTACACAACATAGCATACTGTAGAGCCTACGTCTAAAGCATAGGGGACGACCTTCGTCCTTTCTCTCTCTTCTACCGTGGTCAGGTCTTGAGTCTTACTCACTACTCACACCTTGTAACACAGCCAAGAACTCCTTCTTTGCTGATCTATTTTGAACTCCTTCAAAATCTTGTCACGGTATGTATTCATTTGAAAGTACTATAAGCGTTTTTGATCTATCCTTATAAATCTTGATGGTCAATGTTCAAGTAGCTTAATCCAGGTTTTCCATTGAAAAACACTTTTCAAATAACCCTGTATGCTTTCCAGAAATTCCACATCATTTCCGATCAACAATATGTCAACAACATATACTCATCAGAAATTCTATAGTGCTCCCACTCACTTCTTTGGAAATACAAGTTTCTCATAAACTTCGTATAAACCCAAAATCTTTGATCATCTCATCAAAGCGTACATTCCATCTCCGAGATGCTTACTCCAGTCCTTAGAAGGATTGCTGGAGCTTTGCATACTTGTTAGCATATTCTAGGATTGACAAAACCTTCTGGTTGTATCACATACAACCTTTCCTCAAGAAAATCGTCGAGGAAACAATGTTTTGACATCCTATCTGCAAGATTTCATAAATAATGCAGTAACTGCTAATATAATTCCAACAGACTCTTAGCATCGCTACGAGTGAGAAAGTCTCATCGCAGTCAACTCCTTGAACTTGTCGGAAAACATCTTAACGACAAGTCGAGCTTTCTTAATGGTGACACTTACCATCATTGTCTGTCTTCCTTTTAAAATCCATCTGCACCCAACAACCTTACGACCATCAAGTAGTTCTTCCAAAGTCTATACTTTGTTTTTATATATATGGATCCTCTCTCGGATTTTATGGCCTCGAACCATTCGTCGGAATCCGGGCCCACCATCGCTTCTCCATAGCTCGTAGGTTCATTGTTGTCTAGCAACATGACTTCCAAGACAGGATTATTTACCACTCTGAAGTAGTACACATCCTTGTCGACCTACGAGGTTTGGTAGTGACTTGATCCGAAGTTTCATGATCACTATCATAAGCTTCCACTTCAATTGGTGTAGGTGCCACAGGAACAACTTCCTGTGCCCTGCTACACACTAGTTGAAGTCATGGTTCAATAACCTCATCAAGTCTCCACCATCCTCCCACTCAATTCTTTCGAGAGAAACTTTTCCTCGAGAAAGGACCCGTTTCTAGAAACAATCACTCTTGCTTCCAGATCTGAAATAGGAGGTATACCCAACTGTTTTGGGTATTCTATGAAGATGCATTTATCCGCTTTGGGTTAGAGCTTATCAGCCTGAAACTTTTTCACATAAGCGTCGCAGCCCCAAACTTTTAAGAAACGATAGCTTAGGTTTCTCTAAACCATAGTTCATATGGTGTCGTCTCAACGGAATTGCGTGGTGCCCTATTTAAAGTGAATGTGGATGTCTCTAATGCCTAGCCCATAAATGATAGCGGTAATTCGATAAGAGACATCATGGTATGCACCATATCCAATAGGGTGCAGTTATGATGTTCGGACACACCATCACACTATGGTGTTCCAGGCGGTATTAGTTGTGAAACAATTTCCACAATGTCTTAATGGTGTGCCAAACTCGTAACTCAGATATTCATCTCTATGATCATATCACAAACATTTTATCCTCTTGTCACGACGATCTTCAACTTTACTCTGAAATTACTTGAACCTTTCAATAATTCAGACTTGTGTTTCATCAAGTAAATATAATCAGCATCTACTCAAATCATCTGTGAAGTAAGAACATAACGATATCCACTGCATGCCTCAGCACTCATTGGACTGCACACATCAAAATGTATTACTTCCAACAAGTTGCTTTCTTGTTCCATCTTACTGAAAACGAGGCCTTTCAGTCATCTTGCCCATGTGGTATGATTTGCATGTCTCAAGTGATTCAAAATCAAGTGAGTCCAAACGATCCATCTGTATGGACTTTCTTCATGCATATATACTAATAGACATGGTTCGCATGTCTCAATCTTTTCAAAAACGAGTGAGTCCAAAGATCCATCAACATGGAGCTTCTTCATGCGTTTTATACCAATATGACTCAAATGGCAGTGCCACAAGTATGTGGTACTATCATTACTATCTTATATCTTTTGGCATGAACATGTGTATCACTACGATCGAGATTCAATAAACCATTCATTTTAGGTGCAAGACCATTGAAGGTATTATTCAAATAGACAGAGTAACCATTATTCTCCTTAAATGAATAACCATATTGCGATAAACATAATCCAATCATGTCTATGCTCAATGCAAACACTAAATAACAATTATTTAGGTTTAACACCAATCTCGATGGTAGAGGGAGCTTGCGATGCTTGATCACATCAACCTTGGAAACACTTCCAACACATATCGTCATCTCACCTTTAGTTAGTCTCCATTTATTCCGTAGCTTTTTATTTCGAGTTACCAACACTTAACAACCGAACCAGTATCTAATACCCTGGTGCTACTAGGAGTACTAGTAAAGTACACATTAATATAGATATCCAATATACTTCTGTCGACCTTGCCTACCTTCTCATCTACCAAGTATCTAGGGTAGTTCTGCTTCAGTGACCGTTCCCCTCATTACAGAAGCACTTAGTCTCGGGTTTGGGTTCAACCTTGGGTTTCTTCACTAGAGCAGCAACTGATTTGCCGTTTCATGAAGTATCCCTTCTTTCCCTTGTCTTTCTTGAAACTAGTGGTTTTACTAACCATCAACAATTGATGCTCCTACTTGATTTCTACTTTCGTGGTGTCAAACATCGCGAATAGCTCAAGGATCATCATATCTATCCCTGATTTGTTATAGTTCATCACGAAGCTCTAGTAGCTTGGTGGCAGTGACTTTGGAGAACCATCACTATCTCATCTGGAAGATTAACTCCCACTCGATTAAAGTGATTGTAGTACTCAGACAATCTGAGCACATGCTCAACGGTTGAGCTTTTCTCCCTTAGTTTGCAGGCTTAAGAAACTTGTCAGAGGTCTCATACCTCTTGACGTGGGCACGAGCCTAAAATCCCAATTTCAGCTCTTGGAACATCTCATATGTTCCGCGACGTTTCAAAATGTCTTCGGTGCCTCAATTCTAAACCGTTCGACATTACGCACTGAACTATCACGTAGTCATCAAAACGTGTATGTCAGATGTTCGCAACATCCACAAACGACGCTCGAGGTTCAGCACACCGAGCGGTGCATTAAGGACATAAGCCTTATGTGCAGCAATGAGGACAATCCTCAGTTTACGGACCCAGTCCGCATAATTGCTACTATCAACTTTCAACTAAATTTTCTCTAGGAACATATCTTAGTAGAACTAAAGCGTAAGCTACGACATAATTTGCAAAGACCTTTTGACTATGTTCATGATAATTAAGTTCATCTAATCAAATTATTTAATGAACTCCAACTCAGATAGACATCCCTCTAGTCATCTAAGTGATACATGATCCGAGTCAACTAGGCCGTGTCTGATCATCACGTGAGACGGACTAGTCATCATCGGTGAACATCTCCATGTTGACCGTATCTACTATACGACTCATGTTCGACCTTTCGGTCTCTTGTGTTCCGAGGCCATGTCTGCACATGCTAGGCTCGTCAAGTCAACCTAAGTGTTTCGCATGTGTAAATCTGGCTTACACCCGTTGTATGCGAACGTTAGAATCTATCACACCCGATCATCACGTGGTGCTTCGAAACAACGATCCTTCGCAACAGTGCACAGTTAGGGGAAACACATTCTTGAAATTTTAGAGAGGGGTCATCTTATTTATGCTACCGTCGTTCTAAGCAAATAAGATGTAAACATGACACACATCACATGCAAATCATAAAGTGACATGATATGGCCAATATCATCTTGCGCCTTTTGATCTCCATCTTCGAGGCGCAGCATGATCACCTTCGTCACCGGCATGACACCATGATCTCCATCATCGTGTCTTCATGAAGTTGTCTCGCCAACTATTACTTCTACTACTATGGCTAACGGTTAGCAATAAAGTAAAGTAATTACATGGCGTTTTTCATTGACACGCAGGTCATACAATAAATTAAGACAACTCCTATGGCTCCTGCCGGTTGTCATGCTCATCGACATGCAAGTCGTGATTCCTATTACAAGAACATGATCAATCTCATACATCACATATATATAATTCATCACATCCTTTTGGCCATATCACATCACATAGCATACCCTGCAAAAACAAGTTAGACGTCCTCTAATTGTTGTTGCATGTTTTACGTGGCTGCTATGGGTTTCTAGCAAGAACGTTTCTTACCTACGCAAAAGCCACAACAGTGATATGCCAATTTCTATTTACCCTTCATAAGGACCCTCTTCATCGAATCCGATCCGACTAAAGTGGGAGAGACAGACACCCGCTAGCCACCTTATGCATCAAGTGCATGTCAGTCTGTGGAACCTATCTCACGTAAGAGTACGTGTAAGGTCGGTCCGGGCCGCTTCATCCCACAATGCCGCCGAATCAAGATAAGACTAGTAACGGCAAGCAAATTGAACAAATCATCGCCCACAACTACTTTGTGTTCTACTCGTGCATAGAATCTACGCATAAACCTGGCTCATGATGCCACTGTTGGGTAACGTAGCAATAATTCAAAATTTTCCTACGTGTCACCAAGATCAATCTAGGAGATGCTAGCAACGAGAGAGAGGGAGTGCATCTTCATACCCTTGAAGATCGCTAAGCGGAAGCGTTACAAGAACGCGGTTGATGGAGTCGTACTCGCGGCGATTCAAATCGCGGAAGATCCGATCTAGCGCCGAACGGACGGCGCCTCCGCGTTCAACACACGTACAGCCCGGGGACGTCTCCTCCTTCTTGATCCAGCAAGGGGAGAGGAGAAGTTGAGGGAGAACTCCAGCAGCACGACGGCATGGTGGCAATGGAGCTCGTGGTTCTCCGGCAGAGCTTCGCTAAGCACTACGGAGGAGAAGGAGGAGGTGTATGAGGAGGGAGGGCTGCGCCAGGGAAGAGGTGCGGCTGCCCTCCCACCCCTCCACTATATATAGGGGCAAGGGAGAGGGGGCCGGCCCCCTCAGATCCCATCTGGTGGGAGGGGCGGCGGCCAGGGAGGGTGGCTTGCCCCCCAAGTCAAGCAGGTGGAGGCTTGCCTCCCAAGCCAGGTGGAGGCGCCCCACCTTCCCAAGTAACCTGGGAAAGGGTGTGGGGGGCGCACCACCCCTTAGTGGGCTGGTTTTCCCCTTCCCCTTTGGCCCATGAGGCCCTCCAACACTTGCCGGGGCTCCTGAAACACCTTTCGGTCATGCTGGCCATAGCCTGGTACCCCCGGAACACTTCCGGACTCCAATACCCTTCGTCCAATATATCGATCTTCACCGCCGGACCATTCTGGAACTCCTCGTGATGTCCGGGATCTCATCCGGGACTCCGAACAACCTTCGGTAACCACATACTATTTCCCACAACAACTCTAGCGTCACCGAACCTTAAGTGTGTCGACCCTACGGGTTCGGGAACCATGCAGACATGACCGAGACACCTCTCCGGCCAATAACCAATAGCGGGATCTGGATACCCATATTGGCTCCCACATTTTCCACGATGATCTCATCGGATGAACCACGATGTCGGGGATTCAATCAATCCCGTATACAATTCCCTTTGTCTATCGGTATGTTACTTGCCCGAGATTCGATCGTCGGTATCCCAGTACCTCGTTCAATCTCGTTACCGGCAAGTCACTTTACTCGTTCCGTAATGCATGATCCCGTGACTAACTACTTAGTCACATTGAGCTCATTATGATGATGCATTACCGAGTGGGCCAGAGATACCTCTCCGTCATACGGAGTGACAAATCCCAGTCTCGATTTGTGCCAACCCAACAGACACTTTCGGAGATACCTGTAGTGCACCTTTATAGCCACCCAGTTACGTTGTGACGTTTGGTACACCCAAAGCATTCCTACGGTATCCAGGAGTTGCACAATCTCATTGTCTAAGGAAACGATACTTGACATTAGAAAAGCTCTTAGCAAACGAACTACACGATCTTGTGCTATGCTTAGGATTGGGTCTTGTCCATCACATCATTCTCCTAATGATGTGATCCCGTTATCAATGACATCCGATGTCCATGGTCAGGAAACCATAACCATCTATTGATCAACGAGCTAGTCAACTAGAGGCTTACTAGGGACATGTTGTGGTCTATGTATTCACACATGTATTACGGTTTCCAGTTAATACAATTATAGCATGAACAATAGACAATTATCATGAACAAGGATATACAATAATAACCATTTTATTATTGCCTCTAGGGCATATTTCCAACAATCACTAGCAGACAACTGCCAAGAATGCAGGACTATTTTACTCTGCCTAGGAATATGCATGTCTTGTTTTCTGGTTATGGATATTGTATAGTACTACATATCTTGTTTTTTTGTAATATAATGCTTACCAAAGGTTTCAATATTTTGTTGTTACCATTGTTCTTTGAGCATAATTCTTTTTCATTTCCTACTATCCTTATTCTAATTCTCTTAAATTGCTATGTTGTGTGTAATAGAATTAGATCTTGGATCTGCTAGTGGACTTTGGGAGTTTGTTTACCTGGCACCATTCAGTCAAGTAGCCATTCATGTGAACTTTTATTTTGTCCATATGAAAGCAGAGGACCATATGGTCTGTGGCCTTTTCATCCATCATTTACACTGTGAATCCAACACCAGTGGTGCTGCTTTGTTCACATTGTGGTGCCTGGCACATTTGGCCCATCACTTCGTTACCCCTTTCTCCTGAAATGTTGATTAATTTCCGTTTCGGTTGAGATTGAGGCCCTCCTAGGTCAAGAAAATTAGCAAAGGTCATGCCCAATTTTCTTGACCTAGAAGGTGCCCGATTCTCAACCGAAACAAAAATTAATCAGCATGTATCTTGACATCAACCAATAGTAGTGATCTAGTGCTTTAGTGGTTGGATTAGTTTAGTATTTTTTCACACACTCAGACACCCTTGCTTGCCATGTGTGTGAGAGAGATAGTGAGAGGAGACAAGAAGAAGGGGGTTAGGAAGATGCTGCCTGCTCTCAAAGCTAACCATCTCCCCCTTTTCACCCCTTTTCCTTTGTCTTTTGTGGGTTGCAAGGAAGCTACTGGTTCCATCCCACAACACCTAGCAACAACACACTAGCAGGTTCCATCCCAAAACACCTAGGCAATATCACAAACATCTCTCAATTGTTCCTTGACAATAACCAACTTTTTGGAGACATTCCTCGAGAATTAGGTTATTTGGTCAACTTAGAGATCTTGTTCCTTGACAATAACCAACTTTTTGACCAAACTTTTTTCCTATTTAGAGCGAAACATGGCCCACAACGATGAGGCCGGCGGTCCGGGCGGCAAGCAATTCTGGGAGCTGTCCCAGGAGCTGGAGGAAGAACCTCACCGCTATGAGGACGATGCCGCGGAAGACACCGATCCTGACTACACAACCCCTAGTGGGGTCGGGGATGACACCACTGATGGTGCCACTGAGGATGCCACCACTGATGATGGCGGCGCACGCACAGATGGCAGCCAACCGAAGAGGCAACGGAAGGACCGGCGCCCGAGCGTGCTCGGCACCGTCAAGGAGGAATTTACTGAAGTGAACTCCGACGGGCATCCAACGGCGCCCAAACAAGTAGTCAAGGGGTACTCGGTTCAGCTCGGGTGCATTCTCCGGAGCACCGTCTCGATCAACACCGAGAACCTAAGGCATAAGGACCGAGGGAATTTGCGCAGCCTCCTCTTCACGAAGCTGCACGAACGATACAAGTTCCCCGCTGAATTTGCAAACACACGCCTCTTAGGGAATAAAGTGAACAGTGTCGCCCTCACGAGGATGAGCACGACCCTGTCTACTTGGAGAAGCACGGTGAAGGCAATGATTGAAAAAGGTGATAGTTATGAGAAGATCAAGGCGAAATATCCTTTGATGAGCGAAGATGACTACAAGGAGTTCAAGATCAAGTGCGAGAGCAGCGCAACCTCCGAATCAAGTCAGCGGGGGAAAGAAATGCGACAGTTGAACTTAGGGGTCCACCAACTCGGTCCCGGCGGTTACAGAGTGGCGGAGCCTATATGGGACAAGGAGGACGCGGAGCGTGCCGAGCAAGGCCTACCGCCCCGCTTCGAGAAATTCCGTGACAAGCAGACCAGGAACTTTGTCAGGGCCCGGTACAAGGAGGACCCGGTAACAAAGGAGCTTACCACGGATCCGAAGACCAGGGTGCTTGAGCTTGTTCTGGTAAGGAATACACCCCCGCGTAATTAGCTCCATATGGTTGCATTCTAATTAATGAAGCCAAATTTCTAAATGGTTCACATTCCTTCCGCAGGAGGCTGAAAGCAGTAGCGCGGGGTCGTCTCAGAGCTCCCCTTTTGACACCCCTTTAAATAGGGCGTTGAACGTAATGCGAAACAAGGATAAGCTCAGTAAGCCGTCATCAGCTGGTCGTGTGGCCGGCAAAGGCTTGTCCACAAAATGGTCGTCATACTATACCGCTGGTGGGCGAAAGGAGAAAAAGACCAGCTCGGAAAGCCAGTCGCGCGAGGTTCAAGAACTCAAGGCACAAGTGGCACGGATTCCGGAGATTGTCCAAGAGCAAGTGCAACAACAACTGGGAACGACACTCACCGCCATTGTGCCTGCCTTGATTCAGGGGCTGATGACGTGGATTGCGGGCGGCCAACAGGGGCCTCCCCCGGTTCCCAGCTTCACGGCCAGCAACTCGCACAACGCGCAGACGGCGCCATTGGTGTCTCCGGCGGAGGCGGTATTCGTGTCTCCGGCGCCGGCACGGGCATTGGAGCTTAATTCACCCGGGTGTACGTCGGCCGGCACCTCGCCAGCAAGCGGCCCCTCCGTCAGTTGCACGCCCGCCGTTGGCGGTGCGTCGACATTAGCTGAGCTCGACGGCATCACGGTGACTAAGCCTCTCGGCCGATGACTTCATCTCCTTGCCTTTGACTGGGCATCCCTGACGCCCTACATGTTTTCGCAGGGCGCCGCCGACGTTCCTTGCACTCTCCTGCACTTCGTGGGCGGCGAGTTGTTCGATGTCGCCAAGGGCAGAATCATTCAACCGGGCAACCGCGTGTTCCACGGTAATCCGATGCCACCCACCTTGTATAGGGTTGAACTGGTTCGGGTGCTGCCAGGCTGCGACGAGTTGTTACCTCCGATTCGACCCGCTAGGGCCGACGAAGATGACGTGATGACCCTCAGCGCCTGCGTAAGCTGGCCCCTGCTTTGGCCGAAGAGCCAGATTCGTTTGGGGGCGGGGGACACCACCCCACAGACAAGACCGCCAGTCGTGCTAGCGCCAAGCCATGGCAAGAACGCCGCAACGCTACCGGACATGCCGGACATCCCTATGGCACAGGATCCGGACGACGACGACAACGACGACGGTACATTTTCCAACGTCGATAAGTACTTTGCCGAACATGGGTACGGTGACGAGTTCTGCGGGCCTCCTTCTCAAGAACCCAACCCTGAAAAAGACGACCGCGATCTAGCTGGTACGGCGGAGAAACCCAATTGCAACAGGCGTCGTCTGGCGTTCAGTTCTCAGGAGACGCCTCCAGCTGCCGCCTTCACCGAGCCTTAGATAGCTGTGGTGCGAAATATTATCAGCCCCAACACGCTCAAGAAGGCGGTCTGTGAGCAGAACTCGATCCCATTACCGCAGATCAGGAAGAAGGGACGGAAACGAAAGACTAACAAGGGCGCCGGTGTGAGCCAGCCGGCACCGAGTACGATCCGTGCTCAGGACGGGCCACCTTCACCTAAGGATATCTCGAGGAGGGTGCATGTGGCGGGTAGGGCGATGCTACCGACAAATATGCTCAATGCTGCAACCGGTGCTATGCGGAGTCTGCATGACAGTGTTCTTTCTTTGGAGAAGCGGCGTCTCAGAGAGAATGATGTGGCATACCCAGTTTTCGTGGCCAAGGTGCCAGAGGGCAAGGGCTTTGTGGATAGCGCCGTCGGGGGTACGATCGTCCTGCGGTTTGATGACATCTTTGCTATGTTTAACCTTCATCCGCTGCACTACACCTTCGTTCGGCTGTTTTCGCTGAGTATGGAGATGCGGATCATTAGAGACAAGATCCCGGACATTGTGATAGTCGACCCCTTCTACATGCGTGCCAAGATCTTGGGCAGCGCTGGGGACCCGCAAGTCGCGAATTCACACCTCGAAGGCGTCATTCTGGCAAACCCAGATAAGGATAACTTCCTCGTGCCTTACTTTCCCGAGTAAGTCATCCCCTAACCGCCCCGTAACATATGATTTCTTAGATTTTGATCGTTCTTTTTTTCCCAACATTCCGTGTTCTATGCAGTGACACACATTGCACACTCATCCTCTTAAGCCCGAAATATTCCATGGCCACGTATTTCGACCTGGACTGTGACTCCAAGATAGACTACACAAATATCAAGAAAGTTCTTGATGATGCTCTCCCCGGCTACGCCGCATCTGGAGGCACCTTTAAGAGGCCAGCTCGTAGGTACGGCAGGCACGTGTTCACCCACAATACGACGTTCCCCTGCGTCAAGCAGCCGCCTGGCGGTCAGAAGGATGCCTACTACGCCCTCCATCACATGCGGGCGATCGTACGGGACCATAATCACCTTCTGCTACCAAATAATCTCAAAGATTGGGCCGCAAGCTTGGCGGCAATCCAGGACGCGGACATCCGACAAGAATTCTTTCGCATCCAGTCGGAGTTTGCAGAAATCATCCATCAAGATGTCCTTCGTACCTCGGGGCAGTTCTACCTCAAATATCAACCGTCCAACAGTGAGATAGACACAACGCTACAAATGCAGGCTGACAACGCCCGCGATTTCATGACCATCACGACAGATGGTGGCTTCATCCACGCTCCGGTCCCATGAGTCGAGTCGAAAGTAGTGATGCTATGTGTAGTTCTGAAACATCGATTAGCTCATGTTGTAATTAAACTTTAATGAACTTGTATGTCTCTTTGGTTTGGACAGTCGTTCAACTTAGATGTAATCGATGCTATTTATTAGTAGGACCATGAATCGTGCTATTAATGTCTTGCTTTTCTCTTCCGATCCTTTTGTTGCATACTTATATTGCTTATGTATTGTCTGTTGTTTGGCTAGTGCATAGAGATGCCGTCGTATATCGTGTACAAGGGTAAGGTTCCCGGAGTCTACGACGACTGGGAGGAGTGTCGGAGATAGGTTCACCGTTTCAACGGTAACAGTTACAAATGGTACACCACTAGGGCGGAGACGGAATCTAGATACGCGCGCTATCTAGCGGGAGAGAGGAGGGAGCGTTGGAGGAACCGGATGAAGACCAGTTTCATCGCGATGATGCTCATCGTGATGACCGCAGCTCTCTTCTATGTGATCGTAGTTTAGATGATCGATATCGACTTGTAATGTGAAGACAAACTCGCTACTCGCGGTCTTGAGACTTGTAATGTTCTATCTTTGTTCAGTCTTTTGAATTCGGAGACTAATATGATGAATTGTATTCGGAGACTAATCTTTTATTGTATTCGATGAATCTGCTGTTGCTGTGTGGTGCTGTCTATATTCTGTCCAATAATATATTTTGTAATCTGTGCAAATATCAGAAAAGAAAAAAAATCTCTAATATACATACTAATGGCGCATCACCCCAACGTGCGCCATTAGTATGCCAAAGGATACTAATGGCGCATTACCCCACAGTGCGCCATTAGTATGACAAAGCACATGTGTAAATATCACCCCCTGAGAGGCACACTAATGGCGCATGTTGGTCTATACTAATGGTGCACGACATGATGCGCCATTAGTATACCAGATACTAATGACGCACCAGTGCTGCGCCATTAGTATTTAATACTAGTGACGTGGTACTAGTGGCGCACCAGTAGTGCACCATTAATAGGGAAAACTGGTGCGCCACTAGTAGGCCTTTTCCTAGTAGTGGGATATGCACTTGTGTACGGTTGCAGCGGGAGTCGTCTCCGAAATTAGAAGAGCTCACTACACACAAGACATTGTCATATATGTGGAGCTGAGATCCACACAAAAGAGGCATCCATTGATATTGAGCTAAGCCCCATACGCATGTGGTGTGTGACCCTGACCCATTTTGTTTTTTGTAGTGTAGCAGCCACCATGTTGAGCTAGAGAACGTACATTGGGGTTCGTGTCTGCACACTGGAGACATATTGCAACCCTTTTTCTTCCACGCAATCATGCACGTTGTACCAAATACATAACCTATCTTAGCTAGCTCCGACGGGACCATCATTCTTTTGGTATGGATAAGGTCAAACCAAGCTACAGCAAGAGAGCTGTCCTTGTAGAATTTTGTATGTGCATTCATATATATCAAGTTTCCATGGTGTAGAGAAAGCACCTTTCTGATTAGTTGATGCACTATGGGTGTGTTAAGGTCCCTACTTAATGAGAGAGGTGGATACTCCCTAACAAAAAGTGGTTTCTGAGGGCATATATGTTTTGGTTAAAAGAAAGGTTAAAGTAGCACTACACTAACAAGTATAGTAATTAATCTACTTACTTGGAGATAATCCACAGAGTAGTACCATCTTATTGGGCATGTGTTGGGCCCTCTGGCCACTCATAGTCTGTCACGCCAAGCTAGCTCTAGGCTAACTAAAGTTTGCAGACGTAATCCGCATTCATTTTGGTGCTGGTAAAGCTCCACTAAGTGATGTATTTAGCTTGCTAGCCAGGTGGTCATGGATAAGGACACGGCCTTGTTAATTAACCAGAGTAATTAACAAGTAACTTTTGACACATGCATGGAACCATGAATATTTTGATCAACTTTGCATAGTGATTAAACTCACATATGTCTTGTTTGATCCCACAGATGATCTAGACATATCTACCGTTGTCGATTCGATTTTTGCAATAGTTTTTTACTCTATATAAAAGGTAAAGGAAGATCGTACATATATGCCAATTTAGATCATATGCGTTCAACAATGAGGTTATAATGTGTAATGATCTAGCTATTTAACTTAACTAGAAATATTCGCCAATGATTAGTGTCAATAGGACAGTACTAATATTACCATCAACATCGGGACACATCCCCAATGCTCTCCTTTTATTGCTGCTAACATGTCTATGTCTTTTCATTAATTTACTCCAAAGAAAGAAGGACGATGCTTACGTCCGGCCTAAAAGATATCATGAACTTGCCTTTTTGTATCTGGTTTGGACTTGGAGTCTCCCTATAATAAGTGCACAAAGCAATAATTCTAGTAGAGTCCTAGATGATCTCTCCCTCCCATGTATCCGCGTCTACTGGTATCCACACACACTTTTTTCTTCTGGAGAACAGTATCCACACACAAGACACAGTTAATTAGTTTTCTTAACCCCTTGGAATAAGCTTACTTCAAATATGGCAGCACAACTATTACGGAATCTTCCTAGAGTTGTATGAAATACTGATTGCATCATAAAATAGTTAGTGATCTTCCCATGAAGTAAAGTTACGTATGGCCAAGCTATTCATTAATTAAGCTAATTGGTACCACATAGTTAAGCAGGTTTCAGCATAAGGTTTGTTTGTGCATGAAATTTATTCACTAACACATTTTGTAGAATCTAGGCCAAACTATTCACACCCCCACATTGAAGGAAACTTCTATCGTTCTAATTAATGCAGTTGTAGTGACTAGTGAATGAATGATTGGTTCACCCAGTATTTGAGAAAAAAAAATTGGTTCAACCAATGTTCTATCTTTCCTAGTTACTTGAAACTTATGTAGTATACCTGGTAATTTCATGGATATTTTTTCTAATTCTCAAGTACATGAATTAATTTAAATCTTAGTTGGCTAAAAGCGTCACTTAGACCAAAATGGAAGTACTTTGTGCACAAATGCAACAAAATTTACGTGATTTTTGGCGGTAAGTTATATCTAGAAGCGATATTAGGAGAATAATGGCCAGGTGTTGTTCCGAAGATCTAACTAATATTTAATAAATTTATAGTTAGTAATAAGTAGACAACTCTACCAATTAATTGATGATTGTCAAATATGAACCAACGTGTCATTGCTATATGGCATCGACCCGGACCCTATGAAATCGATTCGCCCATTGTAGAGCTACGATCTTTTGCTCTAAAACTAATCAATTTTCTTGTATCTGCGAAGTACTTCCAGATTAATACATAGGAAGATTTGATTTTTTTTGTATTGTTTCTTTTGTATGACCGAGTAATTTAATCCTTGTTTATTTCTTTGCACTAACTATATAATACAAAAACCTTAGCTGGAAGGTAAATAGGAAACACACTGAATAATCAGCATCTAGTGGTATCCAGATTCCACACACACAACATAATTAGTTAATTTTCTTAACTCCTTGAAACAAATTTAATACTAATATAGTAAGCCCATGATTTACTAGTAGTGTTAGATTTCTAATAAAAAGAACTAAGAGAAAGACAAGTTATTTAGTCACCTCCCTCATGAACAAAACAAATGCCCAAGGCCACTATGTAAATGGCTTCATATATATTAAGCAGGTTTTAACTTAAGCTTTCTTTATGTGTGTGGAATTTATGCAACAACACACGTGATAGAATCAAGGCCAAACCCATGGCCAAACTATTCACAACCCCTTACCAAAGGAAACTTCTAAAGTTCTAGTACTACTTAATATTATAGTTGAAGTGGCTAGTGCATGAATGATTAGTCGACCCAACACAACATACCTGTCAATGTGATTAACAGTTTTGCTAATTATCAACTGCCCTTTTTTTACTAATCTTAGTATGCTAAAAGCATATATCACTAAAAAAATTAAAGTGTTGAAATCCCTCAATTGCAGCAGAGCAAAATTTATGTAACTGTGATTTCTAGGCATTAAGTTGTATTGGAAGCATTGTAATTAGCTGCAGTGGCTAGTGCATGAACGATTTCTAGGCAAAATTTATCCCTAATTGTAGCAGAGCAAAAATGGCCGTAAGTTTATCTGAAGGTCTAACTAGGATTTACTCAATTTTGCTAACTAATAAGTAGACATCTCCTTTAGTTAATGAACATTCTAAAATGTGAACCAACATGTCAGAACTATGAGTTTTGGGCATTGACCTGTATTCTACGAAGTCATTTCCGATGCCCGTTTCAGAACTATAATTTTTGGTTGTAAAGGAAAATCACTATTTCCATGCAGAGAGAAGTCGAAGATTAATATGAAGGAAGATTTGAAATTTTACTCTTACATATGCTCAATATAAATTATTGTTGGGCTCTATGTACCAAGGAGTTAAGAAGAAACTAAGCCTAAAGGTAAAATAAAAGACACACCTAACAATCCTCGTTGTGAAGGGTGATCTAGAATTTACTACCCCAACACCCCCCCCCCCCCCCAATCGTGAAAATGGTGTGAAAATTTCCTCACTTTTTTTTGCGAAAGAACGACGCTTGGAGCGAAACCATGGTACCGTGCCAAAATTACACCAATAACCCCGTTCACCTCGCCCATTACCCCATGCACATTGAACTCAATTGTCCGTTCACTCGCTATGCTACGGGTCAAAATAGCTGGAGGCAATTACGAAAATGAGAGCCAAGATAGTTAGGATTGAGGAGATTAAATTAACCACCTCTAAGGGGTAAAACAGAAAGCTCTACCTCTTATCGCACCTCCCTTGGTCTATGAGAAAAAAACTCATAATTTTCTCCGTGGACAGAAGAGTACCTCCATGCGAAAATAACATGTCGTTTGGAAACTGTCACTGTCTCTAACATGACAATTTGAAGAAAAAATGGGTATATCTCTTGCAAACATACATGGAGGGGGTGGTATCTAGAAACAATAAGATGTTTAGGGACATAACACATAGTCTTGAGGTTGGAAGAAGGTAAGCACATGAGCTCACCATGCTTGGGCACATGGTGGCGATCTTAACCAAAATTCCGAGGAAGGCAAAATACAAAATGTGGATGTTTGGGCGGTTGGGGGACACTAAAATTTCCTTAATCTGAACTAAGCTCGGCCACCGGGCACACCATCTAGGGAGGCAATATTCCCCCCACCCTGCACTCAAAATTTAGATCATGACTTAGTAATCAGTTTTAACTCATCAGAGACAGCATTAAGACGGGAATAGAGTTATAGATACAAGTTAATGGAAAGGAAAAAAGGTCCGTTTGCGAGAGCAGTAACGGCTATACAAAGGATCTGAGTCTATGTCTCCCACGCCTCCTGGAGGAGGCTAATGCTGTCTCTGATGTTGTTGGTAATCTCCGTAGCCGAGCTGACTCGTTGCTGAAAGATCCTACCATTGCGCTCCTTCCATATATTTCAGACAGTGTAGGCTGCAAGTATCCTATCGGTGGTACACAAGTTACTCCACCAACCGTTTATGGTCGACTTGGACAAGGCATCCTTGGAGCCTGGTCGAAAGTTCTCCCCAATGCAAAACCAGGCCTCTTTGGTGAATGAGCAAAACAGGAAGACGTGAGTGCAGCACTCTAAGGTTTGATCACAGAGTGGGCAGACAGAATGGTTGCACTACTAGGGAAAAGGCACCCGCGCTACTACTACGACGCTACAGCTAACTTGTGCATGCTGTCAATGGCAGCAATGCTTCGATCCAGCGATGCTAGGGGTCGCCGGAGCTGCGGAAGGGCAGAGGCAGACAAGATCTAGCGCCGGCTGCTGCAGAGGGCCCGGATCCATGGCTGAGCAAGGTGGCGGCGTGGGGCTCTTCTTCGCAGCCAAGGCAGCGAGCTCCTGGTCGTCCATGGCGATGACCTGCACGGGCAAGGACATGGGAGGGTGCGTGAAACTAAAGGGTAGAGGGAAAAGGAGAAAGAAGGCAGAGCGAGGAAGGAGACGGAGGGAGCACCGGGGCTAGTCGTTGGTGGTGAGGTGCTCCGGTGTGGTGGCGGGAGGCGAGGGGGAAGACCGGCGAGCTCCTGGATGCCAGCGGCGTGACGCGATGGCCTCGTTGGGCGCCATGGAGGAGGGGACACGAATGGGCAGGAGCGCCATGGGAGAGCCTATGGAGAGAGAGGAGGAGAGGGATGGGGGAGAGGAGTGATTTGGACGAGGAGATGGGGATTTCAGGACTGTTAAAAAAATCCAGTACTTAGTAGTAGCGCGGGTTTTTACCCCTCGCTACTACTATGGAATGTTTCAGGGGAGGGGGGCATGGTAGAGACCGCTTAGTAGTAGCGAGGGGTAAAAACCCGCGCTACTACTACCAACTTAGTAGTAGCGCGGGTTTATAACTCTCGCTACTACTATGGCATGTCCCGGAGGGGCACGGTAGAGACAGCTTAGTAGTAGCGAGGGTTAAAAACCCGCACTACTACTATCAACTTAGTAGTAGCGAGTGGTAAAAACCCGCGCTACTAGTAAGTAGCAGTAGCGAGGGGTATAAACCCGAGCTACTAGTAAGCGTCTATGTATAAGCTTTTCCCTAGTAGTGTTGGGCCATCCCCTATTCGCAAGGCGATCAGATGCCCAAAGTCTGTTTTGCAGCAGAAACCACATGAAGAATTTGACCTTCTGCTCGATCTTGATTTTCCAGAGTTGGTTCAAGCGAGGGGTGGGGATGCGGCCGAGGAATTGCACAACATATGCTCAAGAAGCAGAGTACTGTCCATTTGCCGTCAGGTTCCATCGGATGGTGTCGGTTTGATCCGTCAACTGCGTATTGGAAACCAAATCCCAGAGAGCAAGGAATTTGGTAAGAAGCTCTGTCGAGTTAATGCGTTGTAATCCTCGCAACCATCTGACATTTTGAAGAGCCTCATCGAGCTTATGTCTTCTATTTTTTAGCTCTTTTGGCTTGTACGCATTTTCTTTGATATAAAAATTGCAGTGGGCGGTTTCCCAGCGGCTTCACCTAAAAAAGTGGTGGTATCTAGAAGGGCAGTGCTACGCGTCCGCCGGGTGATAGACCGATTAGATCAGCCGCCTCGGTAGCCATCGCATGGCACCCGAAACAGCTGTCCGATCTACCGTTTCAACCAACCGAGGACCTTTGCAACATCTAGCTTATTGCGCTCAGGGGCTTTGCAACAAGGGCCTTGTTGCGAAGGTCCACCGAGACATCACCGCTGCCCCGCCATGGCCTGAGCGCCACCAGCCACCAGAGTTGCCGCGCCTCCTCCAACCCAATACCCTGAGCAGCCGCCTCTACTCCAGCACGACGACGACGAGTTCTCACACCGGGCACTCCTGTGGTGAATTCTGCAACTGGAGCTATGTTACTGAAACATGCGTCGTGTTGCAATGCTTGGCCACATATGCTCTAATTCCGGGCACTCCTCTGACGCTTTTTGCAACCGGGGATATGCTTCTGAAACAAGAGCCCTGTTGCAGAACAAAAAAAATCTTCAGCGTCAAACCATTTTTTTTCTTTCTGAAACAAGACCTTGCTTGCAGAAACTTTCTGAATCTAGACCGTGTTGCTGAAAAAAACTTCACCACCAAACCATTTTTTTCTTCTGAAACAAGACCTCTATTACAGAAATCTTCTGAAACAATGCGCTTGTTGCAAAAAAAAAAAATGGCTGCACAGGACTGGTGGCCGACATGAGTGCTTGATCAAAATCGATCTGACGGCTACGCAGGCGGCGGACGCTGCATGTGCATCAGTCGGCTGAAGGATAGCGTTTTCCTAATTCTAATGGAGATTCTTATCCTTTATCAACTAACCATCTATTACTGCCAGTAGCTTTAGTTTCGTGACAATGTGGGACATTGTATTTCACAGATATTTCTGGATTATAGTTGTCTTGTTTGGGATGTGGAACTTATTCTAGTAATATCCGCTCAAAGATTTATACATTGTCCCCCCCGCCCCCCTATCCCACAGTCCTCGTCTTCTCATAGAACGCTTCTTATCTTGGTGAAAATAGTCAAAGTACTTGCTCAAACCGTTGCATGTCTACAATGCTCTGTTTCTTATGTTAGTGAATGTTGTGGATAACATGTGCATGACCATTTACGCAATGACTTTGATTTCACTGATATCATTACAAGTTGCTTGAGGGACACGGAGTATCTGCTCCCGAGCTCAAATACTCCCTCATGAGCAGTAAAATAAAAGAAAATAGTAAAAAAATCTTAAATATTTTTCTGAGAAACTTTGAGAGATGTTTTGTATGCTTGCAAACATTTATCATGAAATGACATTCTTGGAAGTTGTGGCAAAAAAAATATCAATGCTCTAAAAATGCTATTTTAAAAGCATTCTGGAATCCTGATTTTTATTCATGACTTCTATGAATGTCATTTTGTGCTGAAATTTGTCAAGCGCACAAAACATTTGTCAAAGTTCGGTAAAAAAACATTTCAGAATTTTTTGAATTTATTTTCATTTTTTGGAGTTTATTGTTCATCCTGAGCTCTTATGAGCTCGAGCACAAACGAGGACTTTTGTTGCTTAAGTTCTTATTGTAGAGGTCGTGCCGCCACATTCTTCGCATCATATGCTATATTTGTGTGAAGTTTTCATACCAGTTGACATCTAGTCACAGGCCCAAATTCAAAAGCAAGAATTTATTAATAATAACTGCAGTATCTTTAGAGATTTTTCAATGAGAGAAAACACCAGAGATACCGGTATCTCGGATCCCCGCTGTAAATTCTGAGTCGGAGCGTCGCGTAAAGCAATTTCGAAAGATCGGGCAAAGATCCCCCACAAGGATAAGAAACGCCGGGTGATCTTTTTCCAGATCATTATGTTGGATTAAAGCAGCAATCACCTAAATGAAACACTTTGCTTTCCTGATGGGGACCTCCACTGACACTTTGCTTCTCTTACATGCTCCTGCTGCATGAAGCATCATCTGTCAACCTAATCTAATTACAGCATCACGTTTCTCTACCTGAGCAGATGATCCTGGACCTGCTACATAAAGATCTGGCCCTGCTCCCTGCGAGTGCTGGTGTCACTAGCAGCAGTGAAAGGGACCTGACAAATGCCATGGATCATGCTCTTCTCCTTTATTCAGGTTAGGGGAAAGGATTTTTCCTGGGAAGTGCTGGTGCAGAGCAGTTGAGCGCAAGGGCGGCTTGAGCAGTTGAGCTACTAAGGGCTGATGCACCGGACTATCGCCGAACAAGCTTGTGGGCGACGGCGCGGTCGCTATCACGCGTTGTGCTCGCGGCCTCGGTTCGTCATCTCGACAGCGACCGGTCGTGGGAAAGAGCTGGTGCAGATCAGCACTGCCATTCGTACCGGCCGGCGACGTCGAGGTTCAGTTGCATTATGGCGCACCATTTTCAGGCACAAGTTGTGGATTGATCCGGCCCTCTTGTTATGAGGAAAACAGCCCTTCCGGATAATGTCTTGTTTAGTTATTTTACCCCAAAACAAGAAGCGTTGAATAGATATTTCTTCAGGCTGCTGGCTGGGTGGTATCCTATCAGATGCTCCCTCATTCATCATGATCAGGGAGAACTCGCCCGGAAGCCCACCGGAACAGCAGGCGCGCGGTGCATCTGCTACAGTCTCGGAACACCTGAGCACTGTTACTGTGGGGAGGTAAGAGGTTCTCATTCGTGATTCCTGCAGCCCCTAGATTTATACAGCTTTGCACCTAGAATGATACTGCCGGCCGCCCTGGATAGTTTCTGGCCAGCTGATCCTCCACACCATCCATTGCAACGCCGACACGTCACCGTCGCGGCGGATTAGTGGCCGTGTGTGCTTAGGATGTCGTCATCGAAGATGACTGTGGAGCAACCGAAGACGGTGCGGCGAGATGCGCTCGCTGGGTGTTATTCGGGCGACACGCTGGGATGGCGACGGGACGCGGATTCAGTACATACACCGCTGGAGAATGGTGTTCGATGGGGGTCTCGGTCTCGCGTTCACGTCGTATGATTCCTCGCCACAACTGGGCGAGGCATGTTGGGTTTACTGCTGCAGCACTACCTGGAGCTCTCTCTGCGTGCTCGAGTCGGCACGCTCTCCTCTCGCGACAGTGATATGCTCTCTCCACGACTCCATGGAATCTAGAGAAAAGAATTTGTGGGCATAGTGTGCCACAGGAATGATAGGCTAGTGTATTACCTACGCCCTGTAAAAGTTGTCGTTTTGGATGAGGACATTTAACACATTGGTCCTAGTCACTTCTCTCACCATCAATTTAACAACGACGTGCAATGAAGATCACAAAGTAACATGTTTTGTACGTATTTTCGATTGGTTTTACCTGTCAGAAGTAAGGCCCTTCATACACCGCCTGACTCCTCTGCGTTTCTCTCCGCCTCCTAGCTCCGTAGCATGCTCGACTGAGGATCTGTGAAGATTAAACCAAATGATCGCAGAAGATGATTTCAGAGGAGCTACCCCACCCAGACGAAGCCGTGGCGCGAAGCGACCTCTCCGTGGAAGTTGCGGACTTTGTGGCCCAGCATGCATACAACATTCAGCGTCGAACTAGTAGAAGTGCACGTTACTCCTGCAGCTTCCTCCGCCTTGGTTCAGAGCTGCTGCTGCCAAGTGTCATTGCTTTTTTCTGCAAATAAATTATATCTCTTTTTTCTCTCCATGTATATCAACAAGTGTATCAATAAGTGTACGTGTATCAACAAGTGTATGTACTCCCTCCATTCCGAATTACTTGTCGAATAACGGATAGAAATGAATGTATTTAGAACTAGCATACATCTAGATACATTCATTTCTGCGACAAGCAATTCCATACGGAGGGAATATGTACATACATACGTGAAGATAGTTATCCACAAAGTTGGCAACGGATAAGAGACTGGGGACTAGAAATGTACAGCATGGACATACCTAGCTATAGTGTACACGGGTGTACTATATACTTCTGGGGAACTCTCGATCATCTCATACACAATACTACTAGTAGCAGGCAATGCAAGGACCACAATATTCTTTTCTCAGAAAGAAAAATGACATATGGGCAGCGTCATCCCTTTGGCCGGCCATCATCTGGACCGGCCGGACAGGTGTGTGATCAACCTTGCAAGACATGCCCTCCCATTTGAAACTGTGCCTCGAGGAGATTGATGAGATGCACACCTATGAATTGATTCCCGCTTCATCTATCCACATCGAATACTTCATATAAGACAAGGTAACTTGGATACGTACTCCTCCTAGACCCTCCCTCGTCGGAGCCAGACAAAATTTGTTGTAGTAGACATGGGTCTTATTCACCAAATATCACTTAGAATCAACCAAAATTTCAGAAGTAGTTTGGATTTCATTTTTTAGAATTTTAATTTTAAAATTTGGCTTGGGGCCCTTGTTAAGTGTCAGTGCAGAACGTGATCGACTAACAAGTTCACAGCCTGCACAAGATGGACTTACCTTTGCTGCATGGATGGAAACCTGATGCGTGTCAAGGCCAAGTTGATGTTTCTGCGCGGGAAAGTCAAGGCGGGCAATGATCTCAACGCCAACCGAAACCGAGCGCGACACGTACGGTGCCCAACCATCGTTGCGGACACATAACCATCCAATTAGCGCCCCTAACACGTGATCGATCGACGAGCCAATCGACCGGACATCGTTGGGGACACATAAGTCGTGATGGCCTCCTTCCCTCCATCGCTACTGCGCGTACGTACGTACGCACGTATTGCCAATTGGGCCCTGTGAGAGTGGAATGGATCGTCATTTTGTTTGTTGAGGAGAGAAAATGGGTGGAATCCATCCATTGATCATGGAGACATGCACCATGGCAAAGTAAATTGAAGGGGAGATGCCACACTGGAGAAAATCGATTGAGGTGCCGTGGACGCATTCGTGGAGCCAATGATTAATCATGGATACTCCATTACCTAACGTTTTGGCTACGTACGCGACTTACTAGTAATGGCTCGAGATATATTAAGTAGTTGCCTGATGGTCCTCGAGTATGCCATTACTCACTCCTAGCTAATGTTAACAGGTGCGCTGGTATTTGCAGTTTCTTCTTTCTTATTACTTTTCTGTAGCACAGTTCTTTTATCTGCTTCTTGCGATGTGTTTTGCTGTATTTGCGCCTTCTGGCATTTCTTCATCCAATGATAGGTTTTCAGCTAATCAACAACTCATTGTAATTTTTGGGCGTATTAATTTTTGGTTATCTGTTAAAATTTCCATACAGTTATAGTTTGTTGTTGTACCATCTCTTCAAGGAATGTTGTGACCTAATTTACTCATACACGTTTAAGAAAATACTCCCTTCGTCACATAATACAAGATCTTATTACATCCAATTTGCTCACATATTGGATGTAATAACATCCTATATTATGTGACGGGGGAGTGCATTTTAATACTTATCCAGTAAAGATATAAATTTTGTGGCACATAACCCACGTAGTATTGAATTAATTCATAGCCAAACCTTGATCGCAGTTTGACAATTCTAATAGGATTTTCATATCTGGATAGAGGTTTATTATTTTTTCTCGGTGGTTAGCGCACATCATGCCGTGCACTGAATGTATATTGCAAATGATAGACACAAACAATACATCATGATGATGAGTGGGGATCGGGAGGGGACACAATCCCTCTGAATAATCAGTGTGATCGCCGTCAATATTAATTCCCAATCCATACATATATCCTTGCTTCCAGCAACAAAACATATACATCATAGCCTTCTTGCAAAAATATACGTGTATAGTTGCAGCAGAAGCCATTCTGGAAGAGCTCACGTCACATGAGACATTGTACGTTGTGCAGACACGCACACAAAACACATTCATCCCAATTGAGCTCACCCCGAAAGACATCTGATGTGAACCATGTTGTTTCTTTCTTTTGGACAAGCCACCATGACGCGCTAGAGAATGTGCATTGGGGTTTGTCTGTGCACACTCAAGACATATTGCATCCCTTTTTCTCCCGTGCAATCATGCACACTCTACAAATACATACTCTATTTCAGCTAGCTCGGTCAGGACCACTGTTCTTTTGGTGTGGATAAGCTACCACCAAGCTATCCCGCAGAAAAAAAACACTCACACCAAGCTACAGCATGGAGCCAGATGGATACTCCCTCACAAAAAACAGTTTATGAGAGAATATTTTTTTTTAGAAAGCAAGCTTAAAGGAGCACTACACTAAGTAATAATTTAATTAATCTACTTGCTTGGATATAATCTACGAAGTAGTACCATCTTATTGGGCATGCATGTGTTGGGCCCTCCGGCCACTCATAATCTGTCACGCCAAGCTAGCTCTGGGTTCTACTAAAGTTTGCAGACGTAATACAAATTCATTTGGTGTTGGAAAAGCTCCACTAAGTGGTGGATTTAGCTAGCTAGCCGGATGCTTACAGATAAGGACATGGCTTGTTAATTAATTGTAGTAGTTAACAACTTGCGCCACATGGTAGTTTTCAGCTAAACTATGTGTCGATGCTCGAGACATATAAATCCTCCTATCTTGATCTGATTGTTGCGTGCGATATATTTTTACCATATCTGAAGTTGAAAGAGGAAGATCCTACATATGTTCCGGTACAAATTCATATGTGTTCAGGAATGAGGCTATCATGCGTAACAATCTAGCTAATTAGCCTAGCTAGAGATATTCGCCAATGATTATGGTTAATATGATAATACTAATATTACCATCAACATCGGGACACATCCCCAACGATCCCCTTTATTGCTACTAACATATGTGACTTTTCATTAATTTACTCCAAAGAAAGAAGGACGATGCTTACGTCCGGCCTAAACCATATCATGAACTTGCTTTTTATTTCTGGTTTGGACTTGGAGTCTCCTTATAATAAGTGCACAATACAATAATTCTTGTAGAGTTCAAAATGATCTACCCTTCCAATGTATCGCATCTACCGGTATCCACACACATGACAGGATCAATTATTTTTCTTAATCTCTTGGAATAAACTTACTACTAATATGGTGCCACCACAATTAAGGAATCTTCTTAGAGTTGTATAAAATACTAACTACATCATCAGATCACCCCACCAAGAAAAAGGACACAAAACCAAACTATTCACTAATCAAGCAAATGGGTACCACATAATTAAGCAGGTTTCAACTTATGTTTTTTTTGTGCGTGGAATTTATTCACTAACAAGTTTGGTAGAGTCAACGATAAACTATTCGCAAGCCCACACCATAGGAAACATCTATATTTCTAATCAATGTAGTAGTTGTTGTGACTAGTGCATGAATGATTGGTCCACCCAGTGTTCTATCTTCCCTAGTTACTTGAACCTATGTAATGTACACTTAATTAACTTGTTTACTAACTCTCGTGTACCTGATTTTCTATAAATACGAGTCAGCCAAAAGCATCACTTAGACCAAAATTGAAGTACTGAAAGACGAAAGCACAAGCACACAAACAAAATTGCTTGATTTCAAGGTGAAGAGGCTGATATTTAACTCAAAAGACCAAGTCTTCATCTTATTCTCCTTGAGCTAAGGTGACTTAGAAATCGCCCAAACCACTCGTGTAAGTCTTCAAGTTAGACTTCTGAAACCTTCATAAACTTGTTCACCGGCAATCCATATTGACTCTTGGATGCTCAGAACATGATGCATAACCATCTAGAAGACCACAGTCTTCAAGTGTAATAACTAATAAGTCTTCGGTTCACTCAGAACAAAATGTCTTGAGTGATGCTCAATCACTTTGGGCTCTCGGTGTTTGGAGCTTTTACTCACAGGAATTCTCTCAAATGCTACGGAGGTGGGTTGCTCTAAAAAGACAGAAGCCGTGTAAGAACTCGAAGCAACCAACAACTAATTATGGTGGAGAGGGGCGACTATTTATAACTTGGGTAGAAACCAGACATGATATAACTGAAATGACCGTGGGTCAATGGCCAACCGACAAGTGTGCCAACTGTCGGATATCAAACACACACGGCAACTTTACTTGGGCTACAAGCAAAGTTGACTCAACCACTCGGAAGAGATTTCCAATGCCTTCACTCAAAGAAATAGGTTTGGGATGAGCATCACGTCAAATATCGGCTTTGTTTGCCTCGATCCCACTTAACAGTACGATGGTTCCTATGATTTAAGAAAGAAGAGAATGAAACTACCAAAAGACTAAGTCTTCGCACTCCATTGTCTTCAAGAAATATCTTCGTAGGACACCAAAGTTTTCAATGTCTCCAGACATTTTTATGGGTCGTCTACAACGGTTAAACCAAATCTCCAGAGACTTCTATTTGTGTTATCCTGTGTACACTCACAAACACATTAGTTCCAGAACCAAGTTTGTCGTCAGTATTCCAAAACCAACAAGGGATGGCACTAGATGCACTTACAATATGCAAGAAAACTCGCAGTAAAAGCATCCACCTTTTGTTGGGACCCTTTCTTTACAACTTTAAGACAATGAGATGATGACAACTCAGTTTATCAGCTATTTCATCTGATTGTGGGCAAAAAAAGAAAGGAAATAGAGTACATAAAATTGTGGTTAGCTTACTCTTAAACAATTCCAAATTCCGCTTTTACGGGGATAAACAATTCCAAACTCATGTTAAATAGTAATTTGATCCCATGTTACTTCATGCTTATCTGATTTTGTGATCTTACATTCATATGCAAAATGACATTTAGATAGGTGTGTAGTGTAGAAAAACATTCATATGGAAAATAAAATGTTTTTCAATGTTTTAAGTGCTCATCTTTAGAGTGAAAATTAAAATATACCCCTGCATCTATTATTTCAAATCCTCAATTATCTTTGCTTTGGTTTGTAAGAGAAGTGTACATAATCTTCAAAATAGCTGGATATCACATTACATGTATCTGTAATATTTAAGAATAAGTTGTATTTTATGTACAACTACATTGCCGTAATTGGAAATGTGTTCCTTATACATAGAAACACGAATGTATATGTGATTAATATGCACCATCGTAATCAATAACCACCGAAATAAACAGTGTAGGTCATTTTATGTTTTTCTACAATTTACATGGGATTAGCAACCTAGAGCGACCGAAGGAGCTCCTTTGAATAGTTTTTTTTTGTAAAATCACACACTTGCCAAAACTTTGGAACAACACATTATGAGAACAACTTCTTCACTTTACTAATTAACAATGGAACTATTTTCTTGAGACATTTTTATGTATTTTTGGCCATGAGACTTCACATAGTTCTCCATTTGGCTTTAAATGTCAATGCATAGGATTTCCTTGTGGCTTGTGAAGCATAGATGTGTTGGCTCGGCTAATCCCCATATAACAATAGATAATACGGATTACAGACTATAAGGTTAGTTAGATTATGTTTAGATAATGTATAATAACTTTGAATATCATGATGCATTGCAGATGACAGGAAAATCATTCGCAGAGTGTTGATGAGTACCATGCTGCAGGCATAGGTTCCTACATATGTCTTTAAACAAGCTTTCACCTCACTTCATAAATAAAGCAATCTTCACATCCATACAACAAGAGATCCAAGTGTGAGAGAAGGAAATAATACGTTTGTTGGGGCAAAAACACAAGACATTCAACAAGTTGGCGACCGAGCACCTGAAGACCATCCAGCATGCCTCCTAGTTGGTCCTTGTCCTGCCGCCTACATAGCGAGTGCCACTGCTATAAAAAATCCAATAATTTAAACACGGAGGCAGAAGCACACAGCAAGAAGACCTTCTTGATAACCATCTTATCACGCGTAGGCCATAGTCCATGTGATCGCCGCAAATACCAACTAGAAGAGGTGCCTCCTCCTACCAGTACGGTGGGCCTGGGCAATTAGAAAATCACCCAGGCTTGATACCTTCGATTCAGGCCCCAGAGCCTCACGGATAGAACACCGCAAGATCCGGGCAGCGACATATATAAGCCAAGGAGCTTCGAAAGAAAACATTGTTTACGATGTTTTTTTGTTGTCTCAACAACTAACCAATTGATGTAAGGTATGAAGGTAAATTTTATCCTAGAAAGGTTTTTTAATCATATCAGTGTTTTCTTGTAAATGTTACTCATTTGAGACATCAGAAATGCAATAGATATAGTGTGTTACAATTGGGAGACAGAAAGAGAGCTCTTAATTAGATAGCGGGGCACACATAGCCCCATTAGTAAGGCTACATAGTTTACTCAAAGTTTAGAGTCCTCATTAATTGTATGAGACATGAACCTATATTGTGCCGCTCATGTATACATAATTCTAGTGGAGGTTCTTATACTTGAACTGTACTAACCGTCTAATACTGCTAGTAGCATCAGTTTTGTGATGATGTGAGTGGAATGCTTCTTCTTATCTTGGTGAAAATAATCAAAGCACTTGCAAAAACTGTTGTATGTTTGCAATGTTCTCTTTATTATCTTATTAAGTCAATGCTACGGATAACGGCCATGGCCTTTTATGCAATGACTTTGTTTTCGTTGATATAATTATAGTATGTTAAGTTCTTATTCTAGAGATTGTGTCACTACATTCTTCGGATCATGCTATATATATGCGAAGATTTCATACAGGTTGACATCTAGTCGCGGGCCCAACTTTAAAAACAAGAATTTGGTAACAATAATCACAACATCTTTAGAGATTAATCACTGAGAGGAAACATCAGAGATTTATGTATATCGGATTTCCACATTAAATTCTAAGTTGGGGCACTGGATAAAGCAATTTTGAAGTATTGTGTAAAGATCATCCCCCACAAGGATAAGAAACGCCAAATGATCTTTTCCAAGATAATTATGTTTGATTAAAGCCGCAATCACCTAATATAACGCTTTGCTTTCCTGATGGCGACCTGCACTAAGCCCAGTGTTACTTATTCCCCTTCAAGTTAGTGACAAGAGATTTGCATCAAATCTTGTTCTACTACTCCTTTTACATGGTCCTGCTGCATGAAGCATCATCTGTTAGTTACATCATCAATTTATCTCTTATGGCGGATGATCCTAGAGCTGCTGCATAAAGATTTGGTCTTGCTTTTTAGCGTTGTTTATTCCTGTTCCCCGCAAGTGCAGGTGTCACTAGTAGCAGTGAAAGGGGCGCGCTGAAGGGGACATGACAAATTCCATGGATAATGCTCCTCTCCTTTCTTCATGTTAGGGGAAAGGGTTTTCTGCAGAATAGCAGTTGAGCACAAGGGCTGCATGATCTAGGGTTGATGTTTCGTATGCGGTATCGTATGTGGTACACTGAACGAAGTATCAATCGTTTTTCAAGGCGGTAAGTATGCGCTTGGAGTGGGTGTGGTATCTCGTTTCCTTATATGCTCCGTTCAGTGTGGCGGGAGGGGAATTCTCACACACGGCTTTACTGTTGCTAGTATATCGTTTGTTATATACTTTGTTGCAAGGTTTGTTTCCGACTGTGTGCATCTTACCAATGTATTGATCAGGTGTCGCTCATCATGTTGTATCAGCTTGATGCTATATAAATTTTTTCCAAAAAGGCTGATGCACTGGAGAAGTTTATGGTCGACGGTATGGTCGTCGTCACACATTGTGCTCGCGGCCTCGGTTCGTCATCTCGACTGTGACTGTTCATGGGAAAGGGCTACAGGGCAGCAGCCATTCCAACGGGCCGGCGACGGTGAGGCTCAGTTGCATTATGGCGCCACGATTTTCAGGTACCAAAAGGGGGGCACAAGTTGATGATGATGATGATGCAATAATGCGCCGGTGGTAGTGAATGGATCTGGACCTCTTGTGATGAGCAAAGCAGCCCTTCGCAACATGTGCAACCGCCTACTCTGGATATTGTTTTATTTCTTAACCCCAACGGGATCCTCCTGGCTGGTATCCTCTGAAGCATCAGATGCTCGCTCATTCTTTCATCATGATCAGCGAGAACTCTCCAGGAAGTCACCGGAACAGCTGTCCCCGCCACCTTTCGCTTTGCATCTGCTACAGTCTCGGAACACCTGAACACTGTTACTATGGGGAGGTTCTCATACCTGATTCCTGCAGCCCATAGAGTGATACAGCTCAGCCGCCGGCCGGGACACTACACTGGCGGGGGCCGCCGTGGATTGTTTTGGCCAGTCGATTCTCCACAGACCACTGACTGCTCCACGCTACCCAAGTCGACGCCGACACGTCGCCGTCGCGGCAGATTACTGGCCGTGTGTGCTCAAGATGTTGTCATCCAGGATGACTGTGGATCAACCCAAGACAGTGCAGTGCGGCGAGTTGCACTCGCTGGGTATTATTCTCTGGAGACAAGCTACCTAGGAAAATGACGGGACGTGGATTCAGTACATACGCCGATGGAGAATGGTGTTCGATGGGGCTCTCGCGTGCATGTTGTAGGATTCTTCGCCACAAGTGGGCGAGACATGTCGGGTTTACTGCTGCACCACCACGACCTGGAGTTCGCTGGCTCTCTCTCTCTAATTCTCTCTCTCTCTCTCTCTCTCTCTCTCTCTCTCTCTCTCTCTCTCTCTCGTCAGCAGAGCTGCATTGGCACTGGTGCTTTTATCTATTTTTCTTCTTCGCTTTTCTTTCCTTTCTGCAAGGTGGAATTTGTGGGCATAGTGCACCACAGGATATGCTAGTGAATTACCTACGGTCATGTAAAAAGTTTGTCGTTTTGGATAAGGACAGATAACAGAAGGTGTTGGTCTCAGTGACTTCTCTGACAAGCAAATAAAGTATGCACTAATCACCATCACAAAATATAGGACGGATATGGGGCGTCCGGGCACGCCTGTCATATCGGACCCGACAGCCTGACCCCGCCCCAAATTGCCCAAATTCACCACGAAGACCAACCGGATCTATTTGCTCTCTCCTCTCTTCTTCCTTCTCCGCGCCGTCCGTTTCGCGCTCCGCCGCCAGCTCCAGCAGAGCCCTCCCGTCCCCGCCGCGGGGGACGTCGTCGCCGTCCCGGACGCCACCGTGGTACGTCCGACAACTCTCCGGCTCCGGCTTGCACTTGATGTGTTCGACACATTGTCTATGTTAGGTAAACGAAGGATTTCGATGCTTCGTCGGACGAGGAGTATGGACCAATGGAGCTTGACCAAATGATTCAAGATGACTTCTTCGATTTGTCGGATTCAGACGAAGAAATGGACATGATCATGCTCATGAACATGCAAGAGGAAATGGACCGACAAGTGGAGCATATTCTCAACTTTCAAGGGCTCAATCAAAGGGAGAAGAGTGATCAACCGGGACAAGGTGTCCGGAGAAAAAATACTACACAATGACTACTTTGCTCCCAAACCAGCTTTCCCGGATGATCCATGGTTTCGTCGCCGTTTTTGCATGCGAAAACCATTGTTTTTGCGCATTGTGGAGGGAGTGGACGCACACAACGACTACTTCAAGCTCAGAAGGGATTGTTGCGGCGAACTCTCTTTCTCGGCCAAGCAGAAGTGCACGGCTGCTCTGAGGATGCTCGCACTTGGTACTGCTGCATACGCCATTGGTGAGATGGTCAGGATGGGGGAGAGCACGTGTCTGAAGGCTACTTTCAAGTTTGCCCGCGCCGTGGTGCAGGTGTTTGGACCTGAGTATCTCAGAGAACCAAATGTGCAGGACACAGAGAAGTTGTTGTCTATTAAAGAGGCAAGGGGGTTTCCATGAATGCTCGGATCAATTGATTGCATGCATTGGCAATGGAAGAATTGCCCCAAAGGTCTGCGGGGAATGTATCAAGGTCACACCAGAGAGACCGCCATCATACTAGAAGCGGTGGCATCACATGACTTATGGATTTGGCATGCTTTCTTTGGAATGCCCGGTTCTCACAACGTTATCAATGTGCTTCAACGATCTCCGGTGTCCAGGAGGCTTTACAATGGGGAATCACCGCCGTGCAACTACACCGTCAACGGCCGAGACTACAACATGGGGTACTATCTTGCCGATGGTATCTATCTCAGTGGGCAGCATTTGTGAAGACCATATCCGAGCCGTGTGGCAATAAACAAAGCCACTTTGCAATAATGCAGGAAGCGGCTAGGAAGGACGTGGAGAAGGCATTTGGTGTGCTTCAGGCTCGTTGGGGAATTTTGCGGAGCACTGCAATGATGTGGGAATCAGAAACTTTGTGGCAGCTGATGACATGTTGTGTTATTCTGCACAATATTGTCGTCGAGGATGAGGGTGATGGTGTACTCCAAACCCATGATTTCGAACCACCTGCGGAACAAGTTGAAATCCCGAAAGATCAAGATGCGGCTCAGATTATGAACTTTTTGCAGATGCATCAGAATCTTCGAGATCAGCAGGTGCACACATAGCTACTCAATGATCTTGTAGAGCACATGTGGATCCACAATGACAACCAATGCGGCAATGCTTGAGTTTGGCACTTAAAATAAATTTTATGTAAACGCTATCTATACTTGATACCAACAATTGCAATTTACGTGCGACATTATATTGCATGATCGACGTGCATGTATTTAAAAGTCTGGATTTGAGATATATGAATGCCCGAAAGGAAATATGAGAACCCGTTCGGATGCGCCCGCGGAAGTGCCCTGTTGCGTCTATGGATATTTGAGGGGCCGGATTTGCCAAGTCCGACTGTAGATACTCTAATGGGTCAAGGTTGTGCTTGCAATTGCCGTGTAGGTGGCAGCAAACTGGTGTATGTTTACCTGCGTTTTCTATTTACCTTGGTGGAAAACATAATAAAATAAGAGCATATACTCTGGAGCTCTTATGCATGATAAATTAGACCCTGATAAGGCGTGAACTTTTGTTTTTTTACCATGGCAAATGGAACATTTTGGATGGCAATTTTTGTGACCCGAGGTCTGAGGATGACAAGTCTAGTTGACACGCATGGAAAATTTGTGCTCATTGTATTTTTTGTCAGGAAATTACCGTGCGCATTAGCTAAACTTGCCATCCTCGTATCTCTAAAATTGCCATTGAAAACGTTCGCTTGATTCAGATTTAGCAGAAAGCAGTGGAAGAACAACATGGTGAAGATCCGAAGATCAAAGAAAAGGAAAAACAACATCCCTATTAGCTATAGAACGACACTACACTCATAAGGCGAAACGCCTTCCACCCACGACACAACAATGCAGCTCCGACAACGACAGAGAACTACGAAGAACTAGGCAAGGTTGGCGTCGCGGAAGATTGCCGAACGGACCACCTATCACGCGTCATCGCACACCACCCGGGGCCTCACCGGCGTAGTTTCGACTTCACAACAACAAAACGGCCGAGGCAATCCCACGGACATGCCGGAGAAGAGCCGACTACCATGACCAATGCCACGCCTTCGACCTCGCTCACCCTCATCATCGTTGCCACAGAAGCCACCGTGCACGTCCAGCCTGTAGGAAGCACCCATGAGATCCAGATCTTCAAGACGGTGCCCTAAAGCGGGGAAACAACGTTGAACACGACGCCAACCGTCCGACCCTGCAGTAGGATCTTGGCTTTCGCCCGAAGATCTTGATCCGGGAGTAGAGGTTGTGTGGATCCCGACGGCGCCTCCAAGGAGTGTGTTCTTTTAAATTCCTTATTTATTACAGACATATGGAAAAGGAAAAAGGAGCTGCTACAAGCTTGAGATATTTTGTCTTTCATACCAGCGAGATATTTGCTAGCCGAGTAGACTGGACGTCCGACGGGACGGAGGTCAGCGGTGCAGCACACACACAGGGGTGGAGGTGGCCGGCCAAGCCGTGGAATCCACCTCACGTCGGTCACGTCTTGCACAAATATATTCGGTTCATCATGCAGCGTGAGCCTGGATTAATCGGAGAGACAAACTATCGAAGAGACAGGCTAGTGGATGGTGCGTGTGATCTCATCTCACCCACCGTTGTTCCGTTGAGGTTGAGGTGGCCGCCAGCTGCTACGTGACGCCACCGTACCCGATCGACTACCCGTTCTCGTAGGCTAACCGAACCCGGCCCCTCCCTTCTCTGTTTGTGAGAACTTCTCGTAGGCTAACCTAACTAACGGCATCCCCTCTTCTTCTTTTCGCTAACGGCCTGAGACTTGGTGAGAGCCGCCATGCTATCATCATCGGCTGGCCGTCGACGTACGTGACAGCTCGGTCCCGTACTAGCCACGGACTCTGGCCGGTGGGCTCGGCGCGCATTCCGCCGTCGCCCAGCACCCCTCGGATGTGACGGGTGCTGCTGGCTTGGTGACCTGCTGCTCGCTGTTTGTGCGTGCATGCATGCACTCCACAATCATGATATGCACTCTACTCCCTCCGTTCACAAATATAAGGTGTTCTAGCGTTTTTGTTTGTCGGATAAATATACACACGTTTTAGTGTGTTTGTTCACTTTTTTTAATTTGTATGTAGTCCATATCGAAATATCCAAAACATAATGAAATATCGATAAGTTCGTATATATTTGTATGGATAAGTTTCATTTTCCCAAGGAGAAGGAATATGGTACTGTATGTACGTAAATGAAGAAAGGTTCCATAAAACTGGCAACAGATAAGGGATTGGGGACTAGCAATGTGACAGTATGGACATGCATGCCTAGCTCTAGTGTAACAGGTGTATATACTTCTGGAGAACTCGATCATCTCAGATGTGTACTCTTGTAGCCTTGTAGGAGATCCAAGATGAGACCAACTTCCAGTAGGCAACTCATGATTGGGACCTTTATATCTTATCACATTAATAAAAGACAAACATATTCTTTTCTCGGAAAAAATTGTTTTGTTGGCAGCGTCATCCTATTGGCCGGCCATTATCCGGCCGGACATGTGTATGATCTACTTTACCCAGACACGCCCTCTCATTTGAAACTGTGCCACCCCAGGGAGATTTATGCATGTACGCCTATTGATTGGTTGCCACCCTCATGTATCCACATCGAATATCTGAAAGACAAGGTATCTTCAATCCGTGTTCCTCCTGGACCCTAAGTGTTTTTGCCACGAGGTGTTCTCGTGGATCCGACCGGCCATCCAACCCCCGTTGTTGGGAATGACTCTGTGTATTGGTGTTGGCAGGGCATTCACTCCACATCCGCCTTCGCAAGAGAGGGCACCTCTTCGGTGATCATGATCACGGCATGGTGGTTCTGGAAGCAAAGTACCGCGATTATCTTCGGTGGCGTATAACCCAAGATTGCTAGCATTGTTCATACGATTAGGGTTGAGCCCGATTGTAGGTGAGAATGTGAGCATTGGCCTCATGACACTCTCCCGATGGCACTTAGCACTTAGGGGCATAGTGTTGTATGGTGTTGTAAATCCGGGTGTGTCCCATTTTCAGGCTTGTACATATTTCTCTTTTTTCTACCGATGCGTCGAGGCGTAAAGCTTATTGTGTCTTACAAAAATTTGTTTCTCTATGTCAAGGATTAGACCTGATCATACCCTAGGTCGAGATGAGCTTGGTTTTGGACTAGGCTTGACAGCTCGTTCTGAAAATCCAAAGCATGAGCCTGACTTGGCTCATTTTTTAACATCAATAAGTTATTATACCTGTTTTTTAATAAATCTTTTGAAGTTCACCCTCTTCAGGCTTTTTTCGGACTTTCCTCGAAAAAATTGAGCATGATAAGTTATTATACATATTATAATATATATGTACCCAGGACACCAGGTTAGGATGCCCATGATCAGGCATGGCTAGGATAAATGGCTGCTAGGTAAAATGCTTTGCCACCTCAGTGTGGGCTGTTTGGTTTCTAGCCACATCTTGCCACACTTTGCCACACCTCACCTTAGGCAAGTTTAACCAAGTTAGGTGGGTGTTTGGTTATAGCCACATCTAAGGCAAGATTTTTTTATGAGAAGTGAACCCCACATGTCATAGACACAAAAAGTGTGGCAAGATTCCCTTAGGCAAGCCAAAGTGTGGCTAACAATTTGAGCAACTCAAGTTAGGCAAGTATGGCAAAAATAATGTGGCAATATGTGGCAAACGTAGTCACAATCCAAACAGCCCGCCCCATGCTCCTGTCGGTCGTTCTTGACGTTAAAGAGTATGTGCTCCTAAGTGCTTCTCTCCGTCGCCCCCCTGGTGTCGATCTTCTTCCATTTGCTGTCCTTTGTATATGTTACTTACCGCCAGGCAATGGAATGAAAATAATAATCCGGTGAACTAACGCCCTGGTAGACTTTTCCAAAATAAATGTACGTAAATGAAGAAAGGTATCCACAAAACCTGCAACAGATAAGGGATTGGGCATGGACATGCATATGCATGCCTAGCTCTAGTGTAACAGGTGTATATACTTCTGGAGAGCTCGATCATCTCAGATGTCTACTATTGTTCTTGTAGCCTTGTAGGCAGTCCAAGATGAGACCAACTTCCAGTAGGCAGCCCATCATTGTACCTTTATATCTTATCACATTAATAAAAGACCAACATATTCTTTTCTCGGAAAAAAATGTTATGTTGGCAGCGTCGTCCTGTTGGCCGGCCATCATCCGGCCCGACATGTGTATGATCGACTTTACCCAGACACACCCTCTCATTTGAAATTGTGCCACCCCCGGGAGGATGATGCATGTACGCCTATTGATTGGTTGCCACCCTCATCTATCCACATCGAATATCTGAAACACAAGGTAGTAGCTTCGATCCATGCTGCTCCTAGACCCTAAGAGTTTTTGCCACGAGGTGCTCTCGTGGAACCGACCAGTCATCCAACTCCTGTTGTCGAGGATAACCCTAAGAGTTTTTGCCACATCGAATATCTGATCACGGCATGGTGGTCCTGGAAGCAAAGTACCGCGATTGTCTTCAACAGCGTATAACCTAAGACTGCTAGCCTTGTTCGTATGATTAGGGTTGAGGCCCGATTTTGGGTGAGAACGTGAGCATTGGCCTCACGACACTCTCTTGATGGCGCTTAGCACTTAGGGGCATAGTGTTGTATGGCGTTGTAAATTCGGATGTGTCCCATTTTCGGGCTTGTACATATTTCTCTTTTTTCTACTGATGCATTGAGGCGTAAAGCTTATTGCTTCTTACAAAAGATTATTTCCCTGGGTTGGGATGAGCCTGGTTTTGAGCTCGGCCTTACAGCCCATTCTGAAAATCAAAAGCCCGAGCCTGACTTGGCCCGAAACAAGTAAGCAATACACCTTTCTATTTAAGTAATCATTTTGAACATAAATACATTATCATACATGTTTTTTTAATAAATCTTTTGAAGTTCACCCTCTTCAGGCTTTTTCTGGACTTTCATGTGAAAAATTTGAGCATGACAAATTATTATACCTATTGTATTATTTTTGGACCCATGACACCAGGTTGGGATGCCCATGCTCAGGCATGGCTATGATAAATGACTGCCAGGTAAAAAGCTTTGCCACCTCATTGTAATCTTCCGCTCAGCCCGCCCCGTGCTCCTGTCGGTCGTTCTTCACGTTGTAAAGAGTATGTGCTCCTAAGTTCTTCTCTCCGTCGACCCCCGTGTGTGGATCTTCTGCCCTTTCTCGTCCATTTTATATTTTGCTTGCCGTTAAACAATGGAATGGAAAAAATTCCGGTGGACCAACCCCCCAGTAGACCTTTACAAAAAAAATGGTTGCCGGCGATGTTTAGTGGTATTAACTTCTATTCTTTTTACGGGGTTTACTTGAGAAAGGTCGGTGTTAATTGAGACCAGTTGTAAGTGAAAGTTATGATTGAATATGTGTGGTATGGTTGAAGTATATTGTATTTATCTACCCAACTGTTTCCAAATTTCTGAGAATTTAAAGCATGGATTTCTATTGTTACCAGTTGATGCCGGGTTTTTTTTACATTGTTTATTTTGAGGTTGCTTGTCACATACACCATGTGGTAGTTGATGTTGAGTTCTCGTCGCGAAAATCCCAAACATACGTTTTTGTTGGTGGACCAAGCAATGGCGCCCTATGCCCTAGACTTCCTTCTCTATGGCATTTGAAGCACGATTATGCTTGAAAATGCTCCGCGAGGCGAAAACCGCCTTAAAATCAGGCAAGAAAAAAAAACGGTCTTAAAGTTCAGTTTTTCTTTCTTTTACAGATCAACACTGGAATTCAGCTTTGCGCTCCTGCAAAGTGTCAATACGGAACGTGACCGGCGAAGTTAATTCACAGCCTGCCCAAGATGGACTTGACCTTTGCCGGATGGATGTAAACTCTGATGTAGCTCACGTGTCAAGGCCAAGTTGATGTTTCTGCGGGAGGAAAGTCAAGGCGGGCAATGATCTCAACGCCAACCGGAACCGAGCGCGACACGTACGGTGCCCAGCAACCCAATTAGCGCCCGTAACATGTGATTGAGTGAGCCCAGCAACCAGCATGCATGCATGCGCACACAAAACCCATCTCGTGATCTCCTTCCTTCCTTCCACCACTTGAACTCTTGAGCCGAAACAAAACACATCGATGGATGTTAATCAAAGCAGATTTGTGTTAACCACTACTGCGTACATACGTATGTACCAATTGGACCCCGCGAGAGTGGAGGAAAAAAGGGGTGGAATCCATCGATCGATCATGCAGACATGCACCATGGCAAAGTAACTAAAGGGAGATGCCATACTTGAGAGAATGGATTGAGGTGCCGTGGACGCATTGGTACAGCTTATAATTAATCATGGGTACTCCATTAGGGAATATGGATAGATACTTGCCGTTTTGGCTACGTACGCGACGTACTAATGGCGCGTGATATTAATTAAGTAGCTAGTAGTTGACGCTCAGAGTAGGCCATTATTCACTCATATGCAATATTAATGGACCCCAATGCAGAAAATTGATGCCCTCAGGTACGTCCCGATCGAAAGCATGGCAATTAGTCGCTGCAACATGGTAATTATTTTGACAATTTTTTACACTACATGACAATTTTATTTTAGAACATGGCAAATCCTATACAACATCATGGCAGCTTATCTGTTTTCGCATGGTGAATCTGGAGCGTTTGCTGCGAAGCATTGAAAAACTGACGTCAGATTTTTAATATTTCCCATATTAATTAATAGATGCACTGTTTTTGTAGTAGTTTCTTCTTTCTTACTTTTCGGTAGTGTAGTTCTTTCTTTGCATTGTGTTTTGCTGTATTTGCGCCTTGGCGGTTTTGTTCCAATAAATATGATGTGTATTTCGATGTGCTCGAGAAAAGAAAAATAGGCACACGAATAGAATTGCTATGCATGTGACAAATTTGGGTCCGATCTTTGTACGACATCTAACAAGAGTCATCCATCACATTTTTAGTCTAAGCTAGATGATCTGATGACACATCTTACCAACATCGGACTCAAATTCATCGTACATGCAGTATTACCAATCGTTGCTACGACTTGAAGCCTGGACTACGAAACCGACCATATTAAACCTTTGCCCTTCAAAAAACTATTTAGTCCAAACCCTATTCTAATACTGGGTGTGGTTTCACATTTTGTGTTTTTTCAAAGAATGTGAATATTTCATGGAATGCGACCGATCGGAACACCATATATATATATTTGTGCAGTGTGAAAAAAATATAATAGATGAATAGGGATTTTCATCCTCGCATTGATGAAAATTTCACCCTTTTTTCTCCGCATCTTGAATTTTCAGTTCAAATTTGGCCAAAATATTTCAAACATATGCCTTCGAAATGGCTTCAAAAAAGATCTGTACAATTCCTAGAATACTCAGGCAGCTTGCATTTCAACTTTACCAGAAATATGTGAAAACATTCAAATCCCATAAATATCTAGGGAAATAATTTTTGTTTCCTAACACGTTAGAGTAATTAGTTCTATTTACTAAAGAATTCTCACGCTCATGTAATCATAATAATAGAAAACAAATTCAAGTAGTTATCCAATAATTATATTAACTTTGTGACAAATAATCTGCAAACTATGAGATTATTAATTCATAGCCAAACCTCGATCGCAGTTTTATAATTCTAATAGGCCTTGTATATTTAGATAAAAGGTTTATTAATTTTCCCTAGGTGGCTAGCTCACATCATGTCATGTATTGAATGTACGCTGCAAATGATAGACACAAACCATACATCACGACGATAAGTGGGAGAGGTGACACAAGGAATTCCTCTGAATCATTGCCGTGATCACCATCGATATTAATTGCTAGTCCACACTTATCCTTGCTTCTAGCAACAAAATATGTACACACTAGGGCAGACACGAATCTACGCGTGCGGCTGCAGCAGGAGCCGTTCTGGAAGAGCTCACTGCACACAAGACATCATAATGTTGAGTTGGCATCCATACAAAAGACATGCATCCCTATTCAGCTAACCCCCAAACGCATGTGGTGTGTGACCCATATGTTGTTGTTTTGTCCTGGATCAGCCACCATGGCGCGGTAGCGAATGTACATTTGGGTTCGTGTGTGCACACTCGAGACATATTGCACCCCTTTTCTCCCGCGCAATCATGCACGTTGCACAAAATACTGACCTATTAGCCCGGGACCATCATTCTTTTGGCGTGGATAAGCTCACACCAAGGTAGAGCAACAGAACAATTTTTGTAGAACTTTCTATGAGCGTTCATATATATCTTGTTTTCGCTAGGCACCTTTCTGATTAGTTGATGCACTATGTGTGTTAAGGTCACATACTTTATGAGAGATGGATACTCCCTACCAAAAAGTTGGTTATGAGGGAATATGTTTTGGTTAAAAAGCAAGCTTAAAGGAGCACGACACTAACAAGTAGAGTAACTGATGGAGTTTCCTTGGATATAATCTACGGAGTAGTACCCTTCTATTGGCCATGCATCGGGCCCTCCGGCCACTCACAATATGTCACGCCAAGCATAGCTCTAGGCTAAGTAAAGCTTGCAGACGTCATCCGCATTCATTTGGTGCTGGTAAAGGTCCACTAAGCGATGGATTTAGCTAGCTAACTGGATGCTGAAGGATAAGGACGCGACATGTTATTTAGTTGTAGTAATTAACAACTTCTGCCACATGTTGATTTCAGCTAAACTTTGCACCGATGCTCTTCGCATATAAATCCACCTATCTTGATCTGATTGTTGTGTGCAATGTTTTTTTTACCGTTTCTAAAGTTGAAAGGAAGATCCTACAAATGTGCTGGTACAAATTCATATGCGTTTGGCAATGAGGCTATCATGTGTAATACTCTAGCTATTTAACCTAGCTGGAAATATTCGCCAATTATGTTGGCTAATAGGATAGTACTAATATTACCATCAACATCGGGACACATCCAGATGCTCCCCTTTATTGCTATTAACATATCTCTGACTTTACATTAATTTACTCCAAAGAAAGAAGGACGATGCTTACGTCCGGCCCAAACCATACCATTAACTTCCTTCTTGTTTCTGGTTTGGAGTCTCCTTATAATAAGTGCACAAAGTAATAATTCTTGTAGAGTCCTAGATGATCTCTCCCTCCCGTGTATCCGCGTCTATCGGTGTCACACAATCAATTAGTTTTCTTAACCCTTCGAACAAGCTTACTAAGAATATAGTAGCACCGCAATTAAGGAATCTTCTCAAGAGTTGTATCAAATACTAATTCCAATGAACTCCCCTCCAATAAAAAAGACACAAGGCCAGACTATTCACTGATTAAGGAAATGTGCACTACATAATTAAGAAGGTTTCACTTAAACTTTTGTTATTACAAGGATTTATTCACTAACACGTTGTGTAGAATCATGGCCAAACTATTCACAACCCCACACCATAGGAAACTTCTACAGTTCTAATTAATGTAGTTGTAGTGACTAGTGCATGAATGATTGGTCCACCCGACGTTCTATCTTGCCTAGTTACTTGATCCCTACGTAATATACATTGTAATTTAATTAACATATATGCTAATTCCTGACTATCAAAACTTTTACAAATCTTAGTCAGGTAAAAACATCACTAAGACCAAAATTGAAGTATTGAAAGTGCACAACTAGAGGAAAATTTACCTGATTTATATCGAAGCGCTATTAGGATAGCAATAGCCAGATGTTGATCCGAATGTCAAGCTGAGATTTACTCAATTTTAGGTAACTAATAAGTAGACGACTTCACCAATTAATGGATGGTTATCAAATATGAACTAGCCAGTCATCGCCATATGACATTGACCTGGATCCTTCGAAACCGTTTTGTTTATTTTAGAACTATGATCTTTTGCTCTAAAACAAAATCGTTTCACTGTATCTTTGAAAAAATTATGTATTAATACAAAAGAAGTTTTGAATTTTTTTTATTACTTATACTTTATGATCAAGCAATACTCCTTATTGATTTCTTCACAACAACTAGTTTTTTTTGCGAGAAAACTTCCAATCTATTCATCTTCAATCATGGCAATACAACGAACACAGGAAATAACAAAAATTACATCCAGGTCCGTAGACCATCTACCGACGACTACAAGCACTGAAGCGAGCCGAAGGTGTGCCGCCATAATCACCCCTCCCTCACCGGAGCCGGGCAAAACTAGTTGTAGTAGACAGTCGGGAAGTCGTCGTGCTAAGAGCATCTCCAGACGTTCAGCCCCCTAGGGCGCCGAAAAAGAGCGGCCTGGGGGCGAGCCGGCGCTAGATCGGCCCCTGGGGTTCGTTTATCCCCAGCCACGCCCCCAGGTGCCGCCCCCAAGGCGCCCCATATTCGAACTCCATCGTTCCCGCTCAAAGAAAAGCGATCATCGCAATAGTTCGGCGATTCAGTGCCACAGTTCGGCGATCAAATAAAAGGACACGCAGTAGTTCGGCGTACAGAAAAGGAAGGACGCGGAAGGAGTACATCAAACGTCGAGCTCAACCTCCGGCGGCGTCGTCGTCGGCGTACGCGGGCTGGAAGGAGTCGGCGCGGCTTCGGGCTGGTCGGCGTGGCTTCTGTGCTGCCGGGCGCGGCGGAGGCATCGTCGGTGGGGCTGGGCGTCGCGGAGGCATCGTCATCAGCCGCCGGGCTGGGCGGCGGCGTCGGCGTCGGCGTCGCCGGTATCTGATTCAGGATGAGGCCGCGCTCCGCCAAAAACCACGCCTTGAGCTTCTCGTCGCCGCTCTGGGGCATGTCAGCGCCACCCATCAAGAAGGCGAGGTCATTGTTCCTCTTCTTCGCGTCTTGAGCTTTGAGTTTCACGGCGCTGTTCGTCATCAAAACAGCCCACCTCGCCTCAGTTTTCTCTTCTCGCTGGGCGGCCCTGGTCTTGGCGTCGGCGAGGCAGTGTTCGATGGACTCTTGCATGCGCGAGGTAGCCGACTCGGCGTATTTCACCTTCTTGGCACCTTTGTTGCCGTCCGGTCGCCCGACAGCCGCGCCCGCGGTCGGCGCGTCCGGCTTGTACGTCTCTTTGGCTTTGGCGAGGGTGCGTCGGACGGCCGCCCATTTCTCGCACCTATCGATCCGCCTGAAGACGTGGAGGTACTTGAACTCTGCGTCGCTGTTGTCATCGCGGAACATGGCGAACATGCGTAGCAGCTGCGCCGAACGAAAGAACATCAGTCGGCGTGCTCGACGCGCACGCGGCGCGCACGAGGCGAAAGTGTGCGCGCACGGCGGAAGGCAATAGTATGAGATACCTGATCCTCGACGCTAGTGCCGCTCTTGGGCAAGCCGCGACCTCCTCGACGATCTCATGCCATTTGTTGCACGCCGTTTGGATGAGCCCCCAATGGTTCGCCATCGCCTTGGCCCATGCTTCATGTGCACGCTTTTGAAGTAGGGGTCGACGAGCTTCCGCTCGTCGAACTCGGCCTTGATGCGGTCCCAATACGTCTCGATGCTCTGGTTCGTGCCGGTGACCGGGTCGAGGCAGACGACCTTCCACGCTTCGGCGAGGCACTCCTCTTCCTTGGACGCCCACTTAATGCGTGGCTCGCCGGGCTTGGCTGCCTTCTTCTTCCTCTTCTTCTTGCCTTTCCTCGTCGGCGCCGGTTCCTCCTCCTCCTCTTCCTCCTCCTCCTCCTCCTCCGGCTCTTCCTCGCCGTAGTCGAGCTCGTCGTCCATATCGCCGAGGTCAATCGAGCCGTCCTGGGTAGTGAACCCGGGGGAGGCGGCGGCGGCAGCCGAGCCGGCTGCGATGATGTCCTCCATGTCGGCCTCCGTCGAGTCAGCGTCGCCAAGATGCGTCGAGGATGCGGCTTGCGAGTAGAGGACGCGGCGAAGAGGTGGCGTCGGTGAGGCTGCATAGTCCGGCGGCGAGTATGTGTATGGCGGGTACTGCACGCCCGCGAACGCTGGCGAGGGCGTGCGCTGGACAGGGCGCCCATGGGGGAAGGTGATGTTGGGGTTGAAGCCACCATGGGCGTCCACATCGGCGTAGCCCGGCGACGACGTGCTCCATGGGTGCGGCGACGACAAGAACCCGGCCGGAGAGCCGACGCTTTGCTGGCTCCAGGCCGCGTACGGGTGCCCACTGGGTGGATTCATCATCGCCCCGCGCACCGCCTCCGCTTGTTCCGCCGCCGCCGCAGCCGCAGCGTGCGCCGCTTTTTCCCTGGCCTTCTTGGCCCTGTTGCGCCTGTCGGCGGTGATGGCCTCCCGGCGCTCCACATCCACCTTCCACTCGGCGTTGCTCATGCCGGGGGGCTTGGATAGCGGAGCCCTCGGCTTCCTTTGCTTCGGCTGGGCGGCGGCGGCTGTGGGATCCGTCGCGGCGCGCGGCATCACGTACTTCTTCGGCGGCACGGCGGGCATTTGGCGGGAGGAGGCGAGCGTTTGGCGGGAGGAGCCGAGCGTTTGGCGGGAGGAATGGAGAAGAGAGGGGAGCCTAGGGGGAAAGTAGGAGAAAACGGGGGGAAAGGGCTTCAGTCGCCGACGGAGCGGCCCCACGCCGCTTTTCGCTTGTGCCGGCGCGCCCAGGCGACACCCGGCCGCTTGGGTTCGGGGCGGGATCGCCGGCTCTGTATTTCGCCCAGACCGGCGCTAAACGAGATCCTGGGGGCGTGACTGGGCCGATTTTCGGCCACCGGCGCTAAAAATTCGCCTGGGGGGCCTGTTGGGGGTGCGGCTGGAGATGCTCTAAGGCCCCATAGGACCAGCACAGCAGAACATCAACTGCCGCCAATGAAGAGTAGCGTAGATCGGAAGGATCCAACCTGAAGAAACACAAACATAGACGAACTACGACCAAATCCGAGCAAATCCACCAAGGATAGATCCGCCGGAGACACACCTCCACACGCCCACCAACGATGCTAGACACACCACCGGAATGGGGGCTAGGCGGTTAAGACCTTATTCCATCTTCACGGAGCCGCCGCCGTCTCGTCTTTCTGAGCAGGACATAAACCCTAACAAAACTTGAGGAAACATCTAAAACTGGAGCCCTCCCACCAGCAAGGGGCGGGATCCACCGCGCCGCCATGGTCCTAAGGCCACCGAAGACGAGGCGGATCGGCGGCGGAGCCGGCGGGAGGCAAAGGAACCCTAAACTTTTCTTACGGTATCACACCAACTAGTTATCACAAAAACCTTAGCCGATGATAAAATTGGAAACACACATAATCATCGGTAATCTTTTTTTTTTACTTATCAAATTGTCTTCGTTTTTTGCTTATACATATTTTATTTGCGGTAAAAATTGCAGTGGAGATTTTCCCGCGGTTTCACTTAAAAAAGGGGTGGTATCTAGAAACAGAGTACACACTCCAGGCAGAAAATGTCTCATTGGTCCTATGATATTCCTTGGCATCACAAATAGACAACCCTCCTATGTTTTGCAAGTAGATTTCTCCCCGGTCTCTTCCCCTATAAATACATCCTATTTCTCTCTCGCCCTTCCGCACCAGACACCACACCACCCTTGAAACAACAACAAGCACACGGAGGAGAAAAACAGAGAGAGCAGAGCAACAACAAGCACCCTGCAACTCCTCTGCTCTGCTACGCCGTGAAAGTGAAACACCAACACAACCATGAGGCCCGGAGCCGAGTTCGTCGCCATGAGCCACCGTGCGGGGGCGCCGACGGTGGCGCCAGCGCAGGGGCTGATCAACGGGACGGTGGCGCCACACTCGCCGTGGCAGTCGCCGGTGCCGTACCTCTTCGGCGGGCTGGCGGCCATGCTGGGGCTCATCGCCTTCGCGCTGCTCATCCTCGCCTGCTCCTACTGGAAGCTCTCCGGGTACCTCGACGGCGACCGGGACGGCCAGGCGACGGGGGACGCCGATGGGGAGAAGGCCTCGGCGTCCGGCGCGGCCAGGCCGGCCATGGATTTCCTGGAGCACGTGGTGGTCATCATGGCAGGCGACGAGCGGCCCACGTTCCTCGCGAAGCCGGCCGTCAGCCGGGCTGCCGAGGTGGAGCTCGCAACCGCGGCCGCGGCAGCGAGCGCGCTCGCCGGCGGTGAGGGGCAGGAGAAGAAGGTGGACGAGACGGGCACCGAGGCGAGCTCGCATCTCGGCGCTGACTCGGCGAGCCCCAGCCGTGATCACCACGACGCGACGAGCCGGAGCCACGTCCATGACCAAGACGCGGCGGGCCAGAGCCTCGACCACCACCACGATGACCAAGACGCGGCGAGCCAGAGCAGCAGCACGACGGCCCTGCAAGAAAGCTTGCAATAAAAGCAGCCGCCTTTTGTTCGCTACAGCTTTCCCTTTTTTGGGGCTGCTTTTCTCCCACCTCCTCCTTTCCCCACTCCTTCTTCCTCCTAGATTTAGGCTCGGCTGTGTAGATTCTTGGCGTGATTGGTTGAGTGAAAATTAATGGAGATATTTATGCGAGACTTGGAAATTTTGCCAATCGAAGGTCTCTTTGCACCCTAAATAATGGTTGATCGTAGCATCATGCTCTGCTTCAGTTACAGCCCTCTGAAGAAACGGACAGCACTCCACACCATTATTCCCCATCTTTCGGAAACTTACAATGAAATCCAAAGTGACTTGTGCCGGGAGACAAGAATAAATATTGATCGAATTCAGATTCTTTTGCTTTTGTGAATGCAGCTGTCCTGCAGCAAACAAGCAGCGCAACAGGGTCAAGCAACATAGGGACGGCACTAGGTCTGTAGGCCCAGCACTCACAGCCCATTTTTTTTATTACAAGGTAGGCCTCGGTCTGCTTTATACTCCCTTCACCCCATATAAAGTGTCCCTTGTATCTAGCACCGAAATACGACTAGATACGTCCGATTGAGCGACACTGAATATGAAAGGGAAGGAGTATATTCAAGAACCAAGGTGGTACGACACTGAATATGGAAGGGAAGGAGTATATTCAAGAACCAAGATGGTATGAAGCAAGCCTTGTCCAGGATACAAAAAATGGCACCATGCCAAAACATAAATAGACGATCAGCCCCATGAAGCTTAGCGATGCATCCTTTAGCGGTGCATCCGGTGTGTGCATCCTTTAGCGGTGCATCGGGTGCGTGTCACACGATATCAGCAGTTCATTGGCCACCTTTAGCGGTGCATCCGGTGTGTGCCTGCGGCTTCCACCACAATTGGTACTATATAAGGTAGAACCATGGCACAAAAATAGTATCAATAACAATTAAGCAATATTTAGAGTTGTATAAAAGTAATTGCATCTAACACAATTGATGATCCTTCCATCAACGAACAAAATTGAAGCATTGTACACACACAAATACATCAGAAGTAAAGTAATTTCTAGGTTGTAAGATAAATATAGAAACAATGATGGTGGGGGCATCGGTAAGAGGGACCAGTGGTTTTGCGGTGGTTGTGGCGGCCAGACTTCTGTGGCAACAATGATGGTTGGAGCGACGAAGGCAGCGCGACAATGGTTGCGGTAGACGGCTCTTCTCCAGCGTATCTGCGGTATTGCCACAGTTTGTTTCTTGTTGTGGGGTCGAAGCTAAGGCTCCAGGGCACTGTGGTATGTGATGACCGGCCACAGGTGGCCTGTTCGGTGATCTTCCGCAGCGCCAGCCGTGCCACGGCTGTATTTGTCCTTCTGAGCTCTCCATCGGAGTCGGAGTTGTGATTCCTGGCCACGGGTGGCTGAGTTTGGGCGTAGATCTTCATGCAGCTTCACGCATTCGCTACAATGTGGGTTGAGTCGACTATTGCATAAGGCGAAGTCAGAGTCATTTGCTCGAAGTGTAGGGATGGCGATGACGCCTCTAGGGGATGAAAGATGACGATGATGCCTGCGTGCTGTCTAGCTGAGGCCCTCTTTGGAGTGGTGTGTGTGTGTGGGGTTTCTTATTTGTGCCGCTCAGCGGTTGTAATGGTTTTCGCTTGGTCTACATAATTAACTGGGTAATCTAGTTTTTACTTGGTTTTCCCTAATTTACTGATCAACTCTTTTCTTCTTAATGAATGAAGGATAACTGCCATTTCCAAAAATATATAGAAACAATATTAGGATAAGTATGATCGGATGTTGTAGTGATGGTAACTAATAAGTAGACAGCTCCATCAATTAATGGATGGCTGTCAAATATGAACTGATATTTCATCGCCATATGGCATTGACCACGATCATCGTAAAACATTTCGAGTGCTCATTTTAGAACCACGATCTTTGACTCTAAAACAAAATCACAAAGAATTTCCGGATTAATACAATGAATATTTGGAATTTTTTATCTACTTCTGTTTTATGATCGAGCAAAACAAATCCTTGTTGATTTCTTCACGGCAACGAGCTAATACAAAGCTGAAAGGTAAATGTAAAACACATTTAATAATCCACATATACCTCTATCCACATTCCGCACACACGATCAATTTATTTTCTTAACTCCTTGAAAAAAACTTCAGTACAAATATAGTAACCCCACAATTTAGAAACTTTGTTAATTTCTATTAAAAAATAACAGCATAGGGTATTTAATGATATCCCTTAAGAATCCCCGCAAAAAAAAAAGACCTCCCTTAAGAAAAACAGGCCAAGCCCAAGCTATTCAATCAGCAGGTTTGCGGCTTAAGTTTTCTTATGTGCTTGGAATATATGCACTAACACACGTGGTAGAATCAAGGTGAAACCCAAGGCTAAACTATTCACAACCCCTTGCCAAAGGAAACTTTTAATGTTCTAGTTCTACTACTTAATACTTTAGTTGCAGTGACTAATGCATGAATGATTGGTCCATTCAATTGTCTCTCTTGCCTAGCTACTTGAACCCAACATGACATAGTGGATAACTTAGTTAACAGTATTGCCAATTCTCAACCGTTTATTTTTATTTACCTATGTTAGGTAAAAGCATAAACACTTGGTGCAAAAGTGATGTATTGAAAGCGCGCAACTATATCAAAATGTATATAATTGAATATTCTAGCAAGTAACTTATATATGGAGAGATATTAGGATAAAAGATGTTTGTAAGTTGATCAAGAAGTTATGACTGGAATTTAATCAATATTTAGCTAATTAATAAGTAATGAATCTTTAAATGAGCTTAGTTCACTTCTTGGTCAGAGTGGGTGTACAACCCAGGCATTCCAGTTCAAGTCCTCACATGCACCAAGGATGGGGTCTTATTATTGAAAAAAAGATGTAGGGCCACCCTTACCTCTTTCCTTTCCATAAAAAGTAACAACTTATGTAGTCATTGGGGACGAGGATCCCTTGCCGTATGGCAGGGTGCCATTCCACCACTGACATGTGGGTCCGCCTGGAACCTGGCCCACATGTCAGTGGCCCAACAACAGGTGTCGTGCGTCAGATGAGCTCTCTCTAGTCAATGGACGTTGTAAAATATGAACTGATGCGTCAGCAACATATGACATTTACCTGTATCGTCGGAAGCCGTTTGTAGTGCTCATTCTAGAACTTAGATTGTTGGCTCTAAAGATAGTTAAATTTATTCAGAGAGAACTTTGGATTAATCTAAAAGAAGATCTGGAGAATTTTCGTTACATCCTTTTGATAGAAATCTTTAGTGACTTCTTCTCAGTAGCTAGATTATGCAAAAAAAAGGAAGGTAAATGGATAACATACTTAATTTTCGTCATTGTGATGAATGATCTACAATTCATGGGCCCACCCCCATCATGAAATAGTGACTAACCAACCCCCCCCCCCCCCCCCCCCCTCCTAGGAAAAAATGCTGTACAAAAAGACGAAACGGGAAACCGTCTCGTCATGCCGAAATTACCCCCATATAACCACTTTCACCTCGACCATAACCCACCGGCATTCAACTCAGCCGTTTGTCTCGCCGTGCTTTTGGCTGAAACCGTGTGATGCAGTTACTAGGAGAGTCGAGCATTGTTGGCATAGAGTGGATTAAATTAACCATTTCCTCTATGAACACCATTTTTTGGAATAGAGGCAGTACCTCCGTGCGAAAATAACATGTCATTAGGAAATTCATACGGTCTTTGACATTTGATACGACAACTTGACACTGAAGGGATGTAGCTATTGCAAATATGTACGAGCAGAGTTCACAGCTCCAAACAAAAAAGATCAGTTTGGTCTTTTGATATTCCTTGGCGTCACAAATAGACAGTACCCCCTAAATAAATAAACAAATAGAGAATACTGTGATGTTCTGTGAATATTTCTTCTCCACCTCTCCTATAAATACATCCCATTTCCCTCTCACCCTTCCCAGTTCCCACACCACGCCTAGCACAAACAAGCCCCAACACAAGAGAAACAGCTAGCAGAAGCAAACTAACCAGGCGCAGCTCCTCTGATACGCTTCCGCACCAACACGACCATGAGACCCGGAGTCGAGTTCTTCTCCGTGAGCCACCGCGTGGGGGCGCCATACGGTGGCGCCAGCGCACGGGCTGATCAACGGGACGATGGCACCACACTCGCCGTGGCAGTTGCCGGTGCCGTACCTCTTCGGTGGGCTGGAAGCGATGCTGGGGCTCGTCGCCTTCACGCTGCTCATCCTCGCCTGCTCCTACTGGAAGCTCTCCAGCGGCGGGTGACGCCAACGGGGAGGAGGTCTCGGCGTCCGGAGCGTCCAAGTCGGCCCCGGATTTCCAGGAGCACGTGGTGGCCGGTCATCATGGCCGGCGACAAGCAGCCCATGTTCCTCGTCAAGCCGGTCACCAGCCGGGCTGCCGAGGTGGAGCTCGCGGCCGCAGCGGCGCCACCGAGCACGACGTCGATGGGCAAGAGAAGAAAGTGGACGAGCAACGCTGCGAGGTCAGCTCGAAGCTCCGAGGCAATGCCGCTGACGCGGAGAGCCATGACCATGAGAGCAGCAGCACGACGGCACTGCAAGAAAGACAAGAGACAAGAAAAGGAAGAGAGTATCTATAATTGCGGTAAGCTTACTCTTGAATAATTTTAAATTTATGTTAAACAATATCTCTGTCTCAGCTTTGTTTACTTCATGATTGTCCGATTTTGTGATAATACATTCATACGCAAAATGCCATGCAGTTAGGTGCGTGGTCTAGAAAGCATTCATAATAAAAATTTCAATGCTTTCAGTGCTCATATTTAGAGTGAAAGATATTAATAAATCCTTGTATCCAATATTTCAAATGCTCATGTTATCTCTGCCTTGCTTTGTAAGAGAAGTGCATGAATTCTGCGCCATTGCATAGCTGCATATATCACATTACTGTATCAAGTATTTAAGAACAAGTTGTATTTTCTCGGAAATTCGTAGGGGCATGTAAGTGCGGGGCGCATTCACCTGCCAAGCCCTGCCGCCTGCCCGATTTTCCTCGCGATTCGCGAAGTTGTTGAATCTCGCACGAGGGCACAGTAAAAAAGAAAACCCTCAAAAAGCTTTAACTTTTAATGATGAAACTTACTGTTTTTACATCAAAAAATGCCCAGTTTCAACAGGTTTTAGAGATATTATTTTAGGAAATTTTTTCTATCGTTCGTAGACACAAAATAACTGATTTTTATCGGTCACTCATACTGAGTTTCAAACATTGAAACTTCACATTTTTAAAAAAAATCATCAAAATATATTCAAAATTTATCTTATTTGAAAGCGTTGGTCGCGAGAAACACAAATATGAAATAGAACTTAATTCAAAATTTTCTTTTAAAAGATATAGATTTTTGAAAATCGAAAGAGAAAATAAAAAGCTGGTACTAGCGACCTGAGTGCTCCTGCACTTGCGTGTCGTAAATCTTCGTCCTGTATTTTCTGTATAACTACAGTGCTATAATTGGAAATGTGTTCCGTATACAATAACGTCACAAATGATATGTGATTCCACAAAAAAAAAGATATGTGATTAATATATGCACATGCACATTACAATTAGGTCTCCTTTGATTCGAAGGACTTTCGTAGGAATTTTGGAGGATTGGAATCTTTAGGAATTTTTCCCATGCTGGTTATTTGATTCATAGGATTCAGTCCTTCAGAAAATTACCTAAGGATTCTTTTGCACTGCGTTTCATATGAATTTTAGCATCCACTCAAAACTCTATGAAAGAATCCTTTGTTTTTCCTATGCAATCAAACAAGCAAAAACCCTATAGGATTGAGATGAGCCTGGCATTCCAATCCTATGTTTTTTCTGTTCCTTCATTTTTAGAATCATGTGAATCCAAGAGACCCTTAACATGGGACTAGCACCCTAGAGCGATCGAAGGAGCTCCTTTGAATCATTTTTTAGTAATATCATATACTTGCCCAGGTTTTGAAAGAACGCTTGTGACAACAACATTTCCTATTTACTAGTTAATAGTGGAAGTATTTTTCAAGTCTTTTTGCTGTATTTTTGTCCTTGGGGATTGACATACTTTTCCATCTGGCTTTAAATGTCAATGCAGAGGTTTTCCCCTTGGCTTCTAAATCATAGATGGTATGGCTCGGTTAATCCCCACATAACAATACATAATTGGAATTATGGACTATAATGTTAATTTGATTATTTCCAGATATTGTACAATAACCCCGGATATCATGATGCATTGGAGATGACAGCAAATTCATTAACGAGGAGTGCTTGTGAGTGCTTTGCTGCAAGCATGGATTCCTATATATCTCTCAAAGCAACGTCCACAGCCATACAACTAGAGCTGCAATTGTGAGTGCAAGAAAAAAATAGGCTTATTGGGGTAACAACAGAAGACATGCACCATGCTATCTGTCGACCACCTGAACACCATCCAGCATGTCTCCTAGACGGTCCCTGTCCCGCCGCTGCATAGTGGGTGGTACTACCGCAAATTTGCCAAGAATTTAAATATATAGTCGGGAGCATGTTGCAAGAAGACTCTCTTGATAACCACCTTATTACGTGGTACATAGGGTCCAATTCATCGCACTACCAGCACAAGAGCCGTCTCCTCCTACTGGTACGATGAGCCTACGCATTTAGGAAATCGCCCAGGTCTAAGGCCTACCACTCAGGCCCAGAGCCTCACGGGCAAAACTCCACAAGAACAGGGTGGTGGCATATCTAAACAAATGAACTTCCAAAAAACATAAAAGAGTGCCTGCAGTGCTTTTTCTTCCCGCAAAAAAAAAGTAGGAAGGTAATTTTTAGCTTAGTAATGTTCTGTGAAATCTTATTGGGTTTTCTTGTAAATATTATTCCCTTGACGCATCATAAATGCAATAGGTATAGTGTGTCTTTGTCTTCCAACTACTTATCTTACTATTCAGAGATAGAAACAAATCTCTTTTTTAGAGAGCAGGGTCAGTCCCATCAGTAAGGTCACATAGCTTACTCAAACTTTAGAGTTTTCATTAACTGTATGTATGAGACAGGAAGTGATATTGTGCCATGCATGTACATATAATTCTAATGGAGGTTAGTACCCTTTAGCAACTAACCGTCTACTACCTGAGTAGGTTCAATTTTGTGATGATGAGAGGCACCAATGTACGTATTGCCTAGATAACTGTGGATTAAAGTCATCATCTTTTTTACCCGAACTTATTCTAATAATATCGGCTCAAAGATTTATGCATCCCCCCCCCCCCCCCCCCCCCCCGGCCCCCTTCCCCCCGCGAAAATGATTGCCTTATCCCACTGTCCTCGTCTTGTTGTCAATTACTTCTTGTCTTGGTGAAAATAGTCACGAAGTACTTGCACAAACTGCTATTTGTCTGCATTGCTCTGTTTCATATCTTAGTAAGTGAATGTTGTGGATAACATGGCCATGATATTTTATGCAATGACTTTAATTTTGTTGATATGATTATACATTTGTAAAGTTCTTATTCTAGGGATTTTGTCACCACATTTTTCGCATCATGCCATATATGTGTGAATGTTTCTTACCGGTTGACATCTAGTCATGGGCCCAACAACAAAAGCAAGAGTTAGTTAATAATAACTGCAGCATCTTTAGAGATTTGTCACTAAGAGAAAACACCAGAGATTCATGTATCTCGGATTCCCGCAGTAAATTCTAAGTTGGAGCATTGCATAAAGCAATTTAGAAGTACAATTTAGAAGTATTGGGCAAAGATCATCCCCCACAAGGATAAGAAATCCCGAATGATCTTTTCCCAGATTATTATGTTGGATTAAAGTAGCAATCGCCTGATGGTGGCCCGCACTAAGCCCGGTGTTACTTATTCCTTTTCTTGTTGGTGACAGCAGATTTGCATAAAATCTTGTTCTGCTACTCCTCTTACATGCTCCTGATGCATGAAGCATCATCTGTTAATCTAATTACAGCATCATTTTTTCTTCTGGATGGTGATCCTAGAGCTGCTCCATAAAGATTTGGTCCTGCTTTTTTGCATTGTTTATTCCTGCTCCCCGCAAGTGCTGGTGTCACTAGCAGCAGTGAAAGGGACCTGACAAATGCCATGGATAATGCTCCTCTTCTTTTTTCAGGTTAGGGGAAGGGCTTTTCCTCGGCAGTGGTGCTGGTGCGGAGCAGTTGAGCACAAGAGAGCAGCATTATATAGGACGGGCTCCAGTTAAAAGTTTCCAAAAAATATCAATGTCTTTCTCTAAGTATGTGTAATGTTTCAATAACTGATATGTTTATTTGCAGACTACATAACAAAAAGATAAAAATCTGGCCCAGATTTTCCTCAAAGATAATCTGGCCTAGATACAACAAAGAAAAATCATATTTTAATCTATAAATTTGGCCAGTCGACCCTCGACCTCGACGCTCTCCGGTGGAACGTCGACACGTCGTCGTCGCGGTGGATTCATGGCCGTGTGTGCTTGAGATGTTGTCATCCAAGATGACTGTAGCGCAACCGAAGACAGTACGGCGAGATGCACTTGATTGGCGCGGGGGTATTATTCCGGACAGTGACTGGACGTGGATTCAGTACACTGAGTGAGAACGGTGTTCGATGGGCGTCTCTCTCTGTCTCGCGTACGCAGCAGTAGGATGATTCTTGGCCACAACGGGGCGAGACATGTTGGGTTTACTGCTGCACCACGACTCCATGGAATCTCGCTTGTCAAGAGGGCAGCATTGGCACTGTTGCTTTATCTATTTTTCATCATCACTTTTCTTTTCTTTATGCAGGGTGGAATTTGTGGGCATAGTGCACCACAGAATATGCTACTAGTGAATTGCCTACGGTCATGTACAAGTTTGTCGTTTTGGATAAGGACAGTTAACAGAAGGTGTTGGTCCTAGTCACTTCTATGACCATCAAGTAAAGCATGCACTAATCAGCATCAGAGAATGACACAATATTATCTTTTGTATTTTCGATGGGAACTATCTGTCAAAAGTAAGATCCCTCGCATGTTGATTGATTTCAGTCTGGACGAAGCGGTGGAACGAAGCGACCTCTCCGTAGAAGCTGCGGACTTTGTATCCCAGCATGCATGCACATTCAGCGTTGAACTAGGAGTAGTGTGCGCTAATCCTGCAGCTTCTGCCTTGGCTCAGACGCTGCTGCAGCTGCTGCCATGGCTGCACAATCCAAACACGGTCCAAAATAGTTGTCATTCCATGGAAAGAAAATACCGGTACAAATCTATAGGGAAAGATACATCGCTTTATTGATAAAAGGAAGAAGAAAGAGTATAATAAAGGATACAACACATGCCATGAACGCGAGAAGGCATAAGCATGGTGTCCGAAGCAGAGATAGACGGGGTGCTTGGCCCGAACAGGATGAAGGACACAACTAAACCTAAAACTAGAGGAGCAAACCAAATCAGCAGGACGCCGAATATCTTCAATTCCAATACCGGGACACCACGAGCTAGCAACATATTTGTTAGCTAAAGTAGAGTAGACTGGACGTCCGAGGGGGGGGGGGGGGGGGGGGGGGGGTGGCGGCCGTGGAATCCACCTCATGTCGGTCACGTATGTCCTGTATACATATATATGGTGTGCAGCGTGCTCGTGGAGTAATCGGAGGCAAATTATCGGAGGGTGGCGTGGACTATATAGTGGAGCGTGAGTGTGATCTCACCCGCCGCTGCTACGTGACGGCCGCTGCTACGTTGAGGTTCAGGTGTCTCGCGCCGGTTCCCCCAACTAACGGCACCCCCTCTTCTTCTCGCTGACGGCCTGAGACTGAGATAGAGCCGTCTTGCTTCTTTTTTTTATTCTTTGGATGACGGACAGGATCGAAGAGAGAGAAAGAAAGACGCTTCGGTGATCGGAACTAGCAACGGACTGTACCTACGTGACCTGCTGCTGGCTGTTTGCGCGTGCATGCATTCGATAATCGTGAGATGTACTCCCTTCCCTTCGTCTCATAATATAAGAACGTTTTTAATACTAGTGTAGTGTTAAAAACGTTTTTATATTGTGGGACGGAGGGAGTACTTATCAAGGTCAATGGTGATCGGTGAATTGCAATTGCTTTGACGTAAATTAACTCTCATTTATATATATATATATATATATATTCGTCTGGATAAGTTTTATTTTCTCAAGGAAGGTATGTACGCAAGTGAAGAAAGTTATCCACAAAACTGGCAACAGATAAGAGATAGGGGACTAGCAATGTGACAGTATGGACATGCCTTTACCTCTAGGGTAACAGGTGTATATACTTCTGAAGAATTCTGGCCATCTCACATATAGTAGGAGTACGCACGTAGGCAATGCAAGATGGGACCAACTTCCAGTAGGCAGCTCATCGTTGAGACCTTTATCTCTTGTCCTAATAATAAAAGACCAACATATTCTTTTCTTGGAAGAAAAATGGTTTCTTGGCAGCGTCATCCCATTGGCCGGCCATCATCCGGCCGGACAGGTGTGTGGATCACCTTTACCAGACACGGCAGACACGCGGTCTCATTTGAAACTGTGCCTCCAGAAGATTGATGAACACCTGTTGATTGGTTGCCACCCTCATCTATCCACATCGAATATTTGAAATCCAAGGTAGTAGCTTGGATCCATACTCCTCCTACACTCACAGCATTTTTGGCACGAGGTGTTCTCATGGATCCAATCGGCCGTTTGGTAGCGTTTGTTTTCTGTGTTTGGGCTAGCCGGACTCTTCCTTCGAGCGTTGTGAGCTGCAAAGCGTCGTGGCATCTTGATCTTTTGCCCACTTCTTCTAAGAAAACAGTACGCCATTTATGGGCATATTTGCGAAAGAAAAAGAAAATCAGGGGACTTCGGACTAGCGGTGCTCTTTGGTTAAACCAGTTCTAGAGTTCTCATGCCTGTCACCGACAGGTGAAGCCATCGGCGGATGCTACGCATAACGTCTTATGCGAAGACGTCAAGTCATGCCTGCTACTGGCTGGTGCTGCACGGTGGCTCTAACGGAGGTGTCATGTTTAGCCTGTTGATGTTGGATCGAAGGTGGTGCGATAGTATCGGGAGGCAGACGGTATGGGACGTCTTTGTCTTCCGGTGTCTTCTACAGAGGTATCCAGCTATCGAAGCGTTGGTAGCCGGATAAGGGATGATGGTACAAACGGATTCAACGACGAGTTTATGCACTCCGGTGGAAAACACATGATCTCTGATCAGGCTACGTCGATGCACGCATGCGTCGCGACCTTGCTGAAGGTGATGGATTGAAGCTTGGCTGGATGAGAATCTGGAGTTCAACCTGGTGTTGGACTCGCCATCATCGACGCACATGTGGCGATTCCCTCATGAAGGCGTAGCCTGGTAGTTGTGTATTTTTCTTTTCCGATGTCGCCTTGGAACATAGGGTTAGTGGCTACCTGGTGGAGCTACTGTCGTGAGGCATGAGGCATGAGGCATCAGGTTTTCTTTTTGCTTTTTTCGGGTCGATATTGTTCGGTTGCTGGATTCTGCATTATTAATAATATATGGTTGTATGCGTCGTCCTGATCCAGAGGCAGGGGATAATCCTCCTTTTCGAATAAAACCTACTCCCTCGATCCAAATATATAAAGGCTATCACATTTTTCGAGATTGCTTTTGTCTATGGACTAGAGCAACAAAACTCTCCAATAATATATAACATGCATGTTACAAAAATTGTATCATCAAATTCGCCTGTGAAAGGAGTTTTTTTTTTTGCGGAAATGTGAAAGGAATTTTTAATGATATATTATTAATCTTAACCGTAGCCAAAGGCAACCTCGAAATAGGCATTAGGTCTTATATATTTGGATCAAGGGAGTACTAGACTTCCATCTATATGGCCTTAAAGTTCAAGCTATGCTTAAACATGACGTGGCAAAAACTGCCTTATAATCTACCAACGATTAAAATGTGGACGTGTTTTTCTTCTTCTTTTTTTGCATGGGTGAAATAATGTATTACCCAACTCGGAAGGTTCATACAGTCAATCGTAGCTAATTCCGTAGCAACCAAAGGCCCAGAAATGTGAACGGTTTAACGAGTTTAGAATTTAGCTCCGGGCTACCTTAAAGTGTTTGAGCATCTCCAGCCGAGCCCCCAACACGCCCTCCCCAGGCGATTTTTCCGCGTCGGCGCACAAAAATCGGCCCAGCTGTGCTCCCAGAAGCCCAATTTTCACCGGCTCGGGCCGAATTTGGCGCCGGCGGACCCAGGCCGAACCCGGCGCGCTGGGGGGCGCTCGGGGGCGCCGGGCGAAACGGTTTTGGCACGAAAGAGCCGTGGGCCCGCCGAGTCAGCAACACTCGCCTCGTCGTCCTCAGAACGTCTTGGTTTCCCGCGGGGAATCAATGCCAAGGCTGCCGCCGGTCAGCCTTCCAGTGATTCCTCACGGGGCGGCGCGGCGACGCCTCACTCCCTGCCCCGCGTACACACGCCTCCCCGGCGGCTATAAGAAGCCCCCCCCCCCCCCCCCCCCCCCGCCGCTGGCCACAGACGCCGTGCTCTCTGCCTCTCTCTCTCTCTCTCCGCCGCCGAAGAACCTCTCCTCTCTCCCAGCCCCAGCCACGGCAATGTGCGAGCGGTTCCCCGGCGACGGAGCAGCGGCCAACGGCTTCGGCCGCCGCTCGCTGCAATCGTGGGAGGCGCACCTGCTTTTCGAGGCCAACATCCCGGGACATGCGCGCTGGGCCGACAAGAAGCAGAAGGCCGACGACGGCGACGAGGACGGCGGCGACGTCGGCGACTTCGCCACGCTGATCGACTTCTTCGCCCCGTAGATGCTTTTTTTAAATAATTTATGTAAACGCCGAACATGTTGAATATGAATGTCTAGTCTGCCGGATTTCAGCCGAACTTTGCCGAATTCAGATTTTTTAAAATAAAATAAAAAACGCGTCTGGGGCGACCGTGGGGCGAGTGGCTGCGAACCCGCTCGCCCCCACACCGATTTTAGCGCCGGCTTGCCCCCCGGGGGCGCGTAAAAGCACCGCCTGGGGGGCCAACGGCTGGAGATGCTCTTAGTACCGAACATGATCGCCCAAGTTCACATCCCATTTTTCTTTCCAAGAAAGTTCACTGCCTGCCAAAGATGGACTTGACCTTTGCTGGATGGATGGAAACTCTGATGGAGCTCACGTGTGGAGGTCAAGTCGATGTTTCTGCGCGGGAAAGTCAAGGCCGGCAATGATCTCAACGCCAACCGCAACCGAGCGTGACACGTACGGTGCCCCCGCATCGCCCCTGCAATCACCGCCCGCAACATGTGAGCAAGCACATGGAAGCATTGCATATGCTTGACCAAAATAAAGCAGGCCCGCGCGTGAGCATGTTCCCTTCCATCCAGCGAAAAAAGCCAAATTAAGTAATTAACTAGTGGTGCGTACGTACGTATGTACCAATTGGGTCCTGCGAGAGTGGAGCGAAAAAGGGGTGGAATTCATCGATCGATCATGATGCACCATGGCAAAGTAAAACGGAAGGGAGATGCCACACTTGAGAGAATGGATTGAGGTGCCGTGGGCGCATTGGTAGAGCCTATGATTAATCATGGATACTCCATTAGGGCCAGATACTTGCCGTTTTGGCTACGTAGGTAGTACTAATGGCACGAGATATTAACTTAGTTGATTGATTGATTGATGCTCCAGTAGGCCATTACTCACTCCAAAGCGATATCAATTACTCCCTCCGTCCCATAATATAAGATCATTGTGCAAACTAAAACAGCTTGCAAAACAATTTTATATGGGTGTGGCTAGATCTCGGACTGAGACTTAACGAATTCTTTGTCAAATGACAGAACATATAAAAAAGAAGAAATAAATTTTTTTAAGAAAATTTTACATGAATCTTCAGGTAGAATCTCACGAATATAGCATCGACTGAGACTTTGTTATGTCTTGAGATTTAGCAATCCCAATCTTATATTATGAGATTCAGCAATCCCAATCTTATATTATGGGATGGAGGAAGTAATATATAGTTTGATGTGCTCGAGAAAAGAAAAATAGGCACACAAATAGCAATGCTATACATACCTACGACAAATATTTGCCCGATCTTGGTACGACACTTAACATCAGCCATCCATCATGTTTTTAGTTTAAGCTACATGATCTGATTGCACATCGCACCAACATCAGACTAAAAAGCATTATGAACCGACCATGCTTGAACTTTCCAGAACCATTTAGTCTGAACCATATTCTAGGATTGGGCGTGGTTTTGCATTTCAAGCTTTTCAAGGAATGTGAATAATTCAGAGAACGCTACTGATAGAACATTAAAAAAAACCTGGCATGTGAAAAAAATATAAGAGATGAATAGTGATTGTCATTTTTTTATGAGATTTTTTGCCTTTTTCTCTACATCTTGAATTTTCAGTTCAAATTTGGCCAGAAATATCGTACCTTATGCCTTCGAAATGCCTGCAAAAAATGACCTAAATTTTTCCTAGAATACTCAGGTAGTTAGTTAGATTCACTAAAATGTTTCTATTTGTTCTTCTCATTTTGCATTTCTATTTCAACTTTGCCAGAAATATGTGAAAACATTCAAATCCCATAACAACAGAAGATGGTTAAAAAATCTCATTAGATTTCGGTAATTAGTTTGATTTACTAGAGAATTTCCAGTCTTTTATGTTCAATTTGAATACCTAGTTCAAACCAACATAAGTAAGAACATTCAAATTTCATAAATGGTTCATGAGGGGACATAATTCCTCTGAATTATTGCCGTGATCGCATCGATATTAATTCCAATCCATGCGTATCCTTGCTTCTAGCAACAAAATATGTACACAGTGGCCTTCCATATGCATCTATGATGGCACACACGAATCTCTACGTGTACTGTTGCAGCGGGAGCCGTTCTCAAAGAGCCCACTGCACACAAGACATTGTATTGTTGAGCTCACATGAATGGAAAAGAGGCATGCATCTGTACTGAGCTAGCTAATCCACATACACATGTGGTGATATATGTACGTGTGATCCATGGTGTTCTGGATCAGCTGCCATGACGCACTAGAAAACGTACATTGGGGTTTGTGTGTGAACTCGAGACATATTTGCACCCCCTTTTCTCCCGCGCAATCATGCACGTTGTACAAAATACTGACCTACTAGCTACCTTAGTCAGCTTGGGACCATCATACTTATGCTGTGGATAAGCTCACACCAAGCTATGGTGCAACAGAACAATTTTTCGTAGAACTTTCTATAAGTGTTCATATATATCATGTTTCCATGAGGCAGGAAAAGCACCTTTCTGATTAGTTGATGCACTGTGTGCGTTAATGTCCCATACTTAATGAAAGAGATGGATACTCCCTAACAAAAAGTGGTTTATGTGGGAGTATATGTTTTGATTAGAAAGCATGCTTAAAGGACCACTACACTAACAAGTAGATTAATTAATCCAGGGAGTAGTAACGTTCTATTGGCCACGCTTTGGGCCCTTCAGCCACTCCTAGTCTACCACGCTAAGCTAGCTCTAGGCTAGCTAAAGCTTGCAGACATAATCCACATTCATTACGTGATGGTAAAGCTCCACTGAGTGATGGATTTAGCTAGTTAACCGAATGCTCATGGATAAGGACACGGCTTGTTAATTAATTGTAGTAGTTAACAACTTGTGCGACATGTTAACGTCAGCTAAACTTTGTGACGAGGCTCTACCCATATAAATCCACCTATCTTGATCTGATTGTTGTGTGTGATATACTTTTACCGTATCTAAAGTTAAGGGGAAGATCCTACAAATGTGCCGGTACAAATTCATATGTGTTCGGTAATAAGGCTATCACGCATAATAATCTAGCTATTTAGCCTAGCTAGAAATATTCGCCAATGATTATGGTTAATAGGATAGTACTAATATTACCATCAACATCGGGACACATCCCCAAAGCTCCCTTTTATTGCTACTAACATATCTATGTCTTTTTATTAATTTAATCCAAGGAAATAAGGACGATGTGCACGTCCGGCCTAAACCATATCATGAACTTGCCTTTTGTTTCTGGTTTGGACTTGGAGTCACCCTATAATAAGCCCACAATGCAATTATTCTTGTACAGTCCTACATGATCTCCCCCTCCTGTGTATCCGCGTCTACAGGTATCCACACACAGGAGACAATCAATTAATTTTCTTAATCCCTTGGAACAAACTTACGACAAATATGATGGTACCACAATTAAGGAATCTTCTTAGAGTTGTATAAAATACTAATTACATCATAAGATCTCCCCACCAAGAGAAAAGACACAAGGCCAAACTATTCATTCATTAAGCAAATGGGTACCACATAATTAAGTAGGTTTGAGCTTAAGTTTAATTTTTGCATGGAATTTATTCACTAACACGTTAGGCCAAACTATACACAACCCCACAGCATATGAAACTTCTACTGCTCTAATTAATGTTGTTGTAGTGACTAGTGCATGAATGATTGGTCCACACCCAATGTTATATGTTTCCTAGTTACTTGAATCCTGCCTAATATACCTGCCAATTTAATTTTGGCTAATTCTTGAATACCTGAATTTTTATAAATCTTAGTCAACAAAAAGAATCACTTAAACCAAAATTGAAGTACTGAAAGCACACAGCTACAGCAAAATTTATGTGATTTCTAGGCAATAAGTTATATATATGGAAGAAATATTAGGATAGCAATGGTCGGGTGTTGATCCAAAGATTTGGCTGATATTTAATCAATTTTTAGGTAACTAATAAGTAGAAAAATCTACCAACTAATGGATGCTTGTCCAATATGAACCAATGTGTCATCGTCATATGGCATCGACCAGATCCTCTGAAACCGTTTCTCTAAACGTAAACCATTTCCTTGCACCCGCAAAGTACTTCTGGATTAATGCGAAGGAGTATTTGTTTTTTTATGAATCGCATCTATTTGTGACCAAGGAATATAATGCTTGTTGATTTCTTAGCACCAACTAGTTAATATGAAAGCCTTAGCCAGGAGGCAAATGGGAAAGATGCTTCATCATCTCCATCTACTGGTATCCACGTATTTCACACGCACAACATAATTAGTTAACTTTATTAACTCTATAAAACAAATTTGTAACCCCAAAATTTAGGAATCTTGTTAGATTTCTATAAGAAAACTAAGAGCAAGATAAGTTACTTAATCATCTCCCTCAAGAACAAAAGAATGCCCAAGGCCACTCTTCAATAACCAAGCAAATGGGTACATGATAAGCAGGTTTCCGCTTAAGCTTTCTTTATGTGCATGGAATTTATGCACCAACATATGTGGTAGAATCAAGGCCAAACCCAAGGCCAAACTACTCCCAATCCTGTAGCAAAGGAAACTTCTAAAGTTCTACTACTTACTATAGTTGCAGTGGCTAGTGCATAAATGAATGGTCCACCCAACACAACATACATGGAAACGTAATTAAAAAATTTGCTAATTCTGAAGTGCCTAATTATTATTAATCATAGTCAGCTAAATGTTAGGATGATCTCCACCATGTGGGCCCAACGGCCCACCGGGCCCTTAGATCCACGCTCTGATCGGGGGCGCTCAACCCACTATGGTTGACGGGCCCCTGTCACCTGCACTATATAAAGTGGTGGGGGCCGCGGCTCGCAACACGAGGTTCATCGTGACGCCATACAACCCACCTACATCCCCTACCGATTTAGGGTTAGTGTAGTGCTGACGGGAAGCACCGCCACTGCCCTCTCTGCCATCACCACCGTGCGCCACAGCACCACTATGGTCTCCGGCTCCAGCTCGTCAGGCCAAGCCGAAGGTAGGACTACCGAAATCCTACCCTACACGATCCCATGGATCTATCAATGGTATTAGCCACTCTGGCCTGGTCAGCCGGCCGACGGCCCAGAAGCACTTTCGACCCACTTGGCCCGGGGCGCGGCCCCGTGCTTCTGCCGTCGGCGAGAGAAAAGAAGGGGGTCGGGGCGAGGAAACAAAATGGAACGCCGATCGGGGCTCTCCCCTGTTTTGTTCTAGCGAGAACAACGGCGCGCCGTTGGATCGAGATAGACGGCCACCGTGAAACCCTAGCCCCGGCCCGGGCCAAGTGGGCTGAAAGTGCTTCTGGGTCGTCGGCCGGTTGACCAGGCCAGAGTGGCGGGCTCGCGCTGCGGGCCTTTTGGGGCCGGTTGGCGCTGCCGCGCGCGGTCGGCCGAGGCCGGCACGACTCACATTTTTTTCTGTCCAGTTTCTGGGCAAATATAATACAGTTTTTTCATTCAAATTATTCAGAGAAATTTTCTGTTTAGAAAATAGAAAAGTAAACAGAAAAAGTTTCTGAAAATGAAAATAAAATTTTTTCAGAAAAAGAAATGCTCATGAATTTTACAAAGAAAATAATAAAGTTCAGGAATTTTTATTCATGTTTTCCGCTGCAAAATAAAAATAAAAGTGTTGTTTTTAAAGTGAATAGAACTAAAGTAAAAGATTAAATTGTTGCTTCTCTAATGCAATTTTGAACCAACCGGTTAAAATTGCTTAGAGAGTAAAAGAGTACAGAATTGTTTCTGAATAGAATATTGTAAAGTTTCCGCTGCAAAGTAAAACTTTATCCTCCAATTAAATTAGAACCAGCGGGAAAATTTAATTGGTAGAACTGTTCTTAGCAATGTATTTTCCCCTGTGGGTGAAATCAGATTCAGATAGTTTTCGCTATGACATAAAAAAGATATTTGTTTTAAAGTTAAAATATGGTATTGTTATTTTTAGACCAACGTTGATGATAACAGTACTATAATTCTATGAGTCTTATGTTCAAAGCTTAAATCACTGATAAATTTTGTATCGAAGTGATCAATTTTCAGAGAACAGATAAAGATTAAGAAATGCTCTTGAGCTAGAGAAGTGTATATTTCTTGTTCCTGCTGCAATAAAGTTGATGATGATGATTATTATTTCTTAGCAAAGTTGTTTAATAGAAATACTATCATCACATTATTTATGAGTTATATGCATTATTTCCATTTCCGCCCAACGGTGATATGGAATTAATGTAGAGGGATGATGTTTTATTCTAATTCTGCCACAACGGTGATTTAGAATATAAAAAGAAAGTTTTAAAAAGTTTAATGTGCATATTTATTTAACCAGACCAACGTAGGGTTATTTTTTATGCTCATTATTGTTGATTATTGGCTAAGTTTTCTCAGACTAAAAGTTTTTCATGCTTTCTTTCGTGAAAGTGAATGGCTGGGTACTTGTGACCCAAAAGATGACCAAGAAAGGTCATAACATGAGGGAGTATGTTCTCTCTAAAGAATGGTTTCAAAAGAAAAGAGATAGATCATTGAGAGTCTTTGTTGACGAATGTCTTTCATGTACTCTCTATGAAGAAGATTTTTTTCGGTCAACATGTTTTGAAATGAAACAAGCAACATGCGTGTTTAATTTGACCAACGTCGGATCAAGAATGTGTCTCAAAGAGCATTCGGATTTATTTTCTGAATTTGATGATTGAATATGCAGTTAAAAGAGCCAATTCTGGCATTTATGTCCCTTATGGGGAATTACCCGCATAGCGGGAAAAGATGATTATGATAAAAACCGCATGGCGGGAAATGTCTGGGAAAATACATGCGTAACTGGGTAAAGTTGACATATTATTATGTCAAAATTCATGTATGGCGGGAGAAATTTAGGCAAAGGACTTATCTTGTACGACAGGAGAAAGATATGATGACTCGTGTGCGTTTAATGTGTCCCACTCTAGGAGAAAAGTATGGAGTAGCTATTATGCTTTCTTAGTATCGACCGTGCACCTTATGTGTAACGGTCATTAAGCACTCAATAAATCCAAAGAGAATAAAAGTTACAAACGAACCTAAAGATAAGAATGATATGCAAGTGTGACTTGCAAAAGTACCAATGATATAGAACTCTATTGAGTTTCTGAAATGGAATGAGGAAAAAGTACTCCCATACCAGTTAATAGATAACTTCATTTCGTATGAAGCAATCAGATAAATGAAGTAGATGATCGAAATTTTCTCAATTCACAAGAGTTATGAATGGTTTTTCGAAATATTGGCAGAAAAGTTCTTGCCACATTTCGAGGAGGAGAAAGAAATATGAAATAAATTAAGAATGATGAAACTCCCCTATACTTTAGATAATGTGGTGCACTCCTAAAGAAAATGTGATGCACTCCTAAAGTGATCCATTAATGAAGAATGTGATCGTCTAGGGGAGTACGACAGTCATAACAATACCCCTAAAGAAAAGAAATAGCCATATTCCTGGATCTTTTACACTTTCGAAAGCAGACTAAGGAATACTAAGACAATGCTTAAAGTGTCATAAAGAATAAAGTTTTAACAGAATAAACCCAAATAAAAAAGTTTAAAGATACCCCAAATTTTAGTGAAGATGGAGTAATCTGGGGGAGCATGGTATGAAAATACCTAAGACTCGAATAGATTGTATCTGGGGGAGCATGTTGTATGACCTATACAACACCTGTTGTTAGCTCTATAAAGGAGGAATGACTAAACATGGATCTTGTGATAAAGGTCCTTGTAAAACCTATTGCCTCTTGGAAATGAAAGACTATACAATTAATTTGCCTTTTGGCAATGACAGAGCAACAACAGCCCCATATGAAAGAAGTGCCAGTACCTGAGACACAGATGGTCTCAAGGAATGAGAAAATCAGATGGAGGTTGATCCCACCTCATTTAAAGCGCTCAATCGAGCTTTGAGAAGTGTATGTTTTGTCTAAATGATAAGAGACTATGTGAGATGAAATAAAATTGGTGAATCCCGACGAAGTTTGGGACTCATAAGTAATTTCCAATGGAGCCAAAACAGTAGGTTGTAAAGGGTCTACAAGGTCAATGTGACTCCAAAGGAAATATGTAAAGGTGTAAAGCGTGACTTAAATCGAAATGTTTTGTGCAAAGAGAATGAATAAATTACAATGAGTGTTAGTGGCACATCATGACCGACATCATGATCTGAGTTACATCAGATGAAAGTAAAGAACACAAGGGATACTGCTTCAAGAAGTCTTTTATGGACTAGAGCAAGTCTCTAGATGGTGGCATTTAAAGTTAGAAGAATCAGATGTTATTTTGGGTTAAAGAAAATGAGAGGACAATTGTATTCATGCAAAGTTATAGAATGAGAAATTCATTTCCTAATCCTGTGCATGTGGATGACGTCGTACTTGCTAGTGGTGATGTCAATCTACTGCAGGAGGAGAAAAGAAGTTCTTGTCCTCAAAGTTCAAAAGAATGTTCTCGGTAGAGTGTCTCTCGTTATAAATATCGAGATTCACCAAGAAAAGAATAAAATGGGGTATTAGGAATGTCGCATGGACATGGTAAGAAAGGTCTCTAAAGTATGCATGCGAGAAAACCTACGCCTGTTCTTATAGTCAAGGGTAATGGAACTGAAAACTATGGTGTTCCAAAAAGTTGATGAGAAAATATTGAAAACGGATATGGTACCATATGCTTCAGCTGCTGGAAGCTCAATATATTACCCTGACACAGTTCACGTATCCGGGTTGTTTTGGCAATGTCCAGTCCATATATAGATCACTGGAATGGTGTCAAAGATATCGGCCTCATGCTGAAAGAAATAAGTGCTCTAAAAAGATTGTGAGTACAAAGACAAGACTTGTCAAATGTATAGCGAAATCCACAATTGTCGCTAACTTTCACACTTGGAGTTTTTGTGTGGAAAAGCTCCAAAGAATGAAACAATTATCATGAATGTGATGCAAAGATATGTTATAGCTTGATATGAGGCTGAAGGACAGGCAAAATGGTTAAGAAGACCTGTACCCGGAGTTGATAATGGTTGACAACAGTGATAACCATTTTAAGTTTTTCTCTCCTATGACAACGAGTCAAGTGTTGATGCCAAACACACTGACACAGAGTTATGCGTTGTAAAGGAGAAAATCCGGAATTATGTAGAAATACTTGAAGCATAAAAGCAACAGACAAGTGTTTGCAGATCTGCTTATTAAAGGCTTACCGCCCAGTGTGTTCGGAGAACACACAGTCGACATGGGTTTTATGGTATAGTCTAAAATTTCCGGACAATAAAGGGCCCAAGGTTAAAGAATTTGTTTCAAAACAGAAAGGTACGTTGTGGCTGTCTGATTCTATCGGCAATTGAGCCGTGACGATGAAACATGTTCTATGTATTGACCTGTTATGAAACGAGTGAAGTAAAAGTATAAGGTCAAAAGTAAAAGTTGAGATCAAGGGGAAGAATGTTAGGATGATCTGCGCCCTGATCGGGGCGCTCAACGCACTATGGTAGACGGGCCCCTATCACCTGCACTATATAAAGAGGTGGGGGCCGCGGCTCGCAACACGAGGTTCGCCGCGACGCCGTACACCCTACCTACAGCCCCTATCGATCAAGGGTTAGTGCAGTGCTGACAGAAAGCACCACCACTGCCCTCTCTGTCATCACCACCGTGCGCCACAGCACCACTATGGTCCGGCTCCAGCTCGTGAGGCCAAGCCGAAGGTAGGACTACCGAAATCCTACCCTACACGATTCCATGGATCTATCACTAAAAGCATATCCTTAATAAAAAACTAAAGTATTGAAAGCCCTCACCTGTAGCTTAACAAAATGTACCTAACTGCAATTTGTAGCCAATGCATTATATTTGAAGCAACATTAGACGGAAAAAAATGGCCATAAGATGTCCAAAGCTATAACTAGGATTTAGTGATGATCCAAAGCTCTAACTGGGATTTAGTGAGGGTTGGTATCAGTCCTGCCTTAGAATAAGACCCTTAAGTCATGCACGATCTCTGACATGACAAATTGACATGACAAATACACACAAAACATTTCCCAGCGGTTTCGCCTCAAAAAGGGGTGGTATCTAAACAGAGTGCACACGTCCAGACAAGAATTTGCCCATTGGTCTTTTGATATTATACTCAGCATGACAAATAGAAAATACTCAAATGTTTTGTGAGTATTTTTCTCCGGAGGGCCTCCTCTCCTATAAATACACCCCATTTCCCACTCACCCCTCAGACAAAAACAAGCACACACACAGGAGAAAACACAGAGCAACAAAGTCATCAGGTGCAACAGACACCAACACACACCATGAGGCCCGGGGCCCAGTTCCTCACCACGAGCCACCGCGCCGGAGCGCCGACGGCGGCGCCGGCGCATGGGCTGATCAACGGGACGGCGGCGCCGCACTCGACGTGGCAGTCGCCGGTGCCGTACCTGTTCGGCGGGCTGGCGGCGATGCTCGGGCTCATCGCCTTGGCTCTGCTCATCCTCGCCTGCTCCTACTGGAAGCTCTCCGGGTACCTCGACGGTGACCGGGACGGCCAGGCCGCGGGGGACGCGGACGAGGAGAAGGGCTCGGCGTCTGGCGCGGCCAGGCCGGCCATGGATTTCCAGGAGCACGTGGTGGTCATCATGGCCGGCGACGAGCGACCAACGTTCCTCGCCAAGCCGGTCACCAGCCGGGTGGCCGAGGTGGAGGTTGGGGCCGCGGCGGCTCCTGAGGCGAGCGCGCGCGCCGGCGACGACGGGCAGGAGAAGGTGGACGAGCAGGCCTGCGAGGTGTGTTCGCATCTCGGGGCCGACTCGGCGACCCCGGGCCGTGATCACCACGACGAGGCAGGCCAGAGCTGCGACCATGACCATGACGCGGCGAGCCGGAGCCACAACCACCTCCATGACCATGACCATGAGAGCAGCGGCACGACGGCACTGCAAGAAAGCTCGCAATAAAAGCAGCCGCCTTGTTCGCTTCAGCTTTCCCTTTTTTGAGGCTGCTTTTCTTCCTCCACCTTCTTTCCCCACTCATTCCTCCCCTAGATTTAGGCTGGGCTGTGTAGATTCTTGGCGTGATTGGTTGAGTGAAAATTAATGGAGATATCTACGCGAGACTTAAGTTTTGCCAATCGAAAGATATATGGAGCATCATGCTCTGCTTCAGTTACAGCTCCCTGAAGAAATGGACAACACTCCACATCATTATTCCCCATCTTTCATTAACTTAAAGCACCTTTAAGTTGGAACAAATATTGATTACACAATGAAATCCAAAGTCACTTGTGCCGGGGGACAAGAATGAGTACTGATTGAATTCGGATTCTTTTGCCTTTCGAAAATGCAGCTGTCCTGCAGCAAATCAGCAGTCCCACGGGCTCAAGCAACGTAGGGACGGCACCAGGTCCGTCGGCCCAGCACCCGCTGCACATTTTTTGTCTGGATAAAAGGGTAGGCCAAGGTCCAAAACTTGTTCAAGAAACAAACAAGGCGGCATGAAGCAAGCCTCGTCCAGGATACAACACTCACTACACATGACAAAAATGAAAGCATGCCAAAAAAAAAAGAGGATCAGCCCCGCGACACCTAGGGCGACTCAGATGGCACCTCTAGGGAACCGCCACCAGTGCCTCCTCCTCTGCCCCTCTTCCCACGTATCCGCCGGTGCACCGCCGAGCAATCCGCGTGGTCAGTGACGGTGGGACCCTTGTTTCTGGTAAGCCGCGGAAGATTTCCCGGCGTGGGAAAGCGGGCCCTGCAAGCCATCGAGGTTCTGTGGTCTCCCCGACGGCCCCACGTAGGCACTCCGTGGAAGATGTCGAGGTGACGCAACTTTCCTGCAAGATCTGCGGGTGCGTGTCATGCCATATCAGCGGTTCGTTGGCCATGTTTAGCGGTGCATCACGTCAGTGCATATGGCTTCCACCGCAATTGGTACTATGTAAGATAGAACCATAGCAAAATTATAGTATCAATAACAATTAAGCAATCTTTGGAGTTGTATAAAAAGTAATTGCACCATAAGAAAATTGATGGTCCTTTCATCAAGGAACAAAATTGAAGTATTGGAAGCACACAAATACATCAAAAGCTATGTAATTTCTAGGTTGCAAGTTATATATAGAAGCGATATCAGGATAAGAATGATTGAATATTGAAGTGAAGGTAACTAATAAGAAGATAGCTATATCAACTAATAGATGGTTGCCAGATATGAACCAGTATGTCATTGCCGTATGTCATTGATCATGATCATCCGAAACCATTTCGAGTGCAAATTTTAGAACCACAATCTTTGGTTCTAAAATGAAATTGTTCCCGTCCATCCACGAAGAACTTCCGGATTAATATAACGTTTGGATTTTCTTTGCTACTATTTTATGATTGAGCGAAATAAATAATTGTTGATTTCATCGTGGCAACGAGTTAATACAAAGCCGGAAGGTAAATGAAAAACACATTTAACAATCCATCTCTACCTCTATCCACATTCCCCACACAAAATCAATTAATTTTCAACTCCTTCCTTGAAAAAAAAAACTTCACTAATAATATAGTAACCCCATAATTTAGGAACCTAGTTTATTTCTATTAAAAGATAATAAGATACGATATTTAATGATCTCCCTCAAGAAGCATCCCAAAACCAAACTATTCAATAAGCATGTTTGCGGCTTAAACTTTCTTATGTGCCTGGAATTTATGCACTAACACACGTGGTAGAATCAAGGCCAAACCCAAGGGTAAACTATTCACAACCCCGTTCCAAAGGAAACTTTTGAAGCTCTTAATACTTTAGTTGCAGTGACTAGTGCATGAATGATTGATCCATTCAATGGCCCCTCTTTCCTAGCTACTTGAACCCAACACGACATACTCCCTCCATTCGACAATATACGAGCGTTTTTGACACACTGAGACGGAGGGAGTAGTTGATAACTTAGTTAACAATATTGTCAATTCTCAACAGTTTATTCTTATTTGCCTCTCTTAGGTAAAAGCATCAACACTTGGTGCAAAAGTGAAGTACTGAAAGCGCGCAACTATAATAAAATGTACATAATTGAATATTCTAGCCAGTAAGTTATATATGAAGTGATATTAGGATAAAGGATGTTTGTAAGTTAATCAAGAATCAGTATTTAGCGAATTAATGGTTAACAACTCCTTAAGTCAGCTTAGTTCACTTCCTTAGGAGTGGATGTACGACCCATCGATTGAAGTTCAAGTCCTCAGATGCACGAGTTTGGGTTCTTACTATTGAAAAAAAAATGTAGGGTCACCCTTACTTCTTTCCTTTCGAAAAAAGTAACAACTTATCTAGGCAATGGACGTGTAAAATATGAACTGATGCGTCGGCAACATATGGCATTGACCCGTATCCTCGGAAGCCGTTTCTAGTGCTCATTCTAGAACTACGATTGTTGGCTCTAAATATAGTTGCATTTATCCGGAGAGAACTTTGCATTAATCTAAATATAGAAGATCTGGAGAATTTTCCTTACATATATCCGATATAAATCTTTGTTGACTTCTTCTCACCAACTAGTTTATGTGAAAATCTAAGCCGGGAGGGAAATGAATAGCATTACTTTATATTCCCCATTGTGATGAATGATCTACAATTCACCACACCAGCATCGCGAAAAAGGGACTCACCTCTCTCCGCCCCTCCTTCCAGGAAAGAACCTACCAGAAGTTGAAACTGTCTCGCCATGCCAATCTTACCCCCATATAACCACATTCCCCTCGACCATATCCCACTGGCATTCAACTCGCCCGTTTCCCTCGTCGTGCTTTTGGCCGAGATCGCCGGATGCGGTTACTGGAAGGAGAGTCAAGCATCGCTGGCACTGAGTGGATTAAATTAACCACTTCCTCTATAAACACGGGTATAACGAAAAGTTCTCCCTTCTCTCGCACCTCCGTTTGTCAGCGACGAAAAAAATCACACCATGTTTTCACGATCAGAGGCAAAATAACATGTCATCCGGAAATTGATACTGCCTTTGACATTTGATATGACAACTTGACACTAAAGGGGTGTATCTCTTGCAAATATCTAGCAACAGAGTTCACAGCTCCAAACAAGAAAAAAAGAATCCCTTTGGTCTTTTGATATTCCTTGGCGTCACAAATGGACACTACCCCGCTAAATAAATAAATGGAGAATACTGTGGTGTTTTGTAAATCTTTCTCCTCCACCTCTCCTATAAATACATCCCATTTCCCTCTCAACCCTCCCACAACACAAGAGAAACAGACAGCGGAAGCAAACTGATCGTGCAGCTCCTCTGCTACGCCTCCACACCAGCACAGCCATGAGGCCCGGAGCAGAGTTCTTCGCCGTGAGCCACCTCGCGGGGGCGCCGACGGCGACGCAGGCGCTGCACTCGGCGTGGCAGTCGCCCGTGCCGTACCTCTTCGGCGGGCTGGCGGCGATGCTGGGCCTCATCGCCTTCGCGCTGCTCATCCTCGCCTGCTCCTACTGGAAGCTCTCCGGGTTCCTCGACGGCGGCTCCGACGGCCAGGCGGCAGGGGACGCCGACGGGGAGAAGGGCTCGGCGTCCGGCGCGTCCAGGCCGGCCCCGGATTTCCAGGAGCACGTGGTGGTCATCATGGCCGGCGACGAGCGGCCCACGTTCCTCGCCAAGCCGGTCACCAGCCGGGCCGCCGAGGCGGAGCTCGCGGCCGCAGCGGCGCCTGAGGCGAGCGCGCGCGACGGAGAAGGCCAGGAGGAGACGGCGGACGAGCAGGTCAGCGAGGCGAGCTCGCACCGCGGCGCCGAGTCGGCGAGCCGAGGCCGTGATCACCACGAAGACGCGCCGAGCCAGAGCGGCGACCATGACCACGACGCGGCGAGCGGGAGCCACCACCACCATGACCGTGGCCTCGAGAGCAGCGGCACGACGGCCCTGCGAGAAAGCCGGCAATAAAAGCGGCCGGCTTTTGCTCGTCCCAGCTTACCCTTTTTCCCGGGCAGCGTTTCCTCTCTCCCCACCCCCATCATCTTCCTCCCCCCGTCCCGGTGCTGCTAGTGCTAGATTTAGGCTGGAGCGTGTAGTAGATTCATGGCGTGATTGGTTGAGCACAAAATCAATGGAGATGTATATGAGAAACTTGAGAGTTTTGGCAATCGAAAGCCGCTTTGCCCCCTGAATTTCCGGAACAAGATCACAAGCATCATCACGCTTCACACTACTACTCTGCTCCGAAGAAACGGACGGCGGCCCATCCCCATCCACGCCATCGCCCCAGCTCTCTTTCGGTAACTTGCAACAACTTTCAGCTGGATTACGATGAGTAGCTGGACTCCATTTGGTTGTATATGCGGAGAAAAGCATATGCAAATCGAACGACTCCACCTCCACTTCCACCTCTGGATTGCACTGCAGCAAACCAAACCAGCAGTGCCGCTAACGTAAGCAGACACCGTGACTTTGTGCGCGCACCAGCTTTGTCGGCCCAGCGCTCACTGAGCATGACACCTTCTTGCTTGTGGGATGCTTATCTGGAAATGGCACTGGCACTTAATGTTAGCACTGGTTAAACAAAAGAAAAATTAAACAGAATTCTGCTTCGGTGCTGATTGGATGGCGGACCGGACCTCTTTCGGTCTGCAATGGGAACGGTACGGCTCAAAAGAAGGAGAGTTCGAGGCTTACAAGCTAATGTACAGGTTGATGATCTGGATCGGCGAGTAGCGTGGCAACAAGCGTCGCCCAGGTATGAACAAAGCCAGAAAATACTACAGTACCGTGCTACCTAGGGTCTACAGGAGCAGGAGACATTGTGATGGACTCTGGTCCATGCATGCAGAGCGCAGTGGGTGGGTCAGGCAGGAGGACTCTGGCTCATGGACTCATGGTCCAGTCCAATTCTTGCCCAGATGCCAAGCTCATGGCCATGGCTGTCTCCACTCTCCACTCCCCACCACCTTGTCGCCATGGCCAAGGTAAGGTCAGTGTTCTTCCTTTTTAACCCGCCAAATCCTTAGGGATCCCCGGAGCAGATTCGCTCCGGCTTCAGTTACCGCGACACTGTTGCGTGGAGTGAAACATACGGCATGAGAATTCGTGATTCTGACAGAGAAGTGTCAAATGTGATTCATGATACATTTCCCTTTGTTCCCACGCACGACACGGTCGATTCTGCTCCTACTTGCCAGGGCATATACAGCACTCCATCCCATACGTATTCTGATGAGTGAATAGATAGATATGGACGGATGGGGGATCCTCTTCCTAGGTTCGTACGTACAGTAGTACGTGGCCGGCTTCGCTCCCACTTCCGGCCGGCCGATTCCGACGAGCGAGCGAGCTTAACTAGGAAGTAGGAACATAGTAGCATTCCCTCTCGAGAAATGTGATTCATGATCCCACTTCTTCCATTTCCCACGGACGCACGATGCTGCTACTTGCCGGGGCATATATCGCGCGCCATCCATACGAATCTACCGTGGCGAGTCAACAGGCATGGACGGACGATGGATCGGGTGATCCTTTCCTTCCCAGGTACGTGGCCGGCTTCGTCCCCACTTCCGGCAGGCCGATTCCGACGGGCTAGGAGGATCAACATGGCAGTAATATTTCCTCCGGGCGGGCGGGGGAATGGAATTTCCGTTGCGCCGGGGATTCGGATATATTCCACATTCCGGCGGTGGTGCGGTGCGGTGCCGTGCTGTCCCCGGTAGCAGTGGTTGCTTTCTTGCACTAGTGGGAGGGATGGCACCTGAAGGAGTGGCCTCCAGGAGCCTTGTCAGCTGGGTGATGATCCTTTCGGTTAGATGCCTAGCTGCCTTGGGTGCGCGCCTCTTCTCCGTCAACTTGCCGTCGCCGTGGCGGATTTGATTCGGCCGGCATCCATCGGAGTCTGAAGCTTTTTATGTTCAAACCCGCAGAAAGTGCATATAAGCTTCTCTACAGTGTAATGAAGGATTTTTACTCCATTAAATTTTGGTCGGACCTAGCCGAACTCCTAAATTTAACAGAGTAAAAACTAATTTTTCATAAGTTTAACATAGTTTCGATTTAAACAACCGAAATTCTTTTCTTTTTTGTCGGGGTAAAAAACAACCGAAATTCGGCACATAATATACATAATCATCCGCCGAAACATAGTGCAATTTTTAAACCTAAGCATGAAATTAAACTTAAAACTAAACATGAAATTAAACTGAACTAAACACCATCGTCAACCTTGTAGAGGGCGAGCCAATCCACCCGCGACATCCCACCGCCCATGGGGTTCGGCCCTGTGCCGTCGTCGCCGCAGTCGGGGAAGATATGCTGCCATTCTTCGATGCCGAAGTCCTCCTTGTTGTTGCCGCCATCATCGCCGCTGTGCTCCTCGTCGTCAGAGAGGATGATGACCTCCCGTCAACCACGCGCTCCGCGAATATCTTCCTTTCGGCCTCCACCAGCTCAAGGTACTGGCGACGGAGGTCCGCCATGTACTCTTCATCAGCGGCCTCCGTCGTGATGTGCTCTCTCGCCTCCCGGTCCTCCCTAGCCACTGCCGCACTCACCACCCCCGGTGGCGGCGGGTCGAGCTTGATGGGTGCCATCCCCCACGGGAAGTTGAGGCACGCCGCGACGCCGTACAACCAGACCTGCCACTAGTCATACTCGAGGGCGGCGAGCTGGCCATGTGGAAGGAGCCGAGCCAATATTGTGGGTGTCGTCGTAGGTGATCTCCTCCACCCACGTCCCCCAACCCCGCTCCTAGACGCCGAGGTACTTCCTCTGTGGTTGCCGCGGGGCGGGGAGTTCGGGGAAGCGGCGAGCCGGACCAGTGAGACCCACATACATTATGTGGACATATATGGTGTGAAATCGAGTTTCTACCACATCTTCCGAGACATACGAAGGATGAATAGTGTGCACTTCAGCTAGTATTTTTCTACACGGTGAATAATGCTTAGTAGAGATAAAAAAACTTACTGGCTTCTGCAAAGAAAAAAATACAAAAAATTTAGGTTAAAAACATCGAGAATCGGCAAGAACTTTCTCCAAATCACATGGTCTTCCGATGACATGGCACAAAGGCTGGCAACAGTCCCGCAAATACAAATGAGTAAAACAAGCCACAATGCAAAATCCGCGCATATCGTGGAGTCATTAAAGCAACCGCTCGACATCGACAGTAATACCAACACCACCCTCCAGGGAAAAACAAACGCCTACCACCAAGTGGGCCCATTATTGTAAAGACCACCTCTCCGGTGATAGTCGCAAGAACAATGTTGACCATGATCTATTTTGAGACGAGACCTTTAGTGTTGTACGTGTACAACTTTGATCTTCCGAAAACCAACATCAACACTCGGAAGGATATCACATCCTTAGAAGAGTGGTTGAGAAGCATTTACCCGGAACACCAATGTTGTCATCGACGATGTTGCTAGAATGAACACGGACTAAAAATAGTAACCTAAAGAAAGGAAAGACAACCCTAATTTGAAAACGATACCCACTACATCAAAATCACCATCCTCCAAATCCGGGGAGGCTCTGTTGAAGGAGAACGGACCACAATCGATTGGTGTAGAAGACCAACCCTAGCGGCACATTACGGGTTTTAGTGTTTCTCATGCCCCAAACAAGGATTAGAATTGGGCCAACCCATTATGGGTAGTGTTTTTATTTTCATCCAACTTTTCAGTTTTATCCTTTTGTATTGTGTTTCCCTTTTTGCCTCTTTTCATTCTCTGGTTTTTTTCTTTTTGGGGGGAAATACACAGAAAATTCTCTAAATTGTACGAATAGTAATCTAGTTGTGCACGAACATTTTTAAGAATTCTAAAGTTTTTTTGAGAACCTGAACAATTTTTTTGTAAACATAAGGTTTTTGTTAAATACTTGAATATTTTCTTTAAATATATTAATCTTTTTTAATAAATGAAAATTTTAAACCGGAGATAACCATTTTTGGAACATAAGGACATTCTTTATTTTCTGAAATATATTAATATGCATCTTTTTCCAAATAAAACTCGTTTATAAAGAAAATTTTCCAGAAAAAAATACTAAGTATATTGAGCTGGCCCATAGAATAAAGATATTTAACTAAATTATTTTTCCCAAATAAATTACAAAGCATATTGAGTTGGCCCATATTGTAACCTTGTGCTTTTATATATATGGTCCATCCGACCTTGCTATAAGGAGTTCCCGGTCCTCCAGCCCATAGTCATCGCCAGGGGTTCTTTCTTGCCTATTGTGAGATATCCTTCAGCATAGTCTCTAGCGATCGGCAAAGGTGTCACTCCAGCACTGTAGATCTTGTAAATGATTATAGACTGGTTTTATAGACTGTTTCAGGATGGTTTAAAAACCTTCCATGTGATTTTTTATTCTTCTTTCATTTCGATTTCTTTTTCTATCGGGTTTTTTCGCTATTTTTTGTTTTCTTCTTCTTCTTTTTTACTTTTCTTTGTTTTCCTTTTTGTTCTTTTTTTATTTTCATTTTATATCTTTTAAAACTATGTGAACAATTTGTAAATTGTATGCCACGAACATAATGTGCGAACATTATTTTTAATGTAACATTCATTTTTTGGATGGTATCCGACTTTTTTTTTAAATTATAGGAATATTTTTTAGATTGTATAAAAAATACTAAAAAAAATTGTAGCTCATACTGTTTTGAATCCCCTCAATTTTTAAAATTTCGTAAACATTTTTCTATCGCTCTGAACAAATTTTGACACTGTGCTATTTTTTACATATTTTTAAGTAAATCTATCTTTTGGAATATATGTATTTAGAATAATTTTTGAACTAACCTACATGATGTTACTTGGGCCAGCACAATTTCAGCAACGGGAAAGGAGCCGTTGAGGCGGGACCTCCTTCATCGTCGCTAGATGCTTAATGGTTCAAGTTGTTGGGGATTTGCGCCAGTGAGCCATAAGCGAACGTTAGATGGCCTGACCAATTTAGAGCTAGTTTGGTGCTGAGGAATCCAGGTTCTAGGAATCATCTGGAAGGTTCATCACTGGTTTTCGAACTTTTGGAAGGTTCCTGAACCGATTTTTCTTGCTATTTCATTTATCCGCTTTTCTAGTTTTTCATTATCTTTTACAAATTAAAATTTTCTAAAAATATTCATACTTTTTTCAAAAAACGAAACTCAGAATTTATTTTAGGATTTCTGAAATTTCTTGGGTTTTTCAAAAAAAATTAGGCAATTTCAATTTTTTTCAATCTTTCAAAAAATGTTCGCTTTTTAATAAATGTTCAAAATTGCAAAAAAGCTTCAACAATTTAAAACGTGTTTACGTTTGCCAAGAGTTATTCCTAAAAACGTGGTGAGACATATTGTGCTAAGAGATCATCTCTACTTTTTCTTATGAGTTCTCCCTTCTTCACTTCATTATTTATCCTATGTGGCACTCCTAAGATAGCACCCTACATGCCCTAATGTTGCTGGTTAAGAAACGCGTAAGAATTGTCGGCCCTGCGATCATTGAACATGACACCTTCCTTTTGCGCGAGGGATGGGATGCTTATCTGGAAATGGCATTGGCACTTAATGTTGCTGGTTAAGCAGAATTCTCCTTTGGTGTTGATCGGATGGCAGACCTCTTTCGGCATGCAATGGAGACGGTACGGCTCAAAAGGAGAGTTCGATGCTTGCAAGCTACAGTAGTACATTTCACGTGTGTGTGTGTGTGTGTGTCCCTTGACGGATGATCTGGATCGGCGAGTGGCGTGGCAACACGCGGCGGCCAGGTATGAACAGAGCCAGATAGTCGGGGTCTACAGTGGTATTACTAGACAAGTAGACATGGTGGTGGTCTCTGCCCTGTCCATGCAGAGCGCGGTGGGTCAGTGCTCAGAACTCGGGCTCATGGTCCAGACGAATTTTGGCGAGATGCCAAACTCATGGCCATGGCTGTCTCCACTCTTCACTCCCCACCACCTTTGTCGTCGCCACTTAGATGCCAAGTAAGATTAGTGTTTCTTTCTGCCTTTTAACCGCCATATCCTTACATGTCCTGGAGCAGATTCGCTCCGGCTTGAGTTACCGCGACACTGTTGCGCCGAGTGAAACATGCAACATGAGGATTCATGATGGAGAATCATGATACATTTCCCTTTGTTCCCACGCAGAATCGATGCTACTACTTGCCAGGGCATATACATCAGCACAAGCTATACGTATTCTGATGAGTCGATAGATATGGACGATGGGGGATCCTTCCTAGGTTCCTAGGTAGTACGTGGCCGGCTTCGCTCCCACTTCCGGCCGGCTGATTCCAACGAGCGAGCGAGCTAGCTGCCTAGGAAACATAGTATCCCCTCTCGAGAAATGTGATTCATGATCCCACTTCCATTTCCCACGCACGCACGAGGCAACGCCTGGGCATATGTCGCGCCATGGACATGGACGGATGGGTCGGATGATCTTTCCTAGCTACATGGCGGCCTTCGTCCCCACTTCCGGCAAGCTGATTCCGACGAGCGAGGCCAACATGGCAGCATTGCCTCCGGGCTGGCGCCTGGCGGGGGAATGGAATTACCGTTTCTCCGGGGATTCGGATATATTCCACATTCCCCTAGTGGTGCCGTGCTGTCACCGATAGCAATGGTTGCTCTTCACTAGTGGGAGGGCACCTGAAGGAGTGGCCTACCAGGAGTGGCAGTGTGCCTCAAGGAGCCTGCTGGCTGGCCTTGTCAGCTGGGAGATGCCTTGTAGCTACCTTGCTTGCGAGTGAGTGCGCGCCTCTGCTTCGTCAACTTGCCCGTTGCCGTGCCGGATTTGATTCTGCCGAAAGGGGGAGAGACCCGGCGGGGTCGCGCAGGGTCTGAGGTTTTTGATGTTCAGACCTGCAGAGAGTGCATATATGTTTCTCCCCAAGGTGCAGAGAAAGATTTTCAGCACCGCTAATAAGGCATCGATTAGGAAAGAGAAAAATTCACTACATGTCACCAAACTTGCGCTGGCGTTAACTTTAGTCCCTGTGGTTACAAATACCCGCAATACAGTCACCAAACTTGCTTTAGGGGGTCATCTACGGTCCATTATACGGTTTTGTGTACGTACGCGCTGAGCTGGCTCGAGTCAACCGATGCCAAGTGTGCTTTGACTGCCACATGTGCCCAGCTCGCTCGCAGGGAACCAGGATTTTTTTGCAAAATTGGCAGAACAAAAGATCTGCCCCCCCCCCCCACCTGGTCGCACACCTGGTCGGATCGAGCCCACCCGCGCCGACCGAGCCCACCCGCTGCCCTCTCCCAACCCTAGCTCGCAGACTCCGTCGTCGCCGCCTCCCTCCGCCGCCGCGTCCTCGCCGCCGCCGCCGCAGCCATTGCCGCCGCCCTCTCTCCACCGCCGCAGACATTGCCGCCGCCCTCCCTCCTCATGTCATCTTCGAGCTCTGTTCGATCTGGGCTACGTGGCCGCTCCGTTGTGGTTCCATTGATCCCGTGCCCGGATTGTGGCGAGCAGGTCAAGTTCTACCGCTCTGGCACCGACGAGCACGAGGGGTGGTTCTTCTACAGGTGCACCAAACACCAGGTCAAGTTCCTCTGCCTGTGTGGTAGATCTTTCTTCACTGGTTCTGCATCAGATTGATGTGTAAGACTGCATTAGGGTTTTGGGTCAGATTGAACTTAGTTAACTGGCATTAGGTTGGTACTGCATTATGTTGGTACTGCAATTGATTGGTGGTAGTTAACTGAACTTTATAGTTAACTGAACTTTTTCAGTTAACTGAATATGCTGTGTTTCCTCTGTTTTATAGGTCACCTGTGATTTCTGGCGTTGGGAGCTAGAATATGTGCAACATCTTGTTGAACATAGGGTTCTTGTTGGTGATGCTGCTGTGGATGCAATAGGAGCAGGTGAGGATAAAAGGGAGGAGCTTGAGAGGAAGAGGACTGAAGCAATGAACACAAGAAGCATAGCTGGAAGAGGCATGGCTGTGAGTGCGCGCCTCTGCTTCGTCAACTTGCCGTTGCCGGACCGGGTTTGATTCTGCCGAAAGCGGGGAAACCTGGACACGTCGGGGTCGTGCAGGGTCTGAAGTTTTTTGTGTTCAAACCTGCAGAGAGTGCCTACATGCTTCTCCCCAAGGTACAGGAAGAGGTTGTTCTTGCACCCTCTCCAATTGGGGTAGACAATGAGGAATAGGTTTCGCAGAAGTATGGACATCTTGGTCCTGGCAATGCGTAAAGCTACGAACTACACATTCTCAAGACCAACTCTAGCCGATCCCCCGATAACAGAGGAGCAAACCGACGGAGTAAAACTTAGTGGAGGACTTTTACTGCACTAAGTTCTGCTCGGACCTAGCCGAACTCCTAAATTTAGCAGAGTAAAAACAAAATTTTCATAAGTTCAACATAGATTCGATTTGAACAACCAAAATTTGACACGTAATATACATAATCATCCGCCGAAACATAGTCTAGATTTTAAACCTAAACATGAACTTAAACTTAAAACAGAAATGATTTTAAACTGAACTAAAAATCATCGTCACCCTTGTAGAGGGCGAGCCAATCCGCCCACGACATGCCACCGCCCATGGGGTCTGGCCCTGTGCCGTCGTTGCCGCGGTCGGGGAAGATGTGCTGCCATTCTTCAACGTCAAAGTCCTCCTCGTCGTTGCCGCCATCGTCGCCGTCGTGCTCCTCATCGTCGGAGAGGACGGTGACCTCACCGTCAACCGAGCGCTCCGCGAACATCTTCCGTTCCGGCACCACCAGCTCGGGGTACTGGCGGCGGAGGTCTGCCATGTACTCCTCGTCAACGGCCTCTGCCGCGATGTGCTCCCTCGCCTCCGGTCCTCCCTAGCCACCGCCACACTCACCACCCCAGCGGCGGCGGGTCGAGCTCGATGGGTGCCATCCCTCACGGGAAGTTGAGGCGCGCCGCGACGCCGTACAGCCGGACCTGCCACTAGTCGTACTCGAGGGCAGCGAGCTAGCCATGTGGAAGGAGCCGAGCCACTATCGCTTATGGGTGTCGCGGTAGGTGATCTCCGCCACCCACGCCCCCACCCCCGCTGCCAGATGCCGAGGTACTTCCTCTATGATTGTCGCGGCGTGGGGAGTTTGGCGAAGCCAGCAAGCCGGCTCAGTGAGGCCCACATAATCCCATATACATTATGTGGACATATGTTGTGTGAAAATCGAGTTTCTACCACATCTTCCGAGACATACGAAGGCTGACTAGTGTGCACTTCAGCAAGTATTCTAAACGGTGAATAATGCTTGGTAGAGATAAAAAAACTACCCAGCTTCTGCAAAGTTTTTTTTTAAATTTAGGTTAAAAACATCGAGAATCAGCAAGAACTTTCTCCAATACACATGGTCTTCCGATGACATGGCACAAAGGCTGGACAACAGTCCCGCGGATATGAATGAGTACAACAAGCCACAATACCAACACCACCCCCTCGAGAGAAACAAACCCCTACCACCAAGTGGGCCCATTATTGTAAAGACCACCTCCCTGGTGATAGCCGCAAGAAGAATGTTGAACATGATCTATTGAGACGAGATCTGAAGGGTTGTACATGTACAACTTTGATCTTCCGAAAACCAACACCAACACTCGGAAGAATATCACATCCTTAGAAGTGTGGCTGAGAAGCATTTACCAGGGACACCAATGTTGTCATCAATGATGTTGGTAGAATGAACACGGACTAAAAATAGTAACCAGAAGAAATGAGAGACTACCCTAATTTAAAAATGATACGCACTAGATCAAAATCACCATCCTCCAAATGCCGGGGAGGCTTTGCTGGAGGAGAACGAACCACACTCGATTGCCTCTTTTCATTCTCTGGTTTTTCCCTTTATTTTTTTTGGGGGGGGGGGGGGGGGGGGGGGGGTGTTAATACACAGACATTGTTTGAATACTAATATAGTTGTGCACGAACATTTTTAGGAATTCTAAAGCTTTGTTGAGAACCTGAACAAGTTTTTTTGTAAACATAAGGTTTCTGTTCAATACGTGAATATTTTCTTTAAACACATATTTTTTTTAATAAATTAGCTTTTTAGGCCGGATATAACCATTTTGGAACATATGGACATACTTTAAACACATAATTTTTTTTAAGAATAAAACTCTTTTACTAAAAAACTTTTTTCCAGAAAAAATACTAAGTATATTAGGCTGACCCATAAAATAAAGATATTTAACTAAATATTTTATTTCGAGATAAATTACAAAGCATATTGGGTTGGCCCATATTGTAACCTTGTGCTTTATATGGTCCATTCGACCTTGCTGGAGTTCCCAGTCCTCCAGCCCATCGTCGTCGCCAGGGTTATTTCTCGCCTATTCTGAGATATCTTTCACCATCGTCTCTAGCGATCGACAAAGGTGTCAGCCCAACACTGTAAATCCTGTAAATGGTTCTGTAGACCGTTTCAGACCAGTTTTAAAACCTCCCGTGTGATTTTTTTATTGTTCTTTCATTTCGATGTGTTTTTCTATCGGGTTTTTTCACTATTTTTTGGTTTTCTTCTTTTTTTTACTTTTCTTTGGTTTCCTTTATTTCTTTTTTCTTTTTTCATTACATATTTAGTTTTTCAACACAGGTTGTACATTTTCCGTGTACATCGCAAACATCTTTTTATACACATTGAACATATTTCAAATATATGATTTTCTTTTAAATTATTTTCTGAAGATTTTTTCCATATGTGTTTTTTTTGAATATACGCTAAAACAATTTTTTTTGAATGATATGGAATATCTTTTGAAACTATGTGAACAGTTTGTATATTGTATGCCACGAACAGAATGTGCAAAAATTATTTAAATGTAGCATTCATTTTTTGGATGGTATCTGACTTTTTTATAATTATAAGAACTTTTTTACATTGAACAAAGAATATTAAAAAATGTAACCGATATTTTTGAATCCCCTGAATTTCTAAAATTTCGTAAACATTTTTCTGTCACTATCAACAAATTTTTTATATTATGCTATTTTTCCACATATTTTTAAGTAAATCTATATTTTGGAATATGTATTTAGAATATTTTTTGAACTAACCGACAGGATGTTACTTGGGCCGGCACAATAACAGTGACGGGAAGGGAGCCATTGAGGCGAGACCTCCTTCATCGTCACTAGATGCTTAATGGTTCAAGTTGTCAGGGATTTGCACCGGTGAGCCATAAGCGAACGTTAGATGGGCTGACCAATTTAGAGCTAGTTTGATGCTGAGGAATCCAGGTTCTAGGAATCTTTTTAATAAATGTTCAAAATTGCAAAAAAAAGGTCAATAAATTTAATAAATGTTTATGTTTGCTAAAATGTTCACTTGTTTTAATTGTTTTATGTTTCTTTACAACTGAATGTAAAAAAAAAAACCTCTACAGCCGCCAGTCTGCTACTTTAGTTTTTTCTGGGAAATTTGCTACAGTAGCTGCTTTGCTGCCATCGGCCACCAAGTCGAGGCACTCCACAGTGCGGGAGCTCGATTGTTTGCCACGTCGAGTGGCATATAGGAGGTCCCCGTATCACAAGACCTCCTATTTGATGCCCATAGGCGTAAATTCGGTGAGGACATACCTATAAGAAGGTGTAAATGAACCGGTTCAATTGGACAAGTTCACTTGAGCTGGTTTTTTCTTTTTCGGTTTTCTATGTGATTTTTTTAACTATTATTCAATTTTGTTTATAGAGCTTAAATATATAAAGTACTATTAAAAAATATTTTTAAAAATGTTAAGTCTATATTTTATAAAATTCATCATATATATTAAAAACAGTTCATCATATGTAAAAAAGGGTCACCGTTGATTTAGTAATAGTTAAGTATATATATAAATATTCATCTTATACTACAAAATATTAATTTTATATTAAAAAATCACTGCATAAGAATTGTTCATCATATATTAGAAAATGTTTACAATATAGAAAAGTATAAAAAATAGAAACACATAAGAATTGTCGGCCGTGCGTTCACTGAACATGACACCTTCCTTGTGCGCAAGGGATGGGATGCTTATCTGGAAATGGCACTGGCACTTAATGTAAACAGAATTCTGCTCTGGTGTTGATTGGATGGCGGGCCTCTTTCGGCATGCAATGGAAATGGTACGGTTCGAAAGAAGAAGACTTGGATGCTTAGAAGCTATAGTACTCCCTTCGTTCACTTTTGTAAGTCATTTCAGATAACTCAAAATGGATTGTTTTGCACGTTCTTTGAAATACCTTTAAGGTCTTATGAAGATGAACAGAGGGAGTAGTAAATTTCACGCGTGTGTGTGTGCGCGTGCTCGCACGCACGCGTCCCTTGAGGGATGATCTGGATCGGCGAGTAGCGTGGCAACACGCGTCGGCCAGGTATGAACAGAGCCAGATAGTCGGGGTCTACAGTGGTGACGGCGCCACGATAGGGGCGACTATGGTCGGCCGCCCCGGGTCGCCGAAACCACCGTATACGAAAAATACGATTCGTTTGGTATATGGGCTGATACAAGTGGGGACTTGCACTGGATTGCACGGTCAAACACAAGCCCAGTAGCAGCCCATAGCCCCAATCTCTGTTAGCGGCCGCGCCCCAATCCAACGAACACGTACAGGCAATCCCAGTAAATCCCCAAACCTAGCCATGCAGCCAGCGCCCAACGAGACCAACCTAGCCGCCGCCGGCTCGCCGCCACAGAGTTCCGCCTCACCGGACCCTGAGCCGCCGGGCACCTGATCCAGATCCAGATCCCTGGATGGGGCGAACCAAAAGAAGATGCCCCGGGTCTGGGAGGAGGCAGCGGCGGCAGAGCATTTAGCTCGTGCAAACGTGCAGCTACAATTTGCAAAATCAGCAAGCGGAATCAGCAGGTAGTCCAACTCCAATCCATTTCCTTCTGTTGTTGATCTTCAATGTGTACCCAACTACATATTGCTGCTTATTTTGTAGAAGATCTTGTTCATGAACCTGAACTATCTAATCAGGGTTCTCATGATAACACTTTGCAAACTTCTATTCTAATTCAACCTGATCCGGGACTCCGAAAACAAATTTGTGATTATTCTACTCCAGAATTCAGAGATGCAGTGAGGAGGGAATATTTGAAGAAAGGCCCATGTCAGCAGTATGGTCATGATTTCCCACGCAGCATGTTCATGTTAGATTTTGTGATTTTTGGTGGTTACATCACCTAGTTGTCGAGAATCTTGAACTGTCCTAAATCATTGGTTATGTTAATTTTAGGGTGCATCTAGCTTCATATTTGAATTTTATGAGATTTGGTTCAGCGTACTTGCATTTGTCAATGAAAAATTTTGCACCTCAAATATTCCGCCCCGGCTAAGTTCAATTTCTGGATCCGCCACTGGTGGTACCGGACATGGTGGTGGTCTCTGCCCTGTCCATGCAGAGCGTGGTGGGTCAGTGCTCAGGACTCGGGCTCATGGTCCATACGTATTTCGGCATGACGCCAAAGCTCATGGCCATGGCTGTCTCCGCTCTCCACTACCCACCACCTTTGTTGCCATGACCACGTTGGTGCCACCGTGCCATCCGCCAGGTAGTAAGGCCAACTCCAGCACATGACCCAATCCTGTCCGTCCCGTGTTCGTTTGGAGCAAAACGGACAAACCCCACGGCCCAGCGCGCGACGGCCTGGACGCATCTTGTCCATTTTGTGTCTGGCCCGACCCATTTCCAGCGCAAACATGCGTCCGGTTTGGATCCAGGCGGACAGCGAACAGACGCGTTTCTCGTCCGCATCAGGGCCGCGTGGCAGGCGGCCACCTACCTCCCATCGCTCAAATTAACTGCGCACGTGCGGTTGGCCCCACCTGTCATCCGCCCAGGCGAGCGGTCGTCGTCCTTCTTAATGGGAAGCCGTCGACCGGTCGGAGTCCATGCTCCCACTCCAGTCCTGCTGCCTCCTCGAAACCCGACACCCAAACCCTAGTTCTCCCCTCCCCTTCCTCGAGCTCGCCGGCCGCCGCCAGCCATGGTGTGGTGGAGCACCGGCCGCAAGGGGGCGCTGTTGGAGATATGCCCTAGAGGCAATCATGTATGATGATATTTCCTATGTGTTTATGAATAAAGATAGTCCTTGGACATTATCAATGATGTGTATCAGCAAGTACGTGACTTGTTTGTGGGACTATGCATTGTATGATGACTGTCCTAAAAGGTCCCTAGTCGAAAGGGCTATGTGGACGCGCAGCCGACTAGATTAGCATATGACACGGTCGATGGCTTGGTCTCACTAGCCATGGAGCATTGGATGCTAACCGGATAATATGGACTTGGAAAGGTCTGGTCGGATTCGACATAGTCGGATCCGAGTCGAGATAAGGTCCGAGTCGGACAGACCCAACTATGAGACGCAGCGATATGTCATCTATGAGTCTCTAGTACAACATACGTTCTATGTCCTAAGACCTGAGCTGACACATGTACTCGGGATGGTGACAGACTTGCTTTGGGCCGACCAAACGCTACTCCGTGACTGGGTAGTTACAAAGGTAGGTTTCAGGCTTGTGCAGACCCATGCTGCGAGACGTGGTCGAGCAAGATGGGATTTGCCCCTCCGATTAGGAGAGATATACTCTGGGCCCCTTGTGTGATCCGACCAGGATAAGCATGTCCATGCGACAAGGATTATGAGATAATCCGGATAGTGGTCGGCATCACTGGAACGAGAAAGAGGTCGGGCTAGCAAAAGGATGACAGACTCGCCTTGAGCCCGACAACATATATCGTGTGGCAAAAGGAATGGAAGTGTGATGTACAGGTTTGCCTAACCAGCTTCATAGTCTGCTTGGTGTTCGGCATGCCTTGCTAGAGGCCGCTACCAACTGTGCAGTTCGGAGGTGATCCGAACTGCGACCAAGTCGGATTGAACCTAAGGGGTCGCGCGCTTAAAGGAAGGAACCTACGAGGTCGGATCCGAGGACACTGGTCGGATGTGATCCGAGCTGTATTCGGATTGTGGCCGAGTAGACTTATGGGCTTTATGGTACGTGCGAGGCCCAAGTGTTGAGCCCGCGACGGACGCCTATATAAAGTGGAGGTGCGGCACACTCATGCGGTTGATCACTTCGGCGCTGTCACTAGGGTTTGCATGTGTTGCAAATAGACACCTCCACTCGCCGTCGGTTGTGTGATCGGACCTAGCAGTCCGTCGCACGACGTTCCTCCTGCACGCGCGGATACCGTTAGAGGCGGTGCACTTGCGCCGCTCCGGCGAACCTGTACGTGGGAACCGACGACCGGCTGCTCGAGGGAGATCAGACGAGGAGGAGACGATTCACGCAGACGCGCTGCCCCAACTCTTCTTCTGCTGCACGGCACTGCGTGTCTAGTGGTAACGAACTGTGATCCATCTCCCGTAGCATGTTCTTGGCTATTCTGCGCGTAGGAAATTTTAATTTGCAGTCGACACACCCTACCGTAGGATCCAACAGGCGCACGACCACGAGGCTGGTTCGTCCTCCGGTCGCTGCTGCACCGCCAGCTCAGGGCCCGCACCTCCCCCATGGAGGGCCCCCGCACGCCCGCATTCGCCATCGCCCCTCCGGCCGCCGGGGCGCGCGACCGGCACTACATCCAGGCGAATGTTTGCCGACGTTATTGGGAAACACGGACGCTGCTCCCTTGGAGCGACGTTCACCTGCCCAATAACTGGCATCTGTCCGCGGATCGGGTGCCGATCCCGCCGATCCCGATGAGCGGCCGTGCCCGCCGCGAGGAGATCGACCACCGCCGCCGCCACCTGCCTGACGACCTGTACTACGACCCAAGGTGCGTCGTCGATTCCGCGATGTAGGGCACTTGGTTTCGGGACGAGCACGGCGTGTGGGGCGCGTCATACTTTGTTGGGGACCCAGCTAGCCCGCGGTGGCCACGTACAGAGCGCCGAGCGCGTGCTTCGAGCCCTCCCAGGTGCGCGGCATCACGCCGACTGAAGGAAATATGCCCTAGAGGCAATAATAAAGTTGTTATTTATATTTCCTTATATCATGTAAATGTTTATTATTCATTCTAGAATTGTATTAACCGGAAACTTAGTACATGTGTGAATACATAGACAAACAGAGTGTCCCTAGTATGCCTCTACTTGACTAGCTCGTTAATCAAAAGATGGTTAAGTTTCCTGACCATAGACATGTGTTGTCATTTGATCAACAGGATCACATCATTAGAGAATGATGTGATGGACAAGACCCATCCGTTAGCTTAGCATAATGATCGTTTAGATTTATTGCTATTGCTTTCTTCATGACTTATACATATTCCTCTGACTATGAGATTATGCAACTCTTGAATACCGGAGGAACACTTTGTGTGCTATCAAACGTCACAACATAACTAGGTGATTATAAAGATGCTCTACAGGTGTCTCCAAAGTGTTTGTTGAGTTGGCATAGATCAAGATTAGGATTTGTCTCTCCGTGTATCGGAGAGGTATCTTTGGGCCCTCTCTGTAATGCACATCACTATAAGCCTTGCAAGCAATGTGACTAATGAGTTAGTTACAGGATAATGCATTACGGAATGAGAAAAGAGACTTGCCGGTAACGAGATTGAACTAGGTATGATGATACCGACGATCAAATATCGGGCAAGTAACATACCGATGACAAAGGGAATGACGTATGTTGTTATGCGGTTTGACCGATAAAGATCTTCGTAGAATATGTAGGAGCCAATATGAGCATCTAGGTTCCGCTATTGGTTATTGACCGGAGATGTGTCTCGGTCATGTCTACATAGTTCTCGAACCCATAGGGTCCGCACGCTTAACGTTCGATGATGATTTGTATTATGAGTTATGTGTTTTTGTGACCGAAGTTTGTTCGGAGTCCCGGATGAGATCATGGACATGACGAGGAGTCTCGAAATGGTCGAGAGGTAAAGATTCATATATTGGAAGGTTATATACGGACACCAAAATGGTTCGAAAGATGATCGGGGATTTTTCGGAGTACCGGGAGGTTACCGGAACCCCATGGGAAAGTTAATGGGCCTATTGGGCCATAGTGGAGGAGAGGAGGTAGGCCACGAGAGGTGGCGCGCCCCCCCCTTTCCCAATCCGAATTGGACAAGGGGAGGGGGCGCGGCCCCCCTCTTTCCTTCTCCCTCTCCCTCCTTTCCCCTTTCCCCCTCTCCGTTGGAAGGAAAAGGGGGGGCCAAATCCTACTAGGAACGAAGTCCTAGTAGGACTCCCCCCTCTTGGTGCCCCCCTTGGGCCGGCCTCCTCCTCCCCCCTCCTTTATATACGTGGGCAGGGGGGCACCCCAAAGGTACAACCGTTGTTTCTTAGCCATGTGCGGTGCCCCCCTCCACAGTTTACTCCTCCGGTCATAGTGTCGTAGTGCTTGGGCGAAGCCCTGCGCGAATCACATCACCAACACCGTCGCCACGCCGTCGTGCTGACGGAACTCTCCCTCGACCCTCTACTGGATCAAGAGCTCGAGGAACGTCATCGAGCTGAACGTGTGCTGAACACGGAGGTGCCGTACGTTCAGTACTTGGATCGGTTGGATCGTGAAGACGTTCGACTACATCCACCGCGTTAACATAATGCTTCCGCTTTCGGTCTACGAGGGTACATGGACACACTCTTCCCGTCTTGTTGATATGCATCTCCTAGATAGATCTTGCATGATCGTAGGATTTTTTTTTGAATTTACGTTCCCCAACAATGGTATCAGAGTTAGGTCTATGCGTAGATGATATGCATGAGTAGAACATAATGAGTTGTGGGCGATAATATTCATACTGCTTACCACCAACGTCTTCCTTTGATTCGGCGATATTGTTGGATGAAGCGGCCCGGACCGACATTGCATGACCGCGTTCATGAGACTGGTTCTACCTACGTGCTTCACACACAGGTGGCTGGCGGGTGTCTGTTTCTCCAACTTTAGTTGAATCGAGTTTGACTACGGCCTGTCCTTGTTGAAGTTTAAAACAACACACTTGACGAAAAATCGTTGTGGTTTTGATGCGTAGGTAAGAATGGTTCTTGCTAGAAGCCCGTAGCAGCCACGTAAAACTTGCAACAACAAAGTAGAGAACGTCTAACTTGTTTTTGGAGGGCATGTTTTGATGTGATATGGTCAGGACGTGATGAGATATAAATTGTTGTATGAGATGATCATGTTTTGTAAAAGTTATCGGCAACTGGCAGGAGCCTTATGGTTGTCGCTTTATTGTATGAAATGCAATCACCATGTAATTGCTTTAATTTATCACTAAGCAGTAGCGATAGTCGTAGAAGCAATAGTTGGCGAGACGACAACGACGCTACGATGGAGATCAAGGTGTCCAGCCGGTGATGATGAAGATCAGGACGATGCTTTGGAGATGAAGATCAAAGGAACAAGATGATGATGGCCATATCATGTCACATATTTTGATTGCATGTGATGTTTATCTTTTATGCATATTATTTTGCTTAGTACGGCGGTAGCATTATAAGATGATCCCTCACTAAATTTCAAGGTATAAGTGTTCTCCCTGAGTATGCTCCGTTGCTACAGTTCGTCGTGCCGAGACACCACATGATGATCGGGTGTGATAAGCTCTGCGTTCACATACAACGGGTGCAAGTCAGGTCTTGATAACCCACAAGTATAGGGGATCGCAACAGATTTCGAGGGTATAGTATTCAACCCAAATTTATAGATTCGACACAAGGGGAGCCAAATAATATTTGAAGGTATTAGCAGGTGAGCTGTCAATTCAACCACACCTGGAGATTAATTATCTGCAGCAAAGTGATCAGTAGCACAGTAGTTTGATAGTTTTGATAGTAGTAGCAGCAGTAACGGTAACAGTAGCAGTGATAGCAGTATTTTGTAACAAGTGTAACAGTGATGATAGCAATAGTAGCGCGGGAAGATCAATATAAATAAATTCGTAGGCATTGGATTGGTGACTTGTTGGATGATATCCATCATGTGACAGTTATAACCTAGGGTGATACGACACTAGCTCCAGTTCATCGATATAATGTAGGCATGTATTCCATAAATAGTCATATGTGCTTTATTAAAAGAACTTGCTTGGCATCTTTTGTCCTACCCTCCCCTGGCAGCGGGGTCCATATTGGAAACTAAGGGATATTACGGCCTCCTTTTAATAGAGAACCGGGACAAAGCATTAACACATAATGAATACATGAACTCCTCAAACTACGGTCATCACCGAGAGTGGGCCCGGTTTTTGTCACCCCGGGGTTGTCGGATCATAACACGTAGTAGGTGACTATAACTTGCAAGATCGGATCTAAAACATGGATATAATGATGAATACATAAACGGTTCAGATCTGAGTTCATGGCACCCGGGCCCAAAGTGACAAGCATTAAGCATAGCAAAGTCATAGCAACATCAATCTAAGAACATAGTGGATACTAGGGATCAGGCCCTAACAAAACTAACTCGATTACATGATGAATCTCATCCAACTCCTCACCGACCAGCGAGCCTACTACGAAGGAATTACTCACTCCCGGTGGGGAGCATCATGGAATTGGCGATGGAGATTGGTTGGTGATGACGAAGAACGAAGATCCCCCTCTCCGGAGCCCCAAACGGACTCCAGATTTGCCCTCCCGAGGAAGAACAGGGCTTGGCGGCGGCTCCGTCTCGTGAAACATGATAATTCTTTCTCCTTGATTTTTTTCTTGAAATATGTGATTTTATAGCGTCAGGGTTGAGGTCTGCGGGGCCACCAGGTGGGTACAACACACCTGGGCGCGCCAGGAGAGGGGGCCCCGCCCTGGTGGGTTGTGCCCACCCAGGTGCCCCTCTCCGGCAGGTCTTGGCTCCAGAATTTCTTATTATTGATATAAAAAATCCTCAAAAAGTTTCGTTCCGTTCCGAGAACTTTTATTTGTGCACAAAAACAACACCATGGTAGTTGTACTGAAAACATCGTCAGTCCGGGGTTAGTTTCATTCAAATCATGCAAATTAGAGTCCAAAACAAGAGGAAAAGCATGAGAAAAAGTAGATACGTTGGAGACATATCAACTCCCCCAAGCTTAAACCTTTGCTTGTCCTCAAGCAATTCAGTTGATAAATTGAAAGTGAGAAAGAAAAACTTTTACGAACTCTTTTGCTCTTGTTTGCATAGATAAGCTTAAACAGCACCCAGGTTTTCAGCCAGCATTATAACTAACCATGTCAACAATAACATTTAAAGATTATATTGACTCATATCAATGACATAATCAGCTAGCAAGCAATAATAATATATCTCAAATAGCAACATGTTGTCAAAACAACCATGATATAATATGACAATAGTGGTATCTCGCTAGCCCTTTCTGAGACAGCAAAACATAAATGCAGAGCACCTCCAAAGTTCAAGCAGCGACTAAACATTGTAATTAATGGTAGAAAAGATCCAGTCATGATGCACCAAATATTAGCTATACACAATGCATAAATCATGACAGTTGTGCACTACTCAGTTTCTGGCGCTTGTTTGAGAAGGTGATGACACAACATAAAAATAAATAGAAAGTCCCTTCGCAGAGGGAAGCAGTGATTTGCAGAGGTGCCAGAGCTCAGTTTTTAAAACAGAGATAAATAATATTTTGAAACATGCACCCTTCTTATTCACTTCACGACCATCAGTTATCAACATCTTCCATGCTAAGCACGCTAGTGGCGGTTCCCAAGCGATAAAAGTAAGGTTTACTCCCCCTCCACCATCAATCACACTCCACGGCTTGTCCGAAACAACGGGTGCCTTCCATACCAACATCAGTCTCGGGGGAGTTTTGTTTAATTATTTGCAATTTTTAGTTCGGGACTGGGAATCCCTATTACCGCCCATTTTCTCGTGTGATGGCGAGTGAATAAACACTCGACCTGAGAATAACCCGCTTAGCATGGAAGATATCGACCACCTCATGTCGTTCCATGAACGATCCAGGCACACAAAAAGGATAATTTTTAGAAGTTTTTAGAGGTGGCACATGCAAATTTACTTAGGACGGCAGGGTAATACCGCATATAGGTAGGTATGGTGGACTCATTTGGAATAACTTTGGGTTCAAGATTTTTGATGTACAATCAGAGTTCCCACTTAGTACAGGCGAAGGCTAGCAATTAAGATTGAGAAGCGGCCAGCTAGAGAGCAACAACGATCATAACCAGGCATTATGCATAAGTAACATTGGACACTAGCATGAGTAGGATATGAAAACCATGAACATAAATATTATAGATGATATGTTGGTTTTGATTCAACTACATGCATGAACATGTGCCAAGTCAAGCCACTCGAACATTTAGAGGAGGATACCATATCATCATACTACATCACAATCATTTTAACGCTATGTGATATCCAAGATAAATCATTATTCACTCCCAGCTACTTATGCATGGCATGAGAAACTATAATCTCTAATTGTCATTGCAAACATGTTTAATCATAATGGGATGAATCATGGATACTAGGTTAAACATATTTACACAAACAGGACAAGTCGAGTTCATACCGGTTTCTCTTTGCCACGGCCAGTTCATCGAATATCGTCATTATTGCCTTTCACTTGCACGACCGAATGATATGAAAATAATAATAGTGCAAGAGTGCCATGGACTAAGCTGGAATCTGCAAGACATTTTATTCAACAGGAGAAGACAAGGTAAAATGGGCTCTTTATTAGTTCAACAATTATTCATATGAGAGCCACTCAACATTTTCATCGTGGTCTTCTCCTCGGTAAGACTCGAATAGGAAGAAAAGAAATTCAGAGAATCACACTGAAATATTTTTGGAGTTTTTGGTTTTCTTGAACAAGCAAATGAAAAGGGAAAAGCAAAAACAAGAAAAATTATTTACACGAGAAAGCTCCCAACAAGCAAAAGAAGAACAAGGAAATCTTTTTGGATTTTCTTTTTAGTTCTACTACTAAGCATGCATAGAAAGTAAATTACTACAACTATTTTTTTTGGTTTTTCTAAAGTTTTTCAAACACACAAGAGGAAAGCAAGAAAATAAATCTAAGCATGGATGATACAATGAAAAAGTGTGAACACCGACAAGTAGAATGATATGAGAACATGAATATAATGTCGGTGAGAAACACGTACTCCCCCAAGCTTAGGCTTTTGGCCTAACTTGGTAGTCGATCAGTAGCCTAGAGGATAGTAGGGATCCTGAGGAGCGGGCATCCACTCATCCCACTGCTGAGGTGCCTGTGTAGCCTCTGCAGCAGCGTGAGCGTTCCAGTAGGCGAGGATGTCTGCAGGCATAATCCGGTATCCGCCCATGGCAACAGAATCAAACAAAGCAGGCGCAGGCAATGGAATAACATCATGAGTTTCAATGCTATAGACCAGGTTATAAGGGATGGCAATGTTAGGACGATCATGTGCAAGAAAGTGATGATGTAGCATGGCTGCACGGTCTAGTTAAACCTTAGTCAGGGGGTAATCATGAGGGCGTATCTCAACCTCAAAGTGAGTCACCGAACGAGTAGCAAAAATACCACCATGTATTTTACCCTGGGATTTATTAAGGTGGAGGCGACGAGCCACAATAGCTCCCAAGCTATAAGTGTTGTCGCCTTCTAATGCACGACGCAAAACAGCAAGGTCTGGTGAACTGAGCGCACCCACCTTCTCCCTAGCAAGCAAGCATTTGGTAATGAAATATGCAAAGTAACGAACAGCAGGAAAATGTAAGCCACCGGCAGTGATGGCTGCCACTTTCCTCTCATCACCCACTGTCAAAGTACGACATAAGCCCTCAAACTCAGCCGGCCTAGGCTCAGCCAAGCTCCCATCAGAAGGGATCATGCATATGTTACAAAACTCAGTAAGTGGTATCTGATGATTTTCAGCATATAAGTCAAAGCTCACTTCGGGAGGATTATTTCTAGGCAGGAAATTAAAACTTTGAACAAACATGTTTGTGAGAATTTGGTGTTGGTCACACTCATCTGCGATGAAGTCGGTGAGACCGGCATTGGCAATAAATTGCATGAACTCCTCGTGAATTCCAGCCTCTTGTAGGAACGGGATGTGCGGCCATTCGCATGGCCGTACCTCCGCCAACCTCCGAGGGTGGAGATCACTGTTAGAAGACTCCTCAATAACACCCTTGGAGTTCTTCTTAGAGCCAAACTTCCTGAAGATATTCATGTCCGCGTACAATTTTTCCTATGAACAAAAATCTGAATTTTTAGTTCACAAAATTTTCTCAACAAAACTTCACAAAAGTGATAGCAACTACTCATAGGGATACATAGAGGCCATAGCAAGCATTCAAACTACTTAGAACACTAAGAATTCAACATGCAAGCTCATCTACAGCAGCACCACACTACTAGGGAAAACCTTATACACAGAGATATAGCAGTAGCGCTGGCCAAAACTAAGCGCTACTGATACTTAGTGGTAGCGCGTGTCAGGAAAGCACGCTACAACTATAATTGTAGCAGTAGCGCGTCTGCACAAAAAGCGCTACTACTATAATTCTCACACTGATGCCCGTAGGCTAGGAATAGTAGTAGCGAGCCTGAGCAAAACACGCGATTGCTAAGTGCCTTGTAGCAGCGCGTTTCTTCTGTAGAGCACTACTGCTAAGAAAAAGAAAATAAGTAGAAAAATAAATAGAAAAGTCAATGAAAATAAAAGAAATAGAAAAAAGGAGAAATAAAAAAAACAAAAAGAAGAAAAATAGTGGAGAAAGGCATAGCAGTAGCGCTTGTCCTGACAAAGCGCTATAGCTACATTAGCAGTAGCGCATTTCGTTATCCCGCGCTATAGCTAAGTTCCTTAGATAAAAGAAAAATTAAAAGGAAAATAAATAGCTACTTCCTGTAGCAGTAGCGTGTTTTGCTAAAACGCGATGTAGCTAACTTAGCTATAGCACATTTTACCGGCCATCGCTACTGCTAGTTTGACTTAACCGCGGGCTCAAAATTTTGCTAAGTCCTTTTCCCCCCTCTCCCCTTCTCCCCCACTCGATCCGTCGCCGCCGTGGATCACCCTGCGCCCGAGCCGTGGAACCCCGGAGCGACCCTCATCCGCTCCTCGCCTTCCCTGCTCCCTCGTCGCGCTGCCTCCGTCGCCGTCATCGGAGCCGCGCGCCATCGCCGCCCCTGCTCCCTTCATTGCCGTCACCGGAGCCGCGCGCCATCGCTGCCCCTGGAGCCACCCTCGTCCACTCCTCACCACCCTTGCCTCCCTTGACGCCCCTGCCTCCCGGCAACCGTTCCCCCGAGCCACCCTCAACGCCCTCCTCTCTGTAAGCCCCAACCCTCCTCTCTAGGTTAATTAACTTAGGTGAATTTAGTTATGAACCCTAGGAATTAGCAGTAGTGGTACTAGTAGATGTTAATTAGATTAACTTAGGTGAATTTAGTTATGAACCCTAGGAATTAGTAGTAGTGGTACTAGTAGATGTTAATTAGATTAATTTAGGTTAATTAGGTTAGGGCAGTAGAGCAGCAGCATATAACAGGACCCTAGGAATTAACTTAGGTTAATTAGGTTAGGGCAGTACTGGTACTAGTAGATGTTAATTAGATGTTTTTTAGTTAGGGAAGTAGGGTTTACTAGGTTAATTAGGTGAAGTTAAATGAATGACCTAAATGAATGAAATTAGTAGTTAACTGAATTTTTAGGACAAATGTGTATATGCTTAAGTACTTATTGAAATATTATTTTTAGGACAAACTTGTATATGCTTAAGTAGTTAACTAAATATATTATAGGGTTGTATATATAGTTGCTTAAGTACTTATATAGTTGTTCCGCACCCAATGTATGCTTAAGTAGTTTCTCATGTACATACTCTTAAGTGGTCATGTTATATCTTTTCATTGAAGTGGTTCGATTGTGCCCAAGTGGCCTTTTGTTGTTTCCAAGGAATGAAGCCGAGTGGCCTATGTTTTGCCGGAATGTTGATTCATTTCCGTTCCGGCAAATTTCAGGTGCTCGATTTGTCCACTTTTTAGCAAAGGTCATGTCAAAATTTTCCATGAATTTTGGTATGACTTGTGCTACAAACTAGGACATATCGAGTGCCCGGGATTTGCCGCACCGGGAAGGAATCAATGTTCCTGCAAAACATAGGCCTTTATTTCTATCATTATTCATTTTATTAGGTCTAGAATTAATTGACTAGATTTAATCATAGGAAACATGGCTAGCAACGATGAAGGACAGTGTTCTGGTGATTGCGACAACGTCTACCTGGCGGCAGACGAATTTTGGAGCTTTGCCGACGATCAACGGTTGATGTTGCTGGGCCCACCTGTCACATCGGAGACTGATGCCGACATCGACACCGGCGCTGAGACTGAGACCGGCATCGAGACCGGCACCGGTACAGAACCGAAAGCAAAGAGGCAATGGTGCCCAAACCAGCTCATGACTACTAGACTGGTGGTCACGGAGATGGACGACGGCATTTTTGAGCCAAAAGCGCCCGCGGAAGCGCGCGCGTGCTACGGCAATCAAATAGGCTGCATCGTACGGACAACCGCCACCATCAACGATGAGAAACTACAGAAGATAGATAATATGAGGTCCTCCCTCCTAAAGAAGTTGCACCAGATATTCTTGTTCCTGGGCCGGGATGAAAAGGAATATAAAAATCCAGATAAAGACCCGGCAATGAAGAAGATAAACAAACACGCCATGACCAAGTTTAGCGACGCGTTGGCCACCTGAAAAGCAAGGGTGAAACATCAGATCGTCAAGAAAAAGGAACCCTACTCCGAGATTGTGAAGGATAATCCGACAATCACGGAAAAGCAGTTTCAAATATTCAAGGCGGCTTGCGAGGCCGAAGCTGCCAAAAAGAAGTCGAAGTACATGAAGGTGCTTCAAGAGAGGAACATGGGGTCCCACCACCTCGGAAGCTGTGGTTACGGCAGAAAGAGGTCCGTATGGGCCAAGGAGGACGCGGAACGCGAAAGTCTGGGCATCCCAGTGTTGGAAATATGCCCTAGAGGCAATAATAAATGGTTGTTATTATTATATCTCTTTGTTCATGGTAATTGTCTATTGTTCATGCTATAATTGTATTGTCCGGAAATCGTAATACATGTGTGAATGCATAGACCACAACGTGTCCCTAGTAAGCCTCTAGTTGACTAGCTCGTTGATCAACAGATAGTCATGGTTTCCTGACTATTGACATTGGATGTCATTGATAACGGGATCACATCATTAGGAGAATGATGTGATGGACAAGACCCAATCCTAAGCATAGCATAAAAGATCGTGTAGTTTCGTTTGCTAGAGCTTTTCCAATGTCAAGTATCTTTTCCTTAGACCATGAGATCGTTCAACTCCCGGATACCGTAGGAGTGCTTTGGGTGTGCCAAACGTCACAACGTAACTGGGTGACTATAAAGGTGCACTACGGGTATCTCCGAAAGTGTCTGTTGGGTTGGCACGGATCGAGACTGGGATTTGTCACTCCGTGTGACGGAGAGGTATCTCTGGGCCCACTCGGTAATGCATCATCATAATGAGCTCAATGTGACTAAGGCGTTAGTCACGGGATCATGCATTGCGGTACGAGTAAAGAGACTTGCCGGTAACGAGATTGAACAAGGTATTGGGATACCGACGATCGAATCTCGGGCAAGTAACATACCGATTGACAAAGGGAATTGCATACGGGATTGATTGAATCCTCGACACCGTGGTTCATACGATGAGATCATCGTGGAACATGTGGGAGCCAACATGGGTATCCAGATCCCGCTGTTGGTTATTGACCGGAAAGGCGTCTCGGTCATGTCTGCATGTCTCCCGAACCCGTAGGGTCTACACACTTAAGGTTCGGTGACGCTAGGGTTGTAGAGATATGTGTATGCGGAAACCCGAAAGTTGTTCGGAGTCCCGGATGAGATCCCGGACGTCACGAGAGGTTCCGGAATGGTCCGGAGGTGAAGAATTATATATAGGAAGTCCAGTTTCGGCCACCGGGAAAGTTTCGGGGGTTACCGGTATTGTACCGGGACCACCGTAAGGGTCCCGGGGGTCCACCGGGTGGGGCCACCTATCCCGGAGGGCCCCATGGGCTGAAAGTGGAAGGGAACCAGCCCCTAGTGGGCTGGGCGCCCCCCCATGGGCCTCCCCCCATGCGCCTAGGGTTGGGAACCCTAGGGTGGGGGGCTTCCCCCTTGCCTTGGGGGGCAAGGCAACCCCTTCCACCCCTTGGCCGCCGCCCCCCCTTGAGATCCCATCTCTAGGGGCCGGCGCCCCCCAGGGGGCCTATATAAAGGGGGGGGAGGGGAGGGAGGGCAGCAGAGTACAGCCTTGGGCGCCTCCCTCCTCCCCTGCAACACCTCTCTCTCTCTCTCTCTCTCTCTCTCTCTCTCTCTCTCTCTCTCTCTCTCTCGCAGAAGCTCGGCGAAGCCCTGCCGGAGACCCGCTACATCCACCACCACGCCGTCATGCTGCTGGATCTCCATCAACCTCTCCTTCCCCCTTGCTGGATCAAGAAGGAGGAGACGTCGCTGCACCGTACGTGTGTTGAACGCGGAGGTGTCGTCCGTTCGGCACTAGGTCATCGGTGATTTGGATCACGGCGAGTACGACTCCGTCATCCACGTTCATTGGAACGCTTCCGCTCGCGATCTACAAGGGTATGTAGATGCACTCCTTTCCCCTCGTTGCTAGTACACTCCATAGATGCATCTTGGTGAGCGTAGGAAAATTTGAAAATTATGCTACGATTCCCAACACCCAGACCCCTTGGCGGACTTCACCGTCCCGTAGGAGCGTGACGTCCTCAGGGCCCGGCACTATTGTGACCCAGTCAAGAAGGTTTTTGAGACGGACCCGGTCGCGACGGAGTTCATGAGGCTGATGGTAATTTTAGTTTCTGATCAATTCTACTGCACGTTTAGTCATATTTGTAAACGATCCTTGTTCCGTTTGCAGAGAGCGCAGCACAGGATTGCGGCCGAAAGCGACTCGCCGCCTGAGGCATTGGCGAGGCACAAGTGGGACACTCCATTCAACCGGGCGTTGAACATATTGAAAGGACTCCCGGTGAACACTCGGCCGTCGTATGGACGCGTGCATGGTGTCGGAGACGGCACCACGTGGAAGAAGTACTACCATGAGACCACGGATGAGAGAAAGGAAAGACGAAGGTTAACTGAAGAAAACATCAATAAGAAGGTTGAGATTGTGGTTGAGAAGAAATCAGCTGAGACAGTCGCAACAGCGGTAGCTGCCACAAAACAGGCGGTTGCAGATTTGTCTGGTGTCTTGGTTCCGGCCGTTTTCAATTGGAGCAGGCAAAATCCAGAAAAAAATGTAGCGAACTTTCCCCTTGCCGACTTCTTCGGGAGCAGTTCAACTAGCGTTGCACCAGCACCTGCTCCTGCACCGGCTCCCACACCTGCTCATAGCAGCCCGTCCTCCATCTTGGACGTGCTCGGCGGTGCTTCGTCTTTGGCTGAGCTCGACGCCCTCACGGTATCTGTCACACCGGCCCTCTTCAATAAATGTATAATCTCCCGTTTCCATTGCCTTTCGGATGTCTCACGTCGCAGACACGTCTTTGCAGGCCGACGTAACCCCGTGCACCATATTGTACACCATCGGACCAAAAGGTGTACGTGGGGAAGGCGACGATAATGAAACCGAAGGAACCATTGTTCCACAGCCGGCCGATCCCCCCTGACGTCTTCAAGGTCTCCGTGGTCAGTGTCAAACCGGGCCACGGGAATTTGGCTCCTCCGGTACTAGGGGGATGACGACGAGACCCCGCGGCAGCTTGGTGGTTGCAATGGGTGGGTCTTGTTGTGGCCAAAGAGTCTGCTTCGTCTGGAGGCAGCGGGGAGCACACCCACGAGCACGCACCCTCGGCAAGGTATGAACATCAACAACCCACCTACCCAATTAGCGTCAGCTGTCGTGCTGGGTGATAGCGGATGGGGTGAGGAAGAGGCTCCATTAGTCGCTGATGATGTCTCCATAGATGAGGATGAGGATGACGATGACACTGAACAGTATCTCAATACTGGCGCCTATGATGAGTACTCAGGGTTTGAGCGTCATGAGTCGGTGCCTGAATTGCCGCCTCCAGAGGCTGAACGTATTATAGATGAACTTCCAGTAGGAAAGAAGCATAGGAAGAGATGGAGGAAAGGCAACAAAGGTGCTTCTATGATCCAGCCGCCTCAGCAGCCTCGGGTTCAAGACCGTATACCTATCCCCGGTGCGGCAAAATGGCATATCGCCAGTGAACCAATCCTACCTAAGGCAGCGTTAGAGGCCACACACGGCAATCTAAGGAGACTCATGACGATGTGCTGCGGAGAGAGAAAAGCCTCATCGCTTCGGAAAATCCAGGATACCCACTCTATGTCATTAACGTGCCGCGGCAAAGGTCGTACGTCGACTCATGCCCCACGGACAAGTTCTTCCTTCGATTCGATTACATCTTCGACATGTTTCACTTGAAGATCTGGATTTTATGTTTGTCCGCCTTTTTGCCTTTAACATGAATTACATCATCGGGATTGAGCAGATACCTTATATCTGTGTCGCTGACTCGTACTTCATGCATGAGGGCTTCTTGGCAGTCTGCGCAGAGCACCGTGAATACGCGAGGGACTACATCGTCGATTTCATGGTAGCTATAAGGACATGGAGGCGATTCTCATGCCTTATCATCCCATGTAAGTCATCCGCGCGGATATCCCTTCCTTCGATTTCAATCATTCATTTGCATAGTGGAGGCTAATTAATTTGAGGTGTACTTATTTTGCGCAGCGGCGGGCGCGCCGTCCTCATCATCCTTTACCCCCGATACTCCCACGCTCTTTACTTGGACTCGTCGAAGAACATGAACAAAAAGGATTACACCCACATCAAGTCTATTCTCGACAGTGCTATCTTTTACTACGACGCACGGGGTGGAGAGATCAAGGACAAGAAGAGAAAGGACGGCAGGCCCGCCTTCGGCCATAAGACCGACTTCTGCTGCATCCAGCAACCGAGTGATTCTCTTAGTGATGGATTCTATGTCCTACACCACATGCTGGAGTACAGACGGGATCATCAGGACCTTCGCATGTCACCTAAATCCGGCGATGCCCATATTCTGCAATGGGCAAAGAACATAGGAGATACACCGGATCATCGACTTCGAGCTGAGTTCTATCACATCCAGCATGAACTTGTCCAAGTCATCGTGAAGGAGGTCCTCGACAAAATAGGTCTGTTCTACGAGGAAGGGAAAATGTCGCGGGAAGACGTCCGAACACGCTTAGCCGCTCAGCGTCTCGACCTGAAGCCTTTCGCTAAACTCGGGGACTATCTCCCTGACTTGGATGGATGGAACGACATGTTGGAGTGATTGTCGATATATGACAATGTGTCCGTTTAGTCCATACTTTCTGAATGACGAAACTTTGAGTTATGCATGACGAAACTTTATTTGTGATGTAATTAAACCGTCCTCCTCAACTAGCGAAGATCACTCTGGTTAGGGCATTTTGGGCACGATGAACTTTGTTATTTATGCTTATGATATGTTGCTTCTATTTTTTCCAAGTCTATCTTTTTTTGTTGCTCAACTATGTATGTTGCATATCATCGACTCATGTGACGATGCAGGTGCATAGATCATCGATGACGAAGAAGTGCAACACCAGGAGTATACGACGAGTGGCCAGAGTGTCAGGCCCAGGTGTACCGGTTTCCGAGCGATAGCCAGTCGTTAGTTTAGGTTCACGCTAATGTGAGAGAGGGATACGAACTCATGTACTGCATAGTTCCGCTCTCACTCATAGTGATATCTCTTCTCTCGTATATCATTGTATATATGGATGACGATGTAGTTGCAAGTAATCGAGACTTGTATCGCTATTTTCGAGATGATGATGAGAGACCACTTTGTGTTGGATGATGATTATGATGATGACATGATTTGATGAGACTATCTGTATGCATATGCTATGATTACATTTGTATGTGTTTGATATGCTAAAGATTATTGTATAAAGCCTGTTCAAATACAAAACAAATATGCAGAAAAAAAGAAACTAATAAAACTAGCAGTAGCGAGGGGAATAAAGTTAGCAGTAGCGCTCTCTTACCAGTAGCGCGTCCTGGTCAAAAGCGCTGCAGCTATTAGCAGCAGAGCTTCGCACCAAAGCCCGCTACTGCTAGCGATGTATAGCAGTAGCGTGGGACGGCACACGCTACTGCTACAAGTTAGCTGTAGCGCCTTATCAATAGCGCGGCATCCCGCGCTACTGCTAGGCAAAATACCCGCGCTACTGCTAGGCTTTTCACTAGTAGTGCCAAGAGTAGCTAATTATTCAAAGTATAAACCACTAAAACAAAAACTAATTGGACAAACGGTAGAGTCACATACCAAGCAACAACCCCCGAAACAGTTTCGGAAATGGAGCTTCGAGCAAAGAGATCGAAATCTACGGGTTTGGGCTCAAGAACACGGGAGAGAGAGCAATGGGGATTTTTTTCTGGAGGTAAGTGATGATGTGGCTAAAGAGATAAGTGAGGGGGCCCACGTGGGGACCACAACCCACCAGGGCGCGCCTGGGGGTCCTGGCGCGCCCAGCTGGGTTGTGCCCACCTGGTGCACCTCCCTCTGGTATTATTTGCACCAAAAATTCAGAAATATTCAGAAAAAAATCGTATAAAATTTTCAGGGCATTCTGAGAACTTTATTTTTGGGTCATTTTTTATTGCACGGGAAATTAAGAAAACAGACAAAACATGGCATTTTATTTTATTAACTAATAAAAACAGAAAACAAAAGGTAGGGACAGAAGGTAGTGCTTACTAAATTCATCAACTTCATACCGTTCAAAAATGATCCATTAATAAGGTTGATCAAGTCTTATTAACAACCACTTCCGATTAGTATGAAACCGAAGAACTTTCGTAAATCACTAAGTTACCTCAATGGGGATATGCATTTCCCCAACAGTAAGTATTTCATATTTATTTTTGACAGTAGGTAGAGGTATTTGAAAACTTCCAATAGTGATTGTCGGAGATTTTTTAATAACATTAATACCATTCACTTGGAATTGTTTCTTCGGAAAGTGCACCGTATGCTCATTACCATTGATATGAAAAGTGACCTTGCTTTTATTGCAATCAATAACAGCCCCTGCAGTATTCAAGAAGGGTCTACCAAGGATAATCGACATGTTGTCGTCCTCGGGCATCTCAAGTATAACAAAGTCAGTCAAAATAGTAACACTAGCAACAACAACGGGCACATCCTCACAGATACCGATAGGTATGGAAGTTGATTTATCAGCCATTTGCAAAGATATTTCAGTAGGTGTGAGTTTATTCAAGTCAAGTCATTTATATAAAGAGAAAGGCATAGCACTAACACCAGCTCCAAAATCACACAAAGCAGCTTTCACACAATTCTTTTTGATAGAGCAAGGTATAGTTGGTATTCCCGGATCTCCAAGTTTTTTAGGTACTCCATCCTTAAAAGTATAATTAGCAAGCATAGTGGAGATTTCAGCTTCCGGTATTTTTCTCTTATTTGTGATGATGTCTTTCATATACTTTACAAAAGGAGGCATGAAGGAAATATGCCCTAGAGGCAATAATAATGTTGTTATTTATATTTCCTTATATCATGGTAAATGTTTATTATTCATTCTAGAATTGTATTAACCAGAAACTTAGTACATGTGTGAATACATAGACAAAACAGAGTGTCCCTAGTATGCCTCTACTTGACTAACTCGTTAATCAAAGATGGTTATGTTTCCTGACCATAGACATGTGTTGTCATTTGATGAATGGGATCACATCATTAGAGAATGATGTGATGGACAAGACCCATCCGTTAGCTTAGCATAATGATCGTTAAGTTTTATTGCTATTGCTTTCTTCATGACTTATACATGTTCCTCTGACTATGAGATTATGCAACTCCCGAATACCGGAGGAACACCTTGTGTGCTATCAAACGTCACAACGTAACTGGGTGATTATAAAGATGCTCTACATGTGTCTCCGAAGGTGTTTGTTGGGTTGTCATAGATCAAGATTAGGATTTGTCACTCTGTATATCGGAGAGGTATCTCTGGGCCCTCTCGGTAATGCTCATCACTATAAGCCTTGCAAGCAATGTGACTGATGAGTTAGTTACGGGATGATGCATTACGGAACGAGTAAAGAGACTTACCGGTAACGAGATTGAACTAGGTATGATGATACCGACGATCGAATCTTGGGCAAGTAACATACCGATGACAAAGGGAACAACGTATGTTTTTATGCGGTTTGACCAATAAAGATCTTCATAGAATATGTAGGAGACAATATGAGCATCCAGGTTCCGCTATTGGTTATTGACCAGAGATGTGTCTCGGTCATGTCTACATAGTTCTCGAACCCGTAGGGTCCGCACGCTTAACGTTCGATGACGATTTGTATTATGAGTTATGTGATTTGATGACCGAAGTTTGTTTAGAGTCCTGGATGAGATCACGGACATGACGAGGAGCCTCAAAATGGTGGAGAGGTAAAGATTCATATATTAGAAGGCTATATTCGGACACGGGAAGTGTTCCGGGTGATACCGGGTCACCGGAAGGGGTTCCGGGCAACCCCCGGCAAAGATATGGCTTTATGGGCCAAGTAAGGGAACACACCAGCCCACAAGGTGTTGGGGAACGTAGTAATTTCAAAAAAAATCCTACGCACACGCAAGATCATGGTGATGCATAGCAACGAGAGTGGAGAGTGTTGTCCATGTACCCTCGTAGACCAAAAGCGGAAGCGTTATGACAACGCGGTTGATGTAGTCGTACGTCTTCACGATCCGACCGATCCAAGTACCGAACGCACGGCACCTCCGAGTTCAGCACACGTTCAGCTCGATGAAGTCCCTCGAACTCAAGATCTAGCAGAGCTTCGAGGGAGAGTTCCGTCAACACGACGGCGTGATGACGGTGATGATGATGCTACCGACGCAGGGCTTCGCCTAAGCACAACTACGATATGACCGAGGTGGATTATGGTGGAGGGGGGCACCGCACACGGCTAAAAGATCAATTGATCAACTTGTGTGTCTATGGGGTGCGCCCCTCCCCCGTATATAAAGGAGTGGAGGAGGGGGGAGGGCCGGCCCTCTATGGCACGCCCTGGAGGAGTCCTACTCCCACCGCGAGTAGCATTCCCCCCCTTCCCTAGTTGGACTAGGAGAGAAGGAAGGGGGAGAGAGGGAGGAAGGAAAGGGGGCGCTGCCCCCCCTCCTAGTCCAATTCGGACCAGAGGGGGAGGGGGCGCGCGGCCTGCCCTGGCCTCCTCTCTCCCTCTCCACTATGGCCAAATAAGGCGCATACACTTACCGGGGGGCTCCGATAACCTCCCGGTACTCCGGTAAAATCCCGATTTCACTCGGAACTATTCGGATGTCCAAATATAGGCTTCCAATATGTCGATCTTTATGTCTCAACCATTTTGAGACTCCTCGTCATGTCCGTGATCATATCCGGGACTCCGAACTACCTTCGGTGCATCAATACGCATAAACTCAAAATACCGATCGTCACCGAACGTTAAGCGTGTGGACCCTACGGGTTCGAGAACTATGTAGACATGACCGAGACACGTTTCCGGTCAATAAACAATAGCGGAACCTGGATGCTCATATTGGCTCCCACATATTCTACGAAGATCTTTATCGGTCAAACCGCATAACAACATACGTTGTTCCCTTTGTCATCGGTATGTTACTTGCCCGAGATTCGATCGTCGGTATCTCATGAGATTGATCAATACCTAGTTCAATCTCGTTACCGTCAAGTCTCTTTACTCGTTCCGTAGTGCATCATCCCGTGACTAACTCATTAGCCACATTGCTTGCAAGGCTTGTAGTGATGTGCATTACCGAGAGGGCCCAGAGATACCTCTCCGACAATCGGAGTGACAAATCTTAATCTCGATCTATGCCAACTCAACAAACACCATCGGAGACACCTGTAAGGCACCTTTATAATCACCCAGTTACGTTGTGATGTTTGGTAGCACACAAAGTGTTCCTCCGGTATTCGGGAGTTGCATAATCTCATAGTCATAGGAACATGTATAAGTCATGAAGAAAGCAATAGCAACATACTAAAACGATCAAGTGCTAAGCTAACGGAATGGGTCAAGTCAATCACATCATTCTCTAATGATATGATCCGATTCATCAAATGACAACTCATGTCTATGGCTAGGAAACTTAACCATCTTTGATTAACAAGCTAGTCAAGTAGAGGCATACTAGTGACACTCTGTTTGTCTATGTATTCACACATGTACTATGTTTCCGGTTAATACAATTCTAGCATGAATAATAAACATTTATCATGATATAAGGAAATATAAATAAAAACTTTATTAATGCCTCTAGGGCATATTTTCTTCAGTCTCCCACTTCCACTAGAGTCAATAATCTAGATTACACAGTAATGATTCTAACACCCATGGAGTCTTGGGGCTGATCATGTTTTGCTCGTGAGAGAGGCTTAGTCAACGGGTCTGCAACATTCAGATCCGTATGTATCTTGCAAGTCTCCCTCCTTGACTAGATCGCGGATGGAATTGAAGCGTCTCTTGATGTGCTTGGTTCTCTTGTGAAATCTGGATTCCTTTGCCAAGGCAATTGCACCAGTATTGTCACAAAAGATTTTCATTGGACCCGATGCACTAGGTATGACACCTAGATCGGATATGAACTTCTTCATCCAGACTCCTTCATTTGCTGCTTCCGAAGCAGCTATGTACTCCGCTTCACACGTAGATCCCGCCACGACGCTTTGCTTAGAGCTGCACCAACTTACAGCTCCACCGTTCAATATAAATACGTATCCGGTTTGTGACTTAGAGTCATCCGGATAAGTGTCAAAGCTTGCATCGACGTAACCATTTACGACGAGCTCTTTGTCACCTCCATAAACGAGAAACATATCCTTAGTCCCTTTTCAGGTATTTCAGGATGTTCTTGACCGTTGTCCAGTGATCCACTCCTGGATTACTTTGGTACCTCCCTGCTAAACTAATAGCAAGGCACACATCAGGTCTGGTACACAACATTGCATACATGATAGAGCCTATGGCTGAAGCATAGGGAACATCTTTCATTTTCTCTCTATCTTCTGCAGTGGTCGGGCATTGAGTCTGACTCAACTTCACACCTTGTAACACAGGCAAGAACCCTTTCTTTGCTTGTCCATTTTGAACTTTTTCAAAAACTTTATCAAGGTATGTGCTTTGTGAAAGTCCAATTAAGCGTCTCGATCTATCTCTATAAATCTTGATGCCCAATATATAAGCAGCTTCACCGAGGTCTTTCATTGAAAAACTCTTGTTCAAGTATCCTTTTATGCTATCCAGAAATTCTATATCATTTCCAATCAACAATATGTCATCTACACATAATATTAGAAATGCTACAGAGCTCCCACTCACTTTCTTATAAATACAAGCTTCTCCAAAAGTCTGTACAAGACCATATGCTTTGATCACACTATCAAAACGTTTATTCCAACTCCGAGAGGCTTGCACCAGTCCATAAATGGATCGCTGGAGCTTGCACACTTTGTTAGCACTCTTTGGATCGATAAAACCTTCAGGTTGCATCATATACAACTCTTCTTCCAGAAATCCATTCAGGAATGCAGTCTTTACATCCATTTGCCAAATTTCATAATCATAAAATGCAGCAATTGCTAACATGATTCGGACGGACTTAAGCATCGCTACGGGTGAGAAAGTCTCATTGTAGTCAACTCCTTGAACTTGTCAAAAACCTTTTGCGACAAGTCGAGCTTTGTAGACAGTAACATTAGCGTCAGCGTCAGTCTTCTTCTTGGAGATCCATTTATTCTCGATGGCTTGCCGATCATCGGGCAAGTCAACCAAAGTCCACACTTTGTTCTCATACATGGATCCCATCTCAGATTTCATGGCCTCAAGCCATTTTGCCGAATCTGGGCTCATCATCGCTTCCTCATAGTTCGTAGGTTCGTCATGGTCAAGTAACATGACCTCCAGAACAGGATTACCGTACCACTCTGGTGCGTATCTTACTCTGGTTGACCTATGAGGTTCAGTAGTAACTTGATCTGAAGTTACATGATCATCATCATTAGCTTCCTCACTAATTGGTGTAGGAGTCACAGCAACAGTTTTCTGTGATGAACTACTTTCCAATAAGGGAGCAGGTATAGTTACCTCATCAAGTTCTACTTTCCTCCCACTCACTTCTTTCGAGAGAAACTCCTTCTCTAGAAAGGATCCATTCTAAGCAACGAATGTTTTGCCTTCGGATCTGTGATAGAAGGTGTACCCAATAGTATCCTTTGGGTATCCTATGACGACACATTTCTCCGATTTGGGTTCGAGCTTATCAGGTTGAAGCTTTTTCACATAAGCATCGCAGCCCCAAACTTTAAGAAACGACAACTTTGGTTTTTTGCCAAACCACAGTTCATAAGGCGTCGTCTCAACGGATTTAGATGGTGCCCTATTTAATGTGAATGGAGCCGTCTCTAAAGCATAACCCCAAAATGATAGCGGTAAATCAGTAAGAGACATCATAGATCGCACCATATCTAATAAAGTGCGGTTACGACGTTCGGACACACCATTACGCTGTGGTGTTCCGGGTGGCGTGAGTTGCGAAACTATTCCGCATTGTTTCAAATGAAGACCAAACTCTTAACTCAAATATTCACCTCCACGATCAGATCATAGAAACTTGATTTTCTTGTTACGATGATTTTCCACTTCACTCTGAAATTCTTTGAACTTTTCAAATGTTTCAGACTTATGTTTCATCAAGTAGATATACCCGTATCTGCTCAAATCATCTGTGAAGGTGAGAAAATAACGATACCCGCTGCGAGCTTCAATATCCATCGGACCACATACATCAGTATGTATGATTTCCAATAAATCTGTTGCTCGCTCCATTGTTCCGGAGAACGGAGTTTTAGTCATCTTGCCCATGAGGCATGGTTCGCAAGTACCAAGTGATTCATAATCAAGTGATTCCAAAAGTCCATCAGAATGGAGTTTCTTCATGCGCTTTACACCAATATGACCCAAACGGCAGTGCCACAAATAAGTTGCATTATCATTATCAACTCTGCATCTTTTGGCTTCAATATTATGAATAAGTGTATCACTATTATCGAGATTTAATAAAAATAGACCACTCTTCAAGGGTGCATGACCATAAAAGATATTACTCATATAAATAGAACAACCATTATTCTCAGATTTAAATGAATAACCGTCTCGCATCAAACAAGATCCAGATATAAGGTTCATGCTCAACGCTGGCACCAAATAACAATTATTCAGGTCTAAAACTAATCCCGAAGGTAGATGTAGAGGTAGCGTGCCGACGGCGATCACATCGACTTTGGAACCATTTCCCACGCGCATCGTCACCTCGTCCTTAGCCAATCTTTGCTTAATTCGTAGCCCCTGTTTCGAGTTGCAAATATTAGCAACAGAACCAGTATCAAATACCCAGGTGCTACTACGAGCATTAGTAAGGTACACATCAATAACATGTATATCACATATACCTTTGTTCACCTTGCCATCCTTCTTATCCGCCAAATACTTGGGGCAGTTCCGCTTCCAGTGACCAGTTTATTTGCAGTAGAAGCACTCAGTCTCGGGCTTAGGTCCAGACTTGGGCTTCTTCACTTGAGCAGCAACTTGCTTGCCGTTCTTCTTGAAGTTCCCCTTCTTCCCTTTACCCTTTTTCTTGAAACTAGTGGTCTTGTTGACCATCAACACTTGATGCTTCTTCTTGATTTCTACCTCCGCAGCTTTAAGCATCGCGAAGAGCTCGGGAATTGTCTTATCCATCCCTTGCATGTTATAGTTCATCACGAAGCTCTTGTAGTTTGGTGGCAGTGATTGAAGAATTCTGTCAATGACACTATCATCAGGAAGATTAACTCCCAGTTGAATCAAGAGATTGTTATACCCAGACATTTTGAGTATATGTTCACTGACAGAACTATTCTCCTCCATCTTGCAGCTGTAGAACTTATTGGAGACTTCATATCTCTCAATCCCGGCATTTGCTTGAAATATTAACTTCAACTCCTGGAACATCTCATATGCTCCATGACGTTCAAAACGTCGTTGAAGTCCCGGTTCTAAGCTGTAAAGCATGGCACACTGAACTATCGAGTAGTCATCAGCTTTGCTCTGCCAGACGTTCTTAACGTCGTCAGTTGCATCTGCAGCAGGCCTGGCACCTAGCGGTGCTTCCAGGACGTAATTCTTCTGTGAAGCAATGAGGATAATCCTCAAGTTACGGACCCAGTCCGTGTAAGTGCTACCATCATCTTTCAACTTTGCTTTCTCAAGGAACGCATTAAAATTCAACGGAACAACAGCATAGGCCATCTATCTACAACAACATAGACATGCAAAATACTATTAGGTACTAAGTTCATGATAAATTAAAGTTCAATTAATCATATTACTTCAGAACTCCCACTTAGATAGACATCCCTCTAGTCATCTAAATGATCACGTGATCCAAATCAACTAAACCATGTCCGATCATCACGTGAGATGGAGTAGTTTTCAATGGTGAACATCACTATGTTGATCATATCTACTATATGATTCATGCTCGACCTTTCGGTCTCTAGTGTTCCGAGGCCATATCTTCATATGCTAGGCTCGTCAAGTTTAACCCGAGTATTCCGCGTGTGCAAAACTGGCTTGCACCCGTTGTATGTGAACATAGAGCTTATCACACCCGATCATCACGTGGTGTCTCAGCACGAAGAACTGTAGCAACGGTGCATACTCAAGGAGAACACTTATACCTTGAAATTTAGTGAGAGATCATCTTATAATGCTACCGTCGATCTAAGCAAAATAAGATGCATAAAAGATAAACATCACATGCAATCAATATAAGTGATATGATGTGGCCATCATCATCTTATGCCTTTGATCTCCATCTTAAAAGCACCGTCATGATCACCATCGTCACCGGCGCGACACCTTGATCTCCATCGTAGCATTGTTGTCGTCTCGCCAACTATTGTTTCTACGACTATCGCTACCGCTTAGTGATAAAGTAAAAACAATTACAGGGCGATTGCATAGCATACAATAAAGCGACAACCATATGGCTCCTGCTAGTTGCCGATAACTCTGTTACAAAACATGATCGTCTCATACAATAAAATTTAGCATCATGTCTTGACCATATCACATCACAACATGCCCTGCAAAAACAAGTTAGACGTCCTCTACTTTGTTGTTGCAAGTTTTACGTGGCTACTACGGGCTGAGCAAGAACCGTTCTGACCTACACATCAAAACCACAACGATATTTCATCAAGTATGTGCTGTTTTAACCTTCACAAGGACCGGGCGTAGCCACACTCGATTCAACTAAAGTTGGAGAAACTGACACCCGCCAGCCACCTATGTGCAAAGCACGTCGGTAGAACCAGTCTCGCGTAAGCGTATGCGTAATGTCGGTCCGGGCCGCTTCATCCAACAATACCGCCGAATCAAAGTATGACATGCTGGTAAGCAGTATGACTAGTATCGCCCACAACTCACTTGTGTTCTACTCGTGCATATAACATCTACGCATAAACCTGGCTCGAATGCCACTGTTCGGGAACATAGCAATTTCAAAAAAAATTCTACGCACACGCAAGATCATGGTGATGCATAGCAACGAGAGGGGAGAGTGTTGTCCATGTACCCTCGTAGACCGAAAGCGGAAGCGTTATGACAACGCGGTTGATGTAGTCGTACGTCTTCACGATCCGACCGATCCAAGTACCGAACGCACGGCACCTCCGAGTTCAGCACACGTTCAGCTCGATGACGTCCCTCGAACTTAAGATGCAGCAGAGCTTCGAGGGAGAGTTCCGTCAGCACGACGGCGTGATGACGGTGATGATGATGCTACCAATGAGGGCTTCGCCTAAGCACCGCTACGATATGACCGAGGTGGATTATGGTGGAGGGGGGCACCGCACACGGCTAAAAGATCAAATGATCAACTTATGTGTCTATGGGGTGCCCCCCTCCCCCGTATATAAAGGAGTGGAGGAGGGGGGGAGGGCCGGCCCTCTATGGCGCACCCTGGAGGAGTCCTACTCCCACCGGGAGTAGGACCCCCCCTTCCCTAGTTGGACTAGGAGAGAAGGAAGGGGGAGAGAGGGAGGAAGGAAAGGGGGTCACCGCCCCCCTCCTAGTCCAATTCGGACCAGAGGGGGAGGGGGCGCGCGGCCTGCCCTGGCCTCCTCTCTCTCTCTCTCTCTCCACTATGTCCCAATAAGGCCCATACACTTACCGGGGGTTCCGGTAACCTCCCGGTACTCCGGTAAAATCCCGATTTCACCCGGAACTATTCCGATGTCCAAATATAGGCTTCCAATATATCGATCTTTATGTCTCGACCATTTTGAGACTCCTCATCATGTCCGTGATCATATTCGAGACACCGAACTACCTTCGGTACATCAAAACACATAAACTCATAATACCGATCATCACCGAACGTTAAGCGTGCGGACCCTACAGGTCCGAGAACTATGTAGACATGACCGAGACACGTTTCCGATCAATAACCAATAGCGGAACCTGGATGCTCATATTGGCTCCCACATATTCTACGAAGATCTTTATCGGTCAAACCGCATAACAACATACGTTGTTCCCTTTGTCATCGGTATGTTACTTGCCCGAGATTCGATCGTCGATATCTCAATACCTAGTTCAATCTCATTACCAGCAAGTCTCTTTACTCGTTTCGTAGTGCATCATCCCGTGACTAACTCATTAGGCACATTGCTTGCAAGGCTTGTAGTGATGTGCATTACCGATAGGGCCCAGAGATACCTCTCCGACAATCGGAGTGACAAATCCTAATCTCGATCTATGCCAACTCAACAAACACCATCGGAGACACCTGTAGAGCACCTTTATAATCACCCAGTTACGTTGTGACGTTTGGTAGCACACAAAGTGTTCCTCCGGTATTCGGGAGTTGCATAATCTCATAGTCATAGGAACATGTATAAGTCATGAAGAAAGCAATTGCAACATACTAAAACGATCAAGTGCTAAGCTAACGGAATGGGTCAAGTCAATCACATCCTTCTCTAATGATATGATCCCGTTCATCAAATGACAACTCATGTCTATGGCTAGGAAACTTAACCATCTTTGATTAACGAGCTAGTCAAGTAGAGGCATACTAGTGACACTCTGTTTGTCTATGTATGCACACATGTACTAAGTTTCCGGTTAATACAATTCTAGCATGAATAATAAACATTTATCATGATATAAGGAAATATAAATAACAACTTTATTATTGCCTCTAGGGCATATTTCCTTCACAAGGGGCTGGTGCGCCCCCTATAGGGCCAGCCACGTGGGTAGAAAGGGAAAGGAGAGGAGGAAAAGGAAAGTATGAAGTAGGACTCCTACTTCGTTCCACTCCCCCCTCCTTCCTTTCCCCCTTGTCCAAATATGGTAAGGGGGGCGAATTGGACTAGGGGCCCAAGTAGGATTCCTCCTACTTGGGCACGCCCTAGGCTGCCTCCCTCCCTCTCCCTCCTTTATATACGTGGGGAGGGCACCCCTAGAACACACATCAATTGTTCCTAGCCGTGTGCGGCGCCCCCCTCCACAATTAACACCTCGGTCATATCTTCATAGTGCCTAGGCGAAGCCCTGCGCCGGTCACTTCATCATCACTGTCGCCACGCCGTCATGCTGATGGAACTCTCCCTCGGCCTCAGCTGGATCTAGAGTTCGAGGGACGTCACCGAGCTGAACATGTGCAGGTCGCGGAGGTGCCGTGCGTTCGGTACTTGATCAGTTGGATCATGAAGACGTTCGACTACATCAACCGCGTTACTTAACACTTCTGCTTACGGTCTACGAGAGTACGTAGACAACACTCTCCCCTCTCGTTGCTATGCATCACCATGATCTTGCGTGTGCGTAGGATTTTTTTTGAAATTACTACGTTCCCCAACAGTGGCATCCGAGCCAGGTCTATGTGTAGATGTTATATGAACGAGTAGAACATAAAGAGTTGTGGGCGATAATGGTCATACTGCTTACCAGCATGTCATACTTTGATTCGGCGGTATTGTTGGATGAACGGCCCAGACCGACATTACATGACCGCGTTCATGAGACTGGTTCTACCGCCGTGCTTTGCACACAGGTGGCTAGTGGGTGTCTGTTTCTCCAACTTTAGTTGAATCGAGTGTGACTACGCTCGGTCCTTGTTGAAGGTTAAAACATCACACTTGACTAAAAATCGTTGTGGTTTTGATGCGTAGGTAAGAACGGTTCTTGCTAGAAGCCCATAGCAGCCACGTAAAACTTGCAACAACAAAGTAGAGGACGTCTAACTTGTTTTTGCAGGGCTTGCTGTGATGTGATATGGTCAAGACGTGATGATATATAAATTGTTGTATGAGATGATCATGTTTTGTAATAGTTATCGGCAACTGGCAGGAGCCATATGGTTGTTGCTTTATTGTATGAAATGCAATCGCCATGTAATTGCTTTACTTTATCACTAAGCGGTAGCGATAGTCATAGTAGCAATAGTTGGCGAGACGACAACGATGCTTCGATGGAGATCAAGGTGTCAAGCCGGCGACGATGGTGATCATGACGGTGCTTTGGAGATGGAGATCAAAGGCACAAGATGATGATGGACATATCATATCACTTATATCGATTGCATGTGATGTTTATCCTTTATGCATCTTATTTTGCTTAGTACGGCGGTAGCATTACATGATGATCCCTTACTAAAATTTCAAGGTATAAGTGTTCTCCTTGAGTATGCACCGTTGCGACAGTTCTTCGTGCTGAGACACCACGTGATGATCGGGTGTGATAAGCTCTACGTTCACATACAACGGGTGCAAGCCAGTTTTTGCACACGCAGAATACTCGGGTTAAACTTGACGAGCCTAGCATATGCAGATATGGCCTCGGAACACTGAGACCGAAAGGTCGAGCGTGAATCATATAGTAGATATGATCAACATAGTGATGTTCACCATTGAAAACTACTCCATCTCACGTGATGATCGGACATGGTTTAGTTGATATGGATCACGTGATCACTTAGATGATTAGAGGGATGTCTATCTAAGTGGGAGTTCTTAAGTAATATGATTAATTGAACTTTAATTTATCATGAACTTAGTACCTGATAGTATTTTGCAAGTCTATGTTGTAGATCAATAGCTCGTGTAGAGCTCCCCTATTTTATTCTTGATATGTTCCTAGAGAAAAATAAGTTGAAAGATGTTAGTAGTAATGATGCGGACTAGCTCCGTGATCTGAGGACTATCCTCATTGCTGCACAGAAGAATTATGTCCTTGATGCACCGCTAGGTGATGGACGTATTGCAGGAGAAGATACAGACGTTATGAACGTTTGGCAAAGCTCGGTATGATGACTACTTGATAGTTTAGTGCACCATGCTTTATGGCTTAGAACCGGGACTTCAAAAATGTTTTGAACGCCACGGAACATATAAGATGTTCCAAGAGTTGAAATTTGTATTTCAGACTCATGCCCGAGTCAAGAGGTATGAGACCTCTAACAAGTATTTTGCCTACAAGATGGAGGAGAATAGCTCAACCAGTGAGCATGTGCTCAGAATGTCCGAGTACTACAATTGCTTGAATCGAGTGGGAGTTAATCTTCCAGATAAGATAGTGATTGACAGAGTTCTCTAGTCACTATCACCAAGTTACTAGAACTTCGTGATGAACTATAATATGTAAGGGATAACGAAAACGATTCCCGAGCTCTTCGCAATGCTGAAATCAGCGACGATAGAAATCAAGAAAAGCATCAAGTGTTGATGGTTGACAAGACCACTAGTTTCAAGTAAAAGGGCAAGGGAAAGAAAGGGAACTTCAAGAAGAATGGCAAGCAAGGTGCCACTCCCATGAAGAAGCCCAAAGCTAGACCCAAGCCTGAAGCTGAGTGCTTCTACTGCAAAGGAAATGGTCACTGGAAGTGGAACTGCCCTAGATACTTGGCGGATAAGAAGGATGTTGGGTTCTATGGTAGGGTGCGTCGACTGCAAATTAAAATTTCCAACACGCAGAACAACCAGGTACATGCTGCGGGAGATGGATCACAGATCGTTACCACTGGACGCGCAGTGCCGTGCAGCGGAAGAAGAGTTGGGGCAGCACGTCTACGTGGATCGTCTCCTCCTCGTCCGATCTCCCTCGAACAGCCGGTCGTCGGTTCCCACGTAGGGGTTCGCCGGAGCGGCGCAGGTGCACCGCCTCTAACGGTATCCGCGCGTGCAGGAGGAACGTCGTGCGGCGGACTACTAGGTCTGATCACACAACCGGCGGTGAGTGGAGATGTCTATTGCAACACATGCAAACCCTACTGACAGCACCGAAGCGATCAACCACATGAGTGTGCCGCACCTCCACTTTATATAGGCATCCATCGCGGGCTCAACACTTGGGCCTCGCACGGACCCTAAAGCCCATAAGTCTACTCGGCAACAATCCGAATACAGCTCGGATCACATGCGACCAGTGTCCTCGGATCCGACCTCGTAGGTTCCTTCCCTTAAGCGTGCGACCCCTTAGGTTCAAGTCGGCTTGGTCGCAGTTCGGATCACCTCCGAACTGCACGGTTCGTAGCAGCCTCTAGCAAGGCATGCCGAACACCAAGCAGACTATGAAGCTGGTTAGGCAAACCTGTACATCACACTTCCATTCCTTTTGCCACACGATATATGTTGTCGGGCTCAAGGCGAGTCTGTCATCCTTTTGCTAGCCCGACCTCTTTCTCGTTCCAGTGATGCCGACCACTATCCAGATTATCTCATAATCCTTGTCGCATGGACATGCTTATCCTGGTCGGATCACACAAGGGGCCCAGAGTATATCTCTCCTAATCGGAGGGGCAAATCCCATCTTGCTCGATCATGTCTCGCAGCATGGGTCTGGACAAGCCTGAAACCTACCTTTGTAACTACCCAGTTACGGAGTAGCATTTGGTCGGCCCAAAGCAGGTCTGTCACCATCCCGAGTACATGCGTCATCTCAGGTCTTAGGACATAGAACGTATGTTGTACTAGAGACTCACATATGACATATCGCTGCGTCTCATAGTTGGGTCTGTCCGACTCGGACCTTATCTCGACTCGGATCCGACTATGTCGAATCCGACCAGATCCTTCCGAGTCCATATTATCCGGTTAGCATCCAATGCTCCATGGCTAGTGAGACCAAGCCATCGACCGTGTCATATGCTAGTCTAGTCGGCTGTGCGTCCACACAACCCTTTCGACTATGGACCTTTTAGGACAGTCATCATACAATGCATAGTCCCACAAACAAGTCACGTACTTGCTGATACACATCATTGATAATGTCCAAGGACTATCTTTAGTCATAAACACATAGGAAATATCATCATACATGATTGCCTCTAGGGCATATCTCCAACAGTCTCCCACTTGCACTAGAGTCAATCAAATAGACATCGAATGCCCATAGCTCTAACGTGCCCCTCATGCTTGGGTTGTGGAAGCGGCTTAGTCAACGGATCTGCAACATTTGCAGCCGTGTGAATTTTGCATAACTCTACATCACCATTCTTTACGATATTTCGTATTAAGTGATATTTCTGATCTATGTGTCTGACCTTGTGGTGATTCCTCGGCTCCTTGCCTTGTGCAATGGCACTAGAATTATCACAATAAAGGTCCAACAGTTTTACGAGGCTGGGAAAATACCAAGATCATCCAGAAAATGTCGGATCCGAACACCTTCCTTTGCAGCTTCACAAGCCGCAATGTATTCGGCTTCTGTGGTAGAATCGGCCACCGTATCTTGCTTGGAACTCATCCAGCTCAATGCTCCTCCATTCATGACGTACACGAATCCAGACTATGATCGACAATCATCTCTGTCGGTTTGGAAACTAGCATCGGCGTAACCCCTTACAACGAGCTCTTCCTCACCTCCATAAACTAGGAACATCTCTTTAGTCCTTTTCAAGTACTTCAAAATAGTCTTTACCGCTGCCCAGTGACTCTCACCTGGGTTGGCCTGGTATCTACTTGTTAGGCTTATTGCAAAAGCAACATCAGGCCTTGTACATATCATGGCATACATGATGGATCCGATTGCCGAGGCATACGGAATCCTACTCATCCTGCTTCGCTCATCAGATGTCGAAGGACTCCGAGTCTCGCTTAGCCTTATACCATGTGAGAGTAGCAAGAACCCTTTCTTCGCCTCACTCATGTTGAACTGCTTAAACACTTTATCTATGTACGTGCTCTGGCTTAAGCCGAGCAGCCTCCTCGATCTATCTCTAGATTTTAATGCCTAAAATATACACTGCCTCACCAAGGTCTTTCATCGAAAACTTGCCATTCAATGACTCCTTGACCGAGTTCAGCATTGAAACATCGTTCCCGATCAACAATATGTCATCCACATACAAGATCAAAAACACTATCGGGCTCCCACTTAACTTCTTGTATAAACAAGCGTCCTCTTCGCTTTTGATGAAATCGAGACCAATGACGACCTCATCAAAACGAATGTTCCAACTCCGAGATGCTTGCCTCAACCCATAAATGGATCTCTTGAGCTTGCATACCTTACCAGCGCTAGTCGGATCGAAAAAACCCTCGAGCTGTATCATATACACGTCCTCGGTTAAATTTCCATGAAGGAAAGCCGTCTTGACATCCATCTGCCATACCTCGTAATCGAAATATGCAGCTATAGCTAGTACGATCCTCACCGACTTCAGCATCGCTACCGGCGAGTAAGTCTCGTCATACTCAATTCCTTGAACTTGTCCATAACCTTTAGCGACAATCCGAGCTTTGTGGATCTGAACATTTCCATCCACATCGGTTTTCTTCCTAAAGACCCATTTGCAACCAATGGCTGTTACGCCAGGCGGCGGATCAACCAAGTCCGAGACTTGATTCTCATCCATGGAATTTAACTCGGATCTCATGGCCTCCAGCCATGCCTCAGAATCTGGGCTCACCATTGCTTCCGCATACGTGGCCGGCTCGTCGCTTTCTAACAACAATACATCACGCACTCTGCGCAATCTTTCCGACCTCTGTGGTTCCGATGCCAATTCCACCACAGGTTCCCTGACTGACTCCGGTATGATCTCATCACCAGCTGAGCCGTCCCCGAGTGGTCCTTGAATTTCTTCGAGTCGGACCGTCCTCCCACTGGCCTCCCGACTGAGAAACTCTTTCTCAAGGAAAACCCCGTTCCGAGCAACAAACACTTTGTTCTCTTCGCGGCTGTAGAAGCTATATCCCAAGGTTTCCCTCGGCTATCCCACGAATATGCATTTATCCGACTTAGGTGTAAGCTTGTCTGACATGAGTCGCTTGACAAATGCTTCACAACCCCAAATCTTTAGAAAAGACAAACTGGGACTCTTCCCGGTCCACATCTCATGTGGTGTCTTGTCTACGGATTTTGATGGTACCCTGTTAAGTGTGAAAGTTGTAGTTTCTAGAGCGTATCCCCAGAATGACAAGGGTAAATCCGATTTGCTCATCATAGACCGGACCATGTCCAACAAGGTCCTATTCCTCCGTTCCGACATGCCGTTTCTCTGTGGCGTACCCGGAGGTGTGAGCGGAGGTACTATACCTCGTCTTTTCAGATGATCATCAAACTCCTAGCTCATGTACTCAGCTCCATGATCAGATCATAGAAGCTTTATAGTCTTGCCGAGCTGATTCTCAACCTCGTTCTGAAACTCGTTGAACTTTTCAAAAGTTTCCGACTTGTGCCTCATCAAATAGATATATCCATATCTACTCAAGTAGTCGGTAAAAGTCACGAAGTACTGATAGCTACCTCTGGCAGTTGTGCTCATTGGACCACACACATCACTGTGTATAAGCTCCAATAGCTCAGACGCCCTCTCGCAACTCTTTGCAAAAGGAGACTTAGTCATCTTGCCTAGCAAGCATGATTCGCATGTCTCGAATGACTCAAAATCGGACGAAGTTAGGAGCCCATCATCATGGGGCTTCTTCATGCGTTTCAGACTAATGTGTCCAAGCCGGCAATGCCAGAAGTATGTCGGATTTATCTCATTAGGCTTATGCCTCTTGACATTCACGTTATAGACCGGTTCCTGTTCTAGATTCAATATAAATAGCCCATCAACAATGGGTGCATAGCCGTGGAACATACCATTCAAATAAAACGAACAACCATTGTCCTTTAAATTGAATTCATAACCCTGACTCATCAAGCATGAGGCAGAAATAATGTTCCGACTAAGTGCAAGAATGTAATAACAATTATTCAATTCCAAAATAAATCCAGAAGGAAGCTGGAGCTGCATCGTGCCGACCTCCAACGCAGCAACTCTTGCTTTGTTGCCAACCTTGATGTCAATCTCCCCTTGTGCCACACACCTAGTTCTTACCAGCCCCTGCATCGAGTTGCAAATATGAACAACCGATCCGGTATCAAATACCTAAGAGCTACTAGGTATGTCAGCAAGATAAATGTCTATAACATATGCAACAAGTGTGCCTTTGCCTGAAGAAGCATTTTTGGCCTTCTTGCCATGCTCTGCAAGCCACTTGCTACAGTTCCTCTTCCAGTGACCGGTCTCCTTGCAATGATAGCAAATGGTCTTCGAGTCCGGTCCAGACTTCGATGCAGTGGCGGAGGTTACCGTCTCCGTGCCCTTTGCCTAGCCTTTTTCTTGGACCAACTCTTCTTGAACTTGGCCGATTTCTGCACCATCAACACTTGATGCGTGCCTTTCTTAATATCCTGCTCTGCCACTTTGAGCATCCCATGCAATTCAGTGAGCTTATTATCCATGCCATGCATATGATAGTTTGAGATGAACATCCCATAGCTGGGCGGAAGAGAACCCAGAACAGCATCAGTAGCCAGCTCATCCAAGAGCGGGAAGCCCAACCGATCCAAAGCTTGCACATATCCGATCATCTTGATCACATGTGGGCTCAGTGGATCACCTTCCTTCAGCTTGCAATCCATCAAGGATCGCCAGACGTTGAACCTTCCGGTCCTAGCCTGTGTCTGAAACATGCTCTTGAGATTCTCGATCATATCGTAAGCCTCAACATTTTCGAAATGCTGTTGCAAATCGGGCTCCATACAAGCCAGCATCAGACGGTTGATCTCTGTTGATTCATCAATGAGTTTCTGGTAGGCATTCTTAGTTGTGGCATTAGCATTCTCGCCAGGTTCCTCTGGAAGTGGATCCTCTAGAACATGTTCCTTTTTATCATGCTTGAGAACAATTCTCATATTTCTATACCAGGTGGTAAAGTTTGTTCCATTCAGTTTATCCTTTTCCAAAATTGATTTCAATGAAGTTGGGTTGAGCAGGTGGTGCCATTGATCTACAACAAAAAATATGCAATCACTAAGCAATGTGTTTATGTAGAGTAATTCAAGCCTAAACAGAAATACTCCCACTGAAGTCAGCATCCCTCCGCAAACTCTCAGTGATTCAGGATCCGACTAGCACATGCGACTAGTGAGCTTTAGCATCACTGCTAGACAACATGCCTATCCGGTAAGCAACTCCTTGCTAATCGTATCTCTATACGACTCCTATCGGTCGGGTAGGTATCTTATACCCCGGCTCCCAACCTTCTTTGCCACAAGGCCCAAAACCGTTTTGATAGCCTTGTCAAGTTAACCTGATGCAGTGCATGTCCATGTCCGACACGAACCCTTCAATTCAAGGACACCTAGCAGCACCCCAATTTTATGAGCCCACTACTAGACGTAGTTGACATGCGAAGGTGCAACATCGGGGATGGCAATTCGCTTGATATTCATGAGGGATCTTTCTACCATTTTAACATGCATAGAAACAAAGAAGCATAACAATCACAAATAAACACATATTGTGAAATAGTATGGCTCCTTCATGGATGTTCTTCCAGGTCGGCTTCGACTCCGATGACCATCTAGGAACTCCATCTTGTTTGTCACGCCGGGACGCCAAGCCACCAACCTGATCTCTATTATCCAACTACAACAACTAGTAATGAATTTTGCATAGAGTCACAAGTCGACACGCAGGTCGTCATACAGCCGGCAGACAAACATGACACGCATGCCATGTATAATTTACACACATGCATCACATACACATGAGCCATACTATTCACATCAAACCCTGCAAAATAAAGTTATGCATAGAATCGCATTCTACCGGTTTGAGTGATCGTGTACGAAATACAAGGCGCTACGCACACGGCGGTCACAGATCACATCTGAACTCCGATCACGCCGAATTTTCCGATCTTATTGATCATCGCGAATCCGATTTGGATTTACGTTTCACTGTTAACCCCGATGGCGGATAACCGACCGGTAGGGGTAGGTTGTGTCACGACCTCATTGATCCCGATTGATAGAAAACATAGCCACTTCAATCCCCATGTGCAATTGATCTCATCAACCGTGCACATAGCCGATTTCACAAATAACAACAGATCTCATCTGCCGTCTCCACATATCTAATATGCATACAATCTGAATCCAAATCCTATAGCAGAGGCTCTGATACCACTGTTGGGTTCTACGGTAGGGTGCGTCGACTGCAAATTAAAATTTCCTACACGCAGAACAACCAGGTACATGCTGCGGGAGATGGATCACAGATCGTTACCACTAGACACGCAGTGTCGTGCAGCGGAAGAAGAGTTGGGGCAGCACGTCTGTGTGGATCGTCTCCTCCTCGTCCGATCTCCCTCGAACAGCCGGTCGTCGGTTCCCACGTACAGGTTCGCCGGAACAGCGCAGGTGCACCGCCTCTAACGGTATCCGCGCGTGCAGGAGGAACGTCCTGCAACAGACTACTTGGTCCGATCACACAACCGGCGGCGAGTGGAGATGTCTATTTCAACACAAGCAAACCCTAGCGACAGCGCCGAAGCGATCAACCACATGAGTGTGCCGCACCTCCACTTTATATAGGCATCCGTCGCGGGCTCAACACTTGGGCCTCGCATGGACCCTAAAGCCCATAAGTCTACTCGGCCACAATCCGAATACAGCTCGGATCACATCCGACTAGTGTCCTCGGATCCGACCTCGTAGGTTCCTTCCCTTAAGCGCGCGACCCCTTAGGTTCAAGCCGGCTTGGTCGTAGTTCGGATCACCTCCGAACTGCACGGTTGGTAGCGGCCTCTAGCAAGGTATGTCGAACACCAAGCGGACTATGAAGCTGGTTAGGAGAACCTGTACATCACACTTTCATTCCTTTTGCGACACGATATATGTTGTCGGGCTCAAGGCGAGTCTGTCATCCTTTTGCTAGCCCGACCACTTTCTTGTTCTAGTGATGCCGACCACTATCCGGATTATCTCATAATCCTTGTCGCATGGCGATGCTTATGCTAGTCGGATCACACGAGGGGCCCAGAGTATATCTCTCCTAATCGGAGGGGCAAATCCCATCTTGCTCGACCATGTCTCACGGCATGGGTCTGGACAAGCCTGAAACCTACCTTTGTAACTACCCAGTTACGGAGTAGCATTTGGTCGGCCCAAAGGAGGTCTGTCACCATCCCGAGTACATGCGCCAGCTCAGGTCTTAGGACATAGAACGTATGTTGTACTAGAGACTCACAGATGACATATCGCTGCGTCTCATAGTTGGGTATGTCCGACTCGGACCTTATCTCGACTCGGATCCGACTATGTCGAATCCGACCAGATCCTTCCGAGTCCATATTATCCGGTTAGCATCCGATACTCCATGGCTAGTGAGACCAAGCCATCGACCGTGTCATATGCTAGTCTAGTCGGCTGTGCGTCCACACAGCCCTTTCGACTATGGACCTTTTAGGATAGTCATCATACAATGCATAGTCCCACAAACAAGTCACGTACTTGCTGATACACATCATTGATAATGTCCAAGGACTATCTTTATTCATAAACACATAGGAAATATCATCATACATGATTGCCTCTAGGGCATATCTTCAACAAAGGATGGCAAAGTGAACAAAGGTATATTTGATATACATGTTATTGATGTGTACTTTACTAGTGTTTATAGCAACCCCTCAGTATTTGATACTGGTTCAGTTGCTAAGAGTAGTAACTCGAAACGGGAGTTGCAAAATAAACAGAGACTAGTTAAGGGCGAGGTGATGATGTGATTTGGAAGTGATTCCAAGGTTGATAAGATCACCATCGCACACTCCCTTTACCTTCGGGATTAGTGTTGAACCTAAAATAAAAGTTATTTGGTGTTTGCGTTGAGCATGAATATGATTGGATCATGTTTATTGCAATACGGTTATTCATTTAAGTCAAAGAATAATTGTTGTTCTATTTACATGAATAAAACCTTCTATGGTCATACACTCAATATAAATGGTTTGTTGAATCTAGATCGTAATGATACACATATTCATAATATTGAAGCCAAAAGATGCAAAGTTAATAATGATAGTGCAACTTATATGTGGCACTGCCGTTTAGGTCTTATTGGTGTAAAGCGCATGAAGAAACTCCATGCTGATGGATTTCTGAAATCACTTGATGCTTGCGAACCATGCCTCATGGGCAAGATGACTAAGACTCCGTTCTCCGGAACAATGGAGCGAGCAACTGACTTATTGGAAATAATACATAATTATGTATGCGGTCTGATGAGTGTAGAGGCTCGCGGCGGGTATCGTTATTTTCTGACCTTCACAGATGATTTGAGCAGATATGGGTATATCTACTTGATGAAACATGAATCTGAAACATTTGAAAAGTTCAAAGAATTTCAGAGTGAAGTGGAAAATCATCGTAACAAGAATCATGAAGAAAGCAATAGCAATAAAACTTAACGATCATTATGCTAAGCTAACGGATGGATCTTGTCCATCACATCATTCTCTAATGATGTGATCCCGTTCATCAAATGACGACACAAGTCTATGGCCAGGAAACATAACCATCTTTGATTAACGAGCTAGTCAAGTAGAGGCATACTAGGGACACTCTGTTTTGTCTATGTATTCACACATGTACTAAGTTTCCGGTTAATACAATTCTAGCATGAATAATAAACATTTATCATGATATAAGGAAATATAAATGACAACTTCATTATTGCCTCTAGGGCATATTTCCTTCAGTCTCCCACTTGCACTAGAGTCAATAATCTAGTTCACATCGCCATGTGATTTAACGCCAATAGTTCACATCATCATGTGATTAGTTCACATCGCCAGGTGACTAATACCCAAAAGGGTTTTACTAGAGTCAATAATCTAGTTCACATCGCTTATGCGATTAACACCCAAAGAGTACTAAGGTGTGATCATGTTTTGCTTGTGAGAGAAGCTTAGTCAATGGGTCTGTCACATTCAGAGCCGTATGTATTCTGCAAATATTCTATGTCTACAATGCACTGCATGGAGCTACTCTAGCTAATTGCTCCCACTTTCAATATGTATCCAGATTGAGACTCAGAGTCATCCGATCGGTGTAAAAGCTTGCATCGACGTAACTCTTTACGACGAACTCTTTATCACCTCCATAACCGAGAAATATCTCCTGAGTCTTATAAGGATAATTTTGACCGCTGTCAAGTGATCCACTCCTGGATCAATATCGTACCCCCTTGCCAAACTCATGGCAAGGTACACAATAGGTTTGGTATACATCATAACATACTTTATAGAACCTATGGCTGAGGCATAGGGAATGATTTTCATTCTCTTTCTATTTTCTACCGTGGTCGTGTTTTGAGTCTTACTCAACTTTACACCTTGCAATACAGGCAAGAACTCCTTCTTTGACTGTTCCATTTTGAACTACTTCAAAAAATCTTGTCAAGGTATGTACTCATTGAAAAAATCTTATCAAGCGTCTTGATCTATTTTTATAGATCGTGATGCCCAATATGTATGTAGCTTCACTGAGGTCTTTCTTTGCAAAACTCCTTTCAAACACTCCTTTATGCTTTCCAGAAAATTCTACATCATTTCCGATCAACAATATGTCATTCACATATACTTATCAAAAAGGCTGTAGTGCTCCAACTCACTTTTTTATAAATACAGGCTTCACCGCAAGTCTGTATAAAACTATATGCTTTGATCAACTCATCAAAGCGTATATTCCAACTCCGAGATGCTTGCACCAGTCCATAGATGGATCGCTGGAGCTTGCACACTTTGTTAGCACCTTTAGGATTGACAAGACCTTCTTGTTGTATCATATACAACTCTTCTTTAAGACATCCGTTAAGGAATGTAGTTTTGACATCCATTTGCCAAATTTCATAAAATATGGCAATTGCTAACATGATTCGGAAAGACTTAAGCATCGCTACGAGTGAGAAAATCGTAGTAAACACCTTGAACTTATCGAAAACCATTTTGCGACAATTCGAGCTTTGTAGATAGTAACACTACTATCAGCGTCCATCTTCCTCTTGAATATCCATTTATTCTCAATGGCTCGCCGATCATCAGGCAAGTCAATCAAATTCCATACTTTGTTCTCATACATGGATCCCATCTCAGATTTCATGGGCTCAAGCCATTTCACGGAATCTGGGCTCATCATCGCTTCCTCATAGTTCGCAGGTTCGTCATGTTCTAGTAACATGACTTCTAGAACAGGATTACCGTACCACTCTGGTGCGGAACGTACTCTGGGTGACCTACGATGTTCGGTAGTAACTTGATCTGAAGTTTCATGATCATCATCATTAACTTCCTCACTGATTGGTGTAGGCATCACTGGAACTGATTTCAGTGATGAGCTACTTTCCAATTTGAGAGAAGGTACAATTACCTCATAAGGTTCTACTTTCGTCCCACTCACTTGTTTCGAGAGAAACTCCTCTAGAAAGGATCCACTTTTAGCAACAAAGATCTTGCCTTCGGATCTATGATAGAAGGTGTACCCAACAGTTTCCTTTGGGTATTCTATGAAGACACATTTCTCCGATTTGGGTTCGAGCTTATCAGGTTGAAACTTTTTCACATAAGCATCGCCGCCCCAAACTTTAAGAAACGACAGCTTAGCTTTCTTGGCAAACCACATTTCATATGGTGTCGTCTCAACGGATTTAGATGGTGCCCTATTTAACATGAATGCAGTTGTCTCTAATGCATAACCCCAAAACGATAGTGGTAAATCGGTAAGAGGCATCATAAATAGCAGCATATCAAATAAAGTACGATTATGACGTTTGGACACACCATTACGCTGTGGTGTTCCAGGTGGCGTGAGTTGCGAAACTATTCCACATTGTTTCAAATGAAGACCAAACTCGTAACTCAAATATTCGTCTCTGCGATCAGATCGTAGAAACTTTATTTTACTTATACATGTTCCTCTGACTATGAGATTATGCAACTCCCGAATACGGAGGAACACCTTGTGTGCTATCAAACGTCACAACGTAACTGGGTGATTATAAAGATGCTCTACAGGTGTCTCCGAAGGTGTTTGTTGGGTTGGCATAGATCAAGATTAGGATTTGTCACTCCGTGTATCGGAGAGGTATCTCTGGGCCCTCTCGGTAATGCTCATCACTATACGCCTTGCAAGCAATGTGACTAATGAGTTAGTTACGGGATGATGCATTACGGTACGAGTAAAGAGACTTGCCGGTAACGAGATTGAACAAGGTATGATGATACCGACGATCGAATCTCGGGCAAGTAACATACCGATGACAAAGGGAACAACGTATGTTGTTATGCGGTTTGACCGATAAAGATCTTCGTAGAATATGTAGGAGCCAATATAACCATCCAGGTTCCGCTATTGGCTATTGACCGAAGATGTGTCTCGGTCATGTCTACACAGTTCTCGAACCCGTAGGGTCCGCACGCTTAACGTTCGATGACGATTTGTATTATGAGTTATGTGATTTGATGACCGAAGTTTGTTTGGCGTCCCGGATGAGATCACGGACATGACGAGGAGTCTTGAAATGGTCGAGAGGTAAAGATTCATATATTGGAAGGCTATATTCGGACACCGGAAGTGTTCCGGGTGATACCGGGTCATCGGAAGGGGTTCCGGGCAACCCCCGGCAAAGATATGGGCTTTATGGGCCAAGTAAGGGAACACACCAGCCCACAAGGGGCTGGTGCGCCCCCTATAGGACCAGCCACGTGGGTAGAAAGGGAAAGGATAGGAGGAAAAGGAAAGTATGAAGTACGACTCCTACTTCCTTCCCCTCCCCCCTCCTTCCTTTCCCCCTTGCCCAAATATGGTAAGGGGGGCGAATTGGACTAGGGGCCCAAGTAGGATTCCTCCTACTTGGGAGCGCCCTAGGCTGCCTCTCTCCCTCTCCCTCCTTTATATACGTGGGGAGGGCACCCCTAGAACACACATCAATTGTTCCTAACCGTGTGTGGCGCCCCCCTCCACATTTAACACCTCGGTCATATCTTCGTAGTGCTTAGGCAAAGCCCTGCGCCGGTAACTTCATAATCATCGTCGCCACGCCGTCATGCTGACGGAACTCTCCCTCGGCGTCAGCTGGATCTTGAGTTCAAGGGACGTCACCGAGCTGAACGTGTGCAGGTCACGGAGGTGCCGTGCGTTCGGTACTTGATCGGTTGGATCGTGAAGACGTTCGACTACATCAACCGCGTTACTTAACGCTTCCGCTTATGGTCTATGAGAGTACGTAGAAAACACTCTCCCCTCTCGTTGCTATGCATCACCACGATCTTGCGTGTGCGTAGGAATTTTTTTGAAATTACTACGTTCCCCAACAAGGCATTCTCAGGATATCAGTCAAGCGAGTACGCAAAAAGACTGGCCTCAGCATCTCAGCAAAGCGTTCAAATTCTTCATCATCTTTCTTTTTAAATGACTTGGGTGGAAAAGGCATAGGTTTTTGAACCCACGGTTCTCTTTCTTTATCGTGTTTCCTAGCAACGAAGTCATTTTTATCATATCTTTTGTTTTTAGGTTGTGGGTTATCAAGATCAATGGGTGGTTCTATTTCAACATCATTATCTGGTTCTTTATCATTTGGTTGAGCATCTTCATGAACATCAGCATTATCTTTTTTATTATCACTAGGTGGATGTTCATTACCAGATTGAGTTTCAGCATCTGAGATAGAAGTTTCATTATCATTATCAGGAGGTTTTTCTATTTCAGGTTCACTAGAAATGTGCAAAGTTCTATCATTTTTCTTCTTCTTTTTCTTTCTAGAAGGACTAGGTGCACTAGCATTAGCTCTTTGTGAATCTTGTTCTATTCTTTTCTGGTGTCCCTCAGGATAAAGTGGTTCCTGAGTCATTTTACCTCCTCTAGTTGCAACTCTAACAACAAAGTCATGCATATTATTATTCATCTCATCAAGCAATTCTCTTTGTGATTTAGCAACTTGTTCTAGTTGGGTTTGTACCATGGAAGCATGTTTTCCAACACCTCTAACATCATTTGAGATTCTAAATAACAAGTCACTCAAGTGAGCAATCATATCAGAGTTTGTTTCAACTGTTTCATAATATTTGCATTGAAGTAATCTTGTTTTCTAATATAGTTTTCAAACTCATAAAGGCATTAACTAGGATGCATATTGTGAGGATTATCATTATCATTGAACTTCATAAGAGAATTTACCTCTACCACCTTTAGGCAGTGGTGGTGTATTAAGCCCATGTATTTCTTCAATAGGAGGTAAATTTTTAACATCCTCAGCTTTAATACCCTTTTCCTTCATAGATTTCTTTGCCTCTTGCATATCTTCAGAACTGAGATACAATATACCCCTCTTCTTTGGAGTGGGTTTAGCCGGTGATTCAAGAATAGTCCAATCATCATAATTTTTCAATATGTTATTCAATAATTCTTCAGCTTGAGCAATAGTTCGTTCCCTGAAAACACAACCAGGACAACTATCTAGGAAGTCCCTAGAAGCATCGGTTAGTCCATTATAGAAGATATCAAGTATTTCATTTTTCTTAAGAGGATGATCAGGCAAAGCATTAAGTAACTGGCAAAGCCTCCCCCAAGCTTGTGGGAGACTCTCTTCTTTAGTTTGCACAAAGTTAAATATTTCCTGTAAGGCAGCTTGTTTCTTATGAGCAGGAAAATATTTTTTAGAGAAGTAATAAATCATATCCTGGGGACTACGCACACAACCAGGAGTAAGAGTGTTGTACCAAGCTTTAGCATCACCCTTTAATGAGAAAGGAAATAATTTGAGAATAAAGTAATAACGAGTTTTCTCATCATGGGTAAAAAGGGTGGCTATATCATTCAACTTAGTAAGATGTGCCACAACAGTTTCAGTTTCATAACCATGGAAAGGATCAGATTCAACCAAAGTAATTAACTCTGGGTTGACAGAGAATTCATAATCCTTATAATCAATAAAGATAGGTGAAGTAGCAAAGTTAGGATCACATTTCATTCTAGCATTCAGATATTTTTCCTTATACTTGCATAATAATTTCTCTAGATCATCTCTATCATTGCAAGCAAGAATTTCTCTAGTTGTTTCTTCACTCATAACATAACCTTCCGGTACCTTAGGCAATTCATATCTAGCAAGGCTAGTTCTAGCAGGTGTTTTAGGAGTTTCTGTTTCAAGCTCATCATCAGATTCAACAACATCATGTTGTATTACTCTAGCAATTTGTTCATCAAGAAATTCACCAAGTGGCACATCATCATTATCAAGCAAGGTACTAGCATCATCATAAGCATTATCCATAGCAGAAGTAGCATCATCAATAACTTGCGACATATTAGAATTCATAGCATGTGGTGGTGTTGCAAGTTTACTCATAACAGAAGGTGAATCTAAAGCAGAACTGGATGGCAGTTCCTTACCTCCCCTCGTCTTTGAGGGATAAATCTTAGTCTTTGGATCCTTCAGATTCTTCATAGTGATAATATGATAATACTCCCAAGTGACTCAACAAATATAGCTATGCTCCCTGGCAACGGCGCCAGAAAAAGGTCTTGATAACCCACAAGTATAGGGGATCGCAACAGTTTTCGAGGGTAGAGTATTCAACCCAACTTTATAGATTCGACACAAGGGGAGCCAAAGAATATTTGAAGGTATTAGCAGCTGAGTTGTCAAGTCAACCACACCTGTAGATTAATTATCTACAGCAAAGTGATCAGTAGCACAGTAGTTTGATAGTTTTGATAGTAGTAGCAGCAGTAATGGTAACGGTAGCAGTGATAGCAGTATTTTGTAGCAAGTGTAACAGTGATGATAGCAATAGTAGCGCAACAAGATCAATATAAATAAATTCGTAGGCATTGGATCGGGGACTTGTTGGATGATATTCATCATGTGACAGTTATAACCTAGGGTGATACGGCACTAGCTCCAGTTCATAGATATATATGTAGGCATGTATTCCGTAAATAGTCATACGTGCTTTATTAAAAGAACTTGCATGACATCTTTTGTCCTACCCTCCCGTGGCAGCGGGGTCCATATTGGAAACTAAGGGATATTAAGGCCTCCTTTTAATAGAGAACCGGAACAAAGCATTAACACATAGTGAATACATGAACTCCTCAAACTACGGTCATCACCGAGAGTGGGCCTGGTTGTTGTCACTCCGGGGTTGTCGGATCATAACACATAGTAGGTGACTATAACTTGCAAGATCGGATCTAAAACATGGATATAATGATGAATTCATAAATGGTTCTGATCTGAGTTCATGGCACCCGGGCCCAAAGTGACAAGCATTAAGCATAGCAATGTCATAGCAACATCAATCTAAGAACATAGTGGATAATAGGGATCAGGCCCTAACAAAACTAACTCGATTACATGATGAATCTCATCCAACTCCTCACCGACCAGCGAGCCTACGAAGGAATTACTCACTCCCGGTGGGGAGCATCATGGAATTGGCGATGGAGATTGGTTGGTGATGACGAAGAACGAAGATCCCCCTCCCCGGAGCCCCAAACGGACTCCAGATCTGCCCTCCCGAGGAAGAACAGGGCTTGGCGGCGGCTCCATCTCGTGAAACGCGATAATTCTTTCTCCTTGATTTTTTTCTGGAAATATGTGATTTTATAGCGTCAGGGTTGAGGTCTGCAGGGCCACTAGGTGGGTACAACCCACCTGGGCGCGTCAAGAGAGGGGGGCGCGCCCTGGTGGGTTGTGCCCACCCAGGTGCCCCTCTCCGGCAGGTCTTGGCTCCAGAAATTCTTATTATTGATATAAAAAATCCTCGCAAAGTTTCGTTCTGTTCCGAGAACTTTTATTTTTGCACAAAAACAACACCATGGTAGTTGTGCTGAAAACAGCGTCAGTCCGGGGTTAGTTTCATTCAAATCACGCAAATTAGAGTCCAAAACAAGAGGAAAAACATGAGAAAAAGTAGATACGTTGGAGATGTATCAGTTTTGCACGTGCAGAATACTCGGGTTAAACTTGATGAGCCTAGCATATGCAGATATGGCCTCGGAACACTGAGACCGAAAGGTGAACGTGAATCATATAGTAGATATGATCAACATAGAGATGTTCACCATTGAAAACTACTCCATCTCACGTTATGATCAGACATGGTTTAGTTGATATGGATCATGTGATCATTTAAATGACTAGAGGGATGTCTATCTAAGTGGGAGTTCTTAAGTAATATGATTAATTGAACTTTAATTTATCATGAACTTAGTACCTGATAGTTTTTGCATGTCTATGTTGTTGTAGATCAATGGCCCGTGCTACCGTTCCCTTGAATTTTAATGCGTTCCTAGAGAAAGCTAAGTTGAAAGATGACGGTAGCAACTACACGGACTGGGTCCGTAACTTGAGGATTATCCTCATTGCTGCACAAAAGAATTACGTCCTGGAAGCACCGCTAGGTGCAAGACCCGCTGCAGGAGCAACTCTGGACGTTATGAACGTCTGGCAGAACAAAGCTAATGACTACTCGATAGCTCAATGTGCCATGCTTTACGGCTCAGAATCGGGACTTCAAAGACGTTTTGAACGTCATGGAGCATATGAGATGTTCCAGGATTTGAAGTTAATATTTCAAGCAAATGCCCGAGTTGAGAGATATGAAGTCTCCCACAAGTTCTATAGCTACAAAATGGAGGAGAATAGTTCTCTCACTGAACATATACTCAAATTGTGTGGGTATCATAACCACTTGACTCAACTGGGAGTTAATCTTCCTGATGATAGTGTCATTGACAGAGTTCTTCAATCACTGCCACCAAGCTATAAAGGCTTCATGATGAACTATCACTACAGGAAACAGCTATTTTGCCGTCCGCCACGGCGGACGGCAAAGGCTCGAACGGCGGACGGCAAAGACCTTTGCCGTCAGCCGCGGACGGCAAAAGGCTCCGGCAAAGTAGGCTACGGTAAACAGGTCCTTTGCCGTCTGCTTTTTATGGCGGACGACAAAGAGTCCTTTGCCTACAGCGGCGGACGGCAAAGAGGAGGGACGGCAAAAATACTGGACGTCCGCCAGCGTTAGTCTGTTAGGCGGCTAACGGCGGCCTTTGCCGTCCGCCAGCGGATGGCAAATTTGAGCGCCTCTTTGCCGTCCGCCAGTTGACGTCAGCAATGCGTCAGCGCCCACTATTTTTTGCCGTCTGCCACGGCGGACGGCAAAGGCAAAGTCTTTGCCATTAGCTTAGCTTTGCCGTCCGCCACGGTAGGCAAATTTGCCAAATGGCCCATCTCTCAGGAAGCACAGGTGGGCGCCACGTGCCCCGTTTGCCGTCTGCCACCGATGGCAAAGGTGTCTTTGCCGTCCGCGGCGGACGGCAAAGAGCCTGCACTGCCTCTTTTTATTCTGTTTTTCTTATATCCAACAATTATCACAGGAAATATATCACAGCAAATATATCACAAGAGCCAGCACATATATATCCAACATAATAAATATCCAGCACACATATATATCCATACATACATAGTAGGTTGCACATAGTTCCATCGATCCATACATATTACAATATGCAAAGTTTCATCATAGCAATCTAGTTTCATCATAGCAAGCGAGCAGAATACAAGAAGTGCATCAAAGGAAAAAACAAGCAATCCATCATAGAAAGCTGGCTTCCGTGAAGTGAACGAAACCTGCAAAATGACAAATAAGAAAGTTAGAAAAAGAAGACTAGAAGAAGAATTAGACTAGAAGAAAAAGAATAGAAGAAGAAGAAGACTAGAAGAAGAAGTATATGCCATTTATTAGCTAACCTAGGTGAAATGGATCGTTTATGAGCTATCTTAGGTGAAATGGATCGTTTATGAGCTAACCTAGGTGAAATGGATCGTTTATGAGCTAACCTAGGTGAAATGGATCGTTTATGAGCTAACCTAGGTGAAATGGGTTGTTTATGAGCTAACGTAGGTGAAATAGGTCGTTTATGAGCTAACCTAGGTGAAATGGGTCGTTTATGAGCTAACCTAGGTGAAATGGGTCGTTTATGAGCTAACATAGGTGAAATGGGTCGTTTATGAGTTAACCTAGGTGAAATGGGTCGTTTATGAGCTAATTATGCAATTTTTGACATAAGTTAGCTAAGTACATATCGTTTTAGAGCTAACTTAGGTAAAATGGATGGTTTATGAGGTCAGTAAGCTTATTAAGTCATTTTGGAGTAAAAGAAGCTAACTCTAGGTCATTATGGTAAGCATATTGGAGGAAATAAAGCTAAGTCTAGGTCTTTATGCATTTGTTAAGCAAAACACTAGAGAAACTTACCGTGATCAGGGAGGTGTAGGAGCGGGGTGGCTAGTGCCGCTACCTGGAGAAGGATCGTGCGATGCGTTTTGGAGTTAAGCTGCACCAAAGATCATTTCCAATGTCTCGTTAGCATTACGACACTCAAATGTTAAGACTAGCAAGTAATGTCCATTCAAATTAAACTCACCGTGCTCCCAGGAGCAATCACTGGCATCGGCGGAGCGGGCTGACCGGACTTCTCGCACACAGACTGCACATTTGGTTTTCAGAACAGAGTCATACTAGTTAGTAATGAGACTCAAATGTTAAGACTAGCAAGTAATCTGCAGAAGAAACTTACCACAAGGAGCTCGTACATGGCCCTTGCCTGCATGTCATTCCGTGCCCTCTCCTCCTCCATCATCTTTCTCATCCTCTCCTCCATCTCCCGCTGCCTCTCCGCCGCCTCCGCCAGAAGTTTCTCCGTTCTATCTCTCTCAGTCTGTATAGCAGCCTGCAACACCACTCACATGACCATTTGTAATCATTGATGGAAGCGCACACAATGTAATGGAGAAAGATAACTGAGTACGTATCACTAACCTTGATGGCGAGTTGCACTGGCCGTTCACGAGGCCTTATCTCAGGAGCGGAGCTCGACTGGCGCGCCTTGATCTCCGGGAGAGTGCTAGGACAACGGATAAGTCCATCTCCAATGGCTATGGAGCCATGGGACCTCCCGCCACCAGATATCATCACCAGCTTTGGATCAATGGGACCCTGGCTCGGGTTAAAGTCCTCCCCTTTCCTCGCCTTCCCCTCATCTCTATATCTCACGAGCTTGTTGTGGGAGGAGATGTTGGTGAAGTTGTTTGCATCATCGAGGTCAGACTGAGAGAAAGCCTTGACTTTCTTGAAAGAGCCAGTGTGGGCCATGGCATACAGGTCGTACACCTCTGGCACCTTATCCGCCTTATTGTAGCGTGCCTGAAAGAGAGAAACAATGAAAATTAGTAATTAAAGGGCTCAAGCTAGCATGATGAATGAATTGCATGAATCATGAAGCAAACCACATACCCAGTTGCGCCCGAACTGATATAAGTTGGAGCTGCCTTGATGGTGTGGCACACCTTCCATTTGGGCACGTTTGTCCTTGGCCTCGTTGTGGAGGGCTAGCCATTCTTTTGAGCACCACTCATCGACCAACACCTCCCAACAATCCATCCGATCCGCACACCATCTCGGAGGCGCCTAAGTTACCAAATAGAAACTTGAGCGCTACGGCTAAGAATTACTAAATGAAGGAACTTAAGTAGAAGGCCTTAAGAATTACCTTCATGTACTGCTCCTTACTAAGGAACTTATCGCGGCACGCCGGCTTGGTCTTCTTGATACCACGCAAGGCGTAGTAGTCTCGAACAGCCTGCACCCGAGCCTCGTGCCGTAAGTTCTGGAGTAGGCGCTTGCAGACGTTCTGGATAACATTTGCCGCGTCCTCCTCGTATCCCTCCTCACACCTGTAGAATGTCTGCAATCAAATGAGACAATATTGATTAGTACAATTAATAACTAGCTAGTTGAAGATTTTGAAATGTGTAAAGGAGAAATTACCCAGAACGTCCTGATCACCATGTCTGCCCTCGTGTCGCACACGACACCGTCGATAATGACATCCGGCGGGGCCGGGGCAGCCACGTAGTGCTCCCAGCTCAACCCAAGCTCTGGAAGCCGACCCTCACCAGGCAACGTGACAAACCCCGGGAAGTTTTGCCGGCAAAGAACTCCAAGGACGGAGTTGGGCCGGCGGACACTATGATGGTGGTCCCAACCCCTGCAGCATGACAAGGCCAACGCATTAGTTATTTGAAGAAACGTGAATGCAGAAGGTACAAAAATATTAAATGCACGTACGTACCTCTCCCCATCAGGGAAGATCAACCACCTCTGCTCGCGGGTCGCCGGCACGGACGGGAGCCGTGTAGCACCACGCTGGTAGACGGTGCCACCCTCCTCCTCAAGATCAGTCGGCTCCCCGCCATCATCAGCATGGCCACTCGGCTCCTCTGGCTGATCCGGCCAGGTACCCCATCCGGACGTGTGCTCCTCCGGGGTCTCGTGGGCCGAACTCTCGTGGGCCGAAGGCCAGTCGACCCGAGGCTCGTGGGCCCAAGACCCGTGGACCGGAGGCTCGTGGACCGGAGTCCGTGTAGCCTCCTCCTCGGACGAGTCCACCCTAGCAGTCACGTGCTCGGGTGAAACAGCTGGGGGTGGCGGCGAGGAAGGCGCCGTAGCAGTCACCCTACCTCCTCTCCCGCGACCACGTGCCCCACCTCCTCTCTTCCTACCTCGTCCCCTGCTGGGCACCGCGGTCGACGAAGAAGGGCCCGGCGGTGTGGACATACTGTCCAGCAACGCTCGGCGGAGAGGTACGTCTGGAATCGAAGAAGGGGCCTTGGCGCGCTCCCGACCAGCGCCCACCATCTTTCAACACCTGCCATGAAAAACAGTAAACGAAATTAGTACAACATAAAAAAAAAGACCGACATGAATAATAATATGTGTATCACTTAAGTGTATCATCATCAAGTACAACATTACAAAATTTAATACCTGACACTACTAATAATCTCGATCAGTATCATCAATAAATGCATAATCATCATCATCACTATAATCAATGACGGGCTCATAGGGTTCAGTGGCATCAACATGTGCAAGGCCACCTTGACGTAATCGGTCAAGCAATGACAGGTCATCCGCAGCAGTAACCTCTTCTTGTTCCGGCTCTTCTTGTTCCTCCTCTGGGGTGATGTCGGATTCACTGTCGCTGTCTACTTCAATGTTTTGGGGTGAAGTATAGCGGTTCTTGAAACGCTTTTTGGAAAGACGTGTCTCTTGGAAGAATTCTCCTTCATATGTGTCTGGGTTAATGTGAGGTTCATAATCCTCTTCCTTTGGGGGAGATAGTCTAGCACGTGGCGGCACTTCATAAACGACATCCCAACCTTTCAGATTTGGATTAGTTTGGCAGGCCCACGGTAGATAGAATACTTGGGTCGCCTGTTGAGCCGTAATATAGACATCAGGAACATCTAAATGGGTGCTTTGGTTGATTTCAACTAGCCCTATATGTTCATGAGTCCTTCTAGTCTCCTTCGGCTGAAACCAATAACATTTGAAGACTACGACATTCGGTGGGTTTTCACCATAGAATAGAAGTTCATAAATTGCTTCAACTCTCCCATAATACTCGGTACCTCCTTCGCCGATAGCAGATACACAACAATTTGTAGACTTTCGGTCGGCCATAGATAGCTCTTTGCCATAGGTACGAAAGCGATACCCGTTGATGTCGTATTTGTCAAATGAACGGACCTTATAGTCAAAACCATTAGCGACTTGTCTCAATTCGGCGTCCATAGACTCTGAATTAGCCTACAAGTTTAATATGAAAGGATTGTTGCATTACGCACAAATTAGCGAATGAAACCGGGATAGCCGCCTACAAATTAGCCTACAAGTCTAATAGAAATTACCGTTTGTTTGAACCAAGAGATGAAACCGGGATAGCCGCCTCCTTGCTTTGCGAGAAGCTCATACTCTTCGACAGAATCCTTTTGGATCACCGCTCCATACGAGAATAAGGCGACGTATCGACTGTATGAAATATCCAGGAATAAGAGCAGTTCAAAGGAAATAGAAGTTGCGAAACTATGTACCGAGAACTTACTCGATGTACGGCCGCACTTCTATCAGGTTGTTGAAGATATACAACGAAATGGTCCGCCATTGTTCATTATCCAAAGATACTGGATTTGAAACACTGGCTGGTGCGAGATACCCTTTGAATAGGCTGAGGTTGGATCCACCCTTTTTAGGGTCGTCAGCATTGTACCGAGGCTTCGGATTATGCAAATGACGATTTTTGGCTTCGTAGTGTGCTGTCACGAAGTTTGCCGCCTCCTCAGTGATGAATGCCTCAGCCATCGATGCTCCAATTCTACGTTTATTTTTACATTTTTGTCGAAGCGTCTTCTGCATCCTCTCAGTTGGGTAGCACCAACGATTTTGCACGGGCCCCCCAATCTTGCCTCGGTCGGGAGATGCAAAATCAAATGTTGCATTGGATTAAAGAAGCCCGGTGGAAAGATCTTCTCTAACTTGCAGATCAACTCCGGCGCCAACTCTTCCATTTCTTCTAGCACGCCAGGCGGTAGTTCTTTCGCACAAAGAACACGGAAGAAATAGCTGAGTTCTGCCAGTACTAGCCATTCATCCTCAGGGATGAAGCCACGCAACATCACCGGCATTACCCGCTCAATCCATATGTGCCAATCATGACTCTTGAGACCATATATCTTCAATTTATCAAGACTGGCTCCCCTCTGTAGATTCGCTGCATACCCGTCGGGGAACATCAACTGCATTTTCACCCACAAGATAATTTCCCTCATAGCTGGCCTTCCAAGATTGAACCATGCCTTTGGCTTCGTCCAGTTCTGCTTTCCTTTCGGTTCTTTCATGTTTTGTAACGGCCTATCACATAGCGCCTCCAGATCGACTCTAGCCTTAGTATTATCCTTTGACTTCCCATCTATGCCGAACAATGTACCAAAAAGTGCCTCGGCGATATTCTTCTCAGTGTGCATCACGTCGATGTTGTGTGGGCAAAGGAGGTCTTTGAAGTAAGGCAGATCCCATAAGCATGTTTTGTGAGTCCAGGCGTGCTTAGAATTATACCCCTTGAAGTACCCTGGACGCTCTGGATCTGGCTCGAGAGCGTTTAACTGATCCAGGGTCTGTTGGCCTGTCAATGCAGGTGGTGCAGAGTTTTTGACAACTCTACCTCTGATGAAGTTCTTCTTGTCTTTCCTGAACTTATGGCGAGGATTCAGGAACTGTCTATGCATGTCGAAGCAAGAAAACTTGCGACCGGCCTGAAGCCAACGAAACTCAAGAGCTCCCTTGCATGTGGGGCACGGGAACCTTCCATGCACACACCAGCCAACGAATAGCGCATACGCCGGCAAGTCATGCGTCGAGTACATGTACCAGACACGCATTATGAAGTTCCGTTTGCTATAGGCATCGTATGTCTTGAACCCATTATCCCAGGCTTCTTGCAATTCGTCCTTAAGCGGTTGCATGTACACATTCATATTTTTCCCCGGATAGTTGGGCCCTGGAATTATCAACGTCAGGAAAATGTTCTTTCTTTGCATAATCTGTCCGGGGGGGAGATTGAGTGGAAAGACAAATACGGGCCAACAACTGTATTGGGCTGCCGTCATACCAAACACACTGAACCCATCCGTGCTGATGCCGACTCGAGGATGCCTCGGATCTGCCGCTTTGTCACCATGTAATTCATCAAACTTTTTCCACGCAACACCATCCGATGTGTGTACAATCATCAGATTCCCATCTGCATCTAGTTCGGTTCTTTTGCCCGTTTTGTGCCATGTCATCTGTCTGGCCGTCTCTTCGACCATGAAAAGACGTTGAAGTCTTGGTACGATTGGCATATACCGAAGAACACTAACGGGGATTTTGGTCTGTGTCTTCTCACCCATACTGTTGTCTACCACAACATACCTGGAAGACTTGCAAATGGGACAATAGTTCAAGTCCGCATAGTCAAGCCTAAACAAGACACATCCTTTCTCACAGGCATGTATCTTATCATAGGGCATCTTCAGTGCACGGAGGATTTTGTCCGACTGGTACAGGTTTGCAGGCATTACATGGCCTTTGGGTAGAAAGCGTCCAAATACTGTCATCATTGCATCGTAGCATTCTCTGCCCAAGTTGAACTGAGCCTTCAGAGCCATTACTTGTGAGATGGCATCCAACTGACAAAGCTCAGTGTGCTCATGGAGCGGACGTTTTGAAGACTCCAACATTTCATTGAAGGCCTTTGCAGATTCCTCCATCTCCTCATCCGAATCCCGAGCATCATCAAAGTCTTGCACCATGTTTTCCATCCCGGTACCATGCTCGTCGGTGCGACGACGATCCACCTCAGCTCGGTGACGTTGGGCAGACTCACCATGAAATGTCCACACCGTATAATCGGGCGTAAAACCACTCTTCTGCAGGTGTTTGCCCATTTCAGCCTTTGTCCTCTTTTCCCAATTGCCGCACCGTAAACAGGGGCACCAGGTTTTCCTCTGGCCATTTGCAAATGCGGCTCGCACAAACCCCTTGGTTTTTGTGAACCATTCAGTGCTCCATTTGTTCTGACCAGTGTGACCGGTGTACATCCACGCACGATCACTCATCTTGACTTTCAGAGCTACTAGACACACAACAAATACATATATATATATAATTCACCATGTATATATTCATCAGTTGATCTACTTTGTCAATTTTATTACGTCCAAGCAACCTACACTCTAATAGGTAATGATAGGTCCTAATCCCACCCGAGTATGTTTAGATTGGGTTCATTTTCCCATGCTATGCTCTGGATCCTACGCAAAATTTCGGCAGCACCTCCCCGCTGTTCTCCTGATACACGTCTCTGCAATAAACAGAGAGGATGTGTACCCGGAGAACAACAGGGGAGGCACTGACGAAATTTATGCGTCGGATCCGGAGCAAAGCATATGGGAAAACGAACCCAATCTAAACATACTCGGGCTATCCATGGATAGCGTTGGACAATTCGAAAGAATCAAGGTTATAAATATGCAAATGCATGCATATTTATAACTATGACGCTTTCGAACGGGAGACACATATTGGTTACGCATACTGATGATTCAAGACACATATGTAGCTAGCTATCAAGTTTCATCGGAATAGATCAAATAATTAATGGGGGAGGAGGACATGTCATTTGTGCTCACCCACGAACGAAGGGGCAGAGCTCGTCAAACGCACGGCGAGGTCGTCGAACACCAAACCTCGCAGCGATGAAACAACTGCACATTTAAAACTACCCGATCAACACAATTATATATGATGTTTTTCATAACAAAATCGAAAGATATATGACCTAACTAATAATTCACAAATATATGACCCCGTCGGCTTCTGGAAGGCCAAAGAACACCTTTTCGGGAGGTGTCGGGGGTCGGGTGTCGTGTCGGTCTCGGGGTGCCGTGTCGGGGTCGGGGTCGGGGTCTCGGGGTCGGGGTGTCGGGTCGGGGTCGGGGTGCCGTGTCGGGGTGCCGGGTCGGGGTCGGGGTGCCGTGTCGGGTCGGGGTTTTTTCCTCTTTTTTCTTTTTCTTCTTCTTCCTATTCTTCCTTTTCTTCCTCTTCTTCTTTTTTTTTCTCCTCCTCCTCTTCTTCTTCTTCCTTTCCTTTTTCCTCTTGTTCTTCTCCTCCTCTCCTCTTTTTTCTTCTTCTTCTTCCTCTTCTTCTTTTTTCTTCTCCTCCTCCTCTTCTTCTTCTTCCTTTCCTTTTTCCTCTTCTTCTTCTCCTCCTCTCCTCTTTCTTCTTCTTCTTCTTCTTCCTTTCCTTTCCTTTTTCCTCTTCTTCTTCTCCTCCTCTCCTCTTTTTTCTTCTTCTTCTTCTTTCCTCAAACTAAACTAAACCTAAAACTAAAACTAAACCTAAAACTACAACTAAAACTAAATCTAAACTAAAACTAAAACTAAAAAGAAAAAAACAGAAAAAAAACAGAAAAAAGGGGGGCTCACCTGGGGGGTGGAGGAGGCCGGTCAAGGAGGGGGGCGGGGCGGTGGAGGAGGCGGCCTGGGGCGGCGGGGGGCCGGGCCCTGGCGGTGGGGCGTGGGGCGGCGGGGGGCCGGGGCGGCGGGCGGCCGGGGCGGGGGGGGGGGGCGACGGGGCGGTGGGGGCGGCGGGGCGACGGGGCGGCGGGGGGCCGGGCCCGGGCGGTGGGGCGCGGGGCGGCGGGGGGCCGGGCGGGGGGGGGGGGGGCGATGGGGCCCCGGGGCGGCGGCGAGCCGGGGCGGCGGGGGCGACGGGGCGGCGGTGGCGCGCTGCGGCGGGGTGGGAGGAGAGAAACGGCGAGGGAGAGACGAAGTGAGTAACGGGCGGGGGGTACGGGCCGTTAGGTAGTGAGCTATTTGCCGTCCGCCCCTCTTTGCCGTCCGCTTTTTTGCCTCTTTGCCGTCTGCTAGCGGACGACAAAGAGGTGGCCCGTTAAGTTTTTCCCAAACGGGCGGGGGGTGGGGGCCACCTCACTCTTTGCCGTCCGCCAGCGGACGGCAAAGAGCTGGCAGATGGCAAAGAGCTACTTTGCCGTCTGCCCTTTCTTTGCCGTCTGCTTTTGTGTAGCTGATGGCAAAGAGCTTCTTTGCCGTCAGCTAGCAGACGGCAAAGAGCTGGCAGATGGCAAATTAGCTGATTCCAGTAGTGTATGATATGTAAGGGATGGAAAAGACAATTCCTGAGCTCTTCGCGATGCTAAAGGCTGCGGAGGTAGAAATCAAGAAGGAGCATCAAGTGTTGATGGTTAACAAGACCACTAGTTTCAACAAAAAGGGCAAAGGGAAGAAGGCAAACTTCAAGAAGAACAGCAAACAAGTTGCTGCTCAAGGGAAGAAGCCCAAGTCTGGACCTAAGCCTGAAACTGAGTGCTTCTACTGCAAATGGACTGGTCAGTGGAAGCGGAACTGCCCCAAGTATTTGGCGGATAAGAAGGATGGCAAAGTGAAAGGTATATTTGATAGACATGTTATTGATGTGTACCTTACTAATGCTCGTAGTAGCGCCTGGGTATTTGATACTGGTTCTGTTGCTCATATTTGAACTCGAAACAGGGGCTACAGATTAAATGAAGATTGGCTAAGGACAAGGTGACGATGCGCGTGGGAAATGGTTCCAAAGTCAATGTGATCGCCGTCGGCACGCTACCCCTACATCTACCATCGGGATAAGTATTAGACCTAAATAATTGTTATTTGGTGCCAGCGTTGAGCATGAACATTATATCTGGATCTTATTTAATGCGAGAAGGTTATTCATTTAAATCAGAGAATAATGGTTTGATACGTCTCCAACGTATCTATAATTTTTGATTGTTCCATGATGTTTTATTATCAATCTTGGATGTTTTATAATCATTTTATAGTCATTTTATATCATTTTTTGGTACTAAACTATTGACATAGTGCCAAGTGCCAGTTGCTGTTTTTTCCATGTTTTTTACATCGCAAGAAATCAATATCAAACGGAGTCCAAATGCCCCGAAACTTTATGGAGATTTTTTATGGGCCAGAAGGAAGAAGATGGGCCCTGGTTGCACCTGGGGGGTCCCGAGGAGGGGACAACCCACCAGGGCACGCCAGGAGGCCCAGGCGCGCCCTGGTGGGTTGTGCCCACCTCGGGTGCCCCCCGGACCGCCTCTTTGCTCTATAAATACCCCAAAAATACCAGAACCCTAGAAGCATCGACGAAATATTCATCCAGCCGCCGCAGAGTCCAGAACCGCCAGACCCAGTCTAGACACCATCACGGAGGGGTTCACCACTTCCATTGGTGCCTCTTTGTTGATGCATGAGTAGTTCTTTGTAGACCTTCGGGTCCGTAGTTAGTAGCTAGATGGCTTTTCTCTCTCGCTGAATTCTCAATACAATGGTCTCTTGGAGATCCATATGATGTAACTCTTTTTGTGGTGTGTTTGTTGGGATTCGATGAACTTTGAGTTTATGATCACTTATATCTTTTTATATCCATGAAAGTTATTTGAGTTTCTTTGATCTCTTATATGCATGATCTCTTATAGCCTCGTATTTCTTCTCCGATATTTGGGTTTTGTTTGGCCAACTTGATCTATTTATCTTGCAATGCTAAGAGGTGCCCAGTAGTGGGTTCGATCTTACGGTGCTTGATCCCAGTGACAGAAAGGGATCCGACACGTATGTATCATTGCTACTAAGGATAAAAAGATGGGATCCCTATCTGCCGCAATAGATAACGGATCTTGTCTACATCATGTCATCGTTCTTATTGCATTACTCCGTTTTTCCATGAACTTAATACACTAGATGCATGCTGGATAGCGGTCGATGTGTGGAGTAATAGTAGTAGATGCAGGCAGGAGCCGGTCTACTAATCTTGGACGTGATGCCTATGTAATGATCATTGCCTGGATATCGTCATAATTATTTGAAGTTCTATCAATTGCCCAACAGTAATGTGTTTACCCACCGTTTGCTATTTTTCTCGAGAGAAGCCACTAGTGAAACCTACGGCCCCCGGGTCTTGTTTCTCATATATTTGCCTTGCGATCTAATTTTCCTTTGCATTTTTATTTAGATCTATTAAACCAAAAATACCTTGCTGCGTTTTATCTCTATTTATTTTATTTGGCGTTCGATATATCAATCTACTACAATTTACCTCACGTTTGTTTCCCTATCTTGAGGTGCCGTACCCCGAAGGGGATTGAGAACCCCTTTAAAACGTCAGGTTGCGGGGTGTTGGTGTTTGTGTGCAGGTGCTACTTACGTTGTGTTGCTTGGTTCTCCTACTGGTTCGATATCCTTGGTTTCATCACTCAGGGAAATACCTACCATCACTGTGCTACATCATCCCTTCCTCTTGGGGGAAACACCGACGTAGTTGCAGCAACCATCATGGTTGTTCTATTTATACGAGTAATATCTTTTATGGTCATGCACCCTTGATGAGTGGTATATTTTTGTTGAATCTCGATTGTAGTGATACACATATTCATAATATTGAAGCCAAAAGATGCAAAGTTAATAATGATAGTGCAACTTATTTGTGGCACTGCCGTTTAGGTCATATTGGCGTAAAGCGCATGAAGAAACTCCATGCTGATGGACTTTTGGAATCACTTAATGCTTGCGAACCATGCCTCATGGGCAAGATGACTAAGACTCCGTTGTCCGGAACAATGGAGCGAGCAACTGACTTGTTGGAAATAATACATACTGATGTATGCGGTCCGATGAGTGTTGAGGCTCGCGGCGGGTATCATTATTTTTTGACCTTCACAGATGATTTGAGCAGATATGGGTAAATCTACTTAATGAAACATAAGTCTGAAACATTTGAAAAGTTCAAAGAATTTCAGAGTGAAGTGGAAAATCATCGTAACAAGAAAATAAAATTTCTACGTTCTGATCGTGGAGGTGAATATTTGAGTTATGAGTTTGGTCCTCATTTGAAACAATGTGGAATAGTTTCGCAACTCACGCCACCTGGAACACCACAGCGTAATGGTGTGCCCGAACGTCGTAATCATACTTTATTAGATATGGTGCGATCTATGATGTCTCTTACCGATTTACCACTATCGTTTTGGGGTTATGCTTTAGAGACGGCTGCATTCACGTTAAATAGGGCACCATCTAAATCCGTTGAGATGATACCATATGAACTGTGGTTTGGCAAGAAACCTAAACTGTCGTTTCTTAAAGTTTGGGGCTGCGATACTTATGTGAAAAAGCTTCAACCTGATAAGCTCGAACCCAAATCGGAGAAATCTGTCTTCATAGGACACCCAAAGGAAACTGTTGGGTACACCTTCTATCATAGTTCCGAAGGCAAGATATTCGTTGCTAAGAATGGATCCTTTCTAGAGAAGGAGTTTCTCTCGAAAGAAGTGAGTGGGAGGAAAGTAGAACTTGATGAGGTAATTGTACGTTCTCCCGAATTGGAAAGTAGTTCATCACAGAAATCAGTTCCAGTGATTCCTACACCAATTGGTGAGGAAGCTAATGATGATGATCATGAAACTTTAGATCAAGTTACTACCGAACCTCGTAGGTCAACCAGAGTACGATCCGCACCAGAGTGGTACGGTAATCCTGTTCTGGAAGTCATGTTACTAGACCATGACGAACCTATGAACTATGAGGAAGCGATGATGAGCCCAGATTCCGCGAAATGGCTTGAGGCCATGAAATCTGAGATGGGATCCATGTATGAGAACAAAGTGTGGACTTTGTTTGACTTGCCCGATGATCGGCAAGCCATAGAGAATAAATGGATCTTCAAGAAGAAGACTGACGCTGACAGCAATGTTAGTGTCTACAAAGCTCGGCTTGTTGCAAAAGGTTTTGACAAGTTCAAGGAGTTGATTACGATGAGACCTTCTCACCCGTAGGGATGCTTAAGTCTGTCCGAATCATGTTAGCAATTGTCGCATTTTATGTTTATGAAATTTGGCAAATGGATGCCAAAACTGCATTCCCTAATGGATATCTTAAAGAAGAGTTGTATATGATGCAACCAGAAGGTTTTGTCGATCCTAAAGGTGCTAACAAAGTGTGCAAGCTCTGGCGATCCATTTATGGACTGGTGCAAGCATCTCGGAGTTGGAATATACGCTTTGATAGTGTGATCAAAGCATATGGTTTTATACAGACTTTTGGAGAAGCTTTTACTAAACATATTGTTGATGCTATGATGAAAGCTTTTGAAGAAAAATTGGAATTAGAAGTTTCAATTCCTAGAAAATTGCATGATGAGTGGGAACCTACTATCAAAGTCAAGATTAAAAATTATGAGTGTTTTGCTTTGTGTGACTTGGGTGCTGGTGTTTCTACAATTCCGAAATCTTTATGTGATGTGCTTGGTCTTACCAATCTTGAAGAATGTTCCTTGATTTTGCACTTGGCGGATTCTACTATTAAAAAGCCTATGGGAAGAATTAATGATGTTCTTATTCTTGCAAATAGAAATTATGTGCCCATAGATTTTATTGTTCTTGATATTGATTGCAATCCATCTTGTCCAATTATTCTTGGTAGACCGTTTTTACGCACTATCGGTGCTGTGATTGATATGAAAGAGGGCAATATTAAGTTCCAATTTCCTTTGAGGAAAGGTATGGAACACTTCCCTAGAACAAGAATTAAGCCACCTTATGAATCAGTCATGAGGGCATCTTATGGATCTCAAACCAAAGATGACAAAACTTAGTTCCTTACCTTATGCCTAGCTAAGGGCGTAAAACTATAGCGCTTGTTGGGAGGCAACCCAATGAATACAATTTTTTTTCTTTTTGCTTTCTGTTCTTGTCTGTTTACACAATTATACTACTGGTATGATTGTGTTTTTTGTTTTAATTAGTGTTTGTGCCAAGTAGAGCCTTTAGGATCTTCTGTGGTGATAGTTGTTTGATCTTGCTGAAAAACACAGAAACTTTGCGCTCACGAAAATAATTTTCATAAATCACAGAAAGGAGCTTTTGCTCTGCTTCCTTTTGCAGAAGATCAATATACAAATTAACCTGGTCATCCTAATTTTTCAGAATTCTTGGAGTTACTGAAGTATTTGAAAGTTCCAGATTACTACAGACTGTTCTGTTTTGACAGATTCTGTTTTCTTTGTGTTGTGTGCTTATTTTTGATGGCTCTATGGTTTTCTTTGATGAGTTTTTGCCATAGAGAAGTTGGAATACAGTAGATATAATACAAAAACAAAATATGAATAGGTTTGGTACATCACTTATAGTAGTGGTTTGCTTTCTTATACTAACGGATCTCACGAATGTTTTGTTGAGTTTTGTGTGATTGAAGTTTTCAAGTTTTGGGTTATCTTACGATGGATGAAGGAAGGATGTAAGAGCCTAAGCTTGGGGATGCCCCGGCATCCCAAGCTATTATCCAAGAATGAGCGACCAACTAAGCTTGGGGATGCCCCCGAGTGGCATTCCCGCTTTCTTCCAACGACCATCGGTATTTTACTCGAGGCTATATTTTTATTCATCACATGATATGTGTTTTGGTTGGAGCGTCTTGTATGATATGTGACACCCAAAATTTTATTTGGCTTTTTCAAACTTTTATTTGATTTGAGGGAGGTGATTTAAAATCTTTCTTGCTTCTAAAGAACTCTCCCTCTCAAAATATTTTCTTTTACGACAAGTGTTTTGGATTCACCCAAGACTTGGTTCTTGGTCTTGAAGGTTTTCCCTTTTATTTGGACTCAAAACCAAAATGCTTCTCACTTGGAAAAAAATGTCTTTTGAAAATTCCTTTAAAAAGCCCTATGGCTTTTGGAATGAATCTTTTCCAGTTTCAAAAATCTCTCTTGCCATGACCTAAGTGGAAATCCACTCCCCTAAGCCTTTCCTCATCTTTGGATCATGATGTACTTCAAATCCAGCAAGTTGAACCTCTCCATATATTTATTTCCATTTATTTCTTATCAAAAACAATTTCTGCCTTCTATCTTGATCCTTGGAGGTTTACAAAGGAGCTACCTTTTCTGCTTTGAGTTTTGTCTCCAAACCAATTTCCCTAGCTAGTCCTTTGAACCCCCAACCAAGATCCATGAAGATCCACTGGTCTCCAGTTCAAATATTTCAAATTATCCTTGCTGCAATTTTGGACCTTATTTGCCAAATTTGATGAAATTCATTTGAATTCTTCTCCTAAAAATCTGAGAAAAATCAGGCAGCCTCTGGGTGCATTGAGAGGTCACCTCACCAAGTCCCAGCTCTAGAAAAAAATTTCTTCTTGCCAAATCATTTCGTCGAACACCTGCAGAGCACTGTCAATGTCATGTTCAGTTAATTCAGAGATACAGTGACTAAAACTACTGTCGTTTTCTTCAGAGCCCGACGTCGATCTCGCCAGTGTCGTTGTGGCGCCTTGCTCCCCGTCCCCTCCCTCTCGTCCCTGCGCCGCACGAACGCCTGGAAGGTTGCGGGCGTAGGCGACGAGCAGGAGGAGGTGCGCCGCCCCGTGACCGACGGCAGCGGCGGCTTTGCGGCCGCCAGAGAGGGGTGCAGCGTGGCCGGCGCCGTCCAGCGCCGCCCAAGCCTCCGGAGGCCGCCGCATGGTCTTCCACTCCCCCGTGTGCGCTGCCACCCTCGTCGTGAACCGCTAGGCGCGGAGCGTGCTCTCTGCCGCCGCAGTGCCCGTACGGCCACCCCGTCGAGGACCGGCGCCATTACGCCAAGCCCGACCAAGATTAGCGGGGGAACGGCACCAATACACCTCACTGATGCTGCCTGGCCACTTAAGCTCCCTGCCAAACCACTACCTCACCGTAATCGCTCGCCGGAGTGATCCCGTTCACGGCCACCCCCTCGAATCGCCTATAAATAGAGGCCCCAAGCTCCAACTAGAACCCACACCACCTCTGCACACCTCCAGCACCACGCCTAGCCACTGGAAGAGCCCCGAGGGAGCCTTCTTCCCCGACTCCGGCCGCCGCAACCCGCCACGGGATCCAGCTCGATTCGCTCCCGTGTGTGCACCTCTACCTCTCAGCTCTTGCCAGTAGCTTCCTTATGCATCCACTCTCCTGACCCGCGCTTCAATTCGGAGTTTGCAGCACCCACCGGAGTTCTCCACCATCGCCCGAGCCGCCGTCCGCCGGAGAAAGTGTCGCCGTCGGCGTGGTGCTCTCCGACGACCAAGTCCACCACCCACCGACGCGGAAGGACACGTTGAACCTCTTGGTACCCTCCGATCTCCCTGTCTCGCCGTGGTTCAACGCCGGCGACCACCGCAGCCTTCGGGCGCCGGCGAGGATTTAAACCTGACATGCGGGACCCCCACGTCCGCCTCTCTTCTTTCTCTCCCTCGAAACGTTTTCTATTGGCGCCTTCGGGCAAATACGTTTTCTCTTTGGGCTGACGACTTTTACTCCGAACCGTTTTCTGTTTTCTCAGTTAAGTCCCTGGATCTTTTCTTTTTCATCACAGATTAGTCCCTGGACTAAAACCCTTATAACTTTTTAATAAAAGGTGATTTTTGAGTGATTCTTTTTCTGTCAGTCTTGTATTTTTGTCTAGTTTGTTATAGTATTTATTTGGAAAAAAAATTGAGACAACTTTTATGCACACGATGATTTTCACGTTAGTATACGTTTTCGCTATACCGTAGGTTCCGGAAGAGGTGACGGAGCCGCGAACTTCGCCGAGCTAGACTCCGACTTCTCCGAACCAGGCAAGCATGTTTGAACCTTTGATATGATAGGTGTTTTGCATGTTTGCTTGAATGGTTTGTGCATGGCATATGAGCATCGGTGAGTATCTCGTTGCATGTAAGGCAACTATCCGTGAGTTCCGAAGTTACTGTGATCTCTGATGAGAGATGGCCTAGTCATGTGGTGACATGAAAGGCAGTAAGGTGGTATTGTTGTAGCATGCCAGCCTTACGACGTCCGATAAACTCCGACGTTAACGTGGACTGAGTCACGTTACCGTTCTTTCCCTTTCGTGCTACCACATGTTTTCTGCAAAGGATACGGTTTAGTAAGTTGTTAACCTCTTTCCGTCTACACACCAAATAGAGGAGCCGGGATGAGGGTTCCATGGCCCTGGATTAAAGCCAGTCATCCGGTCAGGGGGCATGGGTGTTTCCGGTTGGGACCGAGAGGGGGGCACCCCTTAGAGCGCGCGTATATAAATTTGATCCCATGCTACGCGAGGTTGTAGCCTCCCCGTCTCAAAAGTTTTTCTTGAACGTTGCCGAGGGTGATTCCTGGCTTCGGAATGTTGAATGGGTGTGTACTGGTTAGATGTGTTTCTCCTAAAACACCGTAAACGGAACTAGTCCCCGTGACTACTGAAATCCGTTGGCTGTGGTTAAAGTACAAACTCTGCAGAGTCAAATCCTTCCGAGTCATCGTATCCATGGTCAAGGACCGTGATCAGTGAACCCATATCTATGTCAAGTCTTCGTGGTATTTTCCCCGGTGAACAAGCTTGATTGGTATAATGGTTGAACGTTATTCCGTGGATGGACTAACCCTGTTGTTTATTTCATACCTGATTATGCCCTTGAAATGAATTTAATTCTTGAGCTACTGAGCCATTTAAGTTATGAAATATAAGCCCTTTATGTGATGTCGCTCAGACGTCCGACTGTGGCATGTTTGTCTCTTACTTTCAATATAAGCCCTTTATGTGATGTCGCTCAGACGTCCGACTGTGGCACGCACTGTCATTTATATTCTATTATAAGCCCTTTATGTGATGTCTCTCAGACGTCCGACTGTGGCACGCACTGTCTTTTATTTTCTATTATAAGCCCTTTATGTGGTGTCGCCTTGACGCCCGACTGCGGCATTGTTATTCTTGTATTTTCCTCTCGAGGAGTCATTCAGACACTCGTTTGGCCCTCAGTATTTACTTTGGGACTTCGGGAGGACTACCGCCCGACTTCTCTTTTATTTCCCATGCAATGTTATCTATATGTCTGAGTGCACGTGTTAATCTGTTCATATGCATCATGTTTACATTTGTTATATCTTATGTCCGAACTGTCTTGCGAGTACTTTCATAGTACTCACCTGGCTTGTTGATTTGGCCAGATGTTGACGAAGGCGATCTCATGGATGAAGAGTTTGATAGTGAGTCCGACGCCTAGAGGAATCCCAGTCAGTCACGTGCGATCCTGGATATTGGTCACTTGTATCATGTACGCTTCCGCCACCCGCAATAAGTCTCCTCGAGCCTCACTCCGACGCTCGAAGAGTTGTTAGTTTCAGGAGTCCTATCACCCACCCCGCTGTGATATTTTCCACCACCGCTTTTATCGTGAGTTAGTAGTTATGCCACCCTATCCGCCTTTATTTTTATTGGCGTGTTTGTAATAAATTGTTGAGCAGTCTCCGCTCAACCTTGTATTATATTCAGTACTCCTGGTATTTTCTTCTGTGACCGAGATATTGTCTACCAGTGAGAAGGAATTCTTCTTTACTGGTCCGTAAAAGGGATCGGTCTCTCAATAAATATTTTTATTGGAAAACCGATCGTGACAAGCTTGGTATCAGAGCCAGGCTGACTGTAGGAAGCCACTAGGTGCGATCGCTAATCGGTTATTAGCGTCTTTAGTGCTTTTCAGCATTTTGCAAATGTAGCTATTTTCTGTTGGTCATCATAAATTTATGACTTGACTACTCAGAATTTTGCCTACTTTTGTAGATGGCTGGCAGCAACTGCGAGACTCGGGTGTTCACTAACGTGCCCGAGGGGTTTGTCAAACTCCTCGTCTCCATCACCAAACTCGCGATCGGGCCAGCGACTCGTCCGGAGTTCACGCTTTACCAGCACAAGCTCAGCGACGACGTGTCTATGCACCAGGCCGTGGTGCAATTCAAGGGAGGACGTTCTGCGTCTCGCCACTTCCATTTTGTGGGAAGGGCCATGCCTACGGAGAGGCATGCCATGCAGATGGCTGCCCGTGAGGCGATAGCTCGCCTTCGGGACATTCTTCCTATGATGAAGACTCGTCGCTACCGCTACCTCCCATGCCATGTGCCTTATACTTGTCACTATGCATTCGCCTGCCATAGGGGTGAGCGAGATGAAGCCATCGAGATGGTTGTGGAGTATCTCAAGGCTCTGGAGGAATCTTTCGACAACCTCGTGGATGATCTTGTGGCTGCCCGGATGGACTTAGTTCGGGGCGGTCCTGCCAGCAGGAAGGAGCTTCTCTACATGGCACCGCCTCTGACTTTCGTCTCGTCCTCAGCATCTTATGCACCGGCCATTTTGGCCACTGCTCGCCATCTGCCTACCACTGAGGAGTTCGACCGAGTCGTCGCTCCTACTCCAGTCAGAGCTGCACCGCCTGCCACACCCGCACTGCCGCCTGTCGCACCTGCACCATCACCTCAGCGCAGTGCTACGCGTCTGGAGCCTACTAGGGAGGAGGTGGAGATTGAGTCCCCTGCACCGCTGGGTCTTTCCCTCAGCAAGGGAAAGGACATCGTCACCATCTCCGACTGAGAGCGCCGAGTAGCCGCGCGTTGTGTCTGCATGTATGATATGTTTTATCTGTACGTTAGTTTGTAGTAGTTGTGTTCGCTGCATCCCAGAGGAGTGTGCTAGTCTAATAACATGTCAGGAATGTGTACGCACATCCTGAGTGATGTATCGTAGGTTTGCGTTTCGCGTGTAAGTTATGTGCTAAACAGTCCTTCTCCGTGCGAAATCGTTTATGTTTTCTTAAAAACCTTGAGGTCTTTTAAATTTTATTTTTGCCTTTGCAAGATTTTCCTTGTGCCACACAGTTCTTCTCATGAATTTTGCAAAATAATACCCCAGACTGAAAAAGATGTCTCGTCCGTGGACTCGTTCCATGCCCAATCAACCAGAAGAAGTTTATGGAACACAGACCAGCAACAACTTCACTCAGGGACAGTCTAGTCAACAGGACAGCGAAGCAGCCTTATCTCAAGTATGACGTCTCTTTGAACAAAGCCAGCAACAGCACCAAGAGATGATGAATCACGTCATCAATATGGGAAACCACCGTGAGCCGTACCAACCACACTCCAAGTTGTCTGAACTACAGAAGACACGCCCTTCAATGTTTGCCCACACTGATAGGCCGCTTGAAGCCGATGATTGGCTTCGAGACATCGAAAGAAAGCTGATTATTGCTCAGTGTTCAGATCATGAGAAGGTGCTTTATGCACCCCACTACCTTACTGGAGCAGCTGCAGCATGGTGGGAGAACTTCCTACAAATGCATCCCAGTGAACACAACATCACCTGGGAAGAGTTTAAAGAAGGCTTTCGTGGGGCACACATCCCCAGGAGCATCGTAAAAATCAAGAAAAGAGAATTTGATGACCTCAAGCAGAGAGGCATGTCAGTGACAGAATACAACGGTCAGTTCACCCAGCTATCTCGTTATGCCTACGATGAGCATATGACTGAGAACAAAAGGATGGAAAAGTTTTTGGACGGCCTGGCACCGGCACTAAGATGCCAACTGGTCGTACACCCTTTCCCGGACTTTAAAACTCTAGTTGACAAGGCCATTACCTTGGAGAATGAACACCGCAGTCTGGAAGATATTCGTAAGAGAAAGAGGGACAAGACGATTCTTGCTCGCAACAACCGAAGCAAGACTGAGGTTCAGAGGACTGAAGCAAGAAAATCCACGACTACTGATCTAAGGCCAACCAGACAGTTTCATTCCAGGGACAAGGACTTCACGTACCGTCCAGGGATCACTTGCTATGCTTGTGGTGAAGAAGGGCACTATGCTAAACAGTGCCCAAAACCAAGGAACTCGGCCCCCAAACCGAACAATGGTGGGAATAATCCAGCCCCCAAGCGCAACAATTTCAATCCCAACAACAATCACAGGAAGGGTCACCTGAACCATGTGACCAGGGAAGAAGCGCAGAATGCCCCAGACATCGTGCTCGGTACGTTCCCTGTCAACACAGTACCTGCCACGGTTTTGTTTGATTCTGGAGCTTCCCATTCGTTCGTTTCGAAGAATTTTGTTTTGCAACATGGTTTTCTGATACTTCCCTTGGAAAAATATATGATCATCAAGTCCCCCGGAAATAAGCAGATCGCTCAGAGTTACTGCCAAGGAGTGATCATTGAGTTCGAAGGACTACAGTTTCAAGCTAATCTTATCATGTTGGAAAATAAAGGACTGGATGTCATTTTAGGGATGGACTGGTTAACCACCAACAAAGGATTTATTGACTGTTTCAATCGGACCGTGATCCTCACTCATCATCACGGCAAGACAATAAAGGTTACAGCTCAAGAAAGACCATGGTCACGGCAACCAAAGCTGAACAAAGTGGGCATTCCAGAATTGAGAAAGGTTCCAGTGGTGTGCGAGTTTCCAGACGTATTTCCTGAAGAACTACCAGGCATGCCACCAGACCGGGAGATAGAGTTCAGCATTGAGCTAGCACCTGACACCACTCCCATCTATAAGAAGCCTTATAGAATGGCACCCTCAGAATTGGTAGAACTGAAGAAGCAGATAAAGGAATTACTGGACAAAGGTTTTATTCGAGCCAGCTCCTCACCTTGGGGTTCGCCAGTATTATTCGCCAAGAAAAAGGATGGGACACTGAGATTGTGTATAGACTATCGAGCTCTCAATATGGTCACCATCAAGAACAAGTATCCGATGCCACGGATAAATGATTTGTTTGACCAGCTCGCACAAGCCAAGGTGTTCTCAAAAATTGATTTGAGATCGGGATACCATCAATTGAAAGTACGGATAGAAGATATCCCCAAGACAGCATTTACCTCCAGATACGGATTATATGAGTTCACAGTAATGCCATTTGGACTGACGAACGCCCCCGCATATTTCGTCCACCTCATGAACAAAATGTTTATGAAATTCATGGACAAATTTGTTGTGGTGTTCATTGACGATATTCTGGTATACTCAAGGACACCAGAAGAACATGCTGAGCATCTCAGAATTGTTTTGGGAGAATTAAGGAAACATCAATTGTACGCCAAATTTAGCAAGTGTGAATTTTGGCTAACGCAAGTTGGTTTCCTAGGCCATATATTAAACCAGGAAGGCGTGGCCGTAGACCCAGAAAAGGTCAAAGCCATACTTGACTGGAAACCACCAGCCAACGTTACAGATGTGCAGAGTTTCCTTGGAATGGCCGGATATTACAGAAGATTTATTGAAGGATTCTCCACGGTGGCAAAACCAATGACACAGTTGCTCAAGAAAGACAAGAAATTTGTATGGAAGGAAGCATGCGAGAAAAGCTTCCAAGAACTCAAGAAGAAACTAACAACCGCACCGGTCTTAACTGTGCCAGACATACACAAGAGTTTTGAAGTGTATTGTGACGCATCTCGGAAAGGCCTCGGATGTGTACTGATGCAGGATGGCAAAGTGGTCGCGTATGCTTCCAGGCAACTGCGGAAACATGAGGAAAATTATCCAACTCATGACTTGGAGCTAGCAGCGGTCATCCATGCACTCAAAGAATGGAGGCACTTTCTGTTGGGAAATCGTTGTGAAATATATACGGACCATAAGAGCCTTAAATATATTTTCACATAGCCAGAGCTAAATTTACGCCAACGACGCTGGTTGGAATTGGTCAAGGACTATGATGTCGGCATTCACTACCATCCAGGGAAAGCAAATGTAGTGGCTGATGCCCTTAGTCGGAAACCCAGCCCGGGCAACGACGGTCCACAAAACTTGAGGCCTGAGTTTCAGCAGGAGTTCGCTAGACTCAACATGGTGTTAGTCACTGCGGGCACCGTATCGAATCTGGAGATACACCCCACCCTAGTGGAACAAATTAAGAAGGCTCAGCAAGGACACCCCAGCATCGAGGGTATAAAGAGGAAAATGAACCTTGGCAAGGCTTCAGAGTTCGTCACAGACAGTGAAGGAATATCATGGTACGGGGACAGACTTTGCGTACCTAACATTGAGGAACTCAAGCAACAAATCCTAACCGAAAGCCACACCGCTCCATACTCAATCCACCCTGGAGGAACCAAAATGTACAAAGACATTCAGGAAAGATTTTGGTGGCACGGTATGAAAAGGGATATAGCCACATTTATTGCTTGTTGCGATTCATGTCAGCGCATCAAGGCCGAGCATCAAAAGCCAGCAGGGCTACTCCAACCAAACAGGATACCGGAGTGGAAATGGGATGAAATTGGAATGGACTTCATCGTCAGACTACCTCGATCGCAACGCGGAAATGACGCCATATGGGTCATCACAGATAGGCTAACCAAGGTAGCCCATTTCATCCCCGTGAAGACAACCTACTCCACCCAAAGGCTAGCCAAGCTTTATCTCTCCCATATAGTGTGTTTGCATGGAGTCCCAAAGACTATAATATCCGACCGAGGCACTCAATTTGTCTCTAAATTTTGGGATCACCTACAGCAAGCTCTGGGCACGCAACTGGCATTCAGTACAGCGTACCACCCTTAGACTGATGGACAAACGGAACGCGTGAACCAAATCCTAGAGGACATGCTGAGAGCCTGTGTGCTCACCTATGGATCCAGTTGGGAAGAAAGTTTGACATATGCCGAGTTTGCTTACAACAACAGTTACCAAGCCATCTTACAAATGGCACCCTTTGAAGCATTATACGGACGGAGGTGTCGTACCCCACTAAATTGGTCAGAGACAGGTGACAGTTGTATCTTCGGCCCAGACATGCTCAAGGAGGCCGAGGAGAAAGTTAAGCAGATCAGGGACAGACTCAAGACAGCTCAAAGCCGACAAAAGAGCTATTACGATCAAAAACATCGGGAGGTCAGCTTTGAACCCGGTGACTCCGTATACCTACGAGTGTCTCCTATGTGGGGCCTGCAACGGTTCAAAATTAAGGGGAAGCTAGCCCCGAGATTCATTGGACCATTCTGTATAGTTGTACGAAGAGGCACGGTAGCCTACCAGCTAGACCTACCCAAGGAGCTGTCAGACGTCCACGATGTGCTTCACGTCTCACAGTTGAGGAAATGTGTGAACAACCCGGAAAAGCATGTATCTCACGAAACCATTGATGTGCAACCAGACCTCACCTACAGAGAACGACCAGTGAAGATATTGGAAGAGTCTGAAAGGAGGACCCATCAGAAAACAACTAAATTTTTCAAGGTCCAGTGGAGCAATCACACAGAGGATGAAGCTACCTGGGAAAGAGAAGATTTTCTCCAGGCAGAGTATCCATATCTATTTGAGGATCAGCTGAAATCTCGAGGACGAGATTTTTCCTAAGGGGGTAGGTGTTGTGACACCCAAAATTTTATTTGGCTTTTTCAAACTTTTATTTGATTTGAGGGAGGTGATTTAAAATCTTTCTTGCTTCTAAAGAACTCTCCCTCTCAAAATATTTTCTATTATGACAAGTGTTTTGGATTCACCCAAGACTTGGTTCTTGGTCTTGAAGGTTTTCCCTTTTATTTGGACTCAAAACCAAAATGCTTCTCACTTGGAAAAAAAATGTCTTTTGAAAATTCCTTTAAAAAGCCCTATGGCTTTTGGAATGAATCTTTTCCAGTTTCAAAAATCTCTCTTGCCATGACCTAAGTGGAAATCCACTCCCCTAAGCCTTTCCTCATCTTTGGATCATGATGTACTTCAAATCCAGCAAGTTGAACCTCTCCATATATTTATTTCCATTTATTTCTTATCAAAAACAATTTCTGCCTTCTATCTTGATCCTTGGAGGTTTACAAAGGAGCTACCTTTTCTGCTTTGAGTTTTGTCTCCAAACCAATTTCCCTAGCTAGTCCTTTGAACCCCCAACGAAGATCCATGAAGATCCACTGGTCTCCAGTTCAAATATTTCAAATTATCCTTGCTGCAAGTTTGGACCTTATTTGCCAAATTTGATGAAATTCATTTGAATTCTTCTCCTAAAAATCTGAGAAAAATCAGGCAGCCTCTGGGTGCATTGAGAGGTCACCTCACCAAGTCCCAGCTCCAGAAAAAAATTTCTTCTTGCCAAATCATTTCGTCGAACACCTGCAGAGCACTGTCAATGTCATGTTCAGTTAATTCAGAGATACAGTGACTAAAACTACTGTCGTTTTCTTCAGAGCCCGACGTCGATCTCGCCAGTGTCGTTGTGGCGCCTTGCTCCCCGTCCCCTCCCTCTCGTCCCTGCGCCGCACGAACGCCTGGAAGGTTGCGGGCGTCGGCGACGAGCAGGAGGAGGTGCGCCGCCCCGTGACCGACGGCAGCGGCGGCTTTGCGGCCGCCAGAGAGGGGCGCAGCGTGGCCGGCGCCGTCCAGCGCCGCCCAAGCCTCCGGAGGCCGCCGCGTGGTCTTCCACTCCCCCGTGCGCGCTGCCACCCTCGTCGTGAACCTCTAGGCGCGGAGCGCGCTCTCTGCCGCCGCCATGCCCGTACGGCCACCCCGTCGATGACCGGCGCCATTACGCCAAGCCCGACCAAGATTAGCGGGGGAACGGCACCAGTACACCTCACTGATGCTGCCTGGCCACTTAAACTCCCTGCGAAACCACTACCACACAGTAATCGCTCGCCGGAGTGATCCCGTTCACGGCCACCCCCTCGAATCGCCTATAAATAGAGGCCCCGAGCTCCAACTAGAACCCACACCACCTCTGCACACCTCCAGCACCACGCCTAGCCACAGGAAGAGCCCCGAGGGAGCCTTCTTCCCCGACTCCGGCTGCCGCGACCCGCCACGGGATCCAGCTCGATTCGTTCCCGTGTGTGCACCTCTACCTCTCAGCTCTTGCCAGTAGCTTCCTTATGCATCCACTCTCCTGACCCGCGCTTCAATTCGGAGTTTGCAGCACCCACCGGAGTTCTCCACCATAGCCCGAGCCGCCATCTGCCGGAGAAAGTGTCGCCGTCGACGTGGTGCTCTCCGACGACCAAGTCCACACCCACCGACGCGGAAGGACACGCTAAACCTCTTGGTACCCTCCGATCTCCCTGTCTCGCCGTGGTTCAACGCTGGCGACCACCGCAGCCTTCGGGCGCCGGCGAGGATTTAAACCTGACATGTGGGACCCCCACGTCAGCCTCTCTTCTTTCTCTCCCTCGAAACGTTTTCTGTTGGCGCCTTCGGGCAAATACGTTTTCTCTTTGGGCTGACGACTTTTACTCCGAACCGTTTTCTGTTTTCTCAGTTAAGTCCCTGGATCTTTTCTGTTTCATCACAGATTAGTCCCTGGACTAAAATCCTTATAACTTTTTAATAAAAGGTGATTTTTGAGTGATTCTTTTTCTTTCAGTCTTATATTTTTGTCTAGTATTTTATAGTATTTATTTGGAAAAAAATGAGACAACTTTTATGCACACGATGATTTTCACGTTAGTATACGTTTTCGCTATACCGTAGGTTCCGGAAGAGGTGACCGAGCCGCGAACTTCGCCGAGCTAGACTCCGACTTCTCCGAACCAGGCAAGCATGTTTGAACCTTTGATATGATAGGTGTTTTGCATGTTTGCTTGAATGGTTTGTGCATGGCATATGAGCATCGGTGAGTATCTCGTTGCATGTAAGGCAACTATCCGTGAGTTCCGAAGTTACTGTGATCTCTGATGAGAGATGGCCTAGTCATGTGGTGACATGAAAGGCAGTAAGGTGGTATTGTTGTAGCATGCCAGCCTTACGACGTCTGATAAACTCCGACGTTAACGTGGACTGAGTCACGTTACCGTTCTTTCCCTTTCGTTCTACCACATGTTTTCTACAAAGGATACGGTTTAGTAAGTTGTTAACCTCTTTCTGTGTACACACCAAATAGAGGGGCCGGGATGAGGGTTCCATGGCCCTGGATTAAAGCCAGTCATACGGTCAGGGGGCATGGGTGTTTCCGGTTGGGACCGAGAGGGGGGCACCCCTTAGAGCGCGCGTATATAAATTTGATCCCATGCTACGCGAGGTTGTAGCCTCCCCGTCTCAAAAGTTTTTCTTGAACGTTGCCGAGGGTGATTCCTGGCTTCGGAATGTTGAATGGGTGTGTACTGGTTAGATGTGTTTCTCCTAAAACACCGTAAACGGAACTAGTCCCCGTGACTACTGAAATCCGTTGGCTGTGGTTAAAGTACAAACTCTGTAGAGTCAAATCCTTCCGAGTCATCGTATCCATGGTCAAGGACCGTGATCAGTGAACCCATATCTATGTCAAGTCTTCGTGGTATTTTCCCCGGTGAACAAGCTTGATTGGTATAATGGTTGAACGTTATTCCGTGGATGGACTAACCCTGTTGTTTATTTCATACCTGATTATGCCCTTGAAATGAATTTAATTCTTGAGCTACTGAGCCATTTAAGTTATGAAATATAAGCCCTTTATGTGATGTCGCTCAGACGTCCGACTGTGGCACGCACTGTCATTTATATTCTATTATAAGCCCTTTATGTGATGTCGCTCAGACGTCCGACTGTGGCACGCACTGTCACTTATATTCTATTATAAGCCCTTTATGTGATGTCTCTCAGACGTCCGACTGTGGCACGCACTGTCTTTTATTTTCTATTATAAGCCCTTTATGTGGTGTCGCCTTGACGCCCGACTGCGGCATTGTTATTCTTGTATTTTCCTCTCGAGGAGTCATTCAGACACTCGTTTGGCCCTCAGTATTTACTTTGGGACTTCGGGAGGACTACCGCCCGACTTCTCTTTTATTTCCCATGCAATGTTATCTATATGTCTGAGTACACGTGTTAATCTGTTCATATGCATCATGTTTACATTTTGTATATCTTATGTCCAAACTGTCTTGCGAGTACTTTCATAGTACTCACCTGGCTTGTTGATTTGGCCAGATGTTGATGAAGGCGATCTCATGGATGAAGAGTTTGATAGTGAGTCCGACGCCTAGAGGAATCCCAGTCAGTCCCGTGCGATCCTGGATATTGGTCACTTGTATCATATACGCTTCCCTCACCCGCAATAAGTCTCCTCGAGCCTCACTCCGAAGCTCGAAGAGTTGTTAGTTTCAGGAGTCCTATCACCCACCTCGCTGTGATATTTTCCACCACCGCTTTAATCGTGAGTTAGTAGTTATGCCACCCTGTCCGCCTTTATGTTTTATTGGCGTGTTTGTAATAAATTGTTGAGCAGTCTCCGCTCAACCTTGTATTATATTCAGTACTCCTGGTATTTTCTTCTGTGACCGAGATATTGTCTACCAGTGAGAAGGAATTCTTCTTTACTGGTCCGTAAAAGGGATCGGTCTCTCAATAAATATTTTTATTGGAAAACCGGTCGTGACATGATATGTGTCTTTTCTTGTTTTATTTTGTTTTTTAAGTCATCAATCCTTGCTGGACACACCTATTTGAGAGAGCCAAAATCATGTCATGACTTGTTAGAATTGCTCTCTGTGCTTCACTTAAATCTTTTATGAGCTAGGACTTGCTCTAGTGCTTCACTTATATCTTTTTGAGCACGGTGTGCTTTGTTATTTTGAAGAAATGCTCTCTTGCTTCACTTAGATTTATTTGAGAGTTAGTAAAATTTTGAAGAAATTCTCTCTTGCTTCACTTAAATTATTTTGAGAGAAGGAAAATTTGTTATGCTCATGATCTTCACTTATATTTGTTTGAGCTTATGAAAACAAACACATGAAAGTTAGTCCCAAAGTGATAGATATCCAAGAAGGATAAAGTAAAAAAATGTCATGAAGACCATTGGACAAAATAAACTTGATTCCTTGTAATAGTTTTGAGATATGATGATGTGATATGTGAGTTATGTTGATGAGTAATTGTGCTCTAGTAAGAACATTGGTCTTAAGGTTTGTGATTCCCTATGCATGCACGAAAGTTAATAATCATGCAATGAAAATTATATCCTACTTGTGGTGCATTATTTGGTGTTAATTATGCTTTGTGCTTGCTTATGAGATTATTCGTTTCTTGGTTGGTCGCTTCCCAATGTTTTTGCTAGCCTTCATTTTGCATTAAGTATGACCTCTACTTGTGCATCCAAAATCCTTTAAACCAGTTTTTCCACATGAGTCCACTATACCTACCTATATGTGGTATTCTTTTGCCGTTCTAAGCAAATATGCATATGCCATCTCTAATTTTCAAAATAAACTTCTCTATTGTGTGTTTGTTTCGCTCGCGGAACGGTAACGGGTGGCTAATATTTTCCATGCTGGATGCGTTATTCTCACGATGAGTGTTTATTCACTTGTCATTGCACGAGAGTAAGGCAAAGGTTTTAGGGATGCCCAGTCCCGAAATGCAAAAATGAATTTACTTTATGTTGTCAAATAATAAATTCCTTGGAAAGTGTTGGTATGGAAGGCACCCGTGGATACGGCTAGCCATGGAAAGTGAAAGAATGGTGGAAAAAACAATAAACTTTATTTTCTGTTTGGGAACCGCCTATGGCATATCTAGCATGGAAAGTGTTAGGAACTCTGCGTCGTTTTCGTTGGTGGGATGGATACACCTCCCAAAAATTTTTTATCTCTAATTTTTCACTTTGACCTCTGGCACCTCTACAAATCCCTACTTCCCTCTGCGAAGGGCCTTTCTTTTACTTTATGCAATTTTTATTTTGAATTTGAGTCTCCATCCTCTCTTATAAAAGGCACCAACTAAGAGGCAATATGATCGTACTTATGTATTGGGTATAGCTAATATTCGAGTGTGTTTCATGAATGGATCAATGTTTGAGCATGATGGGCCAGGGATAACTTGTTTTAGCATTGATATTTTGAAAGACATGGTTGCTTGTTGATATGCTTGAGTATCCAAATTATTATGTCAAAACTAGACTATTGCTTTGAATCACATAAAAGTCCAAATGTCCATGCTATAAAGAAAAGAATATGATATGACTTGATGAACAACACTCCACATCAAAAATTCTGTTTTTATCACTTACCTACTCGAGGACGAGCAGCAGTTAAGCTTGGGGATGCTGATACGTCTCCAACGTATCTCTAATTTTTTATTATTCCATGCTGTTTTATTATCAATCTTGGATGTTTTATAATCATTTTATAGTCATTTTATATCATTTTTTTGGTACTAACCGATTGACATAGTGCCAAGTGCCAGTTGCTGTTTTTTCCATATTTTTTACATCGCAGGAAATCAATATCAAACGGAGTCCAAATGCCCGAAACTTTACGGAGATTTTTTATGGGCCAGAAGGAAGAAGATGGGCCCTGGTTGCACCTGGGGGGAGTCCCGAGGCGCGCCCTGGTGGGTTGTGCCCACCTCGGGTTCCCCTCCCCCCCTGGACCGCCTCTTTGCTATATAAATACCCCAAAAACACTAGAACCCTAGAAGCGTCGACGAAATATTCATCCAGCCGCCACAGAGTCCAGAACCACCAGATCCAATCTAGACACCATCAAGGAGGGGTTCACCACTTCCATTGGTGCCTCTCCGATGATGCGTGAGTAGTTCTTTGTAGACCTTCGGGTCCGTAGTTAGTAGCTAGATGGCTTTTCTCTCTCGCTGAATTCTCAATACAATGGTCTCTTGGAGATCCATATGATGTAACTCTTTTTGCAGTGTGTTTGTTGGGATCCGATGAACTTCAAGTTTATGAACAGTTATATCTTTTTATATCCATGAAATTATTTGAGTTTCTTCGATATCTTATATGCATGATCTCTTATAGCCTCGTATTTCTTCTTCGATATTTGGATTTGTTTGGCCAACTTGATCTATTTATCTTGCAATGGGAAGAGGTGCCCGGTAGTGGGTTCCATCTTACCGGGCTTGATCCCAGTGACAGAAAGGGAACCGACACGTATGTATCATTGCTACTAAGGATAAAAAGATGGGATCCCTATCTGCCGCAATAGATAACGGATCTTGTCTACATCATGTCATCGTTCTTATTGCATTACTCCGTTTTTCCATGAACTTAATACACTAGATGCATGCTGGATACTGGTCGATGTGTGGAGTAATAGTAGTAGAAGCAAGCAGGAGTCAGTCTACTAATCTTGGACGTGATGCCTATGTAATGATCATTGCCTGGATATCGTCATAATTATTTGAAGTTCTATCAATTTCCCAACAGTAATTTGTTTACCCACTGTTTTCTATTTTTCTCGAGAGAAGCCACTAGTGAAACCTACGGCCCCCGGGTCTTGTTTCTCATATATTTGCCTTGCGATCTACTTTTCCTTTTCGTTTCTATTCAGATATATTAAACCAAAAATACAAAAATACCTTGCTGTGTTTTATCTCTATTTATTTTAGTTGGCGTTCGATCTATCAATCTACTACAATTTACCTCACGTCCATTTCTCTATCTTGAGGTGCCGTACCCGGAAAGGGATTGACAACCCCTTTAAAACGTCAGGTTGCGAGGTGTTGTTGTTTGTGTGCAGTGTTGGGGAACGTAGTAATTTCAAAAAAATTCCTACGCACACGCAAGATCATGGAGATGCATAGCAACGAGAGGGGAGAGTGTTGTCTACGTACCCTCGTAGACCGTAAGCGGAAGCGTTATGACAACGCGGTTGATGTAGTTGTACGTCTTCACGATCCGACCGATCCTAGCACCGAAAGTACGGCACCTCCGCGATCTGCACACGTTCGGCTCGGTGACGTCTCACGAACTCTCGATCTAGCTGAGTGTCGAGGGAGAGCTTCGTCAGCACGACGGCATGATGACGCTGATGATGAAGCTACCGGCGCAGGGCTTCGCCTAAGCACTGCAACGATATGACCGAGGTGGATTATGGTGGAGGGGGGCACCGCACACGGCTAAGAGATCAATGATCAACTTGTCTGTCTATGCGGTGCCCCCCTCCCCCGTATATAAAGGAGTGGAGGAGGGGGAGAGGGCCGGCCTCCTAGGCGCGCCCAAGGGGGGAGTCCTACTCCCGGTGGGAGTAGGATTCGCCCTTCCCTAGGCTGAGTAGGAGAGGGAAGTAAGGGGGAGAAGGAGAGAAGGAAAGGGGGGCCAGCCCCCTTCCCAATTCGTATTTGTCTTGGGGGGTGCGCCCCCACCTAGTCTCCTCCTCCTCCTTTCCACTAAGGCCCAATAAGGCCCATTGACTCCCCGGGGGGTTCCGGTAACCTCCCGGTACTCCGGTAAATGCCCGAACTCACCCGGAACCATTCCGATGTCCAAACATAGCCATCCAGATATCGATCTTCATGTCTCAACCATTTCGAGACTCCTCGTCATGTCAGTGATCATATCCGGGACTCCGAATTATCTTTGGTACATCAAAACACATAAACCCATAATACTGATCGTCACCGAACGTTAAGCGTGCGGACCCTACGGGTTCGAGAACTATGTAGACATGACCGAGACAAGTCTCCGGTCAATAACCAATAGCGGAACCTGGATGCTCATATTGGCTCCCACATATTCTACGAAGATCTTTATCGGTCAAACCGCATAACAACATACGTTGTTCCCTTTGCCATCGGTATGTTACTTGCCCGAGATTCGATCGTCGGTATCTCAATACCTAGTTCAATCTCGTTACCGGCAAGTCTCTTTACTCGTTCCCTAATGCATCATCCCGCAACTAACTCATTAGTCACATTGCTTGCAAGGCTTATAGTGATGTGCATTACCGAGAGGGCCCAGAGATACCTCTCCGACAATCGGAGTGACAAATCCTAATCTCGATATATGCCAACTCAACAAACACCATCGGAGACACCTGTAGAGCACCTTTATAATCACCCAGTTACGTTGTGACGTTTGGTAGCACACAAAGTGTTCCTCCGGTATTCGGGAGTTGCATAATCTCATAGTTATAGGAACATGTATAAGTCATGAAGAAAGCAATAGCAACATACTAAACGATCAAGTGCTAAGCTAACAGAATGGGTCAAGTCAATCACATCATTCTCTAATGATGTGATCTCATTCATCAAATGACAACTGATGTCTATGGTTAGGAAACTTAACCGTCTTTGATTAACGAGCTAGTCAAGTAGAGGCATACTAGTGACACTCTGTTTGTCTATGTATTCACACATGTACTAAGTTTCCGGTTAATACAATTCTAGCATGAATAATAAACATTTATCATGATATAAGGAAATATAAATAACAACTTTATTATTGCCTCTAGGGCATATTTCCTTCAGTCTCCCACTTCCACTAGAGTCAATAATCTAGATTACACAGTAATGATTCTAACACCCATGGAGTCTTGGTGTTGATCATGTTTTGCTCGTGAGAGAGGCTTAGTCAACGGGTCTGCAACATTCAGATCCATATGTATCTTGCAAATCTCTATGTCTCCCTCCTTGACTTGATCGCGGATGGAATTGAAGCGTCTCTTGATGTGCTTGGTTCTCTTGTGAAATATGGATTCCTTTGCCAAGGCAATTGCACCAGTATTGTCAAAAAAGATTTTCATTGGACCCGATGCACTAGGTATGACACCTAGATCAGATATGAACTCCTTCATCCAGACTCCTTCATTTGCTGCTTCCGAAGCAGCTATGTACTCCGCTTCACACGTAGATCCCGCCACGACGCTTTGCTTAGAACTGCACCAACTGACAGCTCCACCGTTTAATATAAATACGTATCCGGTTTGTGACTTAGTCATCCGGATCAGTGTCAAAGCTTGCATCGACGTAACCATTTACGACGAGCTCTTTGTCACCTCCATAAACGAGAAACATATCCTTAGTCCTTTTCAGGTATTTCAGGATGTTCTTGACCGCTGTTCAGTGATCCACTCCTGGATTACTTTGGTACCTCCCTGCTAAACTAATAGCAAGGCACACATCAGGTCTGGTACACAACATTGCATACATGATAGAGCCTATGGCTGAAGCATCGGGAACATCTTTCATTTTCTCTCTATCTTCTGCAGTGGTCGGGCATTGAGTCTGACTCAACTTCACACCTTGTAACACAGGCAAGAACCCTTTCTTTGCTTGATCCATTTTGAACTTCTTCAAAACTTTATCAAGGTATGTGCTTTGTGAAAGTCCAATTAAGCGTCTCGATCTATCTCTATAGATCTTGATGCCCAATATATAAGCAGCTTCACCGAGGTCTTTCATTGAAAAACTCTTGTTCAAGTATCCTTTTATGCTATCCAGAAATTCTATATCATTTCCAATCAACAATATGTCATCCACATATAAAATTAGAAATGCTACAGAGCTCACACTCACTTTCTTCTAAATACAGGCTTCTCCAAAAGTCTATATAAAACCATATGCTTTGATCACACTATCAAAACGTTTATTCCAACTCCGAGAGGCTTGCACCAGTCCATAAATGGATCACTGGAGCTTGCACACTTTGTTAGCACCCTTTGGATCGATAAAACCTTCAGGTTGCATCATATACAACTCTTCTTCAAGTAATCCATTCAGGAATGCAGTCTTTACATCCATTTGCCAAATTTCATAATCATAAAATGCAGCAATTGCTAACATGATTTGGACAGACTTAAGCATCGCTACGGGTGAGAAGGTCTCATCATAGTCAACTCCTTGAATTTGTCGAAAACCTTTCGCGACAAGTCGAGCTTTGTAGACAGTAACATTACCGTCAGCGACAGTCTTCTTCTTGAAGATCCATTTATTCTCTATGGCTTGCCGATCATCGGGAAAGTCAAACAAAGTCCACACTTTGTTCTCATACATGGATCACATCTCAGAATTCATGGCTCAAGCAATTTCGCGGAATCTGGGCTCATCGTCGCTTCCACATAGTTCGTAGGTTCGTCATGGTCAAGTAACATGACCTCCAGAACAGGATTACCGTACCACTCTGCTATGGATCTTAGTCTGGTTGACCTACGAGGTTTGGTAGTAACTTGATGTGAAGTTTCATGATCATTATCATTAGCTTCCTCACTAATTGGTGTAGGGATCACAGGAACTGATTTCTGTGATGAACTACTTTCCAATAAGGGAGCAGGTACAATTACCTCATCAAGTTCTACCTTCCTCCCACTCACTTCTTTCGAGAGAACTCCTTCTCTAGAAAGGATCCATTCTTAGCAACGAATGTCTTGCCTTCGGATCTGTGATAGAAGGTGTACCCAACAGTCTCCTTTGGGTATCCTATGAAGACACATTTCTCCGATTTGGGTTCGAGCTTATCAGGTTGAAGCTTTTTCACATAAGCATCGCAGCCCCAAACTTTAAGAAACGAAAACTTTGGTTTCTTGCCAAACCACAGTTCATAAGGCATCGTCTCAACGGATTTAGATGGTGCCCTATTTAACGTGAATGCAGCCGTCTCTAAAGCATAACCCCAAAACGGTAGCGGTAAATCAGTAAGAGACATCATAGATCGCACCATATCTAATAAAGTGCGGTTACGACGTTCGGACACACCATTACGTTGTGGTGTTCCGGGTGGCGTGAGTTGCAAAACTATTCCGCATTGTTTCAAATGAAGACAAAACTCGTAACTCAAATATTCTCCTCCACGATCAGATCGTAGAAACTTTATTTTCTTGTAAAGATGATTTTCCACTTCACTCTGAAATTCTTTGAACTTTTCAAATGTTTCAGACTTATGTTTCATCAAGTAGATATACCCATATCTGCTCAAATCATCTGTGAAGGTGAGAAAATAATGATACCCGCCGCGAGCCTCAATATTCATCGGACCACATACATCAGATGTATGATCTCCAACAAATCTGTTGCTCGCTCCATTGTTCCGAAGAACGGAGTTTTAGTCATCTTGCCCATGAGGCATGGTTCGCAAGTACCAAGTGATTCATAATCAAGTGATTCCAAAAGTCCATCAGAATGGAGTTTCTTCATGCGCTTTACACTAATATGACCCAAACGGCAGTTCCACAAATAAGTTGCACTATCATTTTCAACTCCGCATCTTTTCGCTTCAATATTATGAATATGTTTGTCACTACTATCGAGATTCAACAAAAATAGACCACTCTTCAAGGGTGCATGACCATAAAAGATATTACTCATATAAATAGAACAACCATTATTGTCAGATTTAAATGAATAACCGTCTCGCAACAAACAAGATCCAGATATAATGTTCATGCTCAACACTGGCACCAAATAACAATTATTCAGGTCTAAAACTAATCCCGAAGGTAGATGTAGAGGTAGCGTGCCGACGGTGATCACATCGACTTTTGGAACCATTTCCCACGCGCATCGTCACCTTGTCCTTAGCCAATCTTTGCTTAATCCGTAGTCCCTGTTTCGAGTTGCAAATATTAGCAACAGAACCATTATCAAATACCCAGGTGCTACTGCGAGCATTAGTAATGTACACATCAATAACATGTATATCACATATACCTTTGTCCACCTTGCCATCCTTCTTATTCGCCAAATACTTGGGGCAGTTCCGCTTCCAGTGACCAGTCCCTTTGCAGTAGAAGCACTCAGTCTCAGGCTTAGGTCCAGACTTGGGCTTCTTCACTTGAGCAGCAACTTGCTTGCCATTCTTCTTGAAGTTCCCCTTCTTCCCTTTACCCTTTTTCTTGAAACTGGTGGTCTTGTTGACCATCAACACTTGATGCTCCTTCTTGATTTCTACCTCCGCGGCCTTTAGCATCGCGAAGAGCTCGGGAATTGTCTTGTTCATCCCTTGCATATTATAGTTCATCACGAAGTTCTTGTAGCTTGGTGGCAGTGATTGAAGAATTCTGTCAATGACACTATCATCAGGAAGATTAACTCCCAGTTGAATCAAGTGATTGTTATACCCAGACATTTTGAGTATATGTTCACTGACAGAACTATTCTCCTCCATCTTGCAGCTGTAGAACTTATTGGAGACTTCATATCTCTCAATCCGGGCATTTCCATGAAATATTAACTTCAACTCCTGGAACATCTCATATGCTCCATGACATTCAAAACGTCGTTGAAGTCCCGGTTCTAAGCCGTAAAGCATGGCACACTGAACTCTCGAGTAGTCACCAGCTTTGCTCTTCCATATGTTCACAACGTCCGGTGTTGCTCCGGCAATGGGTCTTGCACCTAGAGGTGCTTCCGGGACATAATTCTTCTGTGCAGCAATGAGGATAATCCTCAAGTTACGGACCCAGTCCGTGTAATTGCTACCATCATCTTTCAACTTAGCTTTCTCAAGGAACGCATTAAAATTCAAAGGAACGGTAGCACGGGCCATTGATCTACAACAACATAGACATGCAAAATACTATCAGGTACTAAGTTCATGATAAATTTAAGTTCAATTAATCATATTACTTAAGAACTCCCACTTAGATAGACATCTCTCTAATCATCTAAGTGATCACGTGATCCAAATCAACTAAACCATGTCTGATCATCACGTGAGATGGAGTAGTTCTCAATGGTGAACATCAATATGTTGATCATATCTACTATATGATTCACGCTGGACTTTCGGTCTCAGTGTTCTGAGGCCATATCTGCATATGCTAGGCTCATCAAGTTTAACCCAAGTATTCTGCGTGTGCAAAACTGGTGTGCAGCCGTTGTATGTGAACGTAGAGCTTATCACACCCGATCATCACGTGGTGTCTCGGCACGATGAACTTTCGCAACGGTGCATACTCAGGGAGAACACTTGTACCTTGAAATTTAGTGAGAGATCATCTTATAATGCTGCCGTCAATCAAAGCAAAATAAGATGCATAAAAGAAGTATGACTATTATCGCCCACAACTCATTTGTGTTCTACTCGTGCATATAACATTTACGCATAAACCTGGCTCTGATACCACTGTTGGGAAACGTAGTAATTTCAAAAAAAACCTACGCACACGCAAGAACATGGAGATGCATAGCAACGAGAGGGGAGAGTGTTCTCTACGTACCCTCGTAGACCGTAAGCGGAAGCGTTATGACAACGCGGTTGATGTAGTTGTACGTCTTCATGATCCGACCGATCCTAGTAGCGAAAGTACGGCACCTCCGCGATCTCCACACGTTCAGCTCGGTGACGTCCCACGAACTCTCGATCCAGCTGAGTGTCAAGGGAGAGCTTCGTCAGCACGACGGTGTGATGACGGTGATGATGAAGCTACCGGCGCAGGGCTTCACCTAAGAACTGCAATGATATGACCGAGGTGGATTATGGTGGAGGGGGGCACCGCACACAGCTAAGAGATCAATGATCAACTTGTGTGTCTATGGGGTGCCCCCTCCCCCGTATATAAAGGAGTGGAGGAGGGGGAGATGGCCGGCCTCCTAGGCGCGCCCAAGGGGGGAGTCCTACTCCCGATGGGAGTAGGATTCCCCCTTCCCTAGGCTAAGTAGGAGAGGGAAGGAAGGGGGAGAAGGAGAGAAGGAAAGGGGGGCAGGCCCCCTTCTCAATTCGGATTGGGCTTGGGGGCGCGCTGCCACCTTGCCGCCTCCTCCTCCTTCCCACTAAGGCCCAATAAGGCCCATTGACTCCCCGGGGGTTCCGGTAACCTCCCGGTACTCCAGTAAATGCCCGAACTCATCCGGAACCATTCTGATGTCCAAACATAGCCATCCTAGATATCGATCTTCATGTCTCGACCATTTCGAGACTCCTCGTCATGTCCGTGATCATATCCGGGACTCCGAACTATCTTTGGTACATCAAAACACATAAACTCATAATACCGATCGTCACCGAACGTTAAGCGTGCGGACCCTACGGGTTCCAGAACTATGTAGACATGACCGAGACAAGTCTCCGGTCAATAACCAATAGCGGAACCTGGATGCTCATATTTGCTCCCACATATTCTACGAAGATCTTTATCAGTCAAACCGCATAACAACATACGTTGTTCCCTTTGTCATCGGTATGTTACTTGCCCGAGATTCGATCATCGGTATCTCAATACCTAGTTCAATCTCGTTACCGGCAAGTCTCTTTACTCGTTCCGTAATGCATCATCCCGCAACTAACTCATTAGTCACATTGCATGCAAGGCTTATAGTGATGTACATTACCGAGAGGGCCCAGAGATACCTATTCGACAATCGGAGTGACAAATCCTAATCTCGATCTATGCCAACTCAACAAACACCATCGGAGACACCTGTAGAGCACCTTTATAATCACCCAGTTACGTTGTGACGTTTAGTAGCACATAAAGTGTTCCTCCGGTATTCGGGAGTTGCATAATCTCATAGTTATAGGAACATGTATAAGTCATGAAGAAAGCAATAGCAACATACTAACTGATCAAGTGCTAAGCTAACAGAATGGGTCAAGTCAATCACATCATTCTCTAATAATGTGATCCCGTTCATCAAATGACAACTGATGTCTATGGCTAGGAAACTTAACCATCTTTGATTAACGAGCTAGTCAAGTAGAGGCATACTAGTGACACTATGTTTGTCTATGTATTCACACATGTACTAAGTTTTCGGTTAATACAATTCTAGCATGAATAATAAACATTTATCATGATATAAGGAAATATAAATAACAACTTTGTTATTGCCTCTAGGGCATATTTCCTTCATGCTGGTGCTGCTTACGTTGTGTTGCTTGGTTCTCCTACTGGTTCGATAACCTTGGTTTCATCACTGAGGGAAATATCTACCGTCGCTGTGCTACATCATCCCTTCCTCTTGGGGGAAATATCGACGTAGTTGCAGCAACCATCATGGTTGTTGTATTTATGTGAGTAATATCTTTTTTGGTCATGCACCCTTGATGAGTGGTATATTTTTGTTGAATCTCGATTGTAGTGATACACATATCGATCTATCTATCTATTATATAATTAAGACAGAAGCAAAATAAGACACCACGTTCTTCCACATAAGCAAAAATAGTATACATCGTTGATCAGTAATATTTACGGCTGAGATTTAAAGATATTACGTTACGTTCCAAAAGTTATATATGTTGAACCGACACGTATAAGATGCATACATAAAAAGTTGGAAAGACCCAACAAAAAGTAAGTTGAAAATAAAGGAGGAGTTTAAATCAGCGCATACACAATTACGTATAGGTGCGCACGGGAAAGTGTCCAGCCGACACAAAAGAGAGTCCCGCACCTCTACGGGACCTGATAGAATAGAAAAGAAGGAAATAAAAAAAAGAAAGTCTGCCACGTATGTGCTACAGGACATTATCTACAGCTGTATATAGAAAAAGCAATGACAACACATACAGATGGATGGAAAACGGGCAAGCAAACTCAAAAAAAAAAAAAAAACTGCAACTACCATGCTATCGTAACCAAAAAGAGATCATATTATACCCCAACTACTGTGCTATCCTAAACAAAAAGGAAATCATATTATGTACTAGAATATTAGGTTGCGCAATTTTCAGCATGCTTTACGTCCATGGAACAAACGAACAACATATACGTGCGCAATTTTCAGCATGCTTCACGTCCGTGGAACAAACGAACAACATATACATGTTTGTATTGAATACAAAAAAATCAAATCACTTGCAGCCAGCGGTTTAGCGGAATCAGAATAAGGAAATCTAGAAGTCCACCGCATTATATTAATGAAAAATGCAACTCTTTTTCTGTAGGGAAATCAATGCAGTGAATAAAAGCAGTAAGAAACTATTTTTTGGTAAACAACCCATAGTCAACAATTTGCAATTTTTTAATCGTAACGAAATGGAAATTAGCTCTTGATTCGCACATGAAATATGCAGAAAATGATGAGATATTGCAAGTAAATGAGCTCATTAAATTTACTACCTGTATTTGTGAATATATGAAAAACTTCTGGATGCCTCAAATTAAATTAAAGTAATTTTATCCACCATGGATACTCTTTATTGTATTGAATATACAGTTTATGCAAGCTCTAGCTGTCAAAATTACGTTCTAGAGAGTAGAAACCATGTAAAAACAGTAAGACGACATGAATTGTTTTCATGAGCACATGTATAATATATAGTTATCTAGCCGCATAAATGTACAGCTTACATAGGCTAAAATATATAAACCATGGAGTATAAATTTAAAAAATTAGGTTTAAATCTTGACGTTCGTAATCATGTACGCACAGGGGCATGCAGAACCGGGGTTTGCCTAGGACTAGGAATCTGGGTAAGGAATCGTGTGGAAATAATTAAAAGCTGGATTTAGTAGTGCGGGTGATGAATGGGCATTACAATTCATGACTTTTTAACAACGACTTGGATATCTAAGAGTCACTTTTATATACATGCTATATAGTCTACTGCGATTAATCATTATAGGCAAAAATATTAACACCTTACAAGGAGTGCTCAGCACGACATGTGGTGCATCACATGATGCGTACTTGAGATTATTCTAATTTATAACAGTGGACTATTCTATTTGATTTGAAATACCTCAATTCTACGCCATGACTCACATAAAATAGGCTCACGGGTATTTAAGAACTATATTCACCATACATCAACTATATACAAAATAAATCGACCAAATATACTTATCATACTTATATATTTGACACTTTTCTAGCAATGCGTTGTTCCATAATTTTCTTAAACGAATCAACTGTCGATCACTATGATACAATTCCGTGTGTTTGGAATATTCACAACTTTGCAATTAAGGTGAACTAAGTAAACATAAATATGTTTGCTTCTTGACCAGGAAATTGGGCTTGCTCCATGGATGGTGCATAGACCAAATTAATTACATAATAAGTACTATATGCCATTTTCCAAAACAATTATAATGGAGGATTTAGTTTTTGAGATACAATAGGAATTAGAACACATATCAATGATATTTAAATAATAAGCGATACAATAATAATTTAATGTGTATCCAAATTCATAATCTGATGTCGATTTGAAATAATGTGATTATCATGAATCAAATTTCATTGTGACGTCATTATAATAAAAAATACATTATAATTTCAAAAAAGTTTCATAACACACGTTATTAATTAGAAAACCAAAATACATATTTTAGGATGACAAGCAAAACATGATAAGTACAGAACAACAAGAATCTAGCCGCGCAAATGCGCGGGTAACACCTCTAGTCAAGTAGAGGCATAATAGTGACACTCTGTTTGTCTATGTATTCACACATGTACTAAGTTTTCGGTTAATACAATTCTAGCATGAATAATAAACATTTATCATGATATAAGGAAATATTAATAACAACTTTGTTATTGCCTCTAGGGCATATTTCCTTCATGTTGGTGCTGCTTACGTTGTGTTGCTTGGTTCTCCTACTGGTTCGATAACCTTGATTTCATCACTGAGGGAAATATCTACCGTCGCTGTGCTACATCATCCCTTCCTCTTGGGGGAAATATCGACGTAGTTGCAGCAACCATCATGGTTGTTCTATTTATATGAGTAATATCTTTTTTGGTCATGCACCCTTGATGAGTAGTATATTTTTGTTGAATCTCGATTGTAGTGATACACATATTCATAATATTGAAGCCAAAAGATGCAAAGTTAATAATGATAGTGCAACTTATTTGTGGCACTGTTGTTTAGGTCATATTGGTGTAAAGCGCATGAAGAAACTCCATGCTGATGGACTTTTGGAATCACTTTATTATAAATCAGTTGATGCTTGCGAACCATGCCTCATGGGCAAGATGACTAAGACTCTGTTCTCAGGAACAATGGAGCGAGCAACTGACTTGTTGGAAATAATACATACTGATGTATGCGGTCCGATGAGTGTTGAGGCTCGCGGCGGGTATCGTTCTTTTCTGACCTTCATAGATGATTTGAGCAGATATGGGTATATCTATTTAATGAAACATTTGAAAAGTTCAAAGAATTTCAGAGTGAAGTGGAAAATCATCGTAATAAGAAAATATAACTTCTACGGTCTGGTCGTGGAGGTGAATATTTGAGTTTGGTCTTCATTTAAAACAATGTAGAATAGTTTCGCAACTCACGCTACCTGGAACACCACAGCGTAATGGTGTGTCCGAACGTCGTAACCGTACTTTATTAGATATGGTGCGATCTATGATGTCTCTTACCGATTTACCACTATCGTTTTGGGGTTATGCTTTAGAGACGGCTGCATTCACGTTAAGTAGGGCACCATCTAAATTCGTTGAGACGACACCATATGAACTGTGGTTTGGCAAGAAACCTAAGCTGTCGTTTCTTAAAGTTTGGGGCTGCAATGCTTATGTGAAAAAGCTTCAACCTGATAAGCTCGAACCCAAATCGGAGAAATGTGTCTTCATAGAATACCCAAAGGAAACTGTTGGTTACACCTTCTATCACAGATCCGAAGGCAAGATATTCGTTGCTAAGAATGGATCCTTTCTAGAGAAGGAGTTTCTGTCGAAAGAAGTGAGTGGGAGGAAAGTAGAACTTGATGAGGTAATTGTACGTTCTCCCGAATTGGAAAGTAGTTCATCACAGAAATCAGTTCCAGTGCTTCCTACACCAAGTGGTGAGGAAGCTAATGATGATGATCATGAAACTTCAGATCAAGTTACTACCGAACCTCGTAGGTCAACCGGAGTACGATCCGCACCAGAGTGGTACGGTAATCATGTTCTGGAAGTCGTGTTACTAGACCATGACGAACCTACGAACTATGAGGAAGCGATGATGAGCCCAGAGTCCGCGAAATGGCTTGAGGCCATGAAATCTGAGATGGGATCCATGTATGAGAACAAAGTGTGGACTTTGGTTGACTTGCCCGATGATCGGCAAGCCATAGATAATAAATGGATCTTCAAGAAGAAGACTGACGCTGACAGTAATGTTACTGTCTACAAAGCTCGACTTGTTGCAAAAGGTTTTGACAAGTTCAAGGAGTTGACTATGATGAGACCTACTCACCCGTAGCGATGCTTAAGTCTGTCTGAATCATGTTAGCAATTACTGCATTTTATGATTATGAAATTTGGCAAATGGATGTCAAAACTGCATTCCTTAATGGATATCTTAAAGGAGAGTTGTATATGATGCAACCAGAAGGTTTTGTCGATCCTAAAGGTGCTAACAAAGTGTGCAAGCTCCAGCGATCCATTTATGGACTGGTGCAAGCATCTCGGAGTTGGAATATACGCTTTGATAGTGTGATTAAAGCATATGGTTTTATACAGACTTTTGGAGAGGCATGTACTTACAATAAAGTGAGTGGGAGCTCTGTAGCATTTCTAATATTATATGTGGATGACATATTGATGATTGGAAATGATATATAATTTCTCGATAGCATAAAAGGATACTTGAATAAGAATTTTTCAATGAAAGACCTCGGTGAAGCTGCTTATATATTGGGCATCAAGATTTATAGAGATAGATCTAGACGCTTAATTGGACTTTCACAAAGCACATACCTTGATAAAGTTTTGAAGAAGTTCAAAATGGATCTGTCAAAGAAAGGGTTGTTGCCTGTGTTACAAGGTGTGAAGTTGAGTCAGACTCAATGCCCGACCACTGCAGAAGATAGAGAGAAATAAAAGTCAATCCCTATGCCTCAGCCATAGGTTCTATCATGTATGCAATGTTGTGTACCGGACCTGATGTATGCCTTGCTATAAGTTTAGCAGGGAGGTACCAAAGTAATACAGGAGTAGATTACTGGACAGCGGTCAAGAACATCCTGAAATACCTGAAAAGGACTAAGGATATGTTTCTCATTTATGGAGGTGACAAAGAGCTTGTCGTAAATGGTTACGTCGATGCAAGCTTTGGCACTGATCCGGATGACTCTAAGTCACAAACCGGATACGTATTTATATTGAATGGTGGAGCTGTCAGTTGGTGCAGTTCCAAGCAGAGCGTCGTGGCAGGATCTACGTGTGAAGCGGAGTACATAGCTGCTTCGGAAGCAGCAAATGAAGGAGTCTGGATGAAGTAGTTCATATCCGATCTAGGTGTAATGCCTAGTGCATCGGTTCGAATGAAAATCTTTTGTGATAATACTGGAGCAATTACCCTGGCGAAGGAATCCAGATTTCACAAGAGAACCAAACACGTCAAGTGACGCTTCAATTCCATCCGCGATCAAGTCAAGGAGGGAGACATAGAGATTTGCAAAATGCATACGGATCTGAATGTTGCAGACCCGTTGACTAAGCCTCTTCCACGAGCAAAACATGATCAGCACCAAGACTCCATGGGTGTTAGAATCATTACTATGTAATCTAGATTATTGACTCTAGTGCAAGTGGGAGACTGAAGGAAATATGCCCTAGAGGCAATAATAAAGTTGTTATTTATATTTCCTTATATCATGATAAATGTTTATTATTCATGGTAGAATTGTATTAACCGGAAACTTAGTACATGTGTGAATACATAGACAAACAGAGTGTCCCTAGTATGCCTCTACTTGACTAGCTCGTTAATCAAAAAATGGTTAAGTTTCATGACCATAGACATGTGTTGTCATTTGATCAACGTGACCACATCATTAGAGAATGATGTGATGGACAAGACCCATCCGTTAGCTTAGCATAATGATCGTTTAGTTTTATTGCTATTGCTTTCTTCATGACTTATACATATTCCTCTGACTATGAGATTATGCAACTCCCGAATACCGGAGGAACACTTTGTGTGCTATCAAACGTCACAACGTAACTGGGTGATTATAAAGATGCTCTACAGGTGTCTCCAAAGGTGTTTGTTGAGTTGGCACAGATCAAGATTAGGATTTGTCACTCCGTGTATCGGAGAGGTGTCTCTGGGCCCTCTCGGTAATGCACATCACTATAAGCCTTGCAAGCAATGTGACTAATGAGTTAGTTACGGGATAATGCATTACGGAACGAGAAAAGAGACTTGCGGTAACGAGATTGAACTAGGTATGATGATACCGGCGATCGAATCTCGGGCATGTAACATACCGATGACAAAGGGAATGACATATGTTGTTATGTGGGTTGACCGATAAAGATCTTCGTAGTATATGTAGGAGGCAATATGAGCATCCAGGTTCCGCTATTGGTTATTGACCGGAGATGTGTCTCGGTCATGTCTACATAGTTCTCGAACCCGTAGGGTCCGCACGCCTAACGTTCGATGACGACTTGTATTATGAGGTATGTGTTTTGGTGACCGAAGTTTATTCGGAGTCCCGGATGAGATCACGGACATGACGAGGAGTCTCGAAATGGTCAAGAGGTAAAGATTCATATATTGGAAGGTTATATACGGACACCGGAATGGTTCCGAAGAAGATCGGGGATCTTTCGGAGTACCGGAACCCCCCGGGAAAGTTAATGGGCCTATTGGGCCATAGTGGAGGAGAGGAGGCAGGCCACGGGAGGTGCCCCCCCTTGCCCAATCCGAATTGGACAAGGGAAGGGGGCGCGGCCCCACCTCTTTCCGTCTCCCTCTCCCTCCTTTCCCCTTTCCCCCTCTCCATTGGAAGGAAAAGGGGGGGCCGAATCCTACTAGGAACGGAGTCCTAGTAGGACTCCCCCCTCTTGGCGCGCCCCCTTGGGTCGGCCTCCTCCTCCCCCCCCTCCTTTATATACGTGGGCAGGGGGCACCCCAAAGGTACAACAGTTGTTTCTTAGCCCTGTGCGGTGCCCCCCTCCACAGTTTACTCCTCCGATCATAGCGTCGTAGTTCTTAGGCGAAGCCCTGCGCGAATCACATCACCAACACCGTCGCCACGCCGTCATGCTGACGGAACTCTCCCTCGACCCTCTACTAGATCAAGAGCTCGAGGGACATCATCGAGCTGAACGTGTGCTGAACACGGAGGTGCCGTACGTTCGGTACTTGGATAGGTTGGATCGTGAAGACGTTCGACTACATCAACCGCGTTAACATAACGGTTCCGCTTTCGGTCTACGAGGGTACGTGGACACACTCTTCCCGTCTCGTTGCTATACATCTCCTAGATAGATCTTGCGTGATCGTAGGAATTTTTTTGAATTACTACGTTCCCCAACACTGACGCCATCACCTTCGCTCTCTCCGTCGCCACCACCACCTCCTACCATGACAGAGAGGAGGATGCCCGGCTCATTCAACGTGTCTTGGAAGACTCCATGAACACGCACGGTGAGCGCCAATGGGAGGGTCTGGACACCATGCTGGCCCTCTCTGCGGCCGGCGACGTGGTCGTACCGGAGATGGAGATGATGGACGTCAAGGAGGAGGTGAAGGAGGAGGTGCTGGAGGAGGAGCCCGTCGCCGCGTTCTACCCGCGCCTTGTGGGCCAGCGGTGGAGCTGGTCGTGCACGACCAAGGACATGGCCGACGCCGTGGGGGCCGGGTCTTGGTGTCCCACGCCGCCGCAGTCACCGGAGCGCGAGCCGTCGCCACGGGGGGAGGTGGTACAGGCGCCGCCCACCTTCCAGGGACCACCGTCCCACCTCTGGACGCCGCCGCCCTACATCGGCCTCACTGGCGACGAGGACGACAACGGCGACGGGCACGACATCGACGGACTGTCTTTAGTTTTTAGTTTTTATGTTAATTATGTTCTAAGCACTGTGGAGGCCGTGAAGACTATGTTTAATTATGTTGTAATCATTATGTTTGAGTATTATTTGGCTTTTTTGGCATTTATTTGAGTTTTGCGGTTTTTTTATATCATGTCCACCTCGGATATGATTTAGGGCGCGGCCGCGTGTTGGGCGCACCGACACGGCAACGGCCCGATCTGGACATGGGCTATCCCATTGCCGACCCAAGCGGACAAAACAGACCGAAGCGGACGTCCGTTTGGGGTCTTGCGCTGGAGTTGGCAAGATCAGTGTTTTCCCCTTTTTAACCGCCAAATCCTTAGGGATCCCCGGAGCAGATTCGCTCCGGCTTCGGTTACGGCGACACTGTTCCATCGAGTGAAACATGCGACTTGAGCATTTGCGACGGGGAAACGTGATTCATCGTACATTTCCACTATTTCCCACTCAAGATGCTGGCATGCTACTTGCCAGGGCATATATGCCACACCATCCATACGATGTACTGAGATGAGTCAAAGACATGGACGTTCGAACGTACGTACGTGGCTGCCTTCGCTTCCGATAGTGCCGGCGCCGGCCGATTCCGACGAGCTAGCTGGCTACTAGGTGTTGAGATCTGTATATTACATGTATATTTCTTGTACCATAAGCCGTCCTCCTTCCTTGTATAGTTGAGGACATGGCTATCTTTGTACCTATATATATATATATATATATATATATACGTGCATATGTACCCGATCAATATATCGTGAGTTGCATCAATCCTCTAATCTTCTATATGGTATCAGCCTAACTCGGTCTACCCTCGCGCGCCCTGCAACCCTAGCTGCCGCCGCGCCTTACCTCTTTCCGCCGCCGCTCTAGCTGCTGCTGCGCCTCTCCCCAGCGCGCCCTAGTAGCCGCCGCACCTCACGTCCCAACCAGCTGCACTGCACCCTTGCTTCCAGCCACGCCCCGCGCTGCTTTCGCATCCCCAGCCGCGCCGCCGTTTTCCTCAAGCCGTGCGTCGCTTCTGCCCTAGCACCCAGCCGTGCTGCTTTCGCCTCCCAGCCGCGCCGCTCATCCACCGCTGCCATGTCTCACTCGAGCCTCTCCCACCGTAGCAACCCGTTCGCCTCTTCCTCCGAGGCCGGCTCTCTCCCCAACCCGGCGTACATCCATGACGTCCCGATCTTCGATCGCGTCCCGATCAAACTTTCCCATACGGAGGCCAACTTCTATGCCTGGAAAACCTACTTTAACACTAGTAGAAAAAGAGGCTTCCATACGCCCCCATTAGTCCCTAAAATAATCGAACCGCGACCAAAGGGGTCTTTAGTCGCGGTTCGGGAGGAGACCCGCGACCAACTATCTGAGCCCAGCGCGCTCGGTCGACAGCTGGCGGACGGGAGGGGCTTTAGTCCCGGTTGGCCTGGCCAACCGGGACTAAAGGTCCTTAGGCTGGCCCGAAGGCCTTTAGGCGCGGTTGGCCAGGCCAACCGGGACTAAAGGCCCATCCCTATATATAGGACTCAGCTCACTTCACTTAGCCACAATTCAGAAGGGGGGTGGTGGGTTTGCTTTTGGTTCCTCCTATGCACACAAGGTGTTCGATGAAATGCCCGAGAGCATGAAACAAACATGATATGAAGTGTCCGAGCCACACTTGAGCTTTCTCATTTATTTTTCCTCCGCGATCGCGGTTAGCAACTTGAACCTTTCATGTGTCATTGATAAAATATGCATGTGTGTAGTTCATTGTTTAATTTGTATTATTTCTAGCTAGTTAGTTTAACAAATGCATGATGGTTAATTATATACTTTATATAATAATAATGCAGATGAATCGGCAATGGATGTACGGTCCCCGACTCTCCGGCGAGTTCACTACGGGTTTGAAAGATTTCCTCATAGTGGCAAATGCGAACAAGCAGCGAGGTTTTATTATCTGTCCATGTGCTGTCTTTAAGAATCAGAAGGGTTACTCCTCCTCAAGCGACGTTCACATGCACCTGCTTCGGCACGGTTTCATGCGAAGGTATAATTGTTGGACCAAGCATGGAGAAAGAGGGGTTAGAATGGAAGAAGATGAAGAAGGGGATGATATCGATGACAACTATCATGATCATTTCGGTGATACTTTCATGGAGGATGATGCTGAAGGTGGGGAAGGGTTAGGTGAAGGTGAAGAAGAGGCACATGATGAGCCCGCTGATGATCTTGGTCGGACCATTGCTGATGCACGGAGACGCTGCGAAACTGACAAGGAGAGGGAGAATTTGGATCGCATGTTAGAGGATCACAAAAAGTCGATGTACCCAGGATGCGATAATAGTCTGAAAAAGCTGGGCTGCACACTAGATTTGCTAAAATGGAAGGCACGGGAAGGTGTAGCTGACTCATCATTTGAAAATTTGCTGAAAATGTTGAAGAATATGTTTCCGAAGAATAACGAGTTGCCCGCCAGTACGTACGAAGCAAAGAAGGTTGTCTGCCCTCTAGGCTTAGAGGTTCTGAAGATACATGCATGCATTAACGACTGCATCCTCTACCGCGGTGAATACGAGAACTTGAATGAATGCCCTGTATGCACTGCATTGCGTTATAAGATCAGAGGCGATGACCCTGGTGACGATGTTGAGGGCGAGAAACCCAGGAAGAGGGTTCCCGCCAAGGTGATGTGGTATGCTCCTATAATACCACGGTTGAAACGTCTGTTCAGGAACAAAAAGCATGCCAAGTCGTTGCGATGGCACAAAGAGGACCGTAAGTCCGACGGGGAGTTGAGACACCCCGCTGATGGAACGCAATGGAGAAAGATCGACAGAGTGTTCAAAGATTTTGCAACTGACGCAAGGAACATAAGATTTGGTCTAAGTACTGATGGCATGAATCCTTTTGGCGAGCAGAGCTCCAGCCATAGCACCTGGCCCGTGACTCTATGCATCTACAACCTTCCTCCTTGGTTGTGCATGAAGCGGAAGTTCATTATGATGCCAGTGCTCATCCAAGGTCCAAAGCAACCCGGCAACGACATCGATGTGTACCTAAGGCCATTAGTTGATGAACTTTTACAGTTGTGGGGCAGACCTGGTGTACGTGTCTGGGATGAGCACAAAGAAGAGGAATTTGACCTACGAGCGTTGCTTTTTGTAACCATCAACGATTGGCCTGCTCTCAGTAACCTTTCGGGACAGACAAATAAGGGATACAATGCATGCACGCACTGCTTACATGAGACTGAAAGTGTACGTTTGGGTAATTGTAAGAAGAACGTGTACCTGGGTCATCGTCGATTTCTTCCCCGAAATCATAACGTAAGAAAGAAAGGCAAGCATTTCAACGGCAAGGCAGATCACCGGCTGAAGCCTGCGGAACGTACTGGTGCTGAGATATTTGATATGGTCAAGGATTTGAAAGTCATCTTTGGAAAGGGTCCTGGCGGACAATCAATTCCGTGGGGAGTTGACGGGCACGCACCCATGTGGAAGAAGAAATCTATATTTTGGGAGCTAGAATATTGGAAAGTCCTAGATGTCCGCTCTGCAATCGACGTGATGCATGTTACGAAGAATATTTGCGTGAACCTGCTAAGCTTCTTGGGCGTGTATGGGAAGACAAATGATACAAAGGAAGCACGGCAGGACCAGCAACTTTTGAAAGACCCAGATGACCGGCATCCGGAATGGTTTCAAGGTCGTGCCAGCTACGCTCTTACCAAAGAAGAGAAGGTCATTTTTTTTTTGAATGCCTGAGCAGTATGAAGGTCCCGTCTGGCTTCTCGTCGAATATAAAGGGAATAATAAACATGGCGGACAAAAAGTTCCTAAACCTGAAGTCTCACGACTGCCACGTGATTATGACGCAATTGCTTCCGATTGCTTTGAGGGGGCTCCTACCGGAAAATGTTCGAGTAGCCATTGTGAAGCTATGTGCATTCCTCAATGCAATCTCTCATAAGGTAATCAATCCAGAAGATCTACCACGGTTACAGAACGATGTGGTCCAATGCCTTGTCAGCTTCGAGTTGGTGTTCCCACCATCCTTCTTCGATATTATGACGCACCTCCTGCTCCACCTAGTCGAAGAGATTTCCATTCTCGGTCCTGTATTTCTACACAATATGTTCCCCTTTGAGAGGTTCATGGGAGTATTAAAGAAATATGTTCGTAACCGTGCTAGGCCAGAAGGAAGCATCGTCAAGGGCTGTGGAAATGAGGAGGTAATTGAGTTCTGTATTGACTATGTTCCTGACCTTAAGCCGATTGGTATTCCTCAATCGCGGCACGAGGGGAGACTAAGTGGAAAAGGCACGATCGGAAGGAAATCAACGATATGTATGGACGGTCATTCTATGACTGAAGCACACCACACAGTTCTGCAAAATTCCAGCTTGGTGGCTCCGTACTTCGAGAAACACAAGAATATTTTACGCTCGGACAACCCGGGGAAGCCTGAATCCTGGATTAGAAAGGCCCACATGGAGACTTTCGGCAGTTGGTTGCGAAAACATTTAATGAATGACAATGATGTTGGAGATCAGCTGTACATGTTGGCCAAGACACCATCTTCGACTATAACGACTTTCCAAGGGTACGAGATAAATGGGAATACATTTTACACCATCGCCCAAGATAAAAAGAGCACCAACCAAAACAGTGGTGTCCGCTTTGATGCAGCAACCGAGAATGGGCAAAAGGTCACATATTATGGTTACATAGAGGAGATATGGGAACTTGACTATGGACCCTCCTTTAAGGTCCCTTTGTTCCGGTGCAAATGGTTCAAGCTAACAGGAGGTGGGGTAAAGGTGGACGAGCAATACGGAATGACAATGGTGGATTTCAACAATCTTGGTTACCTTGACGAACCATTCGTCCTTGCCAAAGATGTCGCTCAGGTTTTTTATTTGAAGGACATGAGTAGCAAACCGAGGAAACGGAAAGATAAGAAAACGATCAGTACATCATGCGATGATCCAAAGCGCCACATTGTTCTTTCAGGGAAAAGAAACATCGTGGGAGTGGAGGACAAGACAGACATGTCAGAAGATTATAATATGTTTGGTGAAATTCCGCCCTTCAAAGTGAACACTGACCCAAGCATTAAGTTAAATGATGAGGATGCTCCATGGATACGGCACAATCGTAAGCAAGCAGGGACACAAGGGAAGAATTGATGTGTAATAATTTATTGTACCAAACTTTGTTGAATGGATCATGTGAATTAAAACGTACGATGGCGAATCCGGATGATTTGTATTTGGTCGATGAACTGAATGATGTATCAAACCTTTTGTCAAACCTTCAAGGGATCGAGGATGTAGAACAAAACAATCGGTATCGCCATCATACAGCCCTGCCGTGGCTACTGAGTGCATATATGCATACCAAATGCACGGCAGGACGTATGATAGCGAATCCGGATGATTTGTATTTGGTCGATGAACTGAATGATGTATCAAACCTTTTGTCAAACCTTCAAGGGATCGAGGATGTAGAACAAAACAATCGGTCTGAATTTTTAAAATGAATTAGTTTTATTTTTCTGGATTTTTTAATATATTATTTGTATTTTTAAGATTTTAAAATGAATTAGTTTTATTTTTTTGAATTTTTTGATATATTATTTGTATTTTTAAGATTTTCAAATGAATTAGTTTTATTTTTTTTGAATTTTTTGATATATTATTTCTATTTTTAAGATTTTAAAATGAATTAGTTTTATTTTTCTGAATTTTCTGATATATTATTTGTATTTTTAAGATTTTAAAATGAATTAGTTTTATTTTTTTGAATTGTTTAATATATTATTTGTATTTTTAAGATTTTAAAATGAATTAGTTTTATTTTTCTGAATTTTTTGATATATTATTTGTATTTTTAAGATTTTAAAATGAATTAGTTTTATTTTTCTGAATTTTTTGATATATTATTTGTATTTTTAAGATTTTAAAATGAATTAGTTTTATTTTTCTGAATTTTTTGATATATTATTTGTATTTTTAAGATTTTAAAATGAATTAGTTTTATTTTTCTGAATTTTTTGATATATTATTTGTATTTTTAAGATTTTAAAATGAAAAGTATTTGAAAAAGGACCTTTAGTCGCGGTTCGTGACACGAACCGCGACTAAAGGCTCTTTCCGCGCGGGAACGAAAACGGCGCGAAAGAGCCTTTAGTCGCGGTTGGGGACACCAACCGCGACTAAAGGTACCCCTTTAGTCCCGGTTGGGGACACCAACCGCGACTAAAGGCTTGCCCTATATAATCTCCGCGGCCCTCGTCTTCTCCGCGCTAACCACCAAACGCATCCGGCCAGGACCTCGTCTTCTCCGCGGCGCCGCCCTCGTCTTCTCCGCGCCGCCGCCCTCGTCTTCTCCGCGCCGCCCTCGTCTCCGGTAGGTGCCCGCCGCCGCTTGCCGTCCTCCTCGCGTGCCTAGAAGAAGAGGGGACCGCCGCCGTCGTCTTCTCGCCCGCCTTCTCGCCCGCCGCCGCCTGCCGTCCTCCTCGTCGCCGCGTACTGGATGCGCGCCTTGCCGTCCTCCGCCACCCGCCGCCGCCTGCCTGCCGTCCTCCGCCGCCCGCCGCCGCCTGCCGTCCTCCGTCGCCCGCCGCCGCCTGCCGTCCTCCTCAAACAAAAACAAAATACAGGAAAGATAGAGCAGAGAGGAAAAAGAAAAGGAAAAAGAAAAGGAAAGAGAGAGCAGAGAGGAAAAAGAAAAGGAACAAGAAAAGGAAATTTATTTGGGAATAATTGTATAAATTTGACCAAAAAAAGAAAAGGAAAAAGAAAAGGAAAGAGAGAGCAGAGAGCAGAGAGGAAAAAGAAAAGGAAAAAGAAAAGGAAAGGGAGAGCAGAGAGGAAAAAGAAGAGGAAAAAGAAAAGGAAAAACAAAATACTTGGCAGTGCTCAAACAAAAACTTCTATGCAAATTAGTGCTCAATAAAAAGGATTGCTGGAGAAAGCTTATGGAACATTTCATTCTACCTCCGGAATACAACAAAGTCGATGAATTCGGTAACGAGGTTCCGGGTGGACGTGAGAGGAGGAGGCTAGTTAAAGAGTTCGCTCTTCAGAAGATGGCCGAAGCATTCCGGAACTTCAAGAAAAATTTAACCCGTGACTATGTCAACAAGGGCAAGACTCCGGATTTCAATGGACAACATGGGAAACTGAAAGATGATTGGCCAGAATTTGTGAGGCAAAAGAAATCAGAGCATTTCAAGGAAATATCGAAAAAAAATAAGGATAATGCGAGTAAGAAAAAGTTCCATCATATTATGGGGCCAGGAGGATACCGCCTTTCGGAGCCTAAGTGGCAGAAGATGGAGGAGGACCTGAGGGTGCGAGGAATCCCTCTAGGTACAGAGGGATGGGACCCAAGGGCCAAAAGCTGGTGGTACGGGCATGGGGGATCGCTAGACCCGGAGACAGGGGTGTGTGTTCACCGGAAGAAAAAGTTTGCTCCCACCCAAGCCCTTATTGACGCAATGACCCAAGCTCAAGAGGGCTTGATCAAGTTCAACAGAGAGAAAGACGCACTGACAACAGCCCTCGGGAATGATGAACACGGAGGACGTGTACGAGGCAAAGGCAGAATTCCGTGGAAAGTAGGGTTTTCCCAGGACAATGACCCGTACTGTTACAGAAGCCGTAAGAGAAAGACGGACCGGGATGCAAATCTTTTGGCAAAGTTTGCATCGGAACTCCATGAGTTGAAGCAGACCGTGCATGAACTAGTAAAAGAAAAATCGGCTGCAGGGCCGCATGAAGATCATGAAGCGGATCGCGGAAGCCAGCAGCGGAGAAGCAGCGTGGCTTCCACGGATGCCCCGCCTGGTGCTAATGCACCGACGATCGAGATTCGTGCACCGGAGCCTCACTACCCCGTGGATGATGTAAAGGAGATGAAAGAATGTGATCTGCATTATCCCGTGGGGAACGTTTCCACGAAGGTAGCTACCGGCAGTGCTTTACCCTGTACACCTGGAGCACTCCACCACAACAACCCCATTGCATATGGCTATGCTCGTGTCACGGTGGAAGACATAGTCCAAGAGTTTGAGGACCTGGAGATTGACAAAGCTACACCCGAAGGGGAGAGAAGACTTGGAGATGTCAAGCGCCAGATCATTCTATGGAAAAAGAAGTACATAGTGTTTCCAGGCGAGGCGCCAAGGCTAACAAGTCCACCCCCCTCCGATGGTGGTGGTGGCGGTGGTGGTGGCGGTGGTCGTGGTCGTGGTGGTTCACCTACACCTCCTTCACGCCATTCGACGCCGTCCCCCGATCCACAACCTCCGGCGGGTAAGCAGCCGCCGCCCCCCAATCCTCATCCGGCGGGTACGACGCCCCCCAATCCTCCTCCGACGGGTATGACGCCCCCCAATCCACCTCCGGCGAAGAAGCAGAAGCAGGCGGACAGCAAGGAAACCCGCTCCTGGACTATTAACCCCGGCCCTTATGTACCTAAGACCACAAGGGTACCGGAGCCATCACTGAAGCCTCTCCTCCCAAGGCCTTGGGAACTTAGTGAAGCTGAAACCAAATTGGCCGCGTCTGCTCATTATGAGAAATGGAAGGCAGATATGAAGGCGATAAAAGAGCCTGAGCCCAAGCAAGTATTCACTGAGAAGCAAAAGAAGTGGGCTAAGGATTTTTTGACGACACCGTCCCAAGCCGAGCTGAATATGCCTGACGACTATGGACATGAACTTCGTAGGCAAGCAAAAATATTGAAGGAGGAGAAAGAAGAAAGTAAAAAAAGCGGGAAACAAGTTGACCAGCTCGGGATGCAGAATAAACAATCGATCCCCCGCTCATAGTGAAAGCCGGTCCGGAAGAGGACCCCGAGATCATAGCAGCTGCGGCAGCACTTGGATTGACTGTAGCGAGTGCCATGAAACAAGCGTCCGAGATGGGTTTGACTCTTCGTGCCTCGTTAGGCCTTGAGGATGTGCCAGTATGTGAGATAGCATTACAATATGTGCGGAATGGGCCTCTCGTCGAGCCTGCGCGGGAAAAGAGTCTACCACCACAAATGCGAAATCTGCTACGTTGGTACAAGCATTTCATAACATGGGCCGACAAAGAATATGTTTATGCGGATGTTACAGAGGAGCATCACACCAAACGGTACTCTGTACAAGTTCATATGAGTGAATTGTTCCAGCTGTTCAATCTGCGCGAGCTCGACAAATCTATCCTGAGTTGCTACGTTCTGTAAGTGATTTATTTCTACCTCATCTCGTGCTTCATTGGCTGCACTATATATATATATATATATATATATATATATATATATATATATATATATATATATATATATATATATTTGTCCTAACTATATTGTTGCGTACGCTATTATGCAGATTGAAGATTTGGGAATGCAAAATAAGAAACATCCATGATGTTGGGTTCATTGACCCACATATCGTTAATGTACATGTGTTACAAAATCACCCCGAAGACGTGGAGAAAGACTTGTACAAGTTTGTTAGAAAGCATCAACTCAAAAGTCATATTCTATTTCCTTACCATTTTGGGTGAGTGTTTCTCTCTTGTGCCCATTCTCTTTTGTTTACTCCATGCATGGTATGTCTAATCGATGAGTTATGCATGACTGTGCATGTAACGTGTCCGCAGGTTCCACTGGATTCTGCTAAATATTGAACTTCACACCTCCAGAGTTCTAATCATGGACTCTATGGATTCGGATTCAAAGCGTTGGGCCGACATGAGAAAAATGCTGTAAAAGTAATTATTTTCAATCATTTGAGCTCTATATCGATCGGTCTCTTTCGTTCATTTCCTAATATCAAGTAACTAATAACTCCCTTGTTCATTTAATTTTCTTTGCCCTGTAGGGTTTGGAGACGGTTCTCAGAAGAAATTGTCGGTGAATTCAAACATGAGCTAGATTTTAGAAGGTTAGTTAATGTGGATAAGCAGCCACCAGGGACCAATCTATGTGGATACTATGTTTGTGAGAACATCCGGAGACACACCTCTGAGCGGAAGGCATCGGATAGCGTGCGGAAGGCGACGGATAACTTGCGGAGGAGGCTTAGTCCAGAAGCTCGCTTCCGACCAATTCAAGATGAATTAGCAGGATTTTTCATGAGGGAAGTCATCAATCCTAAAGGAGAACACTATACCGAGGACGAAGAAATTTATATGCATACCCGAGATTGAAACTTGTTCGAAGTTGTATATGGTCATCCATCCTAATTGTGTATGGAAACTTGTTCGAAGTTGTATATGGTCACCCGAGATTGAATATATATTATATATTCCTCTTGAATTCTTCTTGTTTGAAATTTCATATGCATGTATATAGTAGCGTAGAATATGTGTACTGAAACTTCATCAAAATTAAAATAAAACACAAAATAAAATATAAAAGAAATAAAACACTACAAATTAAAAAGAAACCAGGTTTAGGGGGGCTAAAACCCTAAACCTGCGGAGGAGGCCTTTAGTCCCGGTTAGCCACGAGAACCGGGACTAAAGGTCCTCCGCCCCGACGGACTCCTGGCGCCCACGTGGACGGGCCTTTAGTCGCGCATATTTAGTCCCGGTTGCACAGCCGGGATTAATGGCCTTTGCGAACCGGGACTAAAGGCATATTTTCTACTAGTGTAACCTCCTCTTCCGTGAGTACAATCTCCGTGACCACATCGACGGCACCACCGACTTCCTCGCCATGCGTCGCGATGAGGACTGGATGGCGGTTGACGCCACCATCATCCGGTGGCTCTTCCTCACCGTGTCCAAGGACATCTTTCACACTGTTGTTCGCGACGGTGATGATGCCTACACGGTGTGGACAAAGATCATCGGCCTCTTCACCGACAATAAGCTCCAACGGATCGTCTTCTTGCAGCAGGAGTTTTTTGGTTGCCATCAAAACGACTCCTCCATCGACGCCTACTGCATGCGCCTCAAGACTCTCTCCGACGAGCTCAACGATGTTGGCTTCAAGGTTGGGGACGAGCTTCTCCTCTCCACCCTCACCGCCGGCCTGAACGAAGATCTCGGTAATGCCGCGTCCAATCTTACTCTTATGGCTAACCCTACTTATGAACGGGCGGTGGCCTATCTACGTCTTGAGGAGCGTCGTCTGAAGAACCTGCGGGCTCGTGCGGTTCATACCGCCTTCGCCGCCGGCTATTCCCACGGCGGGTCTACACCAGCACCTCCCGCCGGGGGCTACGGCGCCCCGCTGCCTCCGCAGCCTCGCCCGCCGGTGCCTCCTGCACCCGCCGGCGCGGGTGGCTACGGCGCCCTTCCGCCTCGGCCTCCGGCACTGGTTCCCCCACCCCCTCAACAGCAGCAAAACCAGGGCGACCGGCGCGGCCGTGGCGGTCGCCGTGGCCGTGGCAACCGCTCCAACAATGGTGGTGGACAGCAGCGTGGTGGTGGCCAGCAACAGCAACTTCCCTCGCCACCATGGGGCACCGGCCACAATCCCTGGACCGGGGTTGTACACGCCTATACGATGCCGGTCCCCCGTGCTCCACTTCCAGGACTTCTCGGGCCTCGTCCAGCGGCTCACCAGGCCTTCTACGCGGCCCCCCAACTCGGCGCTCCAACACCACCGCCTCCCCCTACCCCGCACAGTTTGGCTATGGCGCGCCAAACCCCAGTGGGGGGTGACGGGGTTTACTGGCTACCCCACGCCGCCGGTCTCCTACGACCCGGCTCTGCTCTCGGCGCTGCAGTACACGCCTCAGCCCGGTTCTTACACCGGCGGTGGCGACTGGTTCATGGACACCGGTGCATCATCTCATATGGCATCCTACCCGGGTAACCTCTCCTCCGCGTCTCCCGTTCACACCTCTTCTCGTATCATCGTCGGTAACGGCGCTGGTCTTCCCATTACTCATGTTGGCTCTACTCCTTTTCCTTCTACGTCTAGGCCCTTGTCTCTTAATAATGTGCTTGTGTCTCCTCAACTTATTCAGAACTTAGTCTCTGTTCGTAATCTTTCCCGTGATAATTTTGTAACTGTCGAATTTGACGAAGTTGGTTTCTCTGTTAAGGACGCCCGCACCCGGATGGTTCTTCACCGATGTGACAGTCCCGGCGACATGTACCCTGTCCAGCCTTCATCATCGTCACGCACTGGACCTCTCGCTCTTTCCGCCGGCATTGATCTTTGGCACGCCCGTCTCGGTCATCCTAGCTCCACCGCTCTTCGTCAAATAGTCAAGGATTTTTCTTTTTCATGTAATAAAGCGGATGCTCACTCTTGTCAAGCATGCCGCATGGGCAAACATGTTAGACTCCCGTTTAGTTCTTCTTCGACAGTTGCTTCTTATCCTTTTGAATTAATTCATAGCGATGTGTGGACGTCACCTATCACGAGTAACTCTGGTTTTCTATACTATCTTGTTATTCTCAATGATTACTCTCACTTTGTGTGGACCTTTCCGCTTCGTCGGAAATCTGATGTTCCCGCCACTCTCCTCGCCTTTTACTCCTATGTGTCTAGACAGTTCGGTCGTCCCATCCATGCTCTCCAAACTAACAATGGGAAGGAATTTGATAACATCACCATCCGTACACTTCTCTCCAACCACGGCACCATCTTTAGGTTAACCTGTCCCTACACCTCCCAGCAAAACGGTCGGGCAGAACGCGTTCTTCGCACCCTTAATGATTGCGTCCGCACTCTTCTGTTTCACGCCTACATGCCACCCCGGTTTTGGCCGGATGCCCTTGCCACCGCCACCCTCCTCGTTAACCTTCGTCCGTGTCGTGTCCGTTGGAACTACACCCCGCATCATCTTCTCTTTGGGTCTCCTCCATCCTACGATGGTCTTCGCATTTTTGGATGCCTCTGTTATCCTAGTGTCGCTGCCACCGCCCCTCATAAACTTGCCCCTCGTTCCTTGCCTTGTGTCTTCCTCGGTTACCCGGCTAACACTAAAGGCTACCGATGTTATGATCCGGTGTCTCACCGTGTCATCACCTCTAGGCATGTTTACTTCGACGAGTGCTCTTTTCCTTTTGCACAGGAACAAATGGAGGTGCCACCCGCTGGAGAGGATCACGCCTTGTCTAGCTCTACTCGCCGACGTGCTGCACTGGAACCTTTTCCTATGGTTCCTGCACCGTTGGCCTCGCCAGCTCCTCTGCTCGCTTTGTCCACGCCAGGCTCGCCAGCCTCTTTGCTAGGCCACGCCGGCCTCTTCGCCGGCCTCGCTGGCTTCGCCGGCCACGTCGGCCTCCTCGCCGGCCTCTTCGCCGGCCACGCCGGCCTCTTCGCCGGCCTCGCCGGCTTCGCTGGCCACGTCGGTCTCCTCGCCGACCTCGCCGGCCACGTCGGGCTCCTTGCCAGCCTCGTCAGGCTCACTGGCCCACTCGCCGGCCTCGTCGGCCTCTTCACCAGCTTCGTCGGGGCAGTCGCCCAGCCCGCCCGTGCATGGCGCGCCCCCGACACCTGCTGCTTCTTCGGCTACTACACCACCACCCGCCGGCCCTCTCACTCATGCACGCATGGGTGTTCATCGGCTGAGTCTTCGCTACTCTGCCGATGAGTATGCTTGTCCGGCCTCTACGGTGCCTCTGTCACCTCTTCCGACCTCCGCTCGTATGGCTCTTCGTGACCCGCTTTGGTACGCAGCAATGAAGGAGGAATTTGAGGCTCTACAGTGCAATGCAACTTGGCAGCTTGTTCCCTGTCCCCGGCACGCCAACATCATTACCGGGAAGTGGGTGTTCAAGCACAAGTTTCATCCCGATGGCACCCTCAACCGCTATAAAGCACGTTGGGTGGTACGAGGCTTCCGACAGCGCGCTGGCGTTGACTTCACGGATACATTCGCCCCGGTTGTCAAGCCCGGGACGATACGCACTGTTCTTCAGCTTGCGGTATCTCGTGCCTGGCCGGTGCACGAGATGGACGTCTCCAACGCCTTCCTCCATGGCCATCTTGAGGAGCAGGTATATTGCCAGCAGCCTACGGGGTTCGTCGACGACACTTGTCCGCAGCATGTTTGCCTGCTTTCTCGCTCCTTGTACGGGCTCAAGCAGGCTCCTCGCGCTTGGTACCAGAGCATTGCAGCGTTTCTTCATCAGCTCGGCTTCCGCTCCGCCCGCTCCGATGCTTCGCTGTTCATTTACCAACACGGGGATGCTACCGCCTACTTACTGCTTTATGTCGACGATATCATCATGACAGCTTGCTCTAGTGTTCTTCTTTGACAGCTTACCGATCGTCTTCGCGCTGAGTTTTCCATTAAGGACCTGGGTCCTCTGCACTATTTCCTCGGCATTGAGGTTGTTCGCCGTGCAGATGGCTTCTTTCTTCATCAGCGGAAGTATGCTCATGAGCTTCTTGATCGCGCTGGGATGCTTAATTGCAAACCCGCGTCTACTCCTGTTGACACGAAGGCCAAGCTTTCTACCACTGACGGTTCACCTGCTCCGGATGCTTCATTTTACCGGTCTATTGTGGGCGCTCTTCAGTATCTTACTCTGACACGACCGGAGCTTCAGTACGTTGTTCAACAGGTCTGCTTACACATGCATGCCCCTCGTGATGCTCATTGGACTGCGGTCAAGCGGGTCCTTCGTTACATCCGGGGCACCTTGGATTTCGGATTGTCTCTTCATGCCTCTCCGACTCTGGACATCACTGCTTACTCGGATGCTGATTGGGCCGGCTGCCCTGACACGCGACGTTCCACTTCGGGATATTGTGTTTATCTTGGACCATCATTGATCTCCTGGTCGTCTAAGAGGCAGCCCACTGTTTCTCGCTCCAGTGCTGAAGCAGAGTATCGAGCAGTAGCTAATGTTGTTGCGGAGTGCTCCTGGCTGTTGGAAATATGCCCTAGAGGCAATAACAAAATGGTTATTATTATATTTCCTTGTTCATGATAATTGTCTATTGTTCATGCTATAATTGTGTTATCCGGAAACCGTAATACATGTGTGAATACATAGACCACAACATGTCCCTAGTGAGCCTCTAGTTGACTAGCTCGTTGATCAATAGATGGTTACGGTTTCCTGACCATGGACATTGGATGTCGTTGATAACGGGATCACATCATTAGGAGAATGATGTGATGGACAAGACCCAATCCTAAGCATAGCACAAGATCGTGTAGTTCGTTTGCTAGAGCTTTTCCAAATGTCAAGTATCATTTCCTTAGACCATGAGATTGTGCAACTCCCGGATACCATAGGAGTGCTTTGGGTGTGCCAAACGTCACAACGTAACTGGGTGGCTATAAAGGTGCACTACGGGTATCTCCGAAAGTGTCTGTTGGGTTGGCACGAATCGAGATTGGGATTTGTCACTCCGTATGACGGAGAGGTATCTCTGGGCCCACTCGGTAATGCATCATCATAATGAGCTCAATGTGACCAAGTGTTTGGTCACGGGATCATGCATTACGGTACGAGTAAAGTGACTTGCCGGTAACGAGATTGAACAAGGTATTGGGATACCGACGATCGAATCTCGGGCAAGTAACGTACCGATTGACAAAGGGAATTGTATACGGGATTGATTGAATCCTCGACATCGTGGTTCATCCGATGAGATCATCGTGGAACATGTGGGAGCCAACATGGGTATCCAGATCCCGCTGTTGGTTATTGACCGGAGAGTCGTCTCGGTCATGTCTGCATGTCTCCCGAACCCGTAGGGTCTACACACTTAAGGTTCGGTGACGCTAGAGTTGTAGAGATATTAGTATGCGGTAAACCGAAAGTTGTTCGGAGTCCCGGATGAGATCCCGGACGTCACGAGGAGTTCCGGAATGGTCCGGAGGTAAAGATTTATATATGGGAAGTCCTATTTTGGCCACCGGAAAATGTTCGGGATTTTTCGGTATTGTACCGGGAAGGTTCTAGAAGGTTCCGAAGTGGGGCCCACCTGCATGGGGGAACCCACATGAACGTGGGTAGTGGGGGCAAGGCCCCACACCCCTGGTCAAGGCGCACCAAGATCCCACCTTAGAAGGAATAAGATCATATCCCGAAGGGATAAGATCAAGATCCCTAAAAAGGGGGGATAACAATCGGTGGGGAAGGGAAATGATGGGATTTCTTTTCCCCACCTTTGCCAACGCCCCAATGGACTTGGAGGGCAAGAAACCAGCCCCCTCCACCCCTATATATAGTGGGGAGGCGCATGGGAGCAGCACCCCAAGCCCTGGCGCCTCCCTCCCTCCCGTGACACCTCTTCCTCCCCGCTTGCGCTTGGCGAAGCCCTGCCGGGATCCCGCTACTTCCACCACCACGCCGTCATGCTGCTGGATCTCCATCAACTTCTCTTCCCCCCTTGCTGGATCAAGAAGGAGGAGACGTCCCCGCTCCGTACGTGTGTTGAACGCGGAGGTGCCGTCCGTTCGGCGCTAGGATCATCGGTGATTTGGATCACGACGAGTACGACTCCATCAACCCCGTTCTCTTGAACGCTTCCGCGCGCGATCTACAAGGGTATGTAGATGCACTCCCCTCTCTCTCGTTTCTAGATGACTCCATAGATTGATCTTGGTGATACGTAGAAAATTTTAAATTTCTGCAACGATCCCCAACAGTGGCATCATGAGCCAGGTTTATGCGTAGATTCTATGCATGAGTAGAACACAAAGTAGTTGTGGGCGACGATTTGTTCAATTTGCTTACCGTTACTAGTCTTATCTTGATTCGGCGGCATTGTGGGATGAAGCGGCCCGGACCGACCTTACACGTACTCTTACGTGAGACAGGTTCCACCGACTGACATGCACTTGATGCATAAGGTGGCTAGCGGGTGTCTGTCTCTCCCACTTTAGTCGGATCGGATTCGATGAAAAGGGTCCTTATGAAGGGTAAATAGCAATTGGCATATCACCGTTGTGGCTTTTGCGTAGGTAAGAAACGTTCTTGCTAGAAACCCATAGCAGCCACGTAAAACATGCAACAACAATTAGAGGACGTCTAACTTGTTTTTGCAGGGTATGCTATGTGATGTGATATGGCCAAAAGGATGTGATGAATGATATATGTGATGTATGAGATTGATCATGTTCTTGTAATAGGAATCACGACTTGCATGTCGATGAGTATGACAACCGGCAGGAGCCATAGGAGTTGTCTTAATTTATTGTGTGACCTGCGTGTCAATGAAAACGCCATGTAATTACTTACTTTATTGCTAACCGTTAGCCATAGTAGTAGAAGTAATAGTTGGCGAGACAACTTCATGAAGACACGATGATGGAGATCATGGTGTCATGCCGGTGACGAAGGTGATCATGCCGTGCCTCGAAGATGGAGATCAAAAGGCGCAAGATGATATTGGCCATATCATGTCACTTTATGATTTGCATGTGATGTCTGTCATGTTTACATCTTATTTGCTTAGAACGACGGTAGCATAAATAAGATGATCCCTCACTAAAATTTCAAGAAATGTGTTCCCCCTAACTGTGCACCGTTGCGAAGGTTCGTTGTTTCGAAGCACCACATGATGATCGGGTGTGATAGATTCTAACGTTCGCATACAACGGGTGTTGACGAGCCTAGCATGTACAGACATGGCCTCGGAACACATGCGAAACACTTAGGTTGACTTGACGAGCCTAGCATGTACAGACATGGCCTCGGAACACAAGAGATCGAAAGGTCGAACATGAGTCGTATAGTAGATGCGATCAACACGGAGATGTTCACCGTTGATGACTAGTCCGTCTCACGTGATGATCGGACATGGCCTAGTCGATTCGGATCATGTATCACTTAGATGACTAGAGGGATGTCTATCTAAGTGGGAGTTCTTTAAATAATTTGATTAATTGAACTCATTGTCATGAACATAGTCTAAATTGTCTTTGCAAATTAAGTTGCAGATCAATAGCTTGTGCTTAAGCTCCCTGTTTTAATACGTTCCTAGAGAAAGACTAAGTTGAAAGTTATTGTGAGCAATTGTGCGGACTAGGGCCGTAGTCTGAGGATTGTCCTCACTGCTACACAGAAGGCTTCTGTCCTTGATGCACCGCTCGGTGTGCCAACCCCTCTAGCGTCGTCTGTGGATGTTGTGAACATCTGGCAGACACGTTCTGATGACTACTTGATAGTTTAGTGCGCCATCCTTTACGGCTTAGAGTTGGGGCTCCAAAAGCGTTTTGAACGCCATGGAACATATGAGATATTTCAAGAGCTGAAATTAGTATTTCAGGCTCATGCCCATGTTGAGAGGTTTGAGACCTCTGACAAGATCTTTGCCTACAAGATGGAGGAGAATAGCTCAGCCAGTGAGCATGTGCTCAAAATGTCTGGGTACTTCAATCGCTTGAATCAAGTGGGAGTTAATCTTCCAGATAAGAGATTGATTGACAAAGTTCTCCAGTCGCTATCACCAAGCTACTAGAACTTCGTGATGAACTATAACATGCAGGGGATGGAGATGATCCCGGAGCAGTTTGCGGTAGGCCGCGGAAGTAGAAATGAAGAAGGAGCATCAAGTGTTGATGGTTAACAAGACCACTAGTTTCAAAGAAGGGAAAGGGCAAGTAGGGAAACTTCATGAATGGCAAGCCAGTTGCCGCTCCAATGAAGAAACCCAAGAATCCAAACCCGAGACGAAGTGCTTCTATTAGGGGAACTGTCACTGGTAGCGGAACTGCCTCAAATACTTGGTAGATAAGAAGGCTGGCAACTTCAACAAAAGTATATTTGATATATGTGTTATTGATGTGTGCCTTACTAGTACTCCTAGTAGCACATGGGTATTAGATACCGGTTCAGTTGCTAAGATTGGTAACTCGAAACAAAAGCTACGGAATAAACGGAGACTAGCTAGGGGCAAGGTGACGATGCGTGTTGGAAGTGTTTCCAAGGTTGATGTGATCACCATCGCACGCTCCCTCTACCTTCGAAATTAGTGTTGAACCTAGATAAATGTTGTTTGCATTGGTGTCTGCGTTGAGTATGAAAATGATTAGATCATTGGCAAGATGACTAAAACCCCGTTTTCTGGAACAATGGAACGGGCAAGTGACTTGTTGGAAATCATACATGCTGATGTGTGCGATCTGATGAGTGTTGACGCGTGCGGTGGATATCGTTATTTTCTCACCTTCACCAATGAATTGAGTAGATATGGGTATATTTACTTAATGAAGCATAAGTCTGAAACGTTTGAAAAGTTTAAGTAATTTCGGAGTGAAGTTGAGAATCATCATAACAAGAAGATCAAGTTCCTGCGATCTGATCAAGGGAAAAGTATCTGAGTTGTGAGTTTGGCAATCACTAAAGACAAGGTGGAATCGTTTCACAGTTGACGCCACCTGGAACACCATAGCGTAATGGTGTGTCCGAGCGTTGTAGTCGCACCCTATTGGTTATGGTGCGATCTATGATATCTCTTACCGATCTACCGCTATCGTTTTGGGGTTATGCATTAGAGACAGCTACATTCACTTTAAATAGGGCACCATCTAAGTCCGTGGAGACGACACCGTATGAACTATGGTTTGGCAAGAAACCTAAGTTGTTGTTTCTTAAGGTTTGGGGTTACGATGCTTATGTCGATAGGCTTCGGCCAGAAAAGCTCGAACCCAAAGCGGAAAATTGTGTCTTCATAGAATACCCAAACAAGACGATTGGGTATACCTTCTATCTCAGATCTGAGGGCAAATTGTTTGTCGCTATGAACAGGTCCTTTGTCGAGAAAGAGTTTCTCTCGAAAGAATTGAGTGGGAGGAAGATAGAACTTGATGAGGTTGTTGAACCTTCACTTCAATCAGAGAGTAGCGCAGCACAGAAAGATGTTTCTGTGGCACTTGCCTCAGTTGAAGAGAAAGCTACTGATGATGATCATGGAGCTTCAGATCAAGTTACTATCAAACCTCGTAGGTCGACAAGGGTGTATACAACTTCTGAGTGGTCACCCTGTCTTAAAGGTCATGTTGTTGGACAATGATGAACCTATGAGCTATGGAGAAGCGATGGTGGGCCCAGATTCCAACAAATGGCTAGGAGCCATGAAATCCGAGATAGGATCCATGTATGAGAACAAAGTATGGACTTTGGTGGACTTGCCCAATGATCGGCAAGCCATTAAGAATAAATGGATCTTTAAGAAGAAGACAGACGCTGATGGTAATGTCACCATTTATGAAGCTCGACTTGTCTCAAAGAAGTTTCTGACAAGTTCAAGGAGTTGACTGTGATGAGACTCTCTCAATCATAGCGATGCTAAAGTCTGTTAGAATTATGTTAGCAGTTGTTGAATTTTCATTTATGAAATCTGGCAGATGGATGTCAAAACAAAAGTTTCCTTGACGGTTTCCGTGAGGAACGGCTGTATGTGATACAACCAGAAAGTTTTTGTCGATCCTAAGGATGCTAAAAGGTATGCAAGCTCCAGCTATCCCTCTATGGACTGGAGCAAGCATCTCGGAGTTGGAACATACGCTTTGATGAGGTGATCAAAGTTTTTGGGTTTATACAAAGTTTGCAAGAAACTTGTATTTACAAGAAAGTGAGTGGGAGCACTACAACATTTTTGATAAGTATATGTGGATGACATATTGTTGATCGGAAATGATGTAGAATTTCTGGAAAACAAAAAGGGTTGTTTGAATGGAGTTTTTCAAAGGAAGACCTTGGTAAAACTGCTTACATATTGGGTATCAAGATCTATAGAGATAGATCAAGACGCCTGATAAGACTTTCACAGAACACATACCTTGACATGATCTTGAAGGAGTTCAAGATGGATCAGTCAAAGAAGGAGTTCTTTCCTGAGTTGTAAGGTGTGAAGTTAAGACTTAAAGCTCGACCACGGCAGAAGAAAGAGAAAGGACGAAGGTCGTCCCCTATGCCTTAGCCATAGGCTCTATACGATATGCCATGCTGTGTACCGCGATGTGCCTTGCCACGTGTCTGGCAAGGGGGTATAAGAATGATCCAGGAGTGGATCATTGGACAGCGGTCAAAATTGTCCTTGGGAATAAGGAAATGTTTTCTCGATTGTGGAGGTGATGAAGAATTCGGCGTAAAGGGTTACGTCGATGCAAGCTTTAACACCAAGCCGGATGACTCTGACTAGCAAACCGGATACGTATAATGGAGCAACCATTTGGAATAGCTCCAAGTGGAGCATAGTAGCAACATCTACAATATGAAATAGAGATTTGCGAAGTACACACGGATCTGAATGTTGCAGGCCCGTTGACTAAAACCTCCCTCACAAGAAGAACATGATCAAACCCTAGAACTCATTGAGTCTTAATCACATGATGATGTGAACTAGATTATTGACTCTAGTAAACTCTTTGGGTGTAGTCACATGGCGATGTGGACTATGAGTGTTAATCACATGGCGATGTGAACTAGATTATTGACTCTAGTGCAAGTGGGAGACTGTTGGAAATATGCCCTAGAGGCAATAATAAAATGGTTATTATTATATTTCCTTGTTCATGATAATTGTCTATTGTTCATGCTATAATTGTGTTATCCGGAAACCGTAATACATGTGTGAATACATAGACCACAACATGTCCCTAGTGAGCCTCTAGTTGACTAGCTCGTTGATCAATAGATGGTTACGGTTTCCTGATCATGGACATTGGATGTCGTTGATAACGGGATCACATCATTAGGAGAATGATGTGATGGACAAGACCCAATCCTAAGCATAGCACAAGATCGTGTAGTTCGTTTGCTAGAGCTTTTCCAAATGTCAAGTATCATTTCCTTAGACCATGAGATTGTGCAACTCCCGGATACCATAGGAGTGCTTTGGGTGTGCCAAACGTCACAACGTAACTGGGTGGCTATAAAGGTGCACTACGGGTATCTCCGAAAGTGTCTGTTGGGTTGGCACGAATCGAGACTGGGATTTGTCACTCCGTATGACGGAGAGGTATCTCTGGGCCCACTCGGTAATGCATCATCATAATGAGCTCAATGTGACCAAGTGTTTGGTCACGGGATCATGCATTACGGTACGAGTAAAGTGACTTGCCGGTAACGAGATTGAACAAGGTATTGGGATACCGACGATCGAATCTCGGGCAAGTAACGTACCGATTGACAAAGGGAATTGTATACGGGATTGATTGAATCCTCGACATCGTGGTTCATCCGATGAGATCATCGTGGAACATGTGGGAGCCAACATGGGTATCCAGATCCCGCTGTTGGTTATTGACCGGAGAGTCGTCTCGGTCATGTCTGCATGTCTCCCGAACCCGTAGGGTCTACACACTTAAGGTTCGGTGACGCTAGAGTTGTAGAGATATTAGTATGCGGTAAACCGAAAGTTGTTCGGAGTCCCGGATGAGATCCCGGACGTCACGAGGAGTTCCGGAATGGTCCGGAGGTAAAGATTTATATATGGGAAGTCCTATTTTGGCCACCGGAAAATGTTCGGGATTTTTCGGTATTGTACCGGGAAGGTTCTAGAAGGTTCCGAAGTAGGGCCCACCTGCATGGGGGAACCCACATGAACGTGGGTCGTGGGGGCAAGGCCCCACACCCCTGGTCAAGGCGCACCAAGATCCCACCTTAGAAGGAATAAGATCATATCCCGAAGGGATAAGATCAAGATCCCTAAAAAGGGGGATAACAATCGGTTGGGAAGGGAAATGATGGGATTTCTTTTCCCCACCTTTGCCAACGCCCCAATGGACTTGGAGGGCAAGAAACCAGTCCCCTCCACCCCTATATATAGTGGGGAGGCGCATGGGAGCAGCACCCCAAGCCCTGGCGCCTCCCTCCCGCGACACCTCTTCCTCCCCGCTTGCGCTTGGCGAAGCCCTGCCGGGATCCCGCTACTTCCACCACCATGCCGTCGTGCTGCTGGATCTCCATCAACTTCTCCTCCCCCCTTGCTGGATCAAGAAGGAGGAGACGTCCCCGCTCCGTACGTGTGTTGAACGCGGAGGTGCCGTCCGTTCGGCGCTAGGATCATCGGTGATTTGGATCACGACGAGTACGACTCCATCAACCCCGTTCTCTTGAACGCTTCCGCGCGCGATCTACAAGGGTATGTAGATGCACTCCCCTCTCTCTCGTTTCTAGATGACTCCATAGATTGATCTTGGTGATACGTAGAAAATTTTAAATTTCTGCAACGATCCCCAACAGTGGCATCATGAGCCAGGTTTATGCGTAGATTCTATGCATGAGTAGAACACAAAGTAGTTGTGGGCGACGATTTGTTCAATTTGCTTACCGTTACTAGTCTTATCTTGATTCGGCGGCATTGTGGGATGAAGCGGCCCGGACCGACCTTACACGTACTCTTACGTGAGACAGGTTCCACCGACTGACATGCACTTGATGCATAAGGTGGCTAGCGGGTGTCTGTCTCTCCCACTTTAGTCGGATCGGATTCGATGAAAAGGGTCCTTATGAAGGGTAAATAGCAATTGGCATATCACCGTTGTGGCTTTTGCGTAGGTAAGAAACGTTCTTGCTAGAAACCCATAGCAGCCACGTAAAACATGCAACAACAATTAGAGGACGTCTAACTTGTTTTTGCAGGGTATGCTATGTGATGTGATATGGCCAAAAGGATGTGATGAATGATATATGTGATGTATGAGATTGATCATGTTCTTGTAATAGGAATCACGACTTGCATGTCGATGAGTATGACAACCGGCAGGAGCCATAGGAGTTGTCTTAATTTATTGTGTGACCTGCGTGTCAATGAAAACGCCATGTAATTACTTACTTTATTGCTAACCGTTAGCCATAGTAGTAGAAGTAATAGTTGGCGAGACAACTTCATGAAGACACGATGATGGAGATCATGGTGTCATGCCGGTGACGAAGGTGATCATGCCGTGCCTCGAAGATGGAGATCAAAAGGCGCAAGATGATATTGGCCATATCATGTCACTTTATGATTTGCATGTGATGTCTGTCATGTTTACATCTTATTTGCTTAGAACGACGGTAGCATAAATAAGATGATCCCTCACTAAAATTTCAAGAAATGTGTTCCCCCTAACTGTGCACCGTTGCGAAGGTTCGTTGTTTCGAAGCACCACATGATGATCGGGTGTGATAGATTCTAACGTTCGCATACAACGGGTGTTGACGAGCCTAGCATGTACAGACATGGCCTCGGAACACATGCGAAACACTTAGGTTGACTTGACGAGCCTAGCATGTACAGACATGGCCTCGGAACACAAGAGATCGAAAGGTCGAACATGAGTCGTATAGTAGATGCGATCAACACGGAGATGTTCACCGTTGATGACTAGTCCGTCTCACGTGATGATCGGACATGGCCTAGTCGATTCGGATCATGTATCACTTAGATGACTAGAGGGATGTCTATCTAAGTGGGAGTTCTTTAAATAATTTGATTAATTGAACTCATTGTCATGAACATAGTCTAAATTGTCTTTGCAAATTAAGTTGCAGATCAATAGCTTGTGCTTAAGCTCCCTGTTTTAATACGTTCCTAGAGAAAGACTAAGTTGAAAGTTATTGTGAGCAATTGTGCGGACTAGGGCCGTAGTCTGAGGATTGTCCTCACTGCTACACAGAAGGCTTCTGTCCTTGATGCACCGCTCGGTGTGCCAACCCCTCTAGCGTCGTCTGTGGATGTTGTGAACATCTGGCAGACACGTTCTGATGACTACTTGATAGTTTAGTGCGCCATCCTTTACGGCTTAGAGTTGGGGCTCCAAAAGCGTTTTGAACGCCATGGAACATATGAGATATTTCAAGAGCTGAAATTAGTATTTCAGGCTCATGCCCATGTTGAGAGGTTTGAGACCTCTGACAAGATCTTTGCCTACAAGATGGAGGAGAATAGCTCAGCCAGTGAGCATGTGCTCAAAATGTCTGGGTACTTCAATCGCTTGAATCAAGTGGGAGTTAATCTTCCAGATAAGAGATTGATTGACAAAGTTCTCCAGTCGCTATCACCAAGCTACTAGAACTTCGTGATGAACTATAACATGCAGGGGATGGAGATGATCCCGGAGCAGTTTGCGGTAGGCCGCGGAAGTAGAAATGAAGAAGGAGCATCAAGTGTTGATGGTTAACAAGACCACTAGTTTCAAAGAAGGGAAAGGGCAAGTAGGGAAACTTCATGAATGGCAAGCCAGTTGCCGCTCCAATGAAGAAACCCAAGAATCCAAACCCGAGACGAAGTGCTTCTATTAGGGGAACTGTCACTGGTAGCGGAACTGCCTCAAATACTTGGTAGATAAGAAGGCTGGCAACTTCAACAAAAGTATATTTGATATATGTGTTATTGATGTGTGCCTTACTAGTACTCCTAGTAGCACATGGGTATTAGATACCGGTTCAGTTGCTAAGATTGGTAACTCGAAACAAAAGCTACGGAATAAACGGAGACTAGCTAGGGGCAAGGTGACGATGCGTGTTGGAAGTGTTTCCAAGGTTGATGTGATCACCATCGCACGCTCCCTCTACCTTCGAAATTAGTGTTGAACCTAGATAAATGTTGTTTGCATTGGTGTCTGCGTTGAGTATGAAAATGATTAGATCATTGGCAAGATGACTAAAACCCCGTTTTCTGGAACAATGGAACGGGCAAGTGACTTGTTGGAAATCATACATGCTGATGTGTGCGATCTGATGAGTGTTGACGCGTGCGGTGGATATCGTTATTTTCTCACCTTCACCAATGAATTGAGTAGATATGGGTATATTTACTTAATGAAGCATAAGTCTGAAACGTTTGAAAAGTTTAAGTAATTTCGGAGTGAAGTTGAGAATCATCATAACAAGAAGATCAAGTTCCTGCGATCTGATCAAGGGAAAAGTATCTGAGTTGTGAGTTTGGCAATCACTAAAGACAAGGTGGAATCGTTTCACAGTTGACGCCACCTGGAACACCATAGCGTAATGGTGTGTCCGAGCGTTGTAGTCGCACCCTATTGGTTATGGTGCGATCTATGATATCTCTTACCGATCTACCGCTATCGTTTTGGGGTTATGCATTAGAGACAGCTACATTCACTTTAAATAGGGCACCATCTAAGTCCGTGGAGACGACACCGTATGAACTATGGTTTGGCAAGAAACCTAAGTTGTTGTTTCTTAAGGTTTGGGGTTACGATGCTTATGTCGATAGGCTTCGGCCAGAAAAGCTCGAACCCAAAGCGGAAAATTGTGTCTTCATAGAATACCCAAACAAGACGATTGGGTATACCTTCTATCTCAGATCTGAGGGCAAATTGTTTGTCGCTATGAACAGGTCCTTTGTCGAGAAAGAGTTTCTCTCGAAAGAATTGAGTGGGAGGAAGATAGAACTTGATGAGGTTGTTGAACCTTCACTTCAATCAGAGAGTAGCGCAGCACAGAAAGATGTTTCTGTGGCACTTGCCTCAGTTGAAGAGAAAGCTACTGATGATGATCATGGAGCTTCAGATCAAGTTACTATCAAACCTCGTAGGTCGACAAGGGTGTATACAACTTCTGAGTGGTCACCCTGTCTTAAAGGTCATGTTGTTGGACAATGATGAACCTATGAGCTATGGAGAAGCGATGGTGGGCCCAGATTCCAACAAATGGCTAGGAGCCATGAAATCCGAGATAGGATCCATGTATGAGAACAAAGTATGGACTTTGGTGGACTTGCCCAATGATCGGCAAGCCATTAAGAATAAATGGATCTTTAAGAAGAAGACAGACGCTGATGGTAATGTCACCATTTATGAAGCTCGACTTGTCTCAAAGAAGTTTCTGACAAGTTCAAGGAGTTGACTGTGATGAGACTCTCTCAATCATAGCGATGCTAAAGTCTGTTAGAATTATGTTAGCAGTTGTTGAATTTTCATTTATGAAATCTGGCAGATGGATGTCAAAACAAAAGTTTCCTTGACGGTTTCCGTGAGGAACGGCTGTATGTGATACAACCAGAAAGTTTTTGTCGATCCTAAGGATGCTAAAAGGTATGCAAGCTCCAGCTATCCCTCTATGGACTGGAGCAAGCATCTCGGAGTTGGAACATACGCTTTGATGAGGTGATCAAAGTTTTTGGGTTTATACAAAGTTTGCAAGAAACTTGTATTTACAAGAAAGTGAGTGGGAGCACTACAACATTTTTGATAAGTATATGTGGATGACATATTGTTGATCGGAAATGATGTAGAATTTCTGGAAAACAAAAAGGGTTGTTTGAATGGAGTTTTTCAAAGGAAGACCTTGGTAAAACTGCTTACATATTGGGTATCAAGATCTATAGAGATAGATCAAGACGCCTGATAAGACTTTCACAGAACACATACCTTGACATGATCTTGAAGGAGTTCAAGATGGATCAGTCAAAGAAGGAGTTCTTTCCTGAGTTGTAAGGTGTGAAGTTAAGACTTAAAGCTCGACCACGGCAGAAGAAAGAGAAAGGACGAAGGTCGTCCCCTATGCCTTAGCCATAGGCTCTATACGATATGCCATGCTGTGTACCGCGATGTGCCTTGCCACGTGTCTGGCAAGGGGGTATAAGAATGATCCAGGAGTGGATCATTGGACAGCGGTCAAAATTGTCCTTGGGAATAAGGAAATGTTTTCTCGATTGTGGAGGTGATGAAGAATTCGGCGTAAAGGGTTACGTCGATGCAAGCTTTAACACCAAGCCGGATGACTCTGACTAGCAAACCGGATACGTATAATGGAGCAACCATTTGGAATAGCTCCAAGTGGAGCATAGTAGCAACATCTACAATATGAAATAGAGATTTGCGAAGTACACACGGATCTGAATGTTGCAGGCCCGTTGACTAAAACCTCCCTCACAAGAAGAACATGATCAAACCCTAGAACTCATTGAGTCTTAATCACATGATGATGTGAACTAGATTATTGACTCTAGTAAACTCTTTGGGTGTAGTCACATGGCGATGTGGACTATGAGTGTTAATCACATGGCGATGTGAACTAGATTATTGACTCTAGTGCAAGTGGGAGACTGTTGGAAATATGCCCTAGAGGCAATAATAAAATGGTTATTATTATATTTCCTTGTTCATGATAATTGTCTATTGTTCATGCTATAATTGTGTTATCCGGAAACCGTAATACATGTGTGAATACATAGACCACAACATGTCCCTAGTGAGCCTCTAGTTGACTAGCTCGTTGATCAATAGATGGTTACGGTTTCCTGATCATGGACATTGGATGTCGTTGATAACGGGATCACATCATTAGGAGAATGATGTGATGGACAAGACCCAATCCTAAGCATAGCACAAGATCGTGTAGTTCGTTTGCTAGAGCTTTTCCAAATGTCAAGTATCATTTCCTTAGACCATGAGATTGTGCAACTCCCGGATACCATAGGAGTGCTTTGGGTGTGCCAAACGTCACAACGTAACTGGGTGGCTATAAAGGTGCACTACGGGTATCTCCGAAAGTGTCTGTTGGGTTGGCACGAATCGAGACTGGGATTTGTCACTCCGTATGACGGAGAGGTATCTCTGGGCCCACTCGGTAATGCATCATCATAATGAGCTCAATGTGACCAAGTGTTTGGTCACGGGATCATGCATTACGGTACGAGTAAAGTGACTTGCCGGTAACGAGATTGAACAAGGTATTGGGATACCGACGATCGAATCTCGGGCAAGTAACGTACCGATTGACAAAGGGAATTGTATACGGGATTGATTGAATCCTCGACATCGTGGTTCATCCGATGAGATCATCGTGGAACATGTGGGAGCCAACATGGGTATCCAGATCCCGCTGTTGGTTATTGACCGGAGAGTCGTCTCGGTCATGTCTGCATGTCTCCCGAACCCGTAGGGTCTACACACTTAAGGTTCGGTGACGCTAGAGTTGTAGAGATATTAGTATGCGGTAAACCGAAAGTTGTTCGGAGTCCCGGATGAGATCCCGGACGTCACGAGGAGTTCCGGAATGGTCCGGAGGTAAAGATTTATATATGGGAAGTCCTATTTTGGCCACCGGAAAATGTTCGGGATTTTTCGGTATTGTACCGGGAAGGTTCTAGAAGGTTCCGAAGTAGGGCCCACCTGCATGGGGGAACCCACATGAACGTGGGTCGTGGGGGCAAGGCCCCACACCCCTGGTCAAGGCGCACCAAGATCCCACCTTAGAAGGAATAAGATCATATCCCGAAGGGATAAGATCAAGATCCCTAAAAAGGGGGATAACAATCGGTTGGGAAGGGAAATGATGGGATTTCTTTTCCCCACCTTTGCCAACGCCCCAATGGACTTGGAGGGCAAGAAACCAGTCCCCTCCACCCCTATATATAGTGGGGAGGCGCATGGGAGCAGCACCCCAAGCCCTGGCGCCTCCCTCCCGCGACACCTCTTCCTCCCCGCTTGCGCTTGGCGAAGCCCTGCCGGGATCCCGCTACTTCCACCACCATGCCGTCGTGCTGCTGGATCTCCATCAACTTCTCCTCCCCCCTTGCTGGATCAAGAAGGAGGAGACGTCCCCGCTCCGTACGTGTGTTGAACGCGGAGGTGCCGTCCGTTCGGCGCTAGGATCATCGGTGATTTGGATCACGACGAGTACGACTCCATCAACCCCGTTCTCTTGAACGCTTCCGCGCGCGATCTACAAGGGTATGTAGATGCACTCCCCTCTCTCTCGTTTCTAGATGACTCCATAGATTGATCTTGGTGATACGTAGAAAATTTTAAATTTCTGCAACGATCCCCAACAGTGGCATCATGAGCCAGGTTTATGCGTAGATTCTATGCATGAGTAGAACACAAAGTAGTTGTGGGCGACGATTTGTTCAATTTGCTTACCGTTACTAGTCTTATCTTGATTCGGCGGCATTGTGGGATGAAGCGGCCCGGACCGACCTTACACGTACTCTTACGTGAGACAGGTTCCACCGACTGACATGCACTTGATGCATAAGGTGGCTAGCGGGTGTCTGTCTCTCCCACTTTAGTCGGATCGGATTCGATGAAAAGGGTCCTTATGAAGGGTAAATAGCAATTGGCATATCACCGTTGTGGCTTTTGCGTAGGTAAGAAACGTTCTTGCTAGAAACCCATAGCAGCCACGTAAAACATGCAACAACAATTAGAGGACGTCTAACTTGTTTTTGCAGGGTATGCTATGTGATGTGATATGGCCAAAAGGATGTGATGAATGATATATGTGATGTATGAGATTGATCATGTTCTTGTAATAGGAATCACGACTTGCATGTCGATGAGTATGACAACCGGCAGGAGCCATAGGAGTTGTCTTAATTTATTGTGTGACCTGCGTGTCAATGAAAACGCCATGTAATTACTTACTTTATTGCTAACCGTTAGCCATAGTAGTAGAAGTAATAGTTGGCGAGACAACTTCATGAAGACACGATGATGGAGATCATGGTGTCATGCCGGTGACGAAGGTGATCATGCCGTGCCTCGAAGATGGAGATCAAAAGGCGCAAGATGATATTGGCCATATCATGTCACTTTATGATTTGCATGTGATGTCTGTCATGTTTACATCTTATTTGCTTAGAACGACGGTAGCATAAATAAGATGATCCCTCACTAAAATTTCAAGAAATGTGTTCCCCCTAACTGTGCACCGTTGCGAAGGTTCGTTGTTTCGAAGCACCACATGATGATCGGGTGTGATAGATTCTAACGTTCGCATACAACGGGTGTTGACGAGCCTAGCATGTACAGACATGGCCTCGGAACACATGCGAAACACTTAGGTTGACTTGACGAGCCTAGCATGTACAGACATGGCCTCGGAACACAAGAGATCGAAAGGTCGAATATGAGTCGTATAGTAGATGCGATCAACATGGAGATGTTCACCGTTGATGACTAGTCCGTCTCACGTGATGATCAGACATGGCCTAGTCGATTCGGATCATGTATCACTTAGATGACTAGAGGGATGTCTATCTAAGTGGGAGTTCTTTAAATAATTTGATTAATTGAACTCATTGTCATGAACATAGTCTAAATTGTCTTTGCAAATTAAGTTGCAGATCAATAGCTCGTGCTTAAGCTCCCTGTTTTAATACGTTCCTAGAGAAAGACTAAGTTGAAAGTTATTGTGAACAATTGTGCGGACTAGGGCCGTAGTCTGAGTATTGTCCTCACTGCTACACAGAAGGCTTCTGTCCTTGATGCACCGCTCGGTGTGCCAACCCCTCTAGCGTCGTCTGTGGATGTTGTGAACATCTGGCAGACACGTTCTGATGACTACTTGATAGTTTAGTGCGCCATCCTTTACGGCTTAGAGTTGGGGCTCCAAAAGCGTTTTGAACGCCATGGAACATATGAGGTATTTCAAGAGCTGAAATTGGTATTTCAGGCTCATGCCCATGTTGGGAGGTTTGAGACCTCTGACAAGATCTTTGCCTACAAGATGGAGGAGAATAGCTCAGCCAGTGAGCATGTGCTCAAAATGTCTGGGTACTTCAATCGCTTGAATCAAGTGGGAGTTAATCTTCCAGATAAGAGATTGATTGACAAAGTTCTCCAGTCGCTATCACCAAGCTACTAGAACTTCGTGATGAACTATAACATGCAGGGGATGGAGATGATCCCGGAGCAGTTCGCGGTAGGCCGCGGAAGTAGAAATGAAGAAGGAGCATCAAGTGTTGATGGTTAACAAGACCACTAGTTTCAAAGAAGGGAAAGGGCAAGTAGGGAAACTTCATGAATGGCAAGCCAGTTGCCGCTCCAATGAAGAAACCCAAGAATCCGAACCCGAGACGAAGTGCTTCTATTAGGGGAACTGTCACTGGTAGCGGAACTGCCTCAAATACTTGGTAGATAAGAAGGCTGGCAACTTCAACAAAAGTATATTTGATATATGTGTTATTGATGTGTGCCTTACTAGTACTCCTAGTAGCACATGGGTATTAGATACCGGTTCAGTTGCTAAGATTGGTAACTCGAAACAAAAGCTACGGAATAAACGGAGACTAGCTAGGGGCAAGGTGACGATGCGTGTTGGAAGTGTTTCCAAGGTTGATGTGATCACCATCGCACGCTCCCTCTACCTTCGAAATTAGTGTTGAACCTAGATAAATGTTGTTTGCATTGGTGTCTGCGTTGAGCATGAAAATGATTAGATCATGTTTATTGCAATGCGGTTATCCATTTAAGTCAGAGAATAATGGTTATTCTGTTTACATGAATAACACCTTCTATGGTCATGCACCCCATGTGAATGGTTTATTGAATCTCAATCGTGGTGATACACATGTTCATAACATTGATGCCAAAAGATGTAGAGTTGATAATGATAGTACCACTTTTGTGGCACTGCCGCTTAAGGTCATATTGGTGTAAAGCGCATGAAGAACCTCCATGCCGATGGAGTTTTGGAGTCACTTGATTTTGAATCACTTGACACATGCGAGCCATGCCTCATTGGCAAGATGACTAAAACCCCGTTTTCTGGAACAATGGAACGGGCAAGTGACTTGTTGGAAATCATACATGTTGATGTGTGCGATCCGATGAGTGTTGACGCGTGCGGTGGATATCGTTATTTTCTCACCTTCACCAATGAATTGAGTAGATATGGGTATATTTACTTAATGAAGCATAAGTCTGAAACGTTTGAAAAGTTCAAGCAATTTCGGAGTGAAGTTGAGAATCATCATAACAAGAAGATCAAGTTCCTGCGATCTGATCAAGGGAAAAGTATCTGAGTTGTGAGTTTGGCAATCACTAAAGACAAGGTGGAATCGTTTCACAGTTGACGCCACCTGGAACACCATAGCGTAATGGTGTGTCCGAGCGTCGTAGTCGCACCCTATTGGTTATGGTGCGATCTATGATATCTCTTACCGATCTACCGCTATCGTTTTGGGGTTATGCATTAGAGACAGCTACATTCACTTTAAATAGGGCACCATCTAAGTCCGTGGAGACGACACCGTATGAACTATGGTTTGGCAAGAAACCTAAGTTGTTGTTTCTTAAGGTTTGGGGCTACGATGCTTATGTCGATAGGCTTCGGCCAGAAAAGCTCGAACCCAAAGCGGAAAATTGTGTCTTCATAGAATACCCAAACAAGACGATTGGGTATACCTTCTATCTCAGATCTGAGGGCAAATTGTTTGTCGCTATGAACAGGTCCTTTGTCGAGAAAGAGTTTCTCTCGAAAGAATTGAGTGGGAGGAAGATAGAACTTGATGAGGTTGTTGAACCTTCACTTCAATCAGAGAGTAGCGCAGCACAGAAAGATGTTTCTGTGGCACTTGCCTCAGTTGAAGAGAAAGCTAATGATGATGATCATGGAGCTTCAGATCAAGTTACTATCAAACCTCGTAGGTCGACAAGGGTGTATACAACTTCTGAGTGGTCACCCTATCTTAAAGGTCATGTTGTTGGACAATGATGAACCTATGAGCTATGGAGAAGCGATGCTGGGCCCAGATTCCAACAAATGGCTAGGAGCCATGAAATCCGAGATAGGATCCATGTATGAGAACAAAGTATGGACTTTGGTGGACTTGCCCAATGATCGGCAAGCCATTAAGAATAAATGGATCTTTAAGAAGAAGACAGACGCTGATGGTAATGTCACCATTTATGAAGCTCGACTTGTCTCAAAGAAGTTTCTGACAAGTTCAAGGAGTTGACTGTGATGAGACTCTCTCAATCATAGCGATGCTAAAGTCTGTTAGAATTATGTTAGCAGTTGTTGAATTTTCATTTACGAAATCTGGCAGATGGATGTCAAAACAAAAGTTTCCTTGACGGTTTCCGTGAGGAACGGCTGTATGTGATACAACCAGGCTGTATGTGATACAACCAGAAAGTTTTTGTCGATCCTAAGGATGATAAAAGGTATGCAAGCTCCAGCTATCCCTCTATGGACTGGAGCAAGCATCTCGGAGTTGGAACATACGCTTTGATGAGGTGATCAAAGTTTTTGGGTTTATACAAAGTTTGCAAGAAACTTGTATTTACAAGAAAGTGAGTGGGAGCACTACAACATTTCTGATAAGTATATGTGGATGACATATTGTTGATCGGAAATGATGTAGAATTTCTGGAAAACAAAAAGGGTTGTTTGAATGGAGTTTTTCAGAGGAAGACCTTGGTAAAACTGCTTACATATTGGGTATCAAGATCTATAGAGATAGATCAAGACGCCTGATAAGACTTTCACAGAACACATACCTTGACATGATCTTGAAGGAGTTCAAGATGGATCAGTCAAAGAAGGAGTTCTTGCCTGAGTTGTAAGGTGTGAAGTTAAGACTTAAAGCTCGACCACGGCAGAAGAAAGAGAAAGGACGAAGGTCGTCCACTATGCCTTAGCCATAGGCTCTATACGATATGCCATGCTGTGTACTGCGATGTGCCTTGCCACGTGTCTGGCAAGGGGGTGTAAGAATGATCCAGGAGTGGATCATTGGACAGCGGTCAAAATTGTCCTTGGGAATAAGGAAATGTTTTCTCGATTGTGGAGGTGATGAAGAATTCGGCGTAAAGGGTTACGTCGATGCAAGCTTTAACACCAAGCCGGATGACTCTGACTAGCAAACCGGATACGTATAATGGAGCAACCATTTGGAATAGCTCCAAGTGGAGCATAGTAGCAACATCTACAATATGAAATAGAGATTTGCGAAGTACACACGGATCTGAATGTTGCAGGCCCGTTGACTAAAACCTCTCTCACAAGCAGAACATGATCAAACCCTAGAACTCATTGAGTCTTAATCACATGATGATGTGAACTAGATTATTGACTCTAGTAAACTCTTTGGGTGTAGTCACATGGCGATGTGGACTATGAGTGTTAATCACATGGCGATGTGAACTAGATTATTGACTCTAGTGCAAGTGGGAGACTGTTGGAAATATGCCCTAGAGGCAATAATAAAATGGTTATTATTATATTTCCTTGTTCATGATAATTGTCTATTGTTCATGCTATAATTGTGTTATCCGGAAACCGTAATACATGTGTGAATACATAGACCACAACATGTCCCTAGTGAGCCTCTAGTTGACTAGCTCGTTGATCAATAGATGGTTACGGTTTCCTGACCATGGACATTGGATGTCGTTGATAACGGGATCACATCATTAGGAGAATGATGTGATGGACAAGACCCAATCCTAAGCATAGCACAAGATCGTGTAGTTCGTTTGCTAGAGCTTTTCCAAATGGCAAGTATCATTTCCTTAGACCATGAGATTGTGCAACTCCCGGATACCATAGGAGTGCTTTGGGTGTGCCAAACGTCACAACGTAACTGGGTGGCTATAAAGGTGCACTACAGGTATCTCCGAAAGTGTCTGTTGGGTTGGCACGAATCGAGACTGGGATTTGTCACTCCGTATGACGGAGAGGTATCTCTGGGCCCACTCGGTAATGCATCATCATAATGAGCTCAATGTGACCAAGTGTTTGGTCACGGGATCATGCATTACGGTACGAGTAAAGTGACTTGCCGGTAACGAGATTGAACAAGGTATTGGGATACCGACGATCGAATCTCGGGCAAGTAACGTACCGATTGACAAAGGGAATTGTATACGGGATTGATTGAATCCTCGACATCGTGGTTCATCCGATGAGATCATCGTGGAACATGTGGGAGCCAACATGGGTATCCAGATCCCGCTGTTGGTTATTGACCGGAGAGTCGTCTCGGTCATGTCTGCATGTCTCCCGAACCCGTAGGGTCTACACACTTAAGGTTCGGTGACGCTAGAGTTGTAGAGATATTAGTATGCGGTAAACCGAAAGTTGTTCGGAGTCCCGGATGAGATCCCGGACGTCACGAGGAGTTCCAGAATGGTCCGGAGGTAAAGATTTATATATGGGAAGTCCTATTTTGGCCACCGGAAAATGTTCGGGATTTTTCGGTATTGTACCGGGAAGGTTCTAGAAGGTTCCGAAGTGGGGCCCACCTGCATGGGGGAACCCACATGAACGTGGGTAGTGGGGGCAAGGCCCCACACCCCTGGTCAAGGCGCACCAAGATCCCACCTTAGAAGGAATAAGATCATATCCCGAAGGGATAAGATCAAGATCCCTAAAAAGGGGGGATAACAATCGGTGGGGAAGGGAAATGATGGGATTTCTTTTCCCCACCTTTGCCAACACCCCAATGGACTTGGAGGGCAAGAAACCAGCCCCCTCCACCCCTATATATAGTGGGGAGGCGCATGGGAGCAGCACCCCAAGCCCTGGCGCCTCCCTCCCTCCCGTGACACCTCTTCCTCCCCGCTTGCGCTTGGCGAAGCCCTGCCGGGATCCCGCTACTTCCACCACCACGCCGTCGTGCTGCTGGATCTCCATCAACTTCTCCTCCCCCCTTGCTGGATCAAGAAGGAGGAGACGTCCCCGCTCCGTACGTGTGTTGAACGCGGAGGTGCCGTCCGTTCGGCGCTAGGATCATCGGTGATTTGGATCACGACGAGTACGACTCCATCAACCCCGTTCTCTTGAACGCTTCCGCGCGCGATCTACAAGGGTATGTAGATGCACTCCCCTCTCTCTCGTTGCTAGATGACTCCATAGATTGATCTTGGTGATACGTAGAAAATTTTAAATTTCTGCAACGATCCCCAACACTGGCTTCGTCGGCTTCTTCATGAGCTCTCTTGTCCTATCGCCAAGGCCACGATTGTCTACTGCGACAACGTCTCCGCTGTTTACCTCTCCGCCAACCCAGTTCATCATGGCCGCACCAAACATATTGAGCTCGATATTCATTTTGTTCGGGAACAGGTGGCTCTTGGACACATCCGGGTTCTCCATGTCCCTACTTCCCAACAATTTGCGGACATCATGACCAAAGGGTTGCCTACGAGGATTTTCGCTCCAGTCTCTGCGTTGGTCGTCCCGATGCTTCGACTGCGGGGGTGTTGAGATATGTATATTGCATGTATATTTCTTGTACCACAAGCCGTCATCCTTCTTTGTATAGTTGAGGACGTAGCTACCTTTGTACCTATATATATACGTGCATATGCACCCGATCAATATATCATGAGTTGCATCAATCCTCTAATCTTCTATACTAGGAACATAGCATTCCCTCACGAGAAATGTTATCCATGATGCCGCTTCCGATTCTCGCGCACGATGCTGCTACTTGCCAGGGCATATGTGGACGGATAGATCTGATGGTCCTTTCCTTCCCAGGTACGTCGCGGCCTTCGTCCCAACTTCCGGCAGCCCGATTCCGACGAGCTAGGATCTTTCTGCGCCGATTCCATCTTCCGGAGAAAAGATGGAAATCGAACGACTCCACTTCTTGATTGCAGCTAAGCCAGCAGTGGTGCTAACGTAAGCGACGCCGTGACTTTGTGAGCGCTGTTGGAATTAAACCCGACTCTTCGTTGCCATGTCCGGCTTGTACACGGAGCAATCAGCTGTTAGTACTAGGATTAGAACATCTATCCGAGTAGGTTAGATTAGATCGGTCCAAGGTACTCCTCCGTTCGGAATTACTTGTCGCATAAATGGATGTATCTAGACGTATTTTATTTCTAGATACATCTATTTTTGCGACAAGTAATTCTGAATACTATATATATATATATGTATGTATACACCTTGTAAGCTGTACCACCGTGAGTTGAAGCAATATAAAAAAAGCAGGAGTGAGTTGAAGCAACAAAAGAGCAGAAGCGATACGCCCCTGTAGCAATCAACAAGCTCGCGTGTGTGCGTTTGTTTCCGGCCGGCTGGCCGCTCTGTAGGCGTGCGTGTATTTTGTGTTGGTTGTGGCAGCTTTACGTAGATCGATCAGGGCAGACTAGCTAGTACAAGCTAGCTTTGCACTATGGTGTGTCTCGACGTAAAGCACTTCGTCGAGTTCGATCAGAAACTTGGTTCATCGTCGGTCATATCACCGTCGCCGGAAGTACTCGGCGTCGGGACTGGGCCAACAAGCGCACCAGCTTTGTTGGCCCAGCCCAGCACTGGCAGTGGCACAGTGCAACTCTGGGATGGGATGCTTATCTGGAAATGGCACTGGCACTTAACGTTAAACAGAATTCTCCTTTGGTGTTGATTGGATGGCGCACCTCTTTCGGCATGCAATGGAGACGGTACGGCTCAAAAGAAGAACACTTCGATGCTTGCAATCCACAGCTAGCACACCAGTACAAATAGTACATTTTTGCATGCGTGCATCGCTCGATTGATGATCTGGATCGGCGAGTAGCGTGGCAACACGCGTCGGCCAGGTATGAACAGAGCCAGATAATCGGGGTCTACAGTGGTACCGGACATGGTGGTTGTCTCTGGCCTGTCCATGCAGAGCGCGGTGGGTCAGTGCTCAGGACTCGAGCTCATCATGGTCCAGGCGAATTTCGGCAAGATGCCAAGCTCATGGCCATGGCCATGGCTGTCTCCGCTCTCCAGTCCCCACCACCTTTGTGGCCATGGCCACGTAGCAGCCAAGGTAAGATAAGGATAAGATCAGTCCCCACCACCTTGCATGTCCGGGAGCAGATTCGCTGCGGCTTCAGTTACCGCGACAGTCTTGCGTCGAGTGAAACATACACCGTGAGGATTCGTGATGGAGAAGTGAGTATGATTCATGTTACATTTCCCTTTGTTCCCACGCATGATCGATTCTGCTACTACTTGCCAGGGCATACAGCACTCCATCCATACGTATTCTGATGAGTGAACAGATATGGACGGATGGGGGATCCTTCCTATAGGTTCCTAGGAACGTGGCCGGCTTCGCTCCCACTTCCGGCCAGCTTATTCCGACGAGAAATGTGATTCATGCTACATTTGCATGGATTCCCACGCAGCGACGCTACTTGGCAAAGGCACCCATACGATGAGTCAACAGGCATGGACGGATGGGGTCGATCCTTCCTAGTTCGTACGCACGTGGCCGGCTTCGTCCCCACTTCCGACGAGCTAGGATCAACATGGCAGTAGCATTTCCTCCGGGCGGGCGGGGGAATGGAATTTCCTCTTCCCCGGGGATTCGGATATAGTATTCCAAATTCTCCTAGTGGTGCCGTGCTGTCCCCGGTAGCAGTGGTTGCTTTCTCCCACTAGTGGGAGGGACGGGACGCACCTGAAGGAGTGGCAGCATACCAGGACGGGTATGGCCTGCTGGCCTTGTCATCTGGGTGATGATCCTTTCGATTAGATGCCTAGCTACCTTTGGGTGCGCGCCTCCTCTCCGTCAACTTGCCGTGCCGGATTTGATTCTGCCGAAAGGGGGGGAGACCCGGATACATCGATCGGAGCCCGTATACAGCCGGGTCGGGGTCGTGCAGAGTCTCAAGTTTTTTATGTTCAGACCTGCAGAGAGTGCATATATGCTTCTCCCCAAGGTACAGGGAAGAGGTTGTTCAACACTCGTTAATAAGGCATCCATTAGGCAATACTTACTGAAACATACTCTCCTTCTTGCGTCCTCTGCTAATTGGTAGACAACGACGAAAAAGTTTCGCAGAAATCTTAAAATCTTGTTCAGGCAATGGCACAAAGCTACTAACTGCACACTGTTAAGTTCAGTTGATTCAGCAAAAAACTGAAATTTGCATACTGGGCTGTGGGTGTGATCGCTTATCCTTTGCCTGCTTTGAGTAAACTTGTTATTAGCATAGTCTTTTTTATTTAACTTTTTCTGCAAAGAAAAAAAAACTGAAAATTTAGGTTAAAAACATTGAGAACCAGCAAGAACTTTCTCCAAGTCACATGGTCTTCCCATGACATGGCACAAAGGCTGCACAGCCGTCCCGCAGATACGAATGAGTCCAACATTTTTGAGCCACAATGCAAAATCCGCGCATATGATGGAGCCATTAAAGCAACCGCTCGACATCAACGGGAATACCAACACCACCCTACTGGGAAAAACAAACCCTTACCACCAAGTGGGGCCATTATTGTAAAGACCACTTTCCCGGTCAGTGCCGAAGCTTGACTATAAACTTGGGGGGGGGGGGGGGGGGGGGGGGCGGGGGCAAGCATACTATTTGTTCTAATCTATGTTGTACGCAAAAAAAGAAGCTCTGCCACTGTTCCCGGTAATAGCCGGGAGAAGAATGTTGAAGATGATATATCGAGACGAGATCTGAAGGACTGTACGTGTACAAGTTCGATCATCCGAAAACCAACACAAACACTCGGAAGGATATCACATCCTTGGAAGAGTGGTCGAGAAGCATTTACCACGAACATTGATATTGTCATCGATGATGTTGCTAGAATGAACGCCGACTAAAACTAGTAACCTGAACAAAGGAAAGACTGCCCTAATTTAAAAACACCCACTAGATCAAAATCCCCATCCTCCAAATGCCGAGGAGGCTTTGTTGGAGGAGAAGGTATCAGAATCGATTGGTGCAGAAGACACAACTCTGGCGGCACATTGAGTTTTAGTGTTTCTCATGCCTAAACCAAGGATTTGAATTGGGCATGGGCCAGCCCATTACGGCTTAGTGTTTTTTAATCCAACTTTTCAATTTCATTCTTACTTTTTGTTGCCCTTTTTCCTCTTTTCATTCTCTTTTTTTCTTTTTGGGTGGAAAATACACAGACAATTCTCTAGATCATATGACTATTAATCTAGTTGTGCATGAACATTTTTTCATAAGCGTAAAGTTTTTTTGAGAAACAGAACACTTTTTGTAAACATAAGGTTTTTGTTAAATATGTGAATATTTTATTTAAACACATAAATCTCTTTTTAATAAATGAACTTTTTAAATTGGAGATAACCATTTTTTGAACATATGAGCATTCTTTATTTTTCGAAATATATTTATATGCAATTTTTTAAGAATAATTTTTTTACTAAAGAAAATTTCCAGAAACAAATACTAAGTATATGGGGCTGGCCCAAAGAGTTACTGTGTGAGGTGTTTGCCAGTACTCCAGCCCATCGTCCCTCCCAGGGTTATTTATCGCCTATTCTGAGAGATCCTTCGATATCTCCTCTGGCGCTCCACAAACAGACAAGCCCAACATTATAATTTCTTTTCTTCTTCATTCGTTTCGTTGTGTTTTCTGTCGGGTTTTTTTTTGGTATTTCTTCAGTTTTATTCATTTTTTCATCTCTTTTTCTTTTCCGTTTCTTTTCTTCTTTTATGTTTTCAATATTTATCTAGTTTATTCAACACATGTTGTTCATTTTTCGTATACATCTGAAACATTCATTATACACACTGAACATTTCAAAATAGATGATTAATATATTTTAGAATATATGTTTTTAATTTTGTTTTCGAATATGTGTTTACATTTTTAAAATACACATTGGTAAATTGTGGATGATATGAAACATTTCTGAAATTATGTGAACATTTTTACATTGTAATTTTTTAGCAAAATGCCACAAACATAACGCGTGAACATTATTTTAAATATAACGTAGATTTCTTCAAATGGTTTGGAACATTTTACTGGAATTACACAAACAATTTTTTACATTGTATAATTTTGTAAAACAATGTTCACGTAATTTTTCTGAAAATGTCGTATACATTTTTTTGAATGTAATCAACATTTTTTAAACTATGCTAACAATTCATTTACATATTTTTAAGTAAATTGAAGTTTTGAAATATATTTATTATAATATTTTGGCAAATATGAACAAAATAAAAAACAAATGGAAGAACAAGGAAGAATAAATGAACTAGCCTGCAGTAAGATACCTGATTTAGGCCAATAGTAGTGATAGGAAGGCCGCTCTTGAGGCGACACCACCTTCGGTGTTGCTAGAAGCGAGATATATCCCCAGTAATCCCTATTTAATGCTTACTACGTCAAGTTCTCGTTGATTTGCATAGGTTAGCCTTTTTTAGGGAAATTTGCATAGGTTAGCCACAAGCGAAACTTAGATGGTCTGACCCATTTAGAGCCAGTTAGGTGTTGAGGAATCCAAGTTTGGGGAACCTTCAGAGGTGATTTTTTCCTATTTTTTCTTTACTGTACTTTTCACAAACAATATCTTCTCTTTTTCTGTTTTTCTTTCTTACTTTCCTTCTCTTTATTTAAGAAAGTTCACAACTTAACAAAAAAACACTGTTTTCATGTTTTCCAATAAAGGTAGGGAATTTCAAAACAAAGAATTGTTTTTTTCAAAAATTGATCTTTTTTCTTATTTCTTTTGTGGCGTTTAGTGAGGTATAATCATATATATTACATGGACATATGTGGTGCAATGAGGTAGGCCGCAGAGCGCCCCACTTGCTACCTGGATAAAATGTGAGTTTCTAACACATCTTCTGAGACATGGGAGGGCTGAACATTGTGCTCTTCGGCATGTTTTATTAAAACTGTAAATAGTACTTGATCGAAATAAACAATACTTCTCAACTTTTACTTGATCAAAATAAACAATAGTTCTCGGCTTTTACAAAGAAAATACTCAGAACTTAGGTTAAAAACAATTGAGATCCTGCAAGGTCTTTCTCTAAATCACATGGTCTTTTGATGACATGGCACAAAGGCTGGACACCGGACCCGTGGATGCGAACGAGTCCAACAATTTTGGGCCATAATGCAAAATTCGTGCATACAATGGAGCCGTTAAAGCAACCGCTCGACATCGACGGGAATATCAACACAACCATCCAGGGAAAAAACAAGCCACGTTGATGTCGAAGAGGAGACGCGAGTGCAGATCACCAGGCAAGGTCACTATTGTAAAGACCACCTTCCCGACGATTGCCGCGAGGAGAATGCTGAAGATGATCTATTGAGGTGAGATCTAAAGGATTGTACGTGTACAACTTTGATCTTCCGGAAACCTACACCAACACTTGGATGCATATCACAACCAAGAGTGGTTCCGAAGCATTTACCCGGAACGCCGGGAATGTTTTGTCATCGGTGATGTTGCCGGAATGAATGCCAACTAAAATAGTAACTTGAACAAAGGAAAGACTACCTAATTTAAAAACGATACACACTAGATCAAAATCCCCATCCCTCCAACACCAACGAGGTTTTGTTGGAGGACAAGGAACCACAGTCGATTGATGTAGAGGACCAGCTCCCGCGACTTATGGGTTTTAGTGTTTCTAATGCCCCAAACAATGATTTGAATTGTGCATGGCCTAGCCCATTACGGTTTTAGTGTTTTTTTCATCCAACTTTTTAGTTTCGTTCTTTTCTTTTTTGTGTTTCCCTTTTTTTCATTCTCTCTTTTTCCTTTTTGGTGGAAAATACGCAAACAAATCTATAAATCATATGAATATTAATCTAATTGTGCACGAACAACTTTTAAAATTCTATTTATTTAACCCGAATATGTTTTTAACATATTGTTTTTGTTAAATATACGAGTATTGCCTAAAACACATAATTCACTTTCAATAAATTAACTTTTCAAACTCAAGATGACCATTTTTCAAACATATGAACATTCTTTATTTTTCAATATATGTACATGCAACTTTTTCAGAATATTTTTTTACTAAATATCTTTCCCAAATAAATTACAAACATATTGGGTTGGCCCATATAGTAACCTTGTGCTTTATATGGTACCATAAGGAGTTCCTGGTCCTCCGGCGCACCGTCGCCGCCAGGGCTATTTCTTGCCTATAAGCCTCCCCTTTAGCGATCCACAAAGGTGCCAGTCCAACACTGCTTGAAAGTGGTTCTGGGAAGGTTGTATAGACCGTTTCAGACCGGTTTTAGAACCTTCCATGTCATTTTTCATTCTTCATTCATTTTGATGTGATTTTCTATCGGATTATTTTCCACTATTTCTTTGGTTTTCTTCATTTTTTTCTCTTTGTTTTTCAATACATGTCGCACATTTTCGTGTACATTTCAAACATTTTTTATGCACACTGAAACTATTTAAAATATATATTAAAATTACTTTTTTGTTTTTTAATACGTGTTTAATATTTTTAAATAAATGTTGAAACATTTTTTAATGATCTGAAATATATTTGTAACTATGTGACCATTTTGAACATTGTATTCCACGAACATAAGGAATTAAGATTATTTTAAATGTTATGTACATCTTTTCAATGGTGTCCAATTTTTTTAATTATATGAATATTTTTTACTTTGTATTATACGGAACATTAAAAATGTCACTGTTATTTTTTTCTAAACACTTGATTTTTTCTGAAATTTCGTAAAATAAAATCTATTGCTATCTTACTTTGTATACGGAACATTAAAGTATGAATAAAGTCACAGGTGTTTCTCAAAAAAATTTGCGACAAGCACGCCGGGTATTGTCCAAGCGCGTACCCCCACTCCCCCGTACGCCATAATGGGCCGGCTCATGTGCGGGTTGGGAAGCCACTTTCTTTCTTTTTTCCTTTTTTCAGAAATAATTTGGGATTTTAAAAAAGTCACGAATTTTGAAAAAAAAATGTTCATGAGCTGAAAAAATATTCTGAAAATGATAATTGCTCCCGAATTCAAAAATAATAATTGAAATAGGTGTACAATTACAAATTTTTTGGGATTTTAAATATATTCCCTTCTTATTTCAAAGAATTCATACATTTTATAAAACAATCGTTAGTGTTAATAATGTTCTAAATTATTTAAATAGGTGTACAATTACAAACATGTTCGATAACATGTTTTAAATTAAATAAAATGTTCTATAAAATGTTCATGAATTTGTCAAAAATGTTAGTAAATTTAAAAAATGTCAATGATTTTCAAAACAATGTATTGAAAAGTGTTCATGATTCCTAGAACTGTTCAGGAATTTAGAAAATGTTCACTAGATTAGAAAAATGTCCGTGAATTCAAAATGTTCAAATTTTTGAAAAAGTTCACGAATTGGGAATTTGTTCACCGTGTCAGAAAATCTGAATGTTTTTTGAATTTGATGAACAAATTTTAAATTAAAAAAATGTTCAACGATTATTTTTGTCGCCATATTTTAGCAAATGTTCTCAAAATTTGGAAAGAAAAAAGTAAAACAAAAACAAAAACAAAATAACCAAAAAAACATGAAAAGAAGAAAAAACCCGAATGAAATAAGATTAAAGAAAAAAACTGGTTTGGCAAGGTTCTAAAATCTTCGCAAAACTGGACATTAGATAGTTGATCCGACGTATATGTACGGCAGTGGGGGGAGTGGGCGCTCGTGTGCGACCTACACGCTGAATATTTTTTTATTACCATTCAAAAAGTTCTTTAACATGTATTGAATAAATGTTTAACATTTATTTTAAAAACAATATTCAAACCATGTTTCGATAAAACTGTCAAACATGTATTTAAAAAATGTTAAATGAGTATAAAAAATGTTTTACGTGTATACGAAAAATATAGAACGTGTATGACAAAGTAGACATGTGTTCGAAAAACAAAAATGAAAAAACCGAATAAGAAACAAAGACAAACAAAGTATCAAGAAGAGAGAAACAAAAGAAAACCGTTGCAAAAACAGAGAAAAACGAATACATAATGAAGAAAAAAGGAAAAACAAAGAAAACCAGCAAAAAACAAAGAAAACCGAATACATAATTACGAATAAAAGAAAATCGAAGAAAACCAGCAAAAAACAAAGAAAACCAAATAGAAACAATAGAAAAAAAAGTGAGAAGAAAACCAGACTTAATCGATCGAGGACAGCGACCCAACGTGGCGCGAGCAAAGCCATAGAGCGACACAGCTAATGGTCGGTCCGCTACTGGGTCGCCTGTAGGTGATTCCTACTATGAATCAGTACGGGCGACACATAGCTGTTGCGGAGACCTCATTTGGTGTCGCTAGATGCTTAATGGCTCAAGTTGTCGGTAATTTGCGCAGGCGAGCTATGAGCGCTCGTTAGATGGGCTGACCCATTTAGAGCTAGTTTGGTGCTGAGGAATCCAGGTTTTGGGAACCTTCTAGAAGGTTCATCACAGGTTTTGGAACCTTCTAGAAGGTTCCTTAACCAGGTTTTTACTTTTTATTTCTTCATGGGATTTTCTAGTTCTTTATTTTTCCATTTTTAATTTTATTCCTTTGTATAAAGATTTTTTTTAATGTTTGTACTTTCTAAAAAACAAAAATCAAAATTTATTTTAGAATTTCAAAAAATGCTTGTGTTTTCTTTTAGGCAACTCCAATTGATTTTCTTAAAAAAACCATATATATTGTATCAGCTAAATGCTTATGTTTTCTTTTAGGCAATTCCAATTTATTTGCTTGTGTTTTCTTTTAGGCGATTCCAGTTTATTGCTTTTCTTTTAGGTAGTTGCCATCGCAACCGACACCGAACCGACGCATCTCTCTCAAGCGTCGCGTCCGTTAGAATCATATACTCCCTCCGTCCGATAATATAAGAGCATTTTTGACACTAGTGTAATATAAGAGCGTTTTTTACACTACACTAGTGTTAAAAATACTCTTATATTATGGGACGAAGGGAGTATATTGTATCTGCAACGATCAATCAATAGAAGTTTCCATTCACTTCAAAACAAATGCATTGGAAAGATGCAAAGCCATCATTTCTCTCATTTTTAATTACCCCACCCCTAATGACCTAAGGGCATGTAGAATGTGAGGAGACCATGTGTTCAGTGTTATTGGTCTTGATTATCGTGTGATAAGAGAGAAGCATTTTTTTTTTACTTTGAAGTGCATTCGAAAGATAGAAGTACACTTTTTTGTGGAGAAATTTTGAATGCCAAACGTACACTTATTCATGGATGAAGGGAGTAACATAAGCACAGAACTAGCTAAATGCTACTCCCTTCGTCTGAAGATGCTAATGCTACTCCCTTTGTCCTAAGATGCTATTACAACCAACGTACTCATATATTGGTTGTATAACATCTTATATTATGGGGCGCAGGGAGTAATGAATTACCATGCATGTGAAGAGGCATCACCTACTGCAGTTTTATTTATTTATTTTGGAATAACGTTTGAGCTTCATTGCCTAATGATGTTCATGGGCATACACAAAGGATTCGGAGGATCCGAAAGCCATACATGTATCCCTTCACAAAAGAAGGCACAATATTTTACAAGGCCTGACGGTGTTCAGCGGAGTCCTCGTTGTACCAGACAGCCAACGGTGTTACAAACTCATCTTTTGCTGTAGTGCCTCACTCAAGCTGAATAACCACGCCTTTGCCGTCGGCGTTGTGTCAGCAATCAGAGCTTCAAAGAGTTCTGAATCAACGGCAGCCCGGATACCTCTCGCCATATATTGCACTCAAGCAACAAGCGTCGCCAATAACCAACTTCCACCTTGCATATCTCACACCCAGCCATCGACACAATGCTCCTGTTGCATCTACACAAGATGACACATATTCTGCTAAAACAGAAGTGACACAAAGATGCATCTTCAGTCCATCATACAAGGTGCAGTAGTTGGAAAAGAGGGGATAATTCTCAGTTTAAGATGCTGAGCTATATATCCCACAGAGCCGTTTGGTTCATCTATCACACCTATAGGCAGAAAGAGCTGTAATGGGAAGCACATTCATCTATAAGCAGAAAGAGCTGTAATGGGAAGCACATTCACTGCAGATCATCTTACTCCCGCTGAAAACATGCAGTGCGTCATTGCAATGAAACAACGCAAACTAGGAATTGAAACCATAGGCTTAACATGATAATCAGCTTGACTGACGTTACAGGTAGAGTGCATTAACTTCAAGATTTATCTGAGCACCATGTATATGGCAAAAGAGCACGCCAGATGATCAGCTGAAGCAACCAAGCATTAACCCTGCGGATGACACAAATTGAAACAAGCTCCGATCAGTGCTGCAACAAGCAAATGTGGAGCTATATGTATAGGACTGTTGTCCTAGAGCAGAAAGAAACCCAAAGGTCAATGAAAATTCAGATGAGACAACTAACTTCAGCTAGTCTAGAAACTGTCTTTTGCCTATTGAATACAGATGCAAAACATATAATGTTGTTATTGGCAAATAAAAAGGAATACATGCTGACAACAGAAAGAAATAGCAACGTACTTGCCGAAGAGAGTTTGTACCAAACCCCAAGGCCAATGAATTCAGATGGGACAACTTCAATGCCAAGAAAATCGAATACCAACACAAAACAGTAGGGCAAGATCAATAAAGAAGATTGTGAAATGCAAAAGAGCAATTTAGGTATAAGGAAGCCTGAGTAAAAATATTGAATATTCCTTATCAACCAATCCACCATTCAGTTTCTATTTCTACTAAAATATGAGGGTGTGAGCACAGAAATTCGACCAAATATAGTATGTTTAATTAGCTAATAAATCAGACATGCACAACCAAACTCTATAATTGGTATGTCAACACCACATTTTTGACGAATCTTACACAATGATTAACAGTTATATCTCTGTTTTATCTAATAATGCATGCCAAACATATACTCACCAGAGCTGTCATAAACATCACATTCCACAGAAGAACATGCCTTGAAGATGTTGTGTATCTTTGCGCATCCATCATTACTTGCCGAGGTCTCTTGTGACAGCTTCACAATCATTCTTTTTAACATCGGTGCACATCCGATTATCAATTTCACTAAATCAAACTCATGATCCTTTCCTTCGAAGCCATTGAACTCCACTTCTTCGAGAGCAGCCAAGCAGATAATTTGGGACTTCCAGTTCGGAAACCCACAAGGACAAAGTGGCAGGCATCCTCCTTTCATCTAAAACCCAAAAATGTTGAATAACCACACAATGTATTATTAGGGTATATAATAAGAGCAAAGAATTACCGCTGATCTCTCTAGGACGACCTTAAGCCTCCGCGTAGCAGTACGAATCCGATCCATCCCAAGGAGATGAAACACAAACGCTCCAAAAGCATGCCCTTTGCTGTGAGATGCAGCTCTAAAACAGAGAAGGCGGCAACCATATGTTTCTTTATCTCCTGCGCGAAGTTGCCCGCATCGGCGTAAAAAAGAGACGTGTCCTGAAAAAACAATTTGCAAAGATATATATCATTCACAAAATTAATTTACTCAAGAGCTTGCAGCAGATTGAGCAGTAGAGGGGCGCACCGCCCAGGCATGACTTTGCAGCGAGGACATCTGTTCTTGTCTGTCTGCCGTCTGTAGCCGCAGCTTGCTGATGCCCCAAAGACCAAACGCAACATACGGCCCCAAGTAGTAGCAGTGCCACGAAACCTTTTCCACCAATGGTGCCAAGACAGAGCTGCTGATCAGCTCCATCGTGCTAAATGACATGGTCAATTGCTTAAGCGCCAGCGCGACGATGTCGACACGCTGTGTCAAGCTGAGCTCGCGGCACACAACAAGCTCCTGCAGCGACGGGGAGCTGACCCTGACGTCGCACTTATGGTTGGGAAACAAAGCCCTGCAGAGGCGGAGCGTGCGCAGGCGCGGGCAGCAGGAGAGCAAGGCGTCGAGGTCGGTGACGCTGTACGTCAGGGACAGCGCCTCGAGTGCGGGGAACTCGGCGCCGGCCGGCACGCGGAGGGAGAAGGGGGAGGCGAAGTCCAGCGCGATGGAGGTGGCGCCGTCCAGGCGAGGCAGGTCGACGGCGAGGCGGGAACGGCCGATTAAGTCCGCGGGGAGGCGGAATTCGAGACTCTCCGGCTCGAGCCGCGCGGCGGCGCGGAGCAGCGAGTTGACGCCGGCGCTGTCTACCCGCTGCTTCTTGGGGCTGGGAAAGCCCCTGCTGCGCCGCTGCCTCTGGGGGACGCGGATCTTGAGGAGGGAAACCGCGGGCGGGGGAGGAGGGAGCCTCGATCGAGGGGAAGGGCACGTCGCGGAGGACGATCTGGCGGAGGCGGGCCCAGAGGCCGCGCCACCGGCGGGAGAGGACTCCGGTGCGGGCGGCGGCGGCGGCGCAAAGGAGGCGGGCGAGGACGAGGAGGAGCACGTCGTCCGGGAGGTCGCTGAGGCGGTCCGCTCCGTCGCCCGTGCCATCTGGCTCCTGGCCCGAACTCCGGCGAGGCCCCGAGCTCGCCCCCATCGACGCCCGGATCTCACCCACCAGGTGGGGACTGTGCAGTCGACCTATCTCACTCTGAGCAAGTACGAGGTTCCACCAACATCCCCTTCTGGTCCTTTTAAAAAAATTAAAAAAAAAAAGCCCAGCCCAGCGTTGATATGTGCTACTCCCTCCGTTTCAGTTTACAAATCCTGCGCGCATATCTAGGTTGCCAATTTTATCACCCTAATATGAAGTATATAACACAAAAATTATACCGTTTGAAAATAGGACATCTGAAGTTTATATTGGTATATTTTTTGTAATATATGACTTGTATTAGGTTGGTCAAATTGACGGCCTAGGGCTACGCGCACGCCCTGTAAACTGAGAGAGATGGAGTATATCTAATTTCAGATATCCCTAAACAAATCCAATTTCAGATGGACATATAAGTTTGCCTCAAAAAGAAAGATAGACATATAAGCTGTTTTCTTCAGAAAAAAAAAACAATGAAGCTCGTGTCGTTGTCTTGACTTAGCGCTTCGTCTGGTGTGTGCTAGCAAGAAGATGAGGGGGCAAACGACGAGGCGATGGATGAGGCAAAGGTCGACACCAATGACCTGCGGGGGTGAGATTGCACAAGGTGCTAGACGGTTAATGAGTCTCCCAACAACATTAGAAGAACACCTTATCTCGACGCGACAATGGATCTGAGGACATTCGTAAATTTGCCAACGGAGGAGGTCATGGGATGGAGAGAGAGAGAGAGAGAGAAGCGTCACGGAGTCGGGAGGAAGGCGAAGAGCCACAGACGTTGTGTCCTAAGACTAGAATTTGTCGTCACACTCATGTGGTGCCTTTTTTGAGATCCACGACCATTTTTCCGAGCCATTGGATCAAACTCGAACGGTGATCCTTTGGGTCAACACCTAACTATCATTATCTTAATCTCACTCCATGGATAAAAGGAAGATGGAAACTAGCAAAAGATACATCTTTTTTGAACAAGAAATCTGCTCATTCCATTAACCGAAGAGCGGAGCAAAGTCGTTGGCTACCAAAAAGTGCACGAAGGGGCGTCGCCAGGACATATGACTTGGGGTTCGATCAGATTTTCAAATTAACTTTGGTTAAACATTTGTAGGATAACTCAATGCATTGGTATTGGGAGACATAAACCCTAGCCGTCGCCATAGGTCTCCTCCATGATGCCACCTTGGTCTCCCTCCTCTCCCCTGTCTGGCCGTCTTGTCGGCGGCAAGAAGAGTGGGGACCCTGCATGTTTCGTTTCCTTTTCTTTAGGTTTTGTTTCCCTAACGGCATCGACTAGGTGGTGGCGGCGTTGTCGTGGGGAATAAGGTCTCTCTGGCCTCTCCCTACTCGATCATGCTTGATCTGACACTAACGAAGGGTATGTGAGAGTTTGTGTCATCAAATTTGTTGGCTGTCTTTGAATCTTGACAGTTGGTGTGTCTATCAAGGAGTGCGATTGGCTGGCTATTGGTGTGACAACTTCTACCTCTTCTTCCATGTTGTTCTGCGAGATGGTTCGGTTTCTCCCACTCTCTGGTTCTGTGGTGATGATTGCAAGCATGTATCGCATGAGGTGATGCTCCAAACCGATGCTTCTTCAACGAGTTCTAGATCTCGCCTCAGGTGGCAAGTGGCTATTGTGGTCTTTAAAGCCTCGTACGGCGAGAGCGTTTGTATGTGTCCCTTTCCTTTACCATTGCTTCAGTGCAATTTTTAATCTCTGGCGGGTGGCGTAATATTGGAGGAACAAGACTTATGATTTTAAATGTAACTTTTTTACCAGTGGTGAAGCGTCCAATTGTCTTTTCGTTGTACTGGTTATTGTTTTCCTCGATAATTATCAGATCTAAGATGCCCATGGGTGTATTTTCTTCAAAAAATAGAGCATTGGTATAATGGTATTGATGGTGCTTTTTGTAGATAAGAAAGGGTAACCTTATTTTGTAGATAGAACAGTTCTAGTGTATTTTGTTTGTAACATTTTCATATTTGAACTACAAGTGTGCTCTAGTTTGGTCCAAATAGTTTTCAAATATATTTTCAAACTTCCATACTATGAGTGGAGGCACTTGACATAAACAAAGGTGAAACCCTAACCCATGTGCTATGAGTAGCCATCCTTGAGAGTATTGCCCCATGGTGATTTTTTATAGAAATTGATCAAAGTCTCAAAAATGGTAATCCTTTTGCATCCACCACTTTTTGTGGACTAGTTTGAGGGAAAATAATAATAAACAAGCAATACAAGAAACTAGAAAAAAAACTTCACAACCCCGGCGGTACACTAAGTCTTGAGGCATGGAATCTTGGGACCATCCTTCGCGTTCGTGAGTACACATACTAGCTCAGTTGGTGCTGTTGGAAATATGCCCTAGAGGCAATAATAAATAGGTTATTATTATATTTCCTTGTTCACGATAATCGTTTATTATCCATGCTAGAATTGTATTGATAGGAAACTCAGATACATGTGTGGATACATAGACAACACCATGTCCCTAGTAAGCCTCTAGGAGACTAGCTCGTTGATCAATAGATGGTTACGGTTTCCTGACCATGGACATTGGATGTCGTTAATAACGGGATCACATCATTAGGAGAATGATGTGATGGACAAGACCCAATCCTAAGCCTAGCACAAGATCGTGTAGTTCGTTTGCTCAGAGCTTTTCTAACGTCAAGTATCATTTCCTTAGACCATGAGATTGTGCAACTCCCGGATACCGTAGGAATGCTTTGGGTGTGCCAAACGCCACAACGTAACTGGGTGGCTATAAAGGTGCACTACAGGTATCTCCGAAAGTGTCTGTTGGGTTGGCACGAATCGAGACTGGGATTTGTCACTCCGTATAAACGGAGAGGTATCTCTGGGCCCACTCGGTAGGACATCATCATAATGTGCACAGTGTGACCAAGGAGTTTATCACGGGATGATGTGAGTTACGGAACGAGTAAAGAGACTTGCCGGTAACAAGATTGAACAAGGTATAGGGATACCGACGATCGAATCTCGGGCAAGTAACATACCGTTAGACAAAGGGAATTGCATACGGGATTGATTGAATCCCCGACATCGTGGTTCATCCGATGAGATCATCGTGGAACATGTGGGAGCCAACATGGGTATCCAGATCCCGCTGTTGGTTATTGACCGGAGAACGTCTCGGTCATGTCTGCATGGTTCCCGAACCCGTAGGGTCTACACGCTTAAGGTTCGATGACGCTAGGGTTATAGGGAAAGTATGTACGTGGTTACCGAATGTTGTTCGGAGTCCCGGATGAGATCCCGGACGTCACGAGGAGTTCCGGAATGGTCCGGAGGTAAAGATTTATATATGGGAAGTCCTGTTTTGGTCACCGGAAAAGTTTCGGGTGAAATCGGTAATGTACCGGGACCACCGGGAGGGTCCCGGGGGTCCACCAAGTGGGGCCACCAGCCCCAGAAGGCTGTGTGGGCCAAGTGTGGGAGGGGACCAGCCCCAGGTGGGCTGGTGCGTCCCCCACCAAGGCCCAAGGCGCATGGGAGAGTGGGAGGGGGCAAACCCTAGGTCCAGATGGGCCTTAGGGCCCATCTAGTGGGGCGCCCCCCCTCCTCCCCTTGGCCGCCCCCCTTAATGGGATCTAGGGCTGGCCGCCTCCTCTTGGGGGTGGAAACCCTAAAGGGGGCGCAGCCCCCTCCCCCCCTATATATAGTTGAGGTTTGGGCTGCCCAAGACACACGAGAACGTCTCTCTTTCGGTGCAGCCCTACCCCTCTCCCTCCTCCTCCTCTCCCGCGGTGCTTGGCGAAGCCCTGCGGGATTGCCACGCTCCTCCACCACCACCACGCCGTCGTGCTGCTGCTGGATGGAGTCTTCCCCAACCTCTCCCTCTCTCCTTGCTGGATCAAGGCATGGGAGACGTCACCGGGCTGCACGTGTGTTGAACGCGGAGGCACCGTTCTTCGGTGCTTAGATCGAAATCAACCGCGATCTGAATCGCTACGAGTACGACTCCCTCATCCGCGTTCTTGCAACGCTTCCGCATCGCGATCTACAAGGGTATGTAGATGCACTCCCCTTCCCCTCGTTGCTAGATTACTCCATAGATTGATCTTGGTGATGCGTAGAAAATTTTGAATTTCTGCTACGTTCCCCAACAGTGGCATCATGAGCTAGGTCTATGCGTAGTTTCTATGCACGAGTAGAACACAAAGAAGTTGTGGGCGTAGATGTTGCCAATTCTTCTTGCCGCTACTAGTCTTATCTTGTTTCGGCGGCATTGTGGGATGAAGCGGCCCGGACCGACCTTACACGTACGCTTACGTGAGACAGGTTCCACCGACTGACATGCACTAGTTGCATAAGGTGGCTAGCGGGTGTCTGTCTCTCCCACTTTAGTCGGAACGGATTCGATGAAAAGGGTCCTTATGAAGGGTAAATAGAAATTGGCATATCACGTTGTGGTTTTACGTAGGTAAGAAACGTTCTTGCTAGAAACCTATACAAGCCACGTAAAAAACTTGCAACAACAATTAGAGGACGTCTAACTTGTTTTTGCAGCATGTGCTATGTGATGTGATATGGCCAGAAGATGTGATGAATGATATATGTGATGTATGAGATTGATCATATTCTTGTAATAGGAATCACGACTTGCATGTCGATGAGTATGACAACCGGCAGGAGCCATAGGAGTTGTCTTTATTTTTTGTATGACCTGCGTGTCATTGAATAACGCCATGTAATTACTTTACTTTATTGCTAAGCGTGTTAGCCATAGAAGTAGAAGTAATCGTTGGCGTGACAACTTCATGAAGACACAATGATGGAGATCATGATGATGAAGATCATGGTGTCATGCCGGTGACAAAGATGATCATGGTGCCCCGAAGATGGAGATCAAAGGAGCAAAATGATATTGGCCATATCATGTCACTATTTGATTGCATGTGATGTTTATCATGTTATGCATCTTATTTGCTTAGAATGACGGTAGTAAGTAAGATGATCCCTCACTAAAATTTCAAGAGACGTGTTCCCCCTAACTGTGCACCGTTGCGAAGGTTCGTTGTTTCGAAGCACCACGTGATGATCGGGTGTGATAGATTCTAACGTTCGAATACAACGGGTGTTGACGAGCCTAGCATGTACAGACATGGTCTCGGAACACATGCGAAACACTTAGGTTGACTTGACGAGCCTAGCATGTACAGACATGGCCTCGGAACACAAGAGACCGAAAGGTCGAACATGAGTCGTATAGTAGATACGATCAACATGGAGATGTTCACCGATGATGACTAGTCCGTCTCACGTGATGATCGGACACGGCCTAGATTGACTCGGATCATGTATCACTTAGATGACTAGAGGGATGTCTATTTGAGTGGGAGTTCAATAATCAGATGAACTTCATTATCATGAACATAGTCAAAAGGTCTTTGCAAATTATGTCATACGCTTTAGTTCTACTGTTTAAGATATGTTCCTAGAAAAAAAATTTAGTTGAAAGTTGGTAGTAGCAATTATGCGGACAGGGTCCGTAAACTGAGGATTGTCCTCATTGCTGCACAGAAGGCTTATGTCCTTAATGCACCGCTCGGTGTGCTGAACCTCAGCGTCGTCTGTAGATGTTGCGGAACATCTGACATACACGTTTTGATAACTACGTGATAGTTCAGTGCGTAATGCTAACGGTTTAGAATTGTGGCACCAAAGACGGTTTTTGAAACGTCGCAGAACATATGAGATGTTCCGAAGACTGAAATTGGGATTTCGGACTAGTGCCCACGTCAAGAGGTATGAGACCTCTGACAAGTTTCTTAAGCCTGCAGACTAAGGGAGAAAAGCTCAATCGTTGAGCATGTGCTCAGATTGTCTGAGTACCACAATCGCTTGAATCGAGTGGGAGTTAATCTCCCAAATGAGATAGTGATAGTTCTCCATAGTCACTGCCACCAAGCTAGTAGAGCTTCGTGATGAACTATAACATATCAGGGATGGTTATGATGATCCTTGAGCTATTCGCGATGTTTGACACCGCGAGAGTAGAAATCAAGAAGGAGCATCAATTGTTGATGGTTAGTAAAACCACTAGTTTAAGAAGGGCAAGGGCAAAAGGGATACTTCATGAAACAGCAAGTCGTTTGCGGCTCTAGTGAAGAATCCCAAGGTTGAACCCAAACCCGAGACTAAGTGCTTCTGTAATGAGAGGAACGGTCACTGAAGCAGTACTACTCTAGATATTTGGTAGATAAGAAGGCAGGCAAGGTCGACAGAAGTATATTAGATATACATTATATGAATGTGTACTTTACTAGTACTCCTAGCAGCACCAGGGTATTAGATACCGGTTCGGTTGCTAAGTGTTAGTAACTCGAAATAAAAGCTGCGGAATAAACGGAGACTAGCTAAAGGTGAGATGACGATGTATGTTGGAAGTGTTTCCAAGGTTGATGTGATCAAGCATCGCATGCTCCCTCTACCATCGAGATTTGGTGTTTGCGTTGAGCATGATTGGATTATGTTTATCGCAATACGGTTATTCATTTAAGGAGAATAATGGTTACTCTGTTTATTTGAATAATACCTTCAATGGTCTTGCACCTAAAATGAATCTCGATCGCAGTGATACACATGTTCGTGCCAAAAGATATAAAATAGTAATGATAGTACCACATACTTGTGGCACTGCCACTTGAGTCATATTGGTATAGAACGCATGAAGAAGCTCCATGTAGATGGATCTTTGGACTCAGTCGTTTTGAAAAGATTGAGACATGCGAACCATGTCTATTGGTATATATGCATGAAGAAACTCCATGCAGATGGATCGTTTGGACTCACTTGATTTCGAATCACTTGAGACATGCAAATCATACCACATGGGCAAGATGACTGAAAGTCCTCGTTTTCAGTAAGATGGAACAAGAGAGCAACTTATTGGAAGTAATACATTTTGATGTATGCAGTCCAATGAGTGCTGAGGCATGCAGTGGATATCGTTATGTTCTTACTTCACAGATGATTTGAGTAGATGCTGAGTGTATTTACTTGATGAAACACAAGTCTGAATTATTGAAAGGTTCAAGTAATTTCAGAGTGAAGTTGAAGATCGTCGTGACAAGAGGATAAAATGTCTGTGATATGATCATAGAGATGAGTATCTGAGTTACGAGTTTGGCACACAATTGAGACATTGTGGAAAGTGTTTCACAATTAATACCGCCTGGAACACCACAGTGTGATGGTGTGTCCGGACATCATAACTGCACCCTATTGGATATGGTGCATACCATGATGTCTCTTATCGAATTACCACTATCGTTTATGGGTTAGGCATTAGAGACAACCGCATTCACTTTAAAAGGGGCACCACGCAATTCCGTTGAGACGACACCGTTTAGAGAAACCTAAGTTGTCGTTTCTTAAAAGTTTGGGGTTGCGATGCTTATGTGAAAAAGTTTCAGGCTGATAAGCTCGAACCTAAAGCGGATAAATGCATCTTGATAGAAAACCCAAAACAGTTGGGTATACCTCCTATTTCAGATCTGGAAGCAAAAGTAATTGCTTCTAGAAACGAGTCCTTTCTCGAGGAAAAGTTTCTCTCGAAAGAATTGAGTGGGAGGATGGTGGAGACTTGATAAGGTTATTGAACCATCACTTCAACTAGTGTGTAGCAGGGCACAGGAAGTTGTTCCTGTGGCACCTACACCAATTGAACTGGAAGCTTATGATAGTGATCATGAAACTTCGGATCAAGTCACTACCAAACCTCGTAGGACGACGAGGATGCGTAATACTTCAGAGTAGTACGTGATCCTGTCTTGGAAGTCATGTTGTTGGACAACGATGAACCTATGAGCTATGGAGAAGCGATGGTGGGCCCATATTCCGACAAATGGTTAGAAGCCATGAAATCCGAGATAAATGGATCTTTGAGAAGAAGACGGACGTGGACGGTAATGTTACCGTCTATGAAGCTCGACTTGTGGCAAAGAGTATTTCCACAAGTTCAAGGAGTTGACTACGATGAGATTTTCTCATCCGTAGCGATGCTTAAGTCCGTCGGAATCATGTTAGCATTAGCTGCATTTATGAAATCTGGCAGATGGATGTCAAAACAAGTTTCCTTACCAGTTTTCGTAAGGAAAGGTTGTATGTGATACAATCAGAAAGGTTTTGTCGATCCTAAGGATGCTAAAAGGTATGCTAGCTCCAGCGATCCTTCCAAGGATTAGAGCAAGCATCTCGGAGTCAGAATATACGCTTTGATGGAGTGATCAAAGTTTTTGGGTTTATACAAAGTTTGTTAGAAACTTGTATTTACAATAAAGTGAGTGGGAGCGCTACAACATTTCTGATAAGTATATGTGAATGACATATTGTTGATCTGAAATGATGTAAAATTTCTGGAAAGCATAAAGGGTTGTTTGAAAGGAGTTTTTCAAAGGAAGACCTGGATAAAGCTGCTTACGTATTGGGCATCAAGATCCATAGAGATAGATCAAGACGCCCGATGATACTTTCAAAGAACGCACACCTTGACATGATTTTGAAAGAGTTCAAAATAGATCAGCAAAGAAGGAGTTCTTGGCTGTGTTACAAGGTGTGAGTATTGAGTAAGACTCAAGACCTGACCACAGCAGAAGAGAGAGAAAGGACGAAGGTCGTCCCCTATGCTTTAGACGTAGGCTCTACAGTATGCTATGCTGTGTACCGCACATGAAGTGTGCCTTGCCATGAGTTGGTCAAGGGGTACAATAGTGATCCGGGAATGGATCACATGACAGCGGTCGAACTTATCCTTAGTATCTAGTGGACTAAGGAATTTTCTCGATTATGGAGGTGAAAAGGAGTTCGTCGTAAAGGGTTACGTCGATGCGAACTTTGACACTAATCCGGATGACTCTGAGTAGTAAACCGGATTCGTATAGTAGAGCAATGATTTGAAATGGCTCCAAATAGCGCGTGGTAGCATCCACAAGATGACGTAGATATTCGTAAAGCACACACGGATCTGAAAGGTTCAAACCCGTTGACTAATAACCTCTCTCACAAGCATAACATGATCAAACCAGAACTCATTGAGTGTTAATCACATAGTGATGTGAACTAGATTGTTGACTCTAGTAAACTCTTTGGATGTTGGTCACATGGTGATGTGACCTGTCAGTGTTAATCACATGGTGATGTGAACTAGATTATTGACTCTAGTGCAAGTGGGAGACTGTTGGAAATATGCCCTAGAGGCAATAATAAATAGGTTATTATTATATTTCCTTGTTCACGATAATCGTTTATTATCCATGCTAGAATTGTATTGATAGGAAACTCAGATACATGTGTGGATACATAGACAACACCATGTCCCTAGTAAGCCTCTAGGAGACTAGCTCGTTGATCAATAGATGGTTACGGTTTCCTGACCATGGACATTGGATGTCGTTGATAACGGGATCACATCATTAGGAGAATGATGTGATGGACAAGACCCAATCCTAAGCCTAGCACAAGATCGTGTAGTTCGTTTGCTCAGAGCTTTTCTAATGTCAAGTATCATTTCCTTAGACCATGAGATTGTGCAACTCCCGGATACCGTAGGAATGCTTTGGGTGTGCCAAACGCCACAACGTAACTGGGTGGCTATAAAGGTGCACTACAGGTATCTCCGAAAGTGTCTGTTGGGTTGGCACGAATCGAGACTGGGATTTGTCACTCCGTATAAACGGAGAGGTATCTCTGGGCCCACTCGGTAGGACATCATCATAATGTGCACAGTGTGACCAAGGAGTTGATCACGGGATGATGTGAGTTACGGAACGAGTAAAGAGACTTGCCGGTAACGAGATTGAACAAGGTATAGGGATACCGACGATCGAATCTCGGGCGAGTAACATACCGTTAGACAAAGGGAATTGCATACGGGATTGATTGAATCCCCGACATCGTGGTTCATCCGATGAGATCATCGTGGAACATGTGGGAGCCAACATGGGTATCCAGATCCCGCTGTTGGTTATTGACCGGAGAACGTCTCGGTCATGTCTGCATGGTTCCCGAACCCGTAGGGTCTACACGCTTAAGGTTCGATGACGCTAGGGTTATAGGGAAAGTATGTACGTGGTTACCGAATGTTGTTCGGAGTCCCGGATGAGATCCCGGACGTCACGAGGAGTTCCGGAATGGTCCGGAGGTAAAGATTTATATATGGGAAGTCCTGTTTTGGTCACCGGAAAAGTTTCGGGTGAAATCGGTAATGTACCGGGACCACCGGGAGGGTCCCGGGGGTCCACCAAGTGGGGCCACCAGCCCCAGAAGGCTGTGTGGGCCAAGTGTGGGAGGGGACCAGCCCCAGGTGGGCTGGTGCGCCCCCCCCACCAAGGCCCAAGGCGCATGGGAGAGTGGGAGGGGGCAAACCCTAGGTCCAGATGGGCCTTAGGGCCCATCTAGTGGGGCGCCCCCCCTCTCCTCCCCTTGGCCGCCCCCCTTGATGGGATATAGGGCTGGCCGCCTCCTCTTGGGGGTGGAAACCCTAAAGGGGGCGCAGCCCCCTCCCCCCCTATATATAGTTGAGGTTTGGGCTGCCCAAGACACACGAGAACGTCTCTCTTTCGGTGCAGCCCTACCCCTCTCCCTCCTCCTCCTCTCCCGCGGTGCTTGGCGAAGCCCTGCGGGATTGCCACGCTCCTCCACCACCACCACGCCGTCGTGCTGCTGCTGGATGGAGTCTTCCCCAACCTCTCCCTCTCTCCTTGCTGGATCAAGGCATGGGAGACGTCACCGGGCTGCACGTGTGTTGAACGCAGAGGCACCGTTCTTCGGTGCTTAGATCGGAATCAACCGCGATCTGAATCGCTACGAGTACGACTCCCTCATCCGCGTTCTTGCAACGCTTCCGCATCGCGATCTACAAGGGTATGTAGATGCACCCCCCTTCCCCTCGTTGCTAGATTACTCCATAGATTGATCTTGGTGATGCGTAGAAAATTTTGAATTTCTGCTACGTTCCCCAACAGGTGCTTGCGTTGTTTATTCAGCGGCCAGTCTCGAGTTCGAGTACCCTTGATGGTGTTATGAGCCACCTTTTTTGCATCATTTGGCGAGGCGCTGCCACGTGGGCCCTGGGGTCACCTATGACCGCGCAACCACTGGCAGATGGCCCCGCAGGGGGTGTCCCATGCGTCAGTAATTGCGCAATGGAGCCACCTACCATATAGCCACTGATAGATGGGCCCGCATGGGGTGTCCCACATGTCAGTGACTGCGCAATGGAGCCACCTACGACCGCGCAACCACTGACCGGTGGGCTCGCAGGGAGTGTCCCACACGTCAGTAACTATGCCAAGTAATAGTCAAAGACTTTGACCCGACGGCAAATCCCTATTTGGGCTTTCGTAACGGTGGGCCGCACGATGGAGGGGAAAAGTGAGGAATGACAAACATCATGGACAAAACTAAGCAGAACTAAGGAAGGAGATGCATGAAAATAGAAATCTGATTACTTCCTTTGGTGATTCGGAAATGGAGCAGAAAGGATTCTCGCCTTTTTCCCAGAGGTGACCCTGAGTTATCAAACCCAAGGGAGGATGGCGCCCTTTAAGCTAGGGTCTCAAACATGCTTTTGCTAAAGAATTAAATCCAGCTTTTTACCAGATCATAAATCATGCTGACACTGGAAGAACACTTATAATAAAAATAGGCATGGGTATGTGGTCTTATGTTTACAACCATATATTTGTGTCGGGGCCATATATGATCTTAATTTTTGCTCTGGAAGTCACCAATCAATATGTGCTTGCTATTTATTGAAGTGGGGGATATGTCCAAATTACGTCTTGACTGGCGCGCGTTCTACATCAAGAGTCGGTTGTCCAACCGAAGACCCTATCCGTCGCGTGGGGTTGCCTCGATAATTAAGATTGCAATAATCAGGCAAAAGCATTGAGCGTTTAATGACTACACCTCTTGAATCCCCAGGGATATGATCCATGCTACCGTACTAAACCTTTCTGTCACTAGCGTTCAGAATAACACTTCACAATCTCCATGCATTTAGCCTCTCCGTGGCTCGTTCTCCATGATCCTGGGTACCTATAGGGATGAAGAAGGTGAAAGAGACAAGAGATAACTACGGAACAATTTTATGTTACACATAGGAGGCATTAATTCAAAGTCCTTCCATTGATCCCTCCAATAAATACATCGGGTTGCAGGGCCCTTGCCTCAACCCATACCTTACCGAACTACTCACACATGGAGATCAGATCACATGAAGGACACATTGAAGAACACATCATGAAGATAGATTGATTGATAATAAGTCTTACAATGGATGCCGTGTGTGATACACAATTACAAGTATGACTAGATTGCTGGGCACTATGGTGGTGGTGAAGGTTGTGGCTATGAAAATGGGAAATGGCGGCGGCTAGGGTTGATGGAGATGGCTATGGTGATGATGATCTGCGCTCCCTTCTCCGTTGTTCCTCTGTTATCCATTTGGCGCCGACTCCTTTTATTTGTTCAGGTGGACGAGAGGCCTTGGTTTCCACGCCATACGACCGCTCAGACAAACGGGCGTGGTCGCATGGAACACCGTCTTTTCCTTTGTTTCTTCTGGTGCGCCTCCCACTTGATCCCCTCCATCTCCACATTACTCCTTTTCAAGTATTGGCTTGATTTCGTTCATAAATAGCCCATTTTCTATGGAAACAAAATAAATAAAGGATTTTTGGAATCCTATGCATTTATTAGTGGCCCACAAAAAAGAAGAATCCTAGAACAAAATGCTCATTAATGGCAATATTAGAGCGAATATCTCAGTTTTAATGAAATATATATCGGTTTAACCTCGGGTTAGAGGAGTGTAAAAATAACACTCATCAAAATCCCAAGTAGGAATCACAAGTCCTCATCAAAACCTCGTTAACCCCATCGAATAAATATGTATTTATAAGTCCAGTCTTCTTTTTAAGAATTAATCTTCTATATCTAAATAGCTAGCCCTGTTAACATAATTCTCTCAACATGATGCTACCTCAGCATGCAATATGCATGAGAAAATGCCCACCTCAACATGCAACCGTGCATAGAAATAATCTCATCTCGACATGCAAACATGCATGAGAATTTCCAATTCGTATTCTGTCTAAATTTGATAAACATTTTACAACAATGCAACAATAAAAGACTATGTATTTTTAGTTTTAGTGCTCGTATTATTAGTCCAAATATTCATGTACCATACAATCAAATGTTATTGAAATATGTTGCAAAACATTTCTGCAATCGGATTTTGTTGGTTTTCTCGTGTACAAGTTGCACCGGGGGTACGAGTTGTATTGCGTGTGGAGTACAAGTTGCACCATCCAAAAAGCATAGGTTACGCGCGCCACACGAGTATAGGCAGGTCGTACAAGACTACAAGTTGTACTGTGCATGGAGCACAAGTTACATTCCACGGGAGTATATATTGCATTCCGGAGTTCGTGGTGTACTTTTTTTGTTGCGAAAGAGTTTGTGGTGTACTTCACATGGGAAGAAGTTGCATTGTGCTGAAAGTACATGTTACACCATGAGTAACATGTTGTACTGGACTGGGAGCACATGTTGTTTTGCTCGGGAAGTACTAGTTACAGTACATAGGGTCGCAGTAACCATGAGGGAGTACATGTAGGTTATCTCGGGGATTACCCGACAAATTTTTTTTTGGGAAGCACAAGTTTGTTATTAACATGAGATCTAGTTTCAAAAATAATGACGTAAGAACACAACGGTTTAAACGACTTATGATCTGAACGCGCAGTTTAAGAGGGTTTCTTTTTAAAATTAAAACCAACAAAGAAAACACGTACAACCAACCTTTACATCCATGCAGGGGCGGAGCCAGGATTTGAGCATGAGGGGGGCGAAGAATACATTGGTCATATCTTAAAAAAAAACAGAGAATACTTGCGGCACTAAACCTTAATATGGCGCTTGGCGCGACCCAATTTACACTGTGCAATTGGCCTAGCTGTTGAGGGGGTGCATGCCGAAGACCACATGTTGCCGCTTTGGCTCACATGCAGCGCATGTGGTGCATTCGGCCCGTCTCGGCAAAGCATAATCCAAAATTTGACAATACCACCAAAATAAAATAACTCGGGACGTCTCGGCAAACCTTTAGAATAATTTTACCTCTATAATTGCCAACTAAATCGAACAAAACTATGAGAAAAAATATCAAATAGTTTGAAAATTATACATCATGGTATACTAATGAATTAGACCTTGTATGTAGTGCTCCAATTAATCAAGACTAGTGGATTCATATCCAGATGAAACAAGACTTGAATGTATAGCAGTTACCTTTAGATTGGCGTGCTCAAAGACCAAAAGCGGGTTAGAGTATTTGATTAAATATGATCACCGAGGGACTCCAATGGACAATACTTCGGCAAGATTAAAACAGGAAGGCTGGATAGCACCGCGGCAGTATCCTGGTCTGCTAATCTGCTTGCGGCTGCCGTGGCGGCAAGCAGAGGCGCAGCGGCGGAATCAATCGATCGATTAGCGTCTAGGTTACGCAGAACGGGCTTTCTAGGCTTACACGAGACCATAATGAGCTACTTTTGGGCTGGGTGTACACGACTGAAAGGATCTATGGGCCTGGGCCTTAAGTACATACTGATTAGCAGTTAACTACCCATATTAGTACGAATATAGCAGATCGCTTGGGGGGTGCGAACGATTGGGGGGGGGGGGGGGGGGGGGGGTCTAGCCCCTGCTCGCCCCCTGTCTCCGCCCCTGCATCCCTGGTAAACTGCGCCAAGAAGTTTGGTTTTTTTAGCAAAAGCAGCTAGGCTTTATTAATCAACGATAATGTTTACAGGAATAGATTTCACATCATGAGGCCCAGCCACACATGTCTACCGAGAGAAAGGGAAAGACCAAACTAGCTAAGATATAGGCTTTGAAATTCGAAGCTCTCGACTCAACTTGAAAACATACGTTTTTTTACAGTAATCACTAATCTCTCTGATGAGCTTCTGTAGTTTCCATCTACACCTTGGTCTATGTGGTTGATAACTTGCTTGCAGTCCAAACCGATGAACAAGTGTCGCATTTTGGGAATAACTCTAGCAAAAGGGTACTCCTATAGGGCGCCTTCACCGCCGGCTAGAGGACTGTCGACCACGCGCCCGCGAACTGGGACGGCCCAGATTGCCTCATTCGCTGTCCCACATCGCCTGGTTCGCTCGATTGCAGTTGACTGGTCGACAGTTAACATTTGAAAAAATAACATAAATTTAAAAAAAATCCAGGAAAGATTGAAAAAATGGAAAATATCTCACGAATTCAAAAGTGTTCATGAATTCTGAAAGAGAGTTCGCATACTTCAGAAAAGTTCGTCCATTTTGAAAAAAGTTCATCAATTTGGAAAAAACATAAATTTGAAAAAAAAGTTTATCCATTTGAAAAATGTTCATTGATTTTGAAAAAAAGTTCATAGATTTATAAAAAGTTCATCAATTTTGCAAAAAGTTCATCGATTCGAGATAAAGTTCACAAAATTGAAAAAAAAAGTTCAAAAATTTGGGAAAAAAGTTCACGCACTTAACAGAAAAGAAGAAATAAAAAGGAATAAACCGAACAAAACCATTTCCAAGAAAAAGGAAAAAAGAAAGAAGAAAGGAGAAAAGGGTGAAAAAGCTGCAAGTAAACACGAACACGTGAGCTGGCCAAGTGGTAAGGGCAGCACACAAGTAGTTGTGAGATCGCTGGTTCGAATCGCACCCTCGCTATTGAGGAGTACTCCTCCGGGAGCCCCCCCCCCCCCCCCCCCCCCAAAGGGTCGCTTGGGGTGGGCTGGGAGCCGTCACTTGGCGCGCTCTCAGCCGCCGCCACGTGTCGCACTCTGGGCGCTCCCTTAGAATTTTTTCTGTATGTGTTTTCGGCTTTTAGATGATTTCCTTTTCGGTTTTTCTCTTTTCCCCCGGTTTTCTTAGGATTTAGACAAAAAATTGATTATTTTTGCTAAAAAATGTCTTTTTTTATCTTTCACGAGAGGCACATATTTAATTCTCGTGGAGGCACGGATTTCCTTTTAGGAGAGGCACGGGCGTGCCTCTCGGAAAGGAAAAAAAATCATGTTTTTTTTCTGCAAGAGGAACAGATTCATTTCTCGTGGAGGCACGGGTTTGATTCTGCCTCTCGGAAAGGAAAAAAAATGTGTTTTTTTGTTCCGCAAGAGGCACGCATTTACTTCTCATGAAGCACGAATTTGTTTCCGCCAGAGGCACGGGCATGCTCTCGGAAAGGGGAAACACGTGTTCTTAGATTTGCTTCTAAGAGGCATGAATGTGCCTTTCGGAAAGGTAAAAAACGCATGCCTCTTTGGAAAGGGGAAAAAGGTGCTCCTGGTTTGGGTTTTTCCGAAACGAAAAAAAGCGTGTTCCAGGTTCGGGTTTTTTTGTCCGTTTTTTTGTGAAAAAAATATTCGTCGAAAACTATCAACATGGGATCTAGTTTTGAAGATCTCGACGCGGGGGACCCAACGGCGAAAATGCTTCAAGATTTAGTCGCATGGTTTAAGAGATAAAACTTTTTGAATAAACGAATCTGGGAAGGCGGGAGTGTTCTTTGGAAGGAGTACTCCTCAATTAGTGATTTGGAAGAGACAGATAGGATGGGCCGTGCTCAGCATTTAACTTCATGCTGGGCCTGTGTCACAGCACCAGCGTTAGCCAGGCCAGCCCATCCTACTGCGCTTGACCGGTTCAAGTTTTTGGCGCCAGTGCGGATCCCTTTCTCTCCTGCCCTGCAATTGGCGCCCGCTCCCCTCCACGCTGACACACACACGCCGCCGCCTAATGCCATCCTTCCACATGGAGGCGCATGGCACCAAACCATCTTACTACCAGGTCAACCAGCAGTAAGCTCCACAGGCCACAGCATACGCCGCCGCATAAACATCTCCGCCGGCCGCGCCGCGCAGGCACGCCAACTGCCAACGCCACCATAAGTACCTTCTTCACACCAGTTAGGTCCCTTCACCCGCTCCAAGCCGCATCGCTCCATCCAAGCATTGCTTCAAAGTTGTTGCGCCGAGGCAGAGCAGATACCCGATCGAGGCGTCCGTCCGTCCATGGGGTCCGGGGCGAGCTCCTGCTGCGGCGGTGCGGAGAAGGTGGGGCACGGCTGCGTGAGCGCGTCGTCGGGGGCGGCGACGGCGGGCACGGGCAGCGGCGGCGGCAGCTCGTGGAGGATCTACAGCTACAAGGAGCTCCACGCCGCCACGGGCGGGTTCAGCGAGGAGAACAAGCTCGGCGAGGGCGGCTTCGGCAGCGTCTACTGGGGCAAGACCCCTGACGGCGTCCAGATCGCCGTCAAGCGCCTCAAGCCCAACAACAACAACTCCAAGGCCGAGATGGAGTTCGCCGTCGAGGTCGAGGTGCTCGCCCGCGTCCGCCACCGCAACCTGCTCGGCCTCCGCGGCTACTGCGCCGGCGCTGCCGCAGACCAGCGCATGATCGTGTATGATTACATGCCCAACCTCAGCCTCCTGTCCCACCTCCACGGCCAGTTCGCCTCCGACGCCACCCTCGACTGGCGCCGCCGCGTGGGCGTGGCCGTTGGTGCCGCCGAGGCGCTCGTGCACCTCCACCACGAGGCTTCTCCCAGCATCATCCACCGCGATATCAAGGCCAGCAACGTGCTGCTTGACTCCGACTTCGCGCCGCTCGTCGCTGATTTTGGGTTCGCCAAGCTCGTCCCCGACGGCGTCTCCCACATGACCACCAGGGTCAAGGGCACCCTCGGCTACCTCGCGCCGGAGTACGCCATGTGGGGCAAGGTCTCAGGCGCCTGCGACGTGTACAGCTTCGGGATACTGCTCGTGGAACTCGTCTCCGGCAGGAAGCCCATCGAGAGGCTGCCGTCGGGTGCCAAGCGTACCATCACCGAGTGGGCGGAGCCCCTCATCGCTCGCGGCCGGCTCGGTGACCTCGTGGACCCGCGCCTCCGGGGCATCTACGACGCGGCGGAGCTGGCGCGCATGCTCGAGGCCGCCGCGCTCTGCGTGCAGGGGGAGCCCGAGCGGCGCCCGGACATGCGCGCCGTCGTGCGGATCCTGCGCGGCGAGACTGTGGCTCCTGACGGCGCGGCGGCGGCAGCCTCCAAGGGGGGCAACGACGCCCAGGTCCGGCCTGCGGTGAGGATGGAGAGCGTCAAGTACGCAGACCACCTGATGGAGACGGAGAACAGCGTGTACTCCGGCGACGGGGACGAGGACGACCAAGAAGACGAGAAGGAGGCCGCCGACTACAGCAGCGACGAGGTGGAGGAGTACTCGCTGATGGACGACCAGAGCAGCATGAACTTCGGGGTGTTCGGCGCCATGCCCGTGGTGCCGGTGCAGACCATGCACGACCCCTACGTCAGGAGGTTTGGAGGAAACGGCGTCAAGATATGATCATCTCCTACTCTATTGTGTGACAATGCCAGTATGTTATATTAATTTCGTTGATGTGTAAACCTGTGCTTAATTAGTAGTTGGGATCAAGCTGGTGATTAAATTTATTGTAATTTATGGGACTTGGAAGTAAGTTCTTGTTTTCATTAAACAAAGTTCTTGTAGAATGTGCTATCTTTGAATGTGCGCGCATGTTGGTCTAGCCCATTTGCTTGATGACTTAAGCTTCAGCAACATCTACAGTGGGAGCCAGAAGACCAAGAAGATGATTAGAGATTAGAGATTTTGTGTCATGCTGCGTGACCAAAATCTACAGAGAGAACAATGTGGCCGCACATGAGCTAGCTGCTTATGCCAGAGTCTATGGAGACTTCCTTCTTTTACCTGATGTGCCACAGGTTCTTTCTCTTGAAACACGAGGCAAAAGTTTTGCCCGTTTCATTAATTAAAAAGAAGGTTGCCCAGGTAATTATGAAACCCGGGCGAAAACCGATACAAATGGGGCCAAGCCCCTACTCATCACATGGCCAAGCCAACCCGTTTCGTCGCGCCACAAGGACGCACCAAACTTGCCAACGACACCACAAACAACATCACAGGAGCACACTAACCACACACAGAGAGACCGACTCATGGTTGCCGAAGAGAAGAAGCCACGACTGCTACGGGAGGAGCAGACCCGGGACTCTCCTATGTGCCACAGGTTTTGAAACATGTAATCATGCCTGATGTAATCCAGGACATTGAAATATAAGAACTCCCTTTATCCCCCACCACCAAAAAAAAAAGCTTCAGCAACATCTAGCAGTTGAACTATGGGGTGCCGCCATTTGTATGAGCAATTGAGCAGAGTAAAGTAACTTGCGTGATGCATGCATTTGTGTACATACATGTTCTCCTTTGTCAAACAGATAGATAAAAATATCATTTTATTATAGCTAATGTTTAGATCAGAATATCTAGTGACAGTGACTCCTGTTGTTACTTGCCTCGAGTTGTTCGCTTGATTTCAATTCTACCATTTGACAGTAAGGCGGGTGACGAACCATATACAGCTGCAGCCTGCAGCTCAAGACAGATAGTTGTGTCTCCTTTTTCTTCAGACAAAACAATCTGCGTGCCTTTCGGATGTTGACACAATGAATTTCAGTTCTAGCATGTTGTGTGGCTTGTGGATCAACGTGGGTGTAGAATTGCGCGGCGACTATCTCAAAAAACGAGCTGTGTTGTTCACCCACCTGAAGGAAAATCATGTCGGGTTTTAGCTAGGCGGCCCACTTCTTCTCTCTCACCCGCTTGCTTCGGAAACGATTCACTCGCTGTTACGGTTTTTTCGGGTTTCTTTGTATCTTCTTCGTTTTGTTTTTCCTGTTTTTCTTTGTTTTTGTTTGTTCTTTCATTTCATTTACGGTTTCTAGTTTTTCTTCTCTTTCTTTTTTTTTCTTTCTTTTTCTTTTTTCTTTCTCAGTTTTCACTAGTTTTTGAAATATTTTTTATTTCTTTGTCTCTTTATTGGTTTTCATTGTTTATTTCTCAGTTTTCCCTGTTTTCAATCTTTTTGCATTGGTTTCATTTTTTGTTTTCTTTGTTTTTCTTTTCGGGTTTTTATTGGGTTTCTTTTTTTTTCTTTGTTTCTTTGTCGATTTTTGTCGGTTTCTTTTTTGTTCAACACACGTCAACTTTTTTTTAAGTACACAGTCAACATGTTTTGTATGCATCAGAAACGTGTTTTCTATACCCATTTAACATTTTCTAAATACATGATTATGCACCAGCTTGATCCCAAATTAAGCATAGATTTACATCAAAGAGATTAATATAACATAACTGGCATTGTCAATTTAAGTTCTTGTTTTTATTAAGCAAAAAAAATGAATTTCTTGTATACTTCTTTGAACGGGGGTGCATGAAAAAAAATCAGGAAAATGAGTGTGCATGTTAGTCTGGCCCAATTGCTTGATGATCTTGCATGAAATATTTGTAGGTCGACTGATTTTTTTTTTTGTAAGTCGATTTTGCGATGCGCGAGGCCGAAGGCAGGGACGGTGCAAGGAGTGCCGCCCACGGCGGGGCCGAGCCGTGGACGAGCGACAGTCATCGATAGCTGGAAGGAGTGAGTCCAAAACTTGTCGGGTGTGTGTGTGTGTGTGTGGGGGGGGGGGGGGTGGGAGGGGGTCGCCGGAGCAGTTTAGCGCATGCGCGGGGAGGGAGGGGGGTCTTAGAGGATGGCCCGGGCGGGGGAGGAGGGAGGTCGAGGGAAGGGGAGGGCAGCAAGGCAGCCGCGGGTGGTGGAGGCCGGCGGTTAGGCTGCGTGGGAGGAAGAAGTTGAACAGTGATGGACACGATCCTAACTGTTGTATGGAGATCCGTCGGCCCAAAAATAAAGTGACTTACAGCAAAAAAAATACTCGGCTTACACATAGTCGTCGTGATGATCTAAGCATTAGTAACACCTTGTTGTTGAACTATGGGGTACCGCCATTTGTATGAGCATACTAAAGTAACACGTGTGATGCATGCATTTGTGTACGCATGTTCTCCTTTGTCAAATAGATAGATCAAACTATCTGTTTTTAATAGCTAATGTTAGATATAAAATTATCTATTGACAGCGTCGCCTGCTTCTCGCAAAAAATAAAATAAAAAAGACAGTGTCGCCTGCTTCTTAAGAAATGGATTTACTGAATAGCTGAGGTATGCCTATGCATGGATTGTGACTCCTGTCGTCACTGCCTCGAGTTGTTTGCTTGATTTCGGTTCTAGCATTTGGCAGTAAGGGCATCTCCCGACCCGTAAAACGAAGACCGCATTCGTCCGCGGACCGATCCGGACAGGTGTCCGGACACTAATTCGCCATCCAACTCTATATCTTATATGTCCGTTTTTGTAACTTAAAAAAATGTCTTTCACTAACCTTCCCCCAAATAGCAGGCTTGGCTAAGTAGCCTTCCGCCAAATCACACTAGTAGAAAAATGGCCTATTGTCTCGGTTGGTAAGGGCCTTTTGTCCCGGTTTTTGAACCGGGACTAAAGGGTCGTTACTAATGCCCTAACACTTTAGTCCCTGTTCTTACACGAACCGGGACAGATGGGCCTCCACGTGGCCGCTGCGGCCAGCCCAGGCAGGGGGGCCTTTGGTCCCGGTTGGTGACGCGTCAGCAGCTGGTTGGAGCTGAGGTTTTTGTTTTTTTAAAGGAGTTGATTTAGGGGTTTTGGGGATTAATTTAGGTTGTTATTAGGTAGCTATTAGAGAGAAGTGTCCTCTCTTATATCTCCGTGCTTGGTTTACCAACGCTACGTACTGCTATGCCTAAACATGGCTTAGATTAAAGTGAAGGCAACATGTGGTGCATGTCGAAAGTAATACTAATTCTAACTTGATCAAGTTTGGATTGTACTACTTTCGACATGCACCACATGCATGTTGCCTTCACTTCAATCCAATCCATGTTCATTTCACCCGCTGATATATAATAACTCTTCATGCGCGCATCATCCATCATCATATATAATAACAAGTCCTACTAATCATCATCATACAACTTCTACTCGTTATTAATAACCAGTCATACGATCATCATCTCATAGTCATCGAACCAACCCTACTTAATTATTCTTAGCACATGATCATCAGTATTAGGTAGGACCGAAATACCCTCTTTAAAGTAAAATAGCATAAAACAATATAGATCCTGACTCTCCATTATGGAGAATGGAGATCATCCTGTCTCCAATTCTTGCGCTTCGCTTCCTTTTGCTTCCAAGAACCTCCTTGCGACTGTCCATACATTTTTTCCATTCTTTGATTTGCATGTCTCCACTTCTTTTAGAAATCCGGTATTGACAGTTGAGATTCGTAGGATGACCTGGTTGTATGTTCAAAACATCAAGGCTACCATTCTGATACATCAAATGAGGCACACAATCCTCTGGGATTATCTGTTGAAAAACATAGTAATAACTTCATAGTTAGCAATGATGTACTAGTTTTAGAAGTATGCAAAAGATGCACGGATGTCGTAATAGTAAGAAATCTTACCAGGGTATCTCCATAGTAGTTACCGTAGTTCAACACGTGCACTAGTGGCACGTATTGACCATAGTGTGGAGAAGTTTTACAATAGATATTGTAATTCTCAAGATCAGTACAAAATCCGACTAGATGAGTTTTCTCCTTATAAGTTAACTCAGAGCCATCGGTGTAGTAGGTTCTGTCTACCATGTTCCGCACATTGTTTGAACAATCAAAATAAACTGTCAATGAAAATAAGCTGTCAACTATTTTGAAATGAACAATATAAATTAGCTAATAACTATGTTTGAGAAACTCACATAGCGGTAGAATTGGAGGCGTATCAACAAGGACCCAAATGTCCATATTGTCTTGCTCGATGTCAGGATCACCAAGATCCATGCTGACAAGCATACCCTCATCAAAACCATACATCTTGCAAAATGCTTCCCAATTTTTGCAACCAAAATGGGTTACGCTCTCAGAATTATACAGATTTACTTCAAAATCTATATCATGATGGGTCCTTAGGTGAATTTTCTTTGTTTCCATACTTTCATGGTCTTCAAAACCCATCCTCTCCAAGACGTAGCGTCTTGCATGGCATGGGATAAGCTAGCCGAATTGTAAAAGATGAAAAGTACACATTGAAATAGCTGAAGTCGTGCTTAATTACGAAAAAATAACACTTGTCGTCGTTGCATACCGTTTCAACATCGAAAGTTTCCTCCAGCTTAATACTGAAGCGCCGATCTTCGTCCAGGTGAGGCCTGTCGCACTGACCTCGGTCGTCGTGGCACCAGTCGCACTCCCCTGGGAGACTTTCGTCGTCCGAGTACGACATTTCCTATGTTCATAATTCAAATATTAAACGTCTACAATTAAATATATGTACTAAAAAACCTAAGTTAGATCATTATTATTCATCACGGGTTGACTATCGGTTTGTCGAGCTTTTTCTTAAAAACTCTCAGCTCACGTGGTGTATACATTCGACCGTTGGTGATGGTCGCTCCTCCATTTGTCCCCGAGTGCATTACACCAAAATGTCTAGCACACGGGAACAAAGGAGAAGCGACCCCCACGACAACAGTCGGGATTCTTCGTCCTCTCATATATATATGGTGGAACTCTCCCTCACTGATTCCTCTCTGACATTTGCGACCGTCGGTGATGGTATGGTAGCTCCTCCTTTCGTTCTCGAGTGCATCACACCAAATTGTCTAGCACACGGGAACGAAGGAGAAGCTACTCCGACGACAATAGTCGGGATTCTTCGTCCTCTCATATATGGTGGAGACTCGACAGACTTACAGTCAACCCGAAATATCATTTAATTATCTTTCTAAAAGAGGATTTGGCTAGTCTCACCTCGATGTCGGAGGGGGCGATGACGGGGACGACGACAGGGATGATGGAGGGGCCGGGGGCTCCTAGATTTCTGCGAAAACAAAAACCCTATAAGCTATCAACTAATCATATGCATACGCCTTGTATAGTGCTCTCCAATTTTAGCATTCAAAGTAGGAGTAGTTTTCCACTTTGAGCATTCAATAAGCAAAATCAAATCACAAAATAAAGTAGTATTCAAATTAGGATGCATTCAATTATAAGCAAAACTACATCATCTCCATGCGTCCGTACATCGTCGAATATTATCACTAATACACCTCGAATACTATCATACATATAGCATCGCTAGTACAGCTAGAACAGTAGCGCCCGACGGGTATCGGCGCGGGCGGTGGACACCCAAATGGAAGGAACCATCACAGGATCATAGCTCCAGTGAGATCCCTGAAGAACCTGCCAGGTATTGTCAAACCTGCCCTCCAACGCAACCATGTAGCGACGGACGTGCTGGTCCTCCTCGCTGACACGGTGACGTACCACCTCCGCGGTGTCCGGAAGCCTCGGCACCGTCACTGGCCCACGCGACCGCCACCAAACAAGGATCGGGTCAACGACGGGCTGGCTCCTCACCAACCTACGCACACCGGAAGGTAGCACCTCCCAAAACCAGCCCGGCGGAGCCCAGTCCCGGACATGGCCCCTCTGATCAAGCCGGCCTCCTCCGCCGAGTCGACGACGAGGATGCGGGATAGGCATTGTCGATGTCGATGCGGGATTAATTGCTTGAACTAAAAAATAAACTAGTTCTATTAATTTTCTTGCTAAAATAAAGTAGTCCAACTAGTTCAACTACTAAGCACTTACTATAAATAAATAAAATAAAGTAGTTCTTACTAAAAATAAACTACTTCTACATATAGTAAAATAAAGTAGTTTTATTAAATCAACTAGTTCAACTACTAATTAAGCACTTACTATAAATAAAATAAAGTAGTACTTACTAAAATAAACTACTTCTATAGTAAAATAAAGTAGTTTTATTAAATCAACTAGTTCAACTACTAAGCACTTACTAAAAATAAACTTGTTTAACTAGTTCTATTATATTTAACTAGTTCAACACAATTTTCTTTTCTAAATATGCACATATATATACATAAATTGACAAAAAAACATCTAATTCAACTAATCTAAAATACATGGAAAAACATCTAATTCAACTAATCTAACTAATTTTATTAAACACTTACTAGTATATATACATGGAAAAAATACATATAAAAAATGAAAAAAAAGGATTCGGGGCGGCGGCGGCTCACAGCGGGGCCGGCCAGCTAGGGTGACGGCGGGGGCGGCGACGGCGTCGATGACGACGACGGTGGGGGCGGCGGACGGCGTCGGCGTGCAGAGGATCCGGGCGGGCGCGCGGAGCAGGGCACGGGCGACGGCGACGGCGTGGGCTCCGGGGCGGGGGCGACGGCGACGGCGGGGGCGGCGGACGGCGACGGCGTCGGCGTGGGCTCTGGGGCGGGGGCGACGGCGACGGCGTCCGGCAGCCTGGCGGCGTCCTCTCCGCGCGCGTCGTCGGGGGCGAACTGCAAGATGCAAACCAAAATTTTCACAAGTGTGCCTTATATACATGAAGCTTTAGTCCCGGTTCTTGTCACGGACCGGGACAAATGCCCCTCTTTGGTCCCGGTTGGTACCACCAACCGGGACCAAAGGCCTCTTTTCAGCAGCCCAAAGGGCGGGAAGCAGAGGGCTTTGGTCCCGGTTGGTGGCACCAACTGGGACTAAAGGGTGGGCATTGGTTCCGGTTGGTGCCACCAACCGGGACCAAAGGGGGGCATTGGTCCCGGTTCGTGGCACCAACCGGGACCAATGTCCTGCGCCTGCCAAAGCCGCGGTGCGGTGGGATCTTTAGTCCCACCTCGTTAGCCGAGGAGCGGCATGACCTGTTTATAAGCCCTGCCCCGCCAGCTCCATTGAACTCCTCTGAACTGTAGGCCTCCGGGCCTAATCTTGCACTGCTATGCCTATGGGCCTTCTGCGGGCCTTAATCCTGGCCCATGGATGGGTTTCTAGTCGTATTCAGGCCGTGGTGGCCCAGTAGGTGGCATTTTTTTTATTTTTTCCCAGTTATTTTGTTTTCTTTTTTGCTTTATTTATTTTATTTTGTTTCTACTTACAACAAAATACTTATTTTATTTTATTTTATTTTGTTTCTAATTACTTATTTATTTTACTTTATGATAATTCTTTTTGCTATTAAAGTTTCTATCAAAAAAAGTTCTTTATGAAAATTCTTTTTGCTTTTAATGATTTTGAACAGAAAATACTTCGATAATTTTAGTTGCATCATTTTTATATGATTTTAGTTTCAATAATACTAGAGGTTTCTTATAATGTTTTGAACAGAAAATACTTTGTTAATTTTAGTTTCATAAATTTTATTGAAGTTTATTTTATTTTGTTTCTACTTATATATTTTAATAAAGTTTATATTATTTTGTTTCTAATTACTTATTTATTTTATTTGTTATTTTTCATTCATTTACTAATTATTTTGAGCTATAAGACCCTAAAATTGAAAAGCATTTCAAATGAACTCTGAAAAGGTTGAAAGTTGGCATGGTATCATCATTTCATCCACATAGCATGTGCAAGAAAGTTGAGAGGGTCCCGGCAAAAACTGGATGCACTTCATGTACAAAACGGACAATCTCTTTCAAAGTATCAGGATTTCATACGGAAACTCGTCTGTTACAAAGGGATTTCATTTTTTTAAACTTATTTGAACTCCTGACTTTTTGTGTGTTCAAAATGCACCATTCAAAGCCACATCATCATTTTTCAATCCTTTCTGACTTCATTTGTTATTTTTCATGCATTTACTAATTATTTTGAGCTATAAGACCCTAAAATTGAAAAGCATCTCAAATGAACTCTGAAAAGGTTGAAAGTTGGCAAGGTATCATCATTTCATCCACATAGCATGTGCAAGAGAGTTGAGATGGTCCCGACAAAAACTAGATGCACTTCGTGTACAAAACGGACAATCTCTTTCAAAGTATCAGGATTTCATACGGAAACTCGTCTGTTACAAAGGGATTTCATTTTTTAAAACTTATTTGAACTCCTGACTTTTTGTGTGTTCAAAATGCACCATTCAAAGCCACATCATCATTTTTCAATCATTCCTGACTTCATTTGTTATTTTTCATGCATTTACTAATTATTTTGAGCTATAAGACCCTAAAATTGAAAAGCATTTCAAATGAACTCTGAAAAGGTTGAAAGTTGGCATGGTATCATCATTTCATCCACATAGCATGTTCAAGAAAGTTGAGAGGGTTACGGCAAAAACTGGATGCACTTCGTGTACAAAACGGACAATCTCTTTCAAAGTATCAGGATTTCATACGGAAACTCGTCTGTTACAAAGGGATTTCATTTTTTAAAACTTATTTGAACTCCTGACTTTTTGTGTGTTCAAAATGCACCATTCAAAGCCACATCATCATTTTTCAATCCTTTCTGACTTCATTTGTTATTTTTCATGCATTTACTAATTATTTTGAGTTATAAGACCCTAAAATTGAAAAGCATTTCAAATGAACTCTGAAAAGGTTGAAAGTTGGCATGGTATCATTATTTCATCCACATAGCATGTGCAAGAAAGTTGAGAGGGTTACGGCAAAAACTGGATGCACTTCGTGTACAAAACGGACAATCTTTTTCAAAGTATCAGGATTTCATACGGAAACTCGTCTGTTACAAAGGGATTTCATTTTTTAAAACTTATTTGAACTCCTGACTTTTTGTGTGTTCAAAATGCACCATTCAAAGCCACATCATCATTTTTCAATCCTTTCTGACTTCATTTGTTATTTTTCATGCATTTACTAATTATTTTGAGCTATAAGACCATAAAATTGAAAAGCATTTCAAATGAACTCTGAAAAGGGTGAAAGTTGGCATGGTATCATCATTTCATCCACATTGCATGTGCAAGAAAGTTGAGAGGGTCCCGGCAAAAGGTGGATGCACTTCGTGAACAAAATGGACAATCTCTTTCGAAGTATCAGGGTTTCAGACGAAAACTCATCTGTTACAAAGGGATTTCATTTTCTTGAACTTATTTGAACTCCAGACTTTTTGTGTGTTCAAAATGAACCATTCAAAGCAGAGACTGATTTTGAATGGTGCATATTCAACACACAAAAAGTCTGTAAAGATCGCCAACCCCAACATAAAAAAATGAGCATAGATGCGCCTATAGAGAAAATTCAACCTAAATTCATAATAAATTTCTATGAATTTCAGAGAAACTCACTATGAATTTAGGTCAAATTCCCTGTATAAGGGCATCTATTTTCATTTTGAGAGGAGCTCAACAAGGCAGAGAGGGACGGGCTTATAAACCGGTGTGAGCGCCCTTCGGTTGGCGAGGTGGGACTAAACTCTGGCCGCAACAAGGACCAACCCTTTAGTCCCAGTTTGTGGCACAAACCGGGACTAATGGTCATGGGCCAGGGGCAAGGCGCATTGGTCCCGGTTCGTGCGTTGAACCGGGACCAAAAGGTCCAGACGAACCGGGACCAGTGGCCCACGTGGCCCGGCCGGCCCCCTGGGCTCATGAACCGGGACTAATGCACCCCATGGGTTCCGGTTCGTGCGGAACCGGGACTAATGGGCTGGCCAGGCCCGAACGAAAGCCCTGTTTTCTACTAGTGTCATCTTACATGTTTAAAAAACTATGTGATGTACCTTTTTTGTTTGGTGGAAGATTAGCTTCCGCCAAATTTAGTATGGACGAGAAGCATATCCGTGCTTTGCCTCCCTGTGCTAGTTCATTCTTGTTCCCATAAATTGTTTGCTCAGAAAATTCCTATGCATAGGAAGTGGGTTAGACTTAAATGTGCTAGTCATATACTTCATGATGCTCCCATTATGTTTCAATTCTTATCTTTTATGTGAGCATCATTGAAATCATCTTGCCTAGCTAAAAAGGCATTAAAAAAAGCGCTTGTTGGAAGACAACCCAATATTTATACCTACTGTTTTTGTGTGTTCACATGATTAAGCTACTGCATTAATCATGTTTTATAGTTTTTGTTTCAACAAAGTGCCAAGTAAAGCCTTTGGGATAGTATGGATGATAATTGACTTGATTCTGTGCAAAAACAGAAACTTTTGCTCTCAGTCCAGGAATTTTGAAAATTCACTGGAACGTGCTTTTGATCTGAATTTTTTTACACAAGATTGATATACAAATTTTCTAGATTGTCCTAATTTTTCAGAATTTTTGGAGTTACAGAGGTATGGAAAGTTTCCAGATTACTACAGACTATTCTGTTTTTGACAGATTTTATTTTCATTGTGTTGTTTGCTTATTTTGATGAATTTATGAGTAGTATCGGAGGGTATGAACCTTGGAGAAGTTGGAATACAGTAGTTATAACACCAATATAAAATTAGAATGAGTTCACACCAGTACCTAAGTGGTGATTTGCTTTATTATACAAACGGGGCTTACGAGTTTTCTGTTGAGTTTTGTGTTGTGAAGTTTTCAAGTTTTGGATGAAATTTCGATGGACTACGGAATAAGGAGTGGCAAGAGCCTAAGCTTGGGGATGCCCAAGGCACCCCAAGGTAATATTCAAGGACAACCAAGCATCTAAGCTTACGGGAATCACAAACTTTAACACAAGTATTTCTCAAATTCACAATTACTCACTAGCATGACTCTAATATTACCATCTCTATATCTAAAAAAAATCATAAGTAATCAAACTTCTCATAGTATTCAATGCACTTTATATGAAAGTTTTTATTATATACCTCTTGAATGCCTATCACACTAGGACTAAATTTATAACCAAGGCAAATTACCATGCTGTTTAATGACTCTCAAAATAATATAAGTGAAGCATGAGAGTTCAACAATTTCTATAAAATAAAACCACCGCCGTGCTCTAAAAAGATATAAGTGAAGCATGAGAGTTCAACAATTTCTATAAAATAAAACCACCGCCGTGTTCTAAAAAGATATAAGTGAAGCACTAGAGGAAAATTGCCTAGCTCAAAAGATATAAGTGAATCACATAGAATATTCGAATAAATCACGATTCATGCGTGTCCCTCTCAAAAGGTGTGTACAGCAAGGATGATTGTGGCAAACTAAAAAGCAAAGACTCAAATCATACAAGACTCTCCAAGCAAAACACATATCATGTGGTGAATAAAATATAGCCTCAAGTAAAGTTATCGATAGACGAAGACGAAAGAGGGGATGCCTTCCGGGGCATCCCCAAGCTTAGGATCTTGGTTGTCCTTGTATATTGCCTTGGGGTGCCTTGGGCATCCCCAAGCTTAGGCTCTTGCCACTCCTTATTCCATAGTCCATCAAATCCTTACCCCAAACTTGAAAACTTCACAACACAAAACTCAACAGAAAATCTCATAAGCTCCGTTAGTATAAGAAAATAAATCATCACTTTTGGTACTGTTGTGAACTCATTCTTTATTTATATTGGTGTAATATCTACTGTATTCCAACTTTTCCATGGTTCAGAACCCGATACTACCCATAGATTCATCAAAATAAGCAAACAACACATAGAAAACAAAATCTGTCAAAAACGTAATAGTCTGTAGTAATCTGTAACTCTCGAATACTTATGTAACTCCAAAACTTATGACAAATTAGGACAACCTGGGAAATTTGTGTACCAATCTTGTGCAAAAAGAATCAGATCAAAAGCACGCTTCTGTGAATTATGAAAATTATTTTACTAGGTGCAAAAATTTATGTTTTTCAGCAAGATCGAAACAACTATCACCGTAAGCCATCTCAAAGATCTTACTTGGCACAAACACTAATTAAAACACAAAACCACATCTAGCCAGAGGCTAGATGAATTATTAATTGCAAAACAGGAGCAAAAAGCAAAGAACAAATCTAAAATTGGGTTGCCTCCCAACAAGCGGTATTGTTTAACGCCCCTAGCTAGGCATAAAAACATGAATAGATCTAGGTATTGTCATCTTTGGTATGCAACCCATAAGTAGCTCTCATAATAGATTCATATGGCAATTTAATTTTCTTTCTTGGAAAGTGTTCCATGCCCTTCCTTAATGGAAATTGAAATCTAATGTTTCCTTCTTTCATATCAATAATTGCACCAATCGTTCTAAGTAAAGGTCTACCAAGAATAATAGGACATGTAGGATTGCAATCTATATCAAGAACAATGAAATCTACGGGCACATAATTTCTATTTGCAACAATAAGAACATCATTAATCCTTCCCATAGGTTTCTTAATAGTGGAATCCGCAAGATGCAAATTTAAAGAACAATCATCAAATTCACGGAAACCTAGCACATCACATAAAGTTTTTGGAATCGTGAAAACACTAGCACCCAAATCACACAAAGCATGGCATTCATAATCTTTAATCTTAATCTTAATAGTAGGTTCCCACTCATCATAAAGTTTTCTAGGGACAAAAACTTCCAATTCAAACTTTTCTTCAAAAGATTGCATCATAGCATTAACGATATGTTTAGTAAAAGCTTTGTTTTGATTATAAGCATGAGGAGAATTCAACAAGGATTGCAACAAGGAAATACAATCTATTAAAGAACAATTATCATAATTAAATTCCTTTAAATCTAAAAGAGTGGGTTTATTGCTACTTAAAGTTTTGACCTCTCCAATCCCACTTTTATCAATTTTTGCATCAAGATTTAAAAAACTTCGAATCATTGGGACGCCTTTTAACTATAGTTGACTCATCTCCAGTCCCATCTTTATCAAGATCTATGTCGGAAAACAAAGATTCAATAGGAGTCACATCAATCACTTTAAGATCTTCATCTTTATTTTCACGGAAACTAGAAGAACACGTTTTTACGAACCAATCTCGTTTAGCACGCATCTTAGCGGTTCTTTCTTTGCACTCATCAATGTAAATTCTCATAACTTTGAGAGACTCATTAATATCATGCTTGGGTGGAATAGATCTAAGTTTGAAAGAATCAACATCAAGAGAAATTCTATCCATGTTCCTAACCAAATCATCAATCTTAAGCATTTTCTCTTCAATCAAAGCATTGAAATTCTTTTGCGAACTCATAAATTCTTTAACACTATTCTCAAAATCAGAGGGCATCTTACTATAATTTTCATAAGAATTGTTGTACGAATTTCCATAATTATTAGAGGAATTACTAGGAAACGGCCTAGGATTAAAATTACCTCTATACGCGTTATTACCAAAATTGTTCCTACCAACAAAATTCACATCCATAGATTTATTATTATTTTCAATCAAAGTAAACAAAGGCATATCATTAGGATCAATAGAAGCACTCTTGCTAGCAAATAATTTCATAAGCTTATCCATCTTTTCACTCAAAACATTAATCTCTTCAATCGCATGCACTTTTATACTAGTGGAAGATCTTTCGGTATGCCATTGAGAATAATTAACCATAATATTATCTAGGAGTTTAGTAGCCCCTCCTAAAGTAATTTTCATAAAAGTACCTCCCGCGGCCGAATCTAAAATATTTCTAGAAGCAAAATTCAACACGGCATAAATTTTTTGTATAATCATCCACAAATTCAAATCATGAGTAGGACAATTTTGTATCATCAATTTCATCATCTTGGTGCACCGCCTGCGCACGCTCTAGGATCTGCCGCCGCCATCTTCTGCCATCCCGTCTTGAGGAGGAATAACTGCATAGATCTTGCCAGTCTCATCTACCATCGATGTCACCATGATACCAGACAGCGCCACCGGACAGGGAAGACTCACCAAAGGGATCGCCATCCCTGATCCATGAATCGCAGCCGCCATACCAGCGTCGAGCAGCCGGAGAAGGGCCCCGCCACCACCTTCCTCAGAGCCATCCGGACTTTGCTGGAGGGCGCCTCAGGCGACGGCGAGGGGAGGAAGGTGTGGTGGAGGAGGAAGAGGCGTCGGGGCGAGGCGGCGGCGCTAGATTGGGATCGCGAGTCCCTTGTGGACAGAGTGAGTTGCGTCGCCTTCGATCCGTTTTTTACAGGGTGTCACCAGGGTGCTGGGGCAGGTGGGCAACTAATCCGCCGACTCGCCCATCTAGTCGTCGGGGTACTCCTTGGTCCTCTCGAGGACGTTGGTGAGGTTCTCCACACTGGCGAACATGTATCCGCGGACTGACCCTCTCTGTTCGCGGATGGATACAGAGAGGTTTTTGCGGGTTGCCGTTGGAATTGGAGTGGAGGAGCTAGTAGCCCCCGTGGCGGTGTGGCTGGCCGTGGGGGTGGTGTGGCTCATATTTGGCCAACAAAGCAAAGCAGGCATGCCTACCAGACAGAAAGAAAGAAAGGAGTCCTATCCTGGTGGCGCAGAGAACCAACCCAAACATCTTGTTCCTTCCTTCCTTATCCAACCTCCACCCCTACCCCTCGTGCAGGCGGGCACGGCAGCAGCAGCAGCACTCCTCCTGATAGCGCTAGCGCTAGCGGGTGGCCGGCCGCCAATGGCCATCCGCATCTTCTTTCCCTCCTCCACCTCCTTCTCCACCGCCCAACCGAGTAGCACGGCGACTAGGACTAGCAGACAGAGGCGAGGATTCTGCTGCTTCTGTTCAAGCACAAGCAGCGCCGGCGCCGGCGATGAGGTCTCCTCCTCATCGATGATGACTGTGTCCATCACCGGAGCCACGGGGTTCGTCGGACGCAGGCTCGTGCACAAGCTCCTATCCGGTATCTGCTCTGCTAATCATTCGTTCCTCATCCATCCATCCATCCCGTCCCTTTTAATTTGCATCTCATCTCACCCACTGACTGACTGACGCATACCTGAATGAAACTGAAACTGAACATGAATGCAAAAAGCAGAGGATCACAAGGTGTGCGTCTTGACACGCTCCACCTCCAAGGCCTCCTCTGTTTTCCCTGGTAAGCACACGCTCAACTTAACTCAATTCAGTTACATACATACATACATACATACATACATACATACATACATACATACATACGGCTGTTGCATTATACTCCTGTAGTATAACTGCATTCAGTATATTAAATTCAGTTAAGTTTTTGACTTAATAATAAATTCAGTTCAAGTGAGGACACTATACTACAAGCAGCTTTATACTTTACTATCAGCTAGGCTTGTTGATGAAAACTAACTAATTAGCACTATATATGCGTCTGTCTTGCTGCTCCGTGCCGTGCTGTGCTGTGCCGTTCGTGGAAATGGAAATGAAAATGGAAATGGAATGAAGCTTCGAGGTATCCGGGCGTGACCGTGGCGGACAAGGAGGGAGATTGGGAGCGATGCATTAGGGACTCAACTGGTGTTGTCAACCTGGCAGGAATGCCCATCAGCACCAGGTGGTCACCAGAGGTACTAGCTAGTAACAATCTACTAGTTCTAGTCTTGTCTTCAAATTCACCTTCAAATACATGTATGGTTAGCTAGTTGATGGATACGAATGACGCATGCATGCGTGCAGATTAAGAGGGAAATTCTGCAGAGCCGAGTCAATGTCACCTCAAAGGTAGGTACTCTACTCTACTGCATCTGCATGCTGCTTCAATTTAGTTAACATTGTGCTTGCTTCAATTTAGATTACGAGGGAAATGTTTTTAATCAATCTGGATGCATGCATGCATGCATCTGAACAATTGAACTGAATTTGATCGATCGGATTAAACTGAACCTAGGTTGTGGATCACATCAATTCTAGTGACAGCAGCAATGGCAATGGTCCCTCTGTTTTCGTCAGTGCAACAGCCGTCGGCTACTACGGTACGGTACTACCTACTCTTTTTTCTCCGATTCTCCTGAATTTGATTTGATCAAGCAAGCAAGCACAATCAATCAATCTTTTTCTAACCAAAAATAGAAGAAGAATTGCAGGCACCAGCGAGACGGACAGCTTCGATGAATCCAGCCCATCAGGCAATGACTACCTGGCACATGTATGCCGAGAATGGGAGGGCCGGGCACGGCAAGTGAAGCAGGAGCACGTCCGGCTGGTGCTCATTCGGATCGGAGTCGTCCTCGGCAAGGACGGCGGCGCTCTGGCCAAGATGATCCCCCTCTTCATGATGTTCGCCGGCGGGCCGCTCGGCACAGGAAGACAATGGTCTACTCTTCTGCTTCTTCTTCTTTCTTCTTCTTCTTTGCTAGGTAGTAGGTAGTCATCAGGTGTATATATATGTCCCAAATACAATACTGAACCTGCACAATGTGATGTGAACGTGATGTGCCTCTACGAATATGTACATATATATAGGTTCTCTTGGATTCATCTGGACGACCTGGTGGATCTCATCTACGAGTCCCTGCGGAACCCGGCCTACACGGGCGTGATCAACGGCACGGCGCCCAACCCGGTGCGGCTGTCGGAGCTGTGCGAGCGGCTGGGGCAGGTGGTGGGGCGCCCGTCCTGGCTGCCGGTGCCGGGGCTGGCCATCAAGGCCCTGCTGGGAGAAGGCGCGACGGTGGTGCTGGACGGCCAGAAGGTGCTCCCGGCCAGGGCCACCCAGCTCGGCTTCTCCTACCGCTACCCCTACGTCCGAGATGCGCTCAAGGCCATCGCCAAACAACTCTAGCTAGCCACCTCCTCTCTAACTGCATGCATGCATGCTATTATTTTCTTTCTTTCTCTCTAGTCTTTTCCTTTCCTCTCTTGTATAATAATATATGTACTAAGATGATAGCACAAAAACAACATCGATCGAAATGTTTCCTTCGTCTACATGCATGCATGCACTTCTCCAAATGAATGAGTGATGGAGCTAGAGCCAGAGCTAGATGGATCCACCGTTTACTTTTTGGCCCACCTTTAATTAGCTATAGCTACGTACTACTAGTCAAAATTAGCTAGAGGCATCGACGGATTGGCCTGCATGTTATTAGCTAGAGCTATATATGAATGTTGCTGTTGTACCTAATATAATGAACTAGAGGAGAATCGAATTGAATCGAATCCGATGGCGATGAGGAGGAGAAGCTGGGAGACGACGGTGACGTTGTGCCTGTTGTTGTCGTTGCTGCTGCTGGCGGCGACGACTCGTACGGCGACGGCGAAAATCAGAGAAGATGTGTACACGGAGGACGACGAGAGGCGGCATGAGGCCCTCCGCCACCATGGCGCCGCCGCCCCCTTCGGCTCGCGCTTGGTGGATGCTCCTCCACCCGACTGGTGATGATGATGATTTTTAATCTAATATATATACTACTCTGGACGAGTACGTACTAGTTAATTGTTAATTGTAAGTAAGCTAGCACATCTCAGATTCTGTATAATTTATTCATTTTTAATCTAACTAGGTACTATTTTTAATTCAACAATACCATTTTAACTGATCAGGTAAAGTCGGTTTCTTATGCTTCACCTGTCAGAAGCAATATGTATATTCAATTATAAAAACGACGCATTTATGATCAAAATAATTGACAAATGTACATTATGTCTAGAGCTTGACCACTCGATAAGCCACCAAAAGGTCTTGCGGTACATGCAAGGCAGTGAAGTTGGCATGCATTGTGTGAGGTGTGCAGATATTAAGGTTTCCACGCCAATACTGCATCTACACCCTCATACGTGAAACTATGTATCGTGGAAAAGATCCAAAGTAACACTGATGACATCTACAAGCACTGCTACAGGATGGTCCTAACGTGACACATGTATAAGAGACTAATCGATCAAACTGTGTGCAATGCATGAATTATAAACGGCATTGTAACAAAACCGTCACCAATTAAACGAACTTTGTGCAATGGCGGAGATATCAAGCACAATTCAGATTAGAGCCGCGTGTGTGATACGTGGCATACAGTTGATCCATACAAACTGTTTGTGATTAGTCAAAACGACAAAAACGGTCAGCCAAATCATGGTGTGTGCGATATATGGCATACAGTTCACTCGGATGAAATATTTGCGATGAGACAAAACAATAGAAACGGTCAATCAATTCAAGGTTTGTGCGATATATGGCATACAATTCACTCGCATGAACTGTTTGCGATGAGCCAAAACAAACACAAACGATTCACCTTAACAAGATGTGTGTGATACACGACAAGCATGTTAGTAATTAGAATTGTGTGGGAAGACCGATAATTACACAGATGCTTACTGCTAATAAGCCGTGTGTATTATGGGCAAACACTTGCTGATAGACAATTGTCAGCGATTGATGAAATCATCACCCAATTATACACTTGTTGATATACAATTGTCGGGCATACAAAACAGATTATTATTTGAAGGTTTAGAGTTTGGCACATGCAAATTTACTTGGAAGGGCAAGTAAATACCGCATATAGGTAGGTATGGTGGACTCATATGAAACAACTTTGGGTTTATGGAAGTGGATGCACAAGCAATATTCCCGCTTAGTACAAGTGAAGGCTAGCAAAAGATTGAGGAGCGACCAGCTAGAGAGCCACAACAATCATAAACATGCATTGAGATTAACCAACATTGAGTGCAAGCATGAGTAGGATATAAATCACTATTAACATAAATATCGTGGAGGCTATGTTGATTTTGTTTCGATTACATGCGTGAACATGTGCCAAGTCAAGCCACTCGAATTATTCAAAGGAGGATACCATCCTATCATACTACATCACAACCATTTTAAAAGCATGTTGGCATGCAAGGTAAACCATTATAAAATCCTAGCTAATTAAGCATGGCATGAGTAACTATAATCTCTAATTGTCATTGCAAACATGTTTCATTCATAATGGACTGAATCAAGAACGATGAACTAATCATATTTACAAAAACAAGATAGGTTAAGTTCATACCAGCTTCTCCTCATCTCAATCATTTCATCATATATCGTCATTATTGCCTTTCACTTGCACGACCGAACAGTGTGAATAATAACAATAGTGCACGTGCATTGGACTAAGCTGGAATATGCAAACATTTATTTTAAAGGAGAAGACAAAGTAATTTGGCCTCTTTGTTAGATCAACAATAATACATATGAGAGCCACTCAACATTTTCATCGTGGTCTTCTCCTCTCGACCCAAAAAAAGGAAAAAGAATTTCAAAGAAACACACTGAAATGTTTTTGGAGTTTTTGTTTTTTTTGAAAAAAGTAAAACAAGAACGAGAAAAACTATTTACACGGGAAAGCTCCCAACAAGCAAAAGAAGAACGAGAAATCTTTTTGGGTTTTCTTTTAATACTACAACTATTTTTTTTGGATTTTCTTAAAGTTTTTCAAACACACAAGAAGAAACCAAGAAAAATAACTGACGTGGATGATACAATGAAAAAGTATGAACACCGACAACTGGAATGAGTGTGTGGACATGAATGTAATGTCGGTGAGATATACGTACACCCCCAAGCTTAGGCTTTTGTCCTAAGTTGGTCTATGCCCATGGATCAAAGTAGCCCTCTCCTGGGTACTGAGGAGGATCCTGGGGGTTCCACTAGTTAGCGAGCTCCTGTGTCCCCCACTGATAAATAGATTCCTGATATGGATCAGGTGATGGTTCGGGCTCAGGGACTAGGGATCACGTCCGCTCCCAGTATGCATGAATGTCCTCGGGCAAAATTAGGTACCTGCCTGAATGAATATCAAACAAAGAAAGTGCAGGCAAAGTAATAATCTGACAAGTCTTCTGGCTGAATACCAGGTTATAGATGAGTCTCTTATCCTTATCATCACTAATAAAATCATGTGCCACCATACTGTTATAGTCTAAGTATATAGTGGGTAGCAGCATCTCCTCTTGCTCATCATGCCTAATGGGCATCTCAAAACATCTAGTAGCCAAGAGGCATAGATTCCTCCAAAGATAGGACCCCTCGAACGGTATAAACTCAACCTTCGAGCAACAACAGCGCCCAAACTAAAAGTTCTGTCATGAAGTAAAGCATGGCGCAAAATAGCGAGGTCAGGGGCACTAAGGCCTCCACTCTCTCCACGACCAATTAAACATCTCCTAGCGAATAATGAGTAATAGCGTAAAACAGGAAAATGCAAACGAGCCACTCTAGCTTCCGACACTCCTCTCTCTTCCCCTACGGTAACTTCCTTAATAAAATCTTCCACAACTCTAGGACGTGGTTCATTGACGATGCCCTCATAAGGTAATTTACAAACCTCACAAAAATCATAAAGCGTCATCTCCTTATGCTCATCATATAAATAAAACTCTACCATGGGTGGTGATTTGCTAGCATGAAAGTGAAAGTTTTGCACGAAGGTATTTGTGAGTAGGAGGTATTGATCACACTTATCATGGAGGAAGTCGATGATGCCTGCATTCTCGGCCAAATGATAGAAATCCTCATAAATTCCGGCTGCCCTCAAGAATGCATCACTTGGCCATTCACACAGTCGAACCTCCGAGGTGCGAGGAAGGTTGTACTTGGGTTTCTTCTTCTTCTCATTCTCATTTTCTTTAGAACCCCTACTTGAGGAGCCTCTTAACAACCTCCTCGTCATTTTCTTCCTCTGAAAAATTTCTGAAATTATCAGTGACTCAAAATAAAAATGAACCAAACTCAACAAGATTGATAGCAACTACTCCCACAAGTGCCTAGAGGCTATATCATGCATCAAAACTACTTTGGACCATATAAATTTGACATGCAAGCTCAAGAACAAGGTCACCACAGCAGCAAAAATTTGCAATATATAAATCACTAGAACAAAAACTAATGAGACCATTGGAGGAGTCACATACTGAAGAACAATCCCCAAAACAATTTTGCAAATGGAGCTTTGCACAAGGAGATCGAAAATGGCAGCAAGATGAGCAAGAACACGGGTTTGAGCAATGGGATGATTTTTCTGGAGGAAGACGAAGTGGATGGGTGCTGGAATAAGTGAAGGGGACCCACGTGGGACCCACAAGGCAGGGGGTGCGCCCAAGGGGGTAGGGCACGCCCTCCACCCTTGTGGCCCACTGGTGCATCCCCCTGGTGCATTCTCAGTGCCAGAAATTCTAAAATATTCTATAAAAAATCATACTAAATTTTCAGGGCATTTGGAGAACTTTTATTTTTGCAACATTTTTTATTGCACGGATAATTCAGAAAACAGACGAATAATACTATTTTTGCTTTATTTACTCTAAATAACAGAAAGTAAAAGTAGGTACATGATACGTCTCCAACATATCTATAATTTTTGATTGTTCCATGCTGTTATATTATCATTCTTGGATGTTTTACAATCATTTTATAGTCATTTTATATCATTTTTTGGTACTAACCTATTGACATAGTGCCCAGTACTAGTTGCTGTTTTCTGCATGTTTTTTACAGCGCAGGAAATCAATACCAAACGGAGTCCAAACACAACGAAACTTTTTGTGGATTTTTTTGGACCAGAAGACATCCAGTGGGCCAAAGAAGTACCGAAGAGGGATCCTGAGGTGAGCACAAGATGCGCCCTGGTGGGTTGTGCCCACCTCGGTGGCCTCCCGCACTGCCTCTTTGGTCTACAAATACCCCAATATTTCAGAAACCCTAGGGGAGTCGACGAAAATCAATTCCAGCCGCCGCAAGACCACCAGATCCAATCTAGACACCATCACGGAGGGGTTCATCATGCCCATTGGTGCCTCTCCGATGATGCGTGAGTAGTTCTTTGTAGAACAACGGGTTCATAGTTAGTATCTAGATGGCTTCCTCTCTCTCTTTTGATTCTCAATACAATGGTCTCTTGGAGATCCATATGATGTAACTCTTTTTGCGGTGTGTTTGTTTGGATCCGATGAACTTTGAGTTTATGATCAGTTCTATATTTTTATCCATGAAAGTTATTTGAGTCTTCTTTGATCTCTTATATGCATGATTGCTTATAGCCTCGTATTTCTTCTCTGATATTTGGCTTTTGTTTGGCCAACTTGATCTATTTATCTTGCAATGGGAAGAGGTGCTTTGTAATGGGTTCGATCTTACGGTGCTTGATCCCAGTGACAGAAGGGGAACCGACACGTATGTATCGTTGATATTAAGGATAACAAGGTGGGGTCTATTTCTACATAAATAGATCTTGTCTACATCATGTCATCGTTCTTATTGCATTACTCCGTTTTTCCATGAACTTAATACACTAGATGCATGCTGGATAGCGGTCGATGTGTGGAGTAATAGTAGTAGATGCAGGCAGGAGTCGATCTACTAATCTTGGACGTGATGCCTATATAATGATCATTGCCTGGATATCGTCATGATTATTTGAAGTTCTATCAATTGCCCAAGAGTAATTCGTTTACCCACCGTTTGCTATTTTTCTCGAGAGAAGCCACTAGTAAAATCTACGTCCCCTGAGTCTCTTCTTTATTATATTTGCCTTTGCGATCTATTTTTATTTGCTTTTATTTTCAAATATATTAAACAAAAAATACAAAATACCTTGCTGCACTTTATTTTATTTGCGATCTATTTATCCAATCTATTACAACTTTATCCCGTCCTTTTGCCAATTTCTCGCGCCGTTACCGAAAGGGATTGACAACCCCTTTAACACGTCGGGTTGCAAGTATTTGTTATTTATGTGCAGGTGATGTTTATGTAGTGTTGCTTGGTTCTCCTACTTGTTCGATAACCTTGGTCTCATCACTGAGGGAAATACCTACCGTTGCTGTGCTGCATCATCCCTTCCTCTTTGGGGAAATACCGACGTAGTTCAAGCAAACATCAGTACAGAAAGTTGTGCTTTCTAAATTCATCCATCTCCTTATATTCCCGAGGTTGCCCTTGTTGCAATCAATAACAACCCCTGCAGTATTCAAAAAGGGTCTACCAAGGATGATCGACATATTGTCGTCCTCGGGAATATCAAGAATAACAAAGTCTGTTAAGATAGCAACGTTTGCAACCACAACAGGCACATCCTCACAAATACCGATGGGTATAGCAGTTGATTTATCAGCCATTTGCAAAGAAATTTCTGTAGGTGTCAACTTATTCAATTCAAGTCTACGATATAAAGAGAAAGGCATAACGCTAACACCGGCTCCAAGATCACATAAAGCAGTTTTAACATAGTTTATTTTAATGGAGCATGGTATAGTTGATACTCCTGGATCTCCATGTTTCTTTGGTATTCCACCCTTAAAAGTATAATTAGCAAGCATGGTGGAAATTTCCGTTTCCGAAATCTTTCTTTTGTTCGTCACAATATCTTTCATATACTTAGCATAAGGAGACATTTTCAGAATATCAGTCCAACGCATACGCAAAAAGACATGTCTAAGCATTTCAACAAAGCGCTCAAAATCCTCATCATCCTTTTTCTTGGATGGTTTAGGAAGAAAGGGCATGGATTTCTGAAACCATGGTTCTCTTTCTTTACCATGTTTCCTAGCAATGAAGTCTCTCTTATCATAATGTTGATGCTTTGATTGTGTGTTATCAAGATCAACAACAGGTTCTACGTACCTCCACATCATTATCATTACTAGGTTGAGCATCAACATGAACTTCATCATTAACATTATCACTAGGTTGATGTTCTTCACCGGATTGTGTCTCAGCATCAGAAATAGAAATGTCATTGGGATTCTCAGGTGTGTCTATAACAGGTTCACTAGAAGCACGCAAAGTCCAATCAGTGTTCTTTTTCTTTTTGTTACTAGGACTAGGTGCATCACTATTAATTCTCTGAGAATCTTTCTCAACTCTCTTAGGATGGCCCTTAGGATACAAAGGTTCCTGGGTCATTTTACCACCTCTAGTCATAACCCTAACAACATTATCATTATTCTTACTATTCAACTCATTGAGCAAATCATCATGTGCCTTAAGTACTTGTTCTACCCGAGTTTTAAACATGGAAGCATGCTTACTAATAATCTTAAGATCACTAACAGTTCTACTCATGTAATCACCCAAGCAGTCAAGCATGTAAGCATTACGCTTCAATTGTCTACTAACATAAGCATTGAAATTTTCTTGTTTAAAAATAAAATTATCGAAATCGTCCAAGCATTGACTAGCAGACTTCTTATGAGGAATGTCACCTTCATCAAATCTATAGAGAGAATTTACATCTACTACCTGTGTCGGGTTATCAAGACCATGTATTTCTTCAATAGGCGGTAAATTCTTAACATCTTCAGCTTTAATACCTTTTTCTTTCATAGATTTCTTTGGTTCTTGCATATCTTCAGGACTGAGAAATACAATACCTCTTTTCTTCGGAGTTGTCTTAGGAGTTGGTTCAGGAAGTGTCCAATCATTATCATTACTCAATATATTATTCAATAGCAATTCAGCTTGCTCAACTGCGCGTTCCCTGAAAACACAACCAACACAACTATCTAGGTGGTCCCTAGAAGCATCGGTTACTCCATTATAAAAGATGTCAAGTATTTCATTTTTCTTGAGAGGATGATCAGGCAAAGCATTAAGTAATTGGAGAAGCCACCCCCAAGCTGTCACGACCGGTTTTTCAATAAAATATTTATTGAGAGACCAATCCCTTTTACGGACTAGTAAAGAAGAATTCCTTCTCACTAGTAGACAATATCTTGGTCACAGAAGAAAAATACCAGGAGTACTGAATATAATACAAGGTTGAGCGGGGACTGCTCAACAATTTATTACATGAATGCCGATAAAACATAACGGCGGATAGGGTGGCATAACCACTAACTCACGATAACAACGATGGTGGAAATATCACCGCGAAGTGGGTGATATGACTCCTGAAAACTACAGCTCTTCGAGCGTCGGAGTGAGGCTCGAGGAGACTTATTGCGGGTGGCGGAAGCGTATATAATACAAGTGACCAATATCCGGGATCGCACAGGACTGACTGGGACTCCTCTAGGCGTCGGACGCACTATCAAATTCTTCATCCAAGAGATCGCCTTCGTCAACATCTGGCCAAATCAACAAGCCAGGTGAGTACTATGAAAGTACTCGCAAGACAGTTCGGACATAAGATATAACAAATGTAAACATGAAGCGTAAGGATGGAATAACAAGTGCGTTCAGACAGAGAGACAATAATGCATGGGAAAATAACAGAGAAGTCGGGCGGTAGTCCTCCCGAAATCCCAAAATAATTACTGGGTGCCAAACGAGGGTCTGAATGACTCCTCGAGAGGAAACTGCAAGAATAGTAATACCGGTGCCAAACGAGGGTCTGAATGACTCCTCGAGAGGAAACTGCAAGAATAGTAATACCGGTGCCAAACGAGGGTCTGAATGACTCCTCGAGAGGAAACTGCAAGAATAGTAATACCGGTGCCAAACGAGGGTCTGAATGACTCCTCGAGAGGAAAATGCAAGGATAATAATGCCACAGTCGGGCGTCGGGACGACACCACATAAAGGGCTTATAACAGAAAATAAAGGCAGTGCGTGCCACAGTCGGACGTCTGAGCGACATCACATACAGGGCTTATATTGAAAGTAAGAGACAAACATGCCACAGTCGGACGTCTGAGCGACATCACATAAAGGGCTTATATTGAGAGTAAGAGACAAAAATGCCACAGTCGGACGTCTGAGCGACATCACATAAAGGGCTTATATTTGTAACTTAGTAGCTCATGAATTTAAATCATATCACGAGAAAAATCAGACATGAGATAAACAACAGGGTTAGTCCATCCACAGGAGTAACGTTCCGCCAAGTCTACTACTCAAGCTTACTTACCGGAACGAAGGATATACCACGAGGTTATGACATAGACATGGATACGCTGATCACGATACTTGACTATGGATACGATGACTCGGAAGGATTTGACTCTGCAGAGTTTGTACTTTAACCACAGCCAACGGATTTCGGTAGTCACGGGGACTAGTTCCGTTTACGGTGTTTTGGAAGAAACACGTCTAACCAGTACACACCCATTCAACATTCCGAAGCCAGGGATCACCCTCGGCAACGTTCAAGAAAAACCTTGAGACGGGGAGGCTACAACCTCGCGTAGCATGGGATCAAATTTCTATACGCGCGCTCTAAGGGGTGCCCCCCTCTCGGTCCCAACCGGAAACACCCATGCCCCCTGACCGGATGACTGGCTTTAATCCAGGGCCATGGAACCATCATCCCGGCCCCTCTGTTTGGTGTGTACACGGAAAGAGGTTACCAACTTACTAAACCACATTCTGGCAGAAAACATGTGGTAGCACAGAAGGGAGAAGAACGATAACGTGACTCCGTCCACGTTAACGCCGGAATTTGTCGGATGACGCAAGGCTGGTATGCCACAACAGTACCACCTTGCTGCCCTTCATGTCACCACATGATTAGGCCATCTCTCAGCAGAGATCATCACAACTTTGGAACATGCGGGTAGTTGCCTCACAAGCAACGAGGTACTCACCGACACTCATATGCCACGCACAACCTCTCACGCGAACATGCAAAACACCTATCATATCAAAGGTTCAAACATGCTTGCCTGGTTCGGAGAAGTCGGAGTCTAGCTCGGCGAAGTTCGCGGCTCCGTCACCTCTTCCGGAACCTACGGCATAACGAAAACGGGCACTAACGTGAAAACCAACGCGTGCATAAAAACTTCTCCAAATTTTTTCCAAATAAATACTATAAAAAACTAGACAAAAATACAAGACTGACAAAAAAGAATCACTCAAAAATCACTTTTTATTAAAAAGTTATAAAGGTTTCTGTCCAGGGACTCATCTGTAATGAAACAGAAAAGTTCCAGGGGTTTAACTGAGAAAACAGAAAACGCTTCGGAAAGAAACGCGCCAACTCAAAAGGGAAAACGTATTTGCCCGAAGGCGCCAACAGAAAACGTTTCGAGGGAGAGGAGAATAGAGGCTGACAGGGGGGTCCACATGTCAGGTTTAAAAAGCTCGCCGGCGCCCGAAGCCTGCGGTGGTCGCCGGCGTCGAACCACGACGAGATAGGGGGATCGGAGTGTACCAAGAGCTTCAGCGTGTCCTTCCGCGTCGGTGGGTGGTGGTCTCGACCGTCGGAGAGCACCACGTCGACGGCGACACTTTCTCCGGCGGACGGCGGCTCGGGCGATGGTGGAGAACTCCGGTGGGTGCTGCAAACCTCGAATTGAAGCGCGGGTCAGAAGGAGGGGCGCACTAAAGAGCTACTGGCAAGAGATGGGAGGCAGGGGAGCACGCACGGGAGCGAATCGAGCTGGATCCCGTGGCGGGTCGCGGCGGCCGGAGTCGGGGAAGAAGGCTCCCCCGGGGCTCTTCCAGTGGCTTGGCGCGGTCTAGGTGGAGTGCAGAGGTGGTGTGAGCTCGAGTTGAAGCTCGGGGCCTCTATTTATAGGTGGATCGAGGGGATGGCCGTGAACGGGAAATCTCCGGCGAGCGATTACGGCGAGGCAGTGGTTGAGCAGGAGGTTTGAGTGGCCGGGCAGCATCAGGGAGGTTTACTGGTGCCGTTCCACTACTAAACTGGGTTGGTCTTGGCGTAATGGCTCTGGCCCACGGTGGGGTGGCTGCACGGGCACGACGGCGGCAGAGAGCGCGCTCCGCGCCCAGCGGTTCACGACAAGAGTGGCAGCGCGTTCTGGGGAGTGGGCGGCCACGCGGCGATCCCCGGTGGCTTGGGTGGCGCTGTCTGCGCCGCGCCTCTCTCTGGCGGCCGCAAAGCCGCCGCTGGCGTCGGTCAGGGGGCGGCGCACCTCCTCCAGCTCGTCGCCGACGCCCGCAAGCGTCCAGGCGTTCGTGCGGTGCAGGGACAAGGGGGAGGGGACGGGGAGCAAGGTGCCAACGCGGTTACTGGCGAGATCGAGGAGATGTTCTGAAGAAAATGACAGCAGCTTCTGAACTGCACTCTGAACTTACTGAACTTGACATTGACAATGCCCTGCAGGTGTTCGACAGAATGATTTGGCAAGCAGAAAATTTTCCTGGAGCTGGGACTTGGTGAGGTGACCTCTCAATGCACCCAGAGGCTGCCTGATTTTTCTCAGAATTTATGGAGAAGGATTTGAATGAATTTCACCAAATTTGACAAATCTGGTCCAAATTTGTAGCAAGTATAGTTTGAAAAATTTGAACTGAAGACCAGTGGATCTTCATGGATCTTGGTTGAGGGTTCAAAGGACTAGGAAGGGAAAAAGGTTTGGGGGCAAAAATCAAAACAGAAATGGTAGCTCCTTTGTAAATCTCCAAGGGCTAGAATAGGAGACAGAAATTGTTTTGATAAGATTTAAATGGAAAATAATCATATGGGGAGGTTCAACTTGCTGGATTTGAAGTAAGGCATGATCCAAAGGTGGAGGAGAGGTTTAAGGGAGGGAATTTACCCTTGGGCCATGGCAGGAGGAATTTTTTTTTGAAAGTGGCAAAGGATCTTTCCAAAAGCTCTAGGGCCTTTTTCAAAGAAATTTTCAAAAGGCATTTTTCCAAGAGAAAAACATTTTGGTTTGAGTCCAAAATAAAGAGGAAAACCTCCAAGACCAAAATCAAGTTTTGAGTGAAACCAAAAATGAAGTACTAGTCACAAAAGAAAATATGTTGAGAGGGAAAGTTCTTTTAGAAGAAAAATTCAAATCACTTCCCTCAAAACAAGAAAAAGTTTTGAAAAAGCCAAATAAAATTTTGGGTGTCACAACACCTACCCCCTTAGGAAAAATCTCGTCCTCGAGATTTCAGCTGATCCTCAAATAGGTATGGATATTCTGCCTGAAGGAAATCTTCCCTTTCCCATGTAGCTTCATCCTCAGTGTGGTTGCTCCACTGAACCCTGAAATTTTTTGTTGTTTTCTGACGGGTCCTCCTTTCAGACTCTTCCAAAATCTTTACTGGCCTCTCTCTGTAGGTGAGGTCTGGTTGCACATCAATGTTTTCATGAGGTACATGCTTCTCCGGGTTACTTACACATTTTCTCAGTTGGGAGACGTGGAACACGTCATGGACGTCTGACAGCTCCTTGGGTAGGTCTAGTTTGTAGGCTACTATGCCTCTTCGTGCGACTATACGGAATGGTCCAATAAATCTCGGGGCTAGCTTCCCCTTAATTTTGAACCGTTGCATGCCCCTCATAGGAGACACTCGTAGGTATATGGAATCACCGGGTTCAAAGCTGACTTCACGATGTTTTTGATCGTAGTAGCTCTTTTGTCGGCTCTGCGCTGTCTTGAGTCTGTCCCTGATCTGCTTAACTTTCTCCTCGGCCTCTTTAAGCATGTCTGGGCCGAAGATACGGCTGTCACCTGTTTCCGACCAATTTAGTGGGGTACGACACGTCCGTCCGTACAATGCTTCAAAGGGTGCCATTTGCAAGCTGGCTTGGTAACTGTTGTTGTAAGCAAACTCGGCATACGGCAAACTCTCTTCCCAACTGGATCCATAGGTGAGCACACAGGCTCTCAACATATCTTCTAGGATTTGGTTTACTCATTTCGTTTGTCCATCTGTCTGAGGGTGGTATGCTGTACTGAAAGTTAGCTACGTGCCCAGAGCTTGTTGTAGGTGATCCCAAAATTTGGAGACAAATTGTGTGCCTCAGTCGGATATTATAGTCTTTGGGACTCCATGCAAACAAACTATACGGGAGAGATAAAGTTTGGCCAGTCTCTGTGTGGAGTAGGTAGTCTTCACGGGAATGAAATGAGCAACCTTGGTTAGTCGGTCTGTGATGAACCATATGGCATCATTTCCGCGTTGTGATCGTGGCAGTCCGACGATGAAGTCCATTCCTATTTCATCCCATTTCCACTCCGGTATCCTGTTTGGCTGGAGTAGCCCTGCTGGCTTTTGATGCTCGGCCTTGATGCGCTGACATGAATCGCAACAAGCAATAAATGCGGCTATATCCCTTTTCATACCGTGCCACCAAAATCTTTCCTGAATGTCTTTGTACATTTTGGTTCCTCCAGGATGGATCGAGTATGGAGCGGTGTGGCTTTCGGTTAGGATTTGTTGCTTGAGTTCCTCAATGTTAGGTACGCAAAGTCTGTCTCCGTACCATAATATTCCTTCACTGTCTGTGACGAACTCTGAAGCCTTACCAAGGTTCATTTTCTTTTTTATACCTTCGATGCTGGGATGTCCCTGTTGAGCCTTCTTAATTTGTTCCACTAGGGTGGGTTGTATCTCCAGATTTGATACGGTGCCCTCAGAGACTAACACCATGTTGAGCCTAGCGAACTCTTGCTGAAACTCAGGCCTCAAGTTTTGCGGACCGTCGTTGTCCGGGCTGGGGTTTCGACTAAGGGCATCAGCCACTACATTTGCTTTCCCTGGATGGTAGTGAATGCCGACATCATAGTCCTTGACCAATTCCAACCAGCGTCGTTGGCGTAGATTTAGCTCTGGCTGTGTGAAAATATATTTGAGGCTCTTATGGTCCGTATATATTTCACAGCGATTTCCCAACAGAAAGTGCCTCCACTCCTTGAGTGCATGTATGACTGCTGCTAGCTCCAAGTCATGTGTTGGGTAATTTTCCTCATGTTTTCGCAGCTGCCTGGAGGCATACGCGACAACTTTGCCATCCTGCATTAGTACACATCCGAGGCCTTTTCGGGACGCGTCACAATATACTTCAAAACTCTTGTGTATGTCTGGCACGGTTAATACTGGTGCGGTTGTTAATTTCTTCTTGAGTTCTTGGAAGCTTTTCTCGCACGCTTCTGTCCATACAAATTTCTTGTCTTTCTTGAGCAACTGTGTTATTGGTTTTGCCACAGTGGAGAATCCTTCAATAAATCTTCTGTAATATCCAGCCATTCCCAGGAAACTCCGCACATCTGTAACGTTGGCGGGTGGCTTCCAGTCAAGTATGGCTTTGACTTTTTCTGGGTCTACGGCCACGCCTTCTTGGTTCAATATATGGCCTAGGAAACCAACTTGTCTTAGCCAAAATTCACACTTGCTAAATTTGGCATACAACTGATGCTTCCTCAATTCTCCCAAAACAATTCTGAGATGCTCAGCATGCTCTTCTGGTGTCCTTGAGTAAACCAGAATATCGTCGATGAACACCACAACAAATTTGTCCATGAATTTCATGAACACTCTGTTCATGAGGTGGAGGAAATATGCGGGGGCGTTTGTTAGACCAAAAGGCATCACTGTGAATTCATATAATCCGTATCTGGAGGTGAATGCTGTTTTGGGGATATCTTCTGTCCGTACTTTCAATTGATGATATCCCGATCTCAAATCAATCTTTGAGAACACCTTGGCTTGTGCGAGCTGGTCAAACAAATCATTTATCCGTGGCATCGGATATTTGTTTTTGATGGTGACCATATTGAGAGCTCGATAGTCTATACACAGTCTCAGTGTCCCATCCTTTTTCTTGGCGAACAACACTGGCGAACCCCATGGTAAGGAGCTGGCTCGAATAAATCCTTTGTCCAATAATTCCTTTATCTGCTTCTTCAACTCCACCAATTCTGAGGGTGCCATTCTATAAGGTTTCTTATAGATGGGAGCGGTGCCAGGTGCTAGTTCGATGCTGAATTCTATCTCTCGGTCTGGTGGCATGCCTGGTAGTTCTTCAGGGAATACATCAGGGAACTCGCATACCACTGGAACTTTTCTCAGTTCTGAAATGTCCACTTTGTTCAGTTTTGGTTGCTGTGACCGTGGCCTTTCTTGAGCTGTAACCTTTATTGTCTTGCCATGATGGTGAGTGAGAATCACGGTCCGATTAAAACAGTCAATGAATCCTTTGTTGGTGGTTAACCAGTCCATCCCTAAAATGACATCCAGTCCTTTATTTTCCAACACGATGAGATTTGCTTGGAACTGTAGTCCTTTGAACTCAATGATTACTCCTTGGCAGTAGCTCTGAGCGATTTGCTTATTTCCGGGGGACTTGATGATCATAGATTTTTCCAAGGGAAGTATCGGAAAACCATGTTGCAAAACAAAACTCTTCGAAACGAACGAATGGGAAGCTCCAGAATCAAACAAAACCGTGGCAGGTACTGTGTTGACAGGGAACGTACCGAGCACGACGTCTGGGGCATTCTGCGCTTCTTCCCTGGTCACATGGTTCAGGTGACCCTTCCTGTGGTTGTTGTTGGGATTGAAATTGTTGCGCTTGGGGGCTGGATTATTCCCACCATTGTTTGGCTTGGGGGCCGAGTTCCTCGGCTTTGGGCATTGTTTAGCATAGTGCCCCTCTTCACCACAAGCATAGCAGGTGACCCCTGGATGGTACGTGAACTCCTTGTCCCTGGCATGAAACTGTCTGGCGGGCCTTGGATCAGTAGTCGTGGATTTCCTTGCTTCTGTCCTTGGAACCTCAGTCTTGCTTCGGTTGTTGCGAGCAAGAGCCGTCTTGTCCCTCTTTCGCTTACGGATATCTTCCAGACTACGGCGCTCATTCTCCAAGGTAATGGCCTTGTCAACCAGAGTTTTAAAATCCGGGAAAGTGTGTACAACCAGTTGGCATTTCAGTGCCGGTGCCAGGCCGTCCAGGAATTTTTCCATCTTCTTGCTCTCTGTCATGTGTTCGTCGTAGGCATAACGGGATAGCTGGGTAAACTGACCGTTGTATTCTGTCACTGTCATGCCTCTTTGCTTGAGGCCGTCAAATTCTCTCTTCTTGATTTTTATGATGCTCCTGGGGATATGTGCCCCACGAAAGCCTTCCTTGAACTCTTCCCAGGTGATGTTGTGTTCACTGGGATGCATGTGTAGGAAGTTTTCCCACCATGCTGCAGCTGCTCCAGTAAGGTAGTGTGGTGTATAAAGCACCTTCTCATGATCTGAACACTGAGCAATAATCAGCTTCCTTTCGATGTCACGAAGCCAATCATCGGCTTCCAGCGGCTTATCAGTGTGAGCAAACGTTGAAGGGCGAGTCTTCTGTAACTCAGATAACTTGGAATGAGGTTGATAGGGTTCACGGTGGTTTCCCATATTGATGACGTGATTCATCATCTCTTGGTGCTGTTGCTGGCTTTGTTCGAAGAGACGGCATACTTGAGACAAGGCTGCTTCGTTGTCTTGTTGACTGGACTGTCCCTGAGTGAAGTTGTTGCTAGTCTGTGTCCCATAAACTTCTTCTGGCTGATTGGGCATGGAGCGAGTCCACGGGCGAGACATTTTTCCAGTCTGGGGTAGTATTTTGCAAAACCCATGAGAAGAACTGTGTAGCACAAGGAAAATCTTGCAAAGGCAACAATTTAAAAGACCTCAAGGTTTTTAAGAAAACATAAATGATTTTGCACGGAGAAGAACTGCTTAGCATATATCTTACACGCGAAAAGCAAACACACGATACAGCACTCAGGATGTGCGTACACAATCCTGACATGTTATTTAGACTAGCGTACTCCTCCGGAAAGCAACGAACACACTAATACAAACTAGCGTACAGATAAAACACATCATACAAGCAGACATAACGCGCGGCTACTCGGCGCTCTCAGTCGGAGATGGTGACGATGTCCTTCCCCTTGCCGAGGGCAAGACTCAGAGGTGCAGGAGATTCAACCTCCACCTCCTCTCTAGCAGGCTCCTGGCGCGCAACACTGCGCTGCGGTGATGGCGCGGGGGCGACAGGCGGTAGCGCAGGTGTGGCAGGCGGTGCAGCTCTGACTGGAGTAGGAGCGATGACTCGGTCGAACTCCTCAGTGGTAGGCAGACGGCGAGCAGTGGCTAAAACGGCCGGTGCATAAGATGCTGAGGACGAGACGAAAGTCAGAGGCGGTGCTGTGTGAAGAATCTCCTTCCTGCTGGCAGGACCGCCCCGGACCAAGTCCATGCGGGCAGCCACAAGATCGTCCACGAGGTTGTCGAAAGACTCCTCCAGAGCCTTGAGATACTCCACAACCATCTCGATGGCTTCATCTCGTTCTCCCCGATGGCAGGCGAATGCATAGTGACTGGTATATGGCACGTGGCATGGGAGGTAGCGGTAGCGACGAGTCTTCATCGTAGGAAGGATGTCCCGAAGATGAGCTATCGCCTCACGGGCAGCCATCTGCATGGCATGCCTCTCCGTAGGCATGGCCCTTCCCACAAAACGGAAGTGGCGAGCTGCAGAACGTCCTCCCTTGAATTGCACCACAGCTTGCTGCATAGACACGTCGTCGCTGAGCTTGTGCTGGTAAAGCGTGAACTCCAGGCGAGTCGCTGGCCCGATCGCGAGCTTGGTGATGGAGACGAGGAGTTTGACAAACCCCTCGGGCACGTTCGTGAACACTCGAGTCTCACAGCTGCTGCCAGCCATCTACAAAAGTAGGCAAAAATTCTGAGTAGTCATGTCATAAATTTATGATGACCAACAGAAAATAGCTACAATTGCAAAATGCTGAAAAAGTACAAAAGACGCTAATAACCGATTAGCGATCGCACCTAGTGGCTTCCTACAGTCAGCCTGGCTCTGATACCAAGCTTGTCACGACCGGTTTTTCAATAAAATATTTATTGAGAGACCAATCCCTTTTACGGACCAGTAAAGAAGAATTCCTTCTCACTGGTAGACAATATCTTGGTCACAGAAGAAAAATACCAGGAGTACTGAATATAATACAAGGTTGAGCGGGGACTGCTCAACAATTTATTACATGAATGCCGATAAAACATAACGGCGGATAGGGTGGCATAACCACTAACTCACGATAACAACGATGGTGGAAATATCACCGCGAAGTGGGTGATATGACTCCTGAAAACTACAGCTCTTCGAGCGTCGGAGTGAGGCTCGAGGAGACTTATTGCGGGTGGCGGAAGCGTATATAATACAAGTGACCAATATCCGGGATCGCACAGGACTGACTGGGACTCCTCTAGGCGTCGGACGCACTATCAAATTCTTCATCTAAGAGATCGCCTTCGTCAACATCTGGCCAAATCAACAAGCCAGGTGAGTACTATGAAAGTACTCGCAAGACAGTTCGGACATAAGATATAACAAATGTAAACATGAAGCGTAAGGATGGAATAACAAGTGCGTTCAGACATAGAGACAATAATGCATGGGAAAATAACAGAGAAGTCGGGCGGTAGTCCTCCCGAAATCCCAAAATAATTACTGGGTGCCAAACGAGGGTCTGAATGACTCCTCGAGAGGAAACTGCAAGAATAGTAATACCGGTGCCAAACGAGGGTCTGAATGACTCCTCGAGAGGAAACTGCAAGAATAGTAATACCGGTGCCAAACGAGGGTCTGAATGACTCCTCGAGAGGAAACTGCAAGAATAGTAATACCGGTGCCAAACGAGGGTCTGAATGACTCCTCGAGAGGAAAATGCAAGGATAATAATGCCACAGTCGGGCGTCGGGGCGACACCACATAAAGGGCTTATAACAGAAAATAAAGGCAGTGCGTGCCACAGTCGGACGTCTGAGCGACATCACATACAGGGCTTATATTGAAAGTAAGAGACAAACATGCCATAGTCGGACGTCTAAGCGACATCACATAAATGGCTTATATTGAGAGTAAGAGACAAAACATGCCACAGTCGGACATCTGAGCGACATCACATAAAGGGCTTATATTCGTAACTGAGTAGCTCATGAATTTTAAATCATATCACGAGAAAAATCAGACATGAGATAAACAACAGGGTTAGTCCATCCACAGGAGTAACGTTCCGCCAAGTCTACTACTCAAGCTTACTTACCGGAACGAAGGATATACCACGAGGTTATGACATAGACATGGATACGCTGATCACGATACTTGACTATGGATACGATGACTCGGAAGGATTTGACTCTGCAGAGTTTGTACTTTAACCACAGCCAACGGATTTCGGTAGTCACGGGGACTAGTTCCGTTTACGGTGTTTTGGAAGAAACACGTCTAACCAGTACACACCCATTCAACATTCTGAAGCCAGGGATCACCCTCGGCAACGTTCAAGAAAAACCTTGAGACGGGGAGGCTACAAACTCGCGTCGCATGGGATCAAATTTCTATACGCGCGCTCTAAGGGGTGCCCCCCTCTCGGTCCCAACCGGAAACACCCATGCCCCCTGACCAGATGACTGGCTTTAATCCAGGGCCATGGAACCATCATCCCGGCCCCTCTGTTTGGTGTGTACACGGAAAGAGGTTACCAACTTACTAAACCGCATTCTGGCAGAAAACATGTGGTAGCACAGAAGGGAGAAGAACGATAACGTGACTCCGTCCACGTTAACGCCGGAATTTGTCGGATGATGCAAGGCGGGTATGCCACAACAGTACCACCTTGCTGCCCTTCATGTCACCACATGATTAGGCCATCTCTCACCAGAGATCATCGCAACTTTGGAACATGCGGGTAGTTGCCTCACAAGCAACGAGGTACTCACCGACACTCATATGCCACGCACAACATGCAAAACACCTATCATATCAAAGGTTCAAACATGCTTGCCTGGTTCGGAGAAGTCGGAGTCTAGCTCGGCAAAGTTCGCGGCTCCGTCACCTCTTCCGGAACCTACGGCATAACGAAAACGGGCACTAACGTGAAAACCAACACGTGCATAAAAACTTCTCCAAAAAATTTCCAAATAAATACTATAAAAAACTAGACAAAAATACAAGATTGACAAAGAATGAATCACTCAAAAATCACTTTTTATTAAAAAAAATTATAAAGGTTTCTGTCCAGGGACTCATCTGTAATGAAACAGAAAAGTTCCAGGGGTTTAACTGAGAAAACAGAAAACGCTTCGGAAAGAAACGCGCCAGCTCAAAAGGGAAAACGTATTTCCCCGAAGGCGCCAACAGAAAACGTTTCGAGGGAGAGGAGAATAGAGGCTGACAGGGGGGGTCCACATGTCAGGTTTAAAAAGCTCGCCGGCGCCCGAAGACTGCGGTGGTCGCCGGCGTCGAACCACGACGAGATAGGGGGATCGGAGTGTACCAAGAGCTTCAGCGTGTCCTTCCGCGTCGGTGGGTGGTGGTCTCGACCGTCGGAGAGCACCACGTCGACGGCGACACTTTCTCCGGCGGACGGCGGCTCGGGCGATGGTGGAGAACTCCGGTGGGTGCTGCAAACCTCGAATTGAAGCGCGGGTCAGAAGGAGGGGCGCACTAGAGAGCTACTGGCAAGAGATGGGAGGCAGGGGAGCACGCACGGGAGCGAATCGAGCTGGATCCCGTGGCGGGTCGCGGCGGCCGGAGTCAGGGAAGAAGGCTCCCCCGGGGCTCTTCCAGTGGCTTGGCGCGGTCTAGGTGGAGTGCAGAGGTGGTGTGAGCTCGAGTTGAAGCTCGGGGCCTCTATTTATAGGCGGATCGAGGGGATGGCCGTGAACGGGAAATCTCCGGCGAGCGATTACGGCGAGGCAGTGGTTGAGCAGGAGGTTTGAGTGGCCGGGCAGCATCAGGGAGGTTTACTGGTGCCGTTCCACTGCTAAACTGGGTTGGTCTTGGCGTAATGGCACTGGCCCACGGTGGGGTGGCCGCACGGGCACGACGGCGGCAGAGAGCGCGCTCCGCGCCCAGCGGTTCACGACGAGAGTGGCAGCGCATTCTGGGGAGTGGGCGGCCATGCGGCGATCTCCGGTGGCTTGGGCGGCGCTGGGTGGCGCCGTCTGCGCCGCGCCTCTCTCTGGCGGCCGCAAAGCCGCCGCTGGCGTCGGTCACGGGGCGGCGCACCTCCTCCAGCTCGTCGCCGACGCCCGCAAGCGTCCAGGCGTTCGTGCGGTGCAGGGACAAGGGGGAGGGGACGGGGAGCAAGGTGCCAACGCGGTTACTGGCGAGATCGAGGAGATGTTCTGGAGAAAACGACAGCAGCTTCTGAACTGCACTCTGAACTTACTGAACTTGACATTGACAATGCCCTGCAGGTGTTCGACAGAATGATTTGGCAAGCAGAAAATTTTTCCTGGAGCTGGGACTTGGTGAGGTGACCTCTCAATGCACCCAGAGGCTGCCTGATTTTTCTCAGAATTTATGGAGAAGGATTTGAATGAATTTCACCAAATTTGACAAATCTGGTCCAAATTTGCACCAAGTATAGTTTGAAAAATTTGAACTGAAGACTAGTGGATCTTCATGGATCTTGGTTGAGGGTTCAAAGGACTAGGAAGGGAAAAAGGTTTGGGGGCAAAAATCAAAACAGAAATGGTAGCTCCTTTGTAAATCTCCAAGGGCTAGAATAGGAGACAGAAATTGTTTTGATAAGATTTAAATGGAAAATAATCATATGGGGAGGTTCAACTTGCTGGATTTGAAGTAAGTCATGATCCAAAGGTGAGGAGAGGTTTAAGGGAGGGAATTTACCATTGGGCCATGGCAGGAGGAATTTTTTTTGAAAGTGGCAAAGGATCTTTCCAAAAGCTCTAGGGCCTTTTTCAAAGAAATTTTCAAAAGGCATTTTTCCAAGAGAAAAACATTTTGGTTTGAGTCCAAAATAAAGAGGAAAACCTCCAAGACCAAAATCAAGTTTTGAGTGAAACCAAAAATGAAGTACTAGTCACAAAAGAAAATATGTTGAGAGGGAAAGTTCTTTTAGAAGAAAAATTCAAATCACTTCCCTCAAAACAAGAAAAAGTTTTGAAAAAGCCAAATAAAATTTTGGGTGTCACACAAGCTTGTGGGAGACTCTCTTCTTCAATTTGCACAAAGTTAAATATTTCCTTCAAAGCAGCTTGTTTCTTATGAGCGGGGAAATATTTTTCAGAGAAGTAGTAAATCATATCCTGGGGACTACGCACACAACCAGGAGCAAGAGAATTAAACCATAGCTTAGCAACGCCATTTAATGAGAAAGTAAACAACTTAAGAATATATTAATAGCAAATTTTTTCCTCATGAGCAAATAGGGTGGCTATATCATTCAATTTAGTGAGATGTGCCACAACAGTTTCAGATTCATAACCATGGAAATGATCAGATTCAACCAAAGTAATTAACTCAGGATCGACAGAGAATTCATAATCCTTATCAGTAACAAAGATAGGTGAAGTGACAAACTTAGGATCATATTGCATTCTAGCATTCAAAGACTTTTCTTTCCACTTTCATAATAATTTCTTAAGATCATCTCTATCCTTACAAGCAAGAAAGTCCCTAGCTACCTCTCCATCCATAACATAACCCTCAGGCATAACATGCAACTCATATCTAGGAGATCTAGTTCTAACAGGTGTCTCAAAGTTTTCAGTTTCAGAAATATAATCATCTTCAGCATAATCAATAGTTCAAACCCTAGCAAGATGTTCATCAAGTAATTCACCCAGTGGCACAATTTTATCAAGCAAAGGAGTAGCATCATTGAAGGAAATATGCCCTAGAGGCAATAATAAAGTTGTTATTTATATTTCCTTATATCATGATAAATGTTTATTATTCATGCTACAATTGTATTAACTGGAAACTTGATACATGTGTGAATACATAGACAAAACAAAGTGTCCCTAATATTCCTCTACTCGACTAGCTCGTTAATCAAAGAAGGTTAAGTTTCCTGACCATAGACATGTGTTGTCATTTGATGAATGGGATCACATCATTAGAGAATGATGTGATGGACAAGACCCATCCTTTAGCTTAGCATAATGATCGTTTAGTTTTATTACTATTGCTTTCTTCATGACTTATACATGTTCCTCTGACTATGAGATTATGCAACTCCCGAATACCGGAGGAACATGTTGTGTGCTATCAAACGTCACAACGTAACTGGGTGATTATAAAGATGCTCTACAGGTCTCTCCAAAGGTGTTTGTTGGGTTGGCATAGATCAAGATTAGGATTTGTCACTCCGTGTATCGGAGAGGTATCTCTGGGCCCTCTCGGTAATGCACATCACTATAAGCCTTGCAAGCAATGTGACTAATGATTAAGTTACGGGATGATGCATTACGGAACGAGTAAAGAGACTTGCCAGTAACAAGATTGAACTAGGTATGATGATACCGACGATCGAATTGTGGCACCCCAGCTCAGAGCAACCAGTTTACCCTGCATTGCCAGCCCAAAGATCGAGTCGTCTGGCAATACACAACAACATGCTACAGAAACAACCGCTTTATTGATACTAGCGGGATACATAGGTCTGATATTACATCGAGATGCGAGGCCAAGCGGCACACACGATGCTGCTGGACAGTATGTACATTATTTAATGAACATGGCTGGGGCCTTGATCACACGAAACTACGCGGCAGCGGAAGAACGACGTAGCGGAACTCCATAGCACAGGGACACCGACGTGGACACGGCCTAGACACGAGATGCGCTCCGATGCAAATCAACTTGCCTGAAAGCTGGCATAACACGCCAGGTCAGTACATTCAATGTACTTGCAAGCTCACAATAAACATAAGCACGATGATAGACAATATCATGATAATTAATCAAGTTAAATTAATGCAAGAAATACTACAGATGCAATGCAGCCAAACAGTGCACTGAGTCACGCAGACTCGCTTACCAGACGATTACCTCGTAACCAAACGGTGACCGCACCGGGGTCACACCTGAAACCAAAAACCCATGAACACCTCGAGCGTTCAAGGTTCACCACGAAACAATGCATCACAATAGTCGGTTAGTTTGCAAGATTAATTATAAAAGTTGATCCATGGTGTGACTTACTCCTAAGTCTTGCCCATAACCAAGGGTGCGGCTATCGATTGATTAAATACACTCTGCAGAGGTAGCACACTTTACCCATACTACGGAGTACCTGGCCTCGCTTTCCCATTCGGGTGGACAAAAATATTCCGACGAAACCCTCCCTTTGTCATGCACTCTCCCCGGCCACTCCGACCATCTCCCTCTCAGGGCTAGGTCTTGGGTGGCCCCGTGTCTACCAAAGATACCAATGGCCACCGTCATGGCAAAATGGTCCCAAACGGGGACAAGGTACCATAGAAACAAAAACGAGCACACAAGGTTATGTCTGCCTACCGGGCCAGGGTATGCATGCCCATAACCTTCCCTCGCGGGAGGCACCGGTGAGAGCCACAACAAAGGACCGAATCAAGACCTTCCCATTAGGTAAATGTGGTCGCACTGAATTAAAAACCCGATTCAGTGGCACCATGATGTGATCAACATCATATTCAAGTTGAACTTAATCAGGTTTAACTTTGATAAAAACTTTTTATCAAAAACATGATATGAAAAATAATTTTCATGCAACTACTCGTCATGCAAAGCAAACAACTCAAGTCCATGGATCAAACTTAACCACATAATTACCTTGCAACACTAAAGGTCAAAACTCTCTGGTTATAACTCATTTTTATCAGCAAGCAACATTTTTATTAGTTCTTTATTTAAATGAAAAAATCACTTAGTAAAATTACTACCATTAGTTTCCATAGCAATATGCATAGTGCAAAATCTTACTCTACTTAACCAAACAAGTTCATTGCATGCAACCAGTAACTAAAACAAGCATTTCTAACAGAATAAAGTAACTAATAATTTATCCAAAATTATTTACCAAATTTTAAATGCAAATAAGAACTCATATTCAAGTAGGAAATCATAGATATTGAAATAACACCATCCAAATGCTGGTGTGGCTTGCCTTAGTGTAGAGGAGGATCACACCCCTCTTGGTTTGCTTCAAGACAAGCTTCTCCTTCTGAAAAATAATTTAAAACCACAAAAATAAATGTCAAAACACATTCTGAAAATCACCAGAAATTCTAGACAACAAGGAAAAATCCACCTTTTGGTGTGCTGCTAGAGCTTTCTGTAACAAAGACAATGCAAAAAGAATCAACTCATTTGGACTTATGGTTTAGAAATGGTGGCTGGTCAAAGTTTAGTCAAATTTCTGAATTAAATTGGAATAAACAGAAAATCCGGGGGGGGGGGGGGGGTGACGTCGAAGACGTAAAACGGGAGTGCGCCTCCACTCGTACCGCTTCGGGCGCGAGTGGTGAGGCTGACACTGGGCCCCGCCCGTCAGGAGAAAGAGGGGGATCGAGATCATAGGGGAGGCGGCGCTTCGCCGGAGCTCACGCCGAGGGGGTTTGGGGCTAGGCTAGAGGGATAGATTGGAAGCGGGGCTCGCGGCGCACCTACCCATACCCATGGCTGGGCGAGAGGTGGACGAAGCAGCTCGGGGTTGAGCTCGCAAGCTTCGGTGACGGACGGGGTTCGCCGGAGAGGTTGAAGACGGCGGCTAGAGGCAGCTCCGAGGGCTTGGCGGCCTCCAAGCAGCACCAACAGACCACCAAGGCCCTGCCCAAGCAGTTGCCTGAGCTCGAGAGGCCCTGGAGAACGGCTGCTGGCCTGCTTGGGCCGGGGCGACGGCCAGAGGCCTGCCCGAACGAACTGCGATCGTTCTACGTGTTCGTGGTGGTTGTGTGGAGTGGTGCGTGGCCAGGATTTGAGTCGGGGTGGCTTTATATAGCAGGAGCAAGAGGGGGACAACGTGTCGCCGCCGGAGCGTTCTGGACACACGGCGAACGTCGACGAGAAGCTCCAACGCGAGGGGGCAAAGTTCTGCGTCGACTCAGGGGCTTGCCCACACTTGCGGACACGCATAGGAGGCAGTTGGGGAAGCAGACAAGCACACGCGCGCACTGTGGCGTTTTGGCCGCGACGCGCCCGTGCTTGCTGCGGCGGCTCCGGTGTCGGCGAGCGCCAGGGAGGGGTCAAGCTTGATGAGTCGAGGGTTGTGGCGCGGTGCAGCAGTCGGAGGCGAGCGCTGGAACGAGCAAGCGCGAAACTGAGAGCAAGGCGCCAGCCAGAGCGCGTCGAGATGCTGCCAGGCACCGTGTCCTCGCGCGGTCACCAAGCTGGCATGGTCAAAACAACGGCCAGGAGCGGCCAAACCTTGTCTACGTGCTCAACCGTGCAGTGTTACGTCTAGGAGGGGTGATGGATCATACCCAGGCCGACCAGACGTGACTCTACCAAGATGGCAAGTTTCTGGTCAGAAACTTGGTCGCCAAGTTTGGCCACCTTCTAGAAGGCCATTAGGGCTAATCTCCTGGGGTTTAGGGTTTCTTAGGAAGGTGTTTAAGCTCAAGAAAACTCAAGGCCAAAAGCTAAAGGAAAAATGCACTTGCTGTACAAAGTGCATTTCTGGTCCAGAAGTGAAAAGATTTTCTACAACAAAAATATTACAAAAACTGATGCAATATTTTTGCATGGGAAGGTGTGCCAGAGTCCTAAGAATATTCATGAATTATCTCAGATTTTTCTGAGCTAGAAAAATTGAGGTTGCTTTGGAGCACAAGTTCTGAAGTGAGTTTCAGAGAGGGAAATGAATATTTTTCTTTTAGGAAAAATATTCATTTGATTATTTTGGGAATTTGTTGGAAGAATAATGTAGATAGGTCACTTGGGTGAAAGCCAAGGATATGCCCAAGTGACAAGTCCATATGAAGTGATTCAAAAACCAAATCAAATCAGGGCAAAAACCACGGTGAAAACCATGTCCGGAAAAAGAGAGAAGGCAAGTCCGAAAAAAGAGAGAAGGCGAAATACAGGCTGTCACAAACCTCCCCCACTTAGGATGAATCTCGTCCTCAAGATTCGGTTGCTTGGGAAAACCATTCTGGGTATGCAGTCCTTAAAAATTCCTCTCTTTCCCAGGTTGCTTCTTCTTCGGTGTGATGCTCCCACTGAACCTTGTAAAACCTTATCTCTTTGCTGCGAGTAACCCTTTCTGTCTGATCCAATATTATGATTGGCTTTTCCTCATAAGTCAAATCCTTAGCCAATTCTATTTCTGCCATATCAGTCCTTTTCTCCGGAGGCGAGATACATTTCCTTAGCTGTGAGATGTGAAACACGTTGTGTACTTCTGATAATTCTGGTGGCAATTCCAACTGGTAGGCAACTGTTCCGACTCTGGCCATGACGGGGAATGGACCGATATATCTGGCTGCCAATTTTCCTCGGGTCTGAAACCTCTTGACTCCTTTCATAGGGGTGACTCGGAGATATATGTGCTCTCCGGGTTCGAAGCTGATCTGACGATGTTTGGCATCATAGTAGCTCTTCTGTCGGGATTTGGCCAGTTGCAGTCGGTCCCGGATTTCCTTAACTTGCTTCTCTGCTTCAAGCATTAAATCAGTCCGAAAAATACGGCTGTCTCCGGTTTGAGACCAATTCAATGGGGTGCGGCATTTCCGGCCATACAGGGCTTCATAGGGTGACATCTTCAAGCTGTCCTGGAAACTTTTGTTTTAGGAAAACTCGGCGTAAGGTAGACAATCTTCCCACTTGGTTCCTTGGGCCAATGTACATGCTCGGAGCATATCTTCGAGTATTTGATTTACTCGCTCAGTCTGTCTATCTGTCTGAGGATGATAAGCCGTGCTGTACTTCAGAGCGGTCCCCAAGGCTTGATGTTGTCGGGACCAAAATGCGGATGTGAATAGAGATCCCCTGTCGGTGGTGATAGTCTTGGGTACTCCATGCAGACTGATGATTCTTGATACATACAGCTGTGCAAGTTGATTTGCAAGGTATGTGGTCCGGATGGGCAGGAACTGTGCCACCTTGGTTAGGGTGTCCACTATGACCCATATCGCGTCGTTTCCTCGATGAGACCTTGGTAATCCGGTGATGAAATCCATGCAAATGTCGTCCCATTTCCATTGGGATACCGGCAGAGGTTGGAAAAGTCTGGCGGGTTTTTGATGTTTCGCCTTCACCTTATTGCATATGTCGCAACATGCCACAAAGTATGCGGTATCTTTCTTCATTCCATCCCACCAAAATATCTGAGGAAGGTCCTCATACATTTTGGTACCACCGGGGTGAATTGAGTATGGTGCTTCATGTGCTTCCGCCAATATTTTCTTCTTCAGACTTTCTTGGTTGGGTACGCAAAGTATTCCTCGGAACCTTAGCGAACCCTGCTGATCCATAGAGAAATCCGGTGCACGCCCTTGGTGCACCTTCTGAACATATATTTGTAACACCTTATCCTCCGCCTGAGCACTGCGGATTTCTTCTTCGAGAGTAGGGGTAACTTCCAATATATTGGTAAGACGGGCGTCGGTGATCACCAAGTTTAGCTGCATGATTTCTTCATAAAGCTCCGAAGGTAAGGAATCCATTAGAGCATTAAGGTTGGCTGGTTTGCGGCTGAGGGCGTCAGCCACCACATTAGCTTTTCCCGGGTGATAATCTATTCCGAGGTCCTAGTCCTTAACCAACTCGAGCCATCTTCGCTGTCGAAGGTTCAAGTCGGGCTGAGTGAATATATACTTGAGACTTTTATGCTCGGTGAATATCTGGCACTTCTTTCCAATCAGATAATGTCTCCAGATTTTCAAAGCGTGCACCACTGTGGCCAATTTCAAATCATGAGTAAGATAGGTTCCTTCATGTTGCCGCAGTTGGCGAGATGCATAGGCCACCACTTTGCCATCTTGCATGAGTACACACCCCAGTCCTTTTCTGGAGGCGTCGCAGTAAACATCAAAACTGCGGTAGATGTCTGGAAGAGTTAATACGGGTGCCGATGTCAGCCTGGTTTTTAACTCATTGAAGCTCCGTTTGCAGTCCTCAGTCCATACGAACTTCTTGTCCTTCTTGAGGAGCTCAGTCATTGGCTTGGCGATCTTGGAAAATCCTTCGATAAAATGGCGATAATATCCGGCCAGTCCAAGGAAACTCCAGATTTCTGAGACGGTGGTGGGTGCGTACCAATCAAGTACATATTTTACCTTGCTTGGGTCCACCGAGATTCCTTCTGCCGAGAGGATATGTCCGAGGAATCACACTTGCTGGAGCCAAAACTCACATTTGCTGAATTTGGCATACAGTTGATGATCACGAAGCCTTTGCAGAACTGCTCGAAGATGCTCCTTATGTTCATCCTTGCTCTTGGAGTAAATGAGGATGTCGTCAATGAACACCACCACGAATTTGTCCAAGAAGTCCATAAACACCTTGTTCATCATGTGCATAAAGAATGCATGAGCGTTGGTGAGGCCGAAGGACGTAATGGTGTATTCGTAAAGACCGTACCGAGTGGTGAACGCGGTCTTAGGAATATCTTCCTTCTTTATCTTGAGTTGATGATATCCCGTCCTCAAATCAATCTTTGAGAATACTTTGGCCCCACTGAGTTGATCAAACAGATCATCAATCCTTGGCAGTGGATACTTGTTTTAGTGGTGATGTCATTCAGCTGTCGGCAGTCTACGCACATTCGTAGACTACTATCCTTTTTGTCCACGAAGATTGCTGGTGATCCCCATGGTGAAGAGCTTGGACGAATGTATCCTTTTTGCAACATCTCATCCAGTTGTTTCTTCAATTCCACCAATTCTGAGGAGGGCATCCGATAATATTTCTTATGTATCGGGGTGGTTCCAGGCACTAGGTCAATGGCAAACTCCAATTCTCGATCTGGTGGCATGCTGGGCAATTCTTTAGGAAATACATCTGGATACCCACTGACCACTGGGATTAATTCCACCTCTTCTGCCATGGCTGCGAAAACCATATCTTTCGTGGGGATGCGCTTGTGGGCATAAAAAATGGTAGTGCAACCTTCCATATTTTTCAGGGTAACTTCTCTGGTCGCACAACTGATGCAGACTTGGTATTGGGTTAACTAATTCATGCCCAAAATTACATCCAATTTGTTGGAATCGATGATTATCAACGATGTTGGAAACTTGACGCCCTTGATGTCAATCTCCAAATTTCGGCAGACGAGATTGCTTCTGAGTAGGGATCCCGGGGATTGTACCAGCATGTGTTTTCCCAAAATCGAGCATGGAAAATTGTTTTGGGAAGCAAAACTCCGCGAAATAAAAGAGTGGGAAGCCCTAGAGTCAAATAAAATTACGGTGGGTATGTCGTTAACGAGAAACATACCAATGACGACTTCCGGGTCCTCTTGGGCTTCGTCTGCGGAGATGTGATGAACTTGCCCTTGGATTATATTGGGTGCGGAATACTTCTCAATGTAGTTGACTTGCGGCTGACATGGAGCGACGTGCTTGGTGTTCTTGGGACATTGTCGGGCGTAGTGTCCGGTTTGACCACAGCTGAAACACGAATTGTTGCACTGACAATCGTCGCGCACCGGGCTGGTCACGACATTCTTGACTTGTGTAGTAGTCTTGTTGACATTCTGCTGCCAATTGGGTTTGTACTCCACCTGAGTCTGTTGCCAAGTACGAGCCTGTTGCACTGGTTGCATATCCTTCTTGGGCTCGAATTTGCGCTTGTGGTCATTAGCAGCTGGCTTGTTGTTGTGCAGGAGCTTGTGTTCCCTCTCGGTGATGAGGGCCTTGTTCACCAGAGTCAGGAAGTCCGGGAAGTCAAACATACTGAGAGTGCACCTGAGATGTTGATTTAGGCCTCCAAGGAACCGGTCGATCTTCCGCTCTTCTGTGGCCACATCATGGAGAGAATAGCAGGCCAGATGGTTGAATTTATTCAGGTACTCAGCGACGGTCATGCTGCCTTGAGTGAGAGCGAGAAGTTCGCGTTGCTTGATCTTCATGACTCCCGTGAGAATATGATATTTGCGGAAATGATCCTTGAATTTTGTCCAAGTAATTTCCTCGTCTGCAGGCCATATTGCTTTGGCATTATCCCACCATATAGTGGCAGCTCCTTCGAGATAATGCGTGGCGAAGGGAACCTTGTCTCCTTCGTCTGTGCAAGCAATTTCCAGTTTTCTCTCAATAGTCCTTAGCCAGTCGTCGGCGTCCAAAGGATCAGTAGGATGGCTGAAACTGGGAGGCTTGGTTCGCTGAAAATCTGACAGCTTGGAATGATGGCCATTCTGGTTTCCATTCTGCCCAACCATAACTTGTACACTTTTCAGTATTTCCAGCAGATCATTGCTCCTTCTTTCTTCAAACATTCGCAGGATTTGCTCGGTAGAAGGCGGTTGTGGCGGTGGAGGCGGAGGTGGCTGGTATGGCTAGGGGAATGTCCTGCCTGTCTTGCAGAACGACGGACAGGGACATCCTCACCAGCTTGACTGCTGCTGCCTTCACGCGGCATCCTATTTTTCGTTTTCCCAATACATAGCAACCATGATGAGAAAATTCCAAAATGGGGGAAAACCAATGACAAATCCCGGAAGAAAATAGTGAATGAAAACCAAGTCGAATAAAAGAGTCCAACATAATTATACATAGTCCCAACATGAAAGTAACATCGCAATGGGTCTACCACCCTCGTACATGAAACTACGCATCATGACAAGTGCGATTACAGCCATACATCATGTTCATGACTACCATGATACTCTAACGGTCTACTGCTCGGATGGTGCTGCTGCAGGCTCGTCTCCTGAGCCGGACCCAGATCCTGAACTGGTAGTAGAGACCTCCGGGGGAAGAGAGGTGCGCTGGCGCTGCCTTGAGGGCTCTCCCTCAGGGGCAGGTGGGGGATGTGATCTAAGCATAGGAGCGGCAGCAGGAGCGCTGCGAGGGTTCACCGTCAGAGGGTTAACGGTACCCTGCGAGGTCGTCGGAGGAACGGAGGTGGGAGGAGCAGAAGTGTAGATGACAGCTGGAAGAGGGTTCCTTATACGAGCAGCAGCGAGAGCGGCGCGAGCGCGTGAGAGCTCCCGAGCTAACTCGTAGTTAAGGAGATAACTAGCGGTGATGTAGCGTGCAAGGTGGCTAGTGGGACGATCGCATGCCGGATTAATCAAAAGAAAGCGGATACGCCCATTCTCGTGCAGAGATGGGTAGTAGAAAAGACCAGAGTGGGGGTGCATGCGAACCTCATTGTAGCGCAAGTCTACAAGAGCCTCGATAGCAGCAAACTGAACCGCCTGAGATGGCGTAGAAGCAAGACCACCCTTAGACGAACGAGTGTAAGCGCCGTATGGGAACTGTGGTGTAGAGTGACCTCAGCATAATACTCATACAATGCACCGGCCAGATGCTCGCGATACACCCGATACTCTGGATCAGCACCCTCTGGATAGAGTCGTCACCACACGTTCTAAAGCAGGTGCGGCGATGTGCATGGAGCTAGCTCAGGATGGTACAAGATCGGTACTGGTGCCATCTACACTCACCAACCATACGGTTAGTAATAACAACAATTAAACATGCATGCAATGCAACAACTAATTTCTATGACTACCGACACTCAAACAAAGCTATCTACCGTTTTACTAATGCACTACCGATCTAGTGTGTCCTACAGTCAGCGCAGCTCTGATACCAAGCGTTGTGGCACCCCAGCTCAGAGCAACCGGTTTACCCTGCATTGCCAGCCCAAAGATCGAGTCTTCTAGCAATAGACAACAACATGGTACAGAAATAACCGCTTTATTGATACTAGCGGGATACATAGGTCTGATATTACATCGAGATGCGAGGTCAAGCGGCACACACGGTGCTGCTGGACAGTATGTACATTATTTAATGAACATGGCTGGGGCCTCGATCACACGAAACTACGCGGCAGCAGAAGAATGACGTAGCGGAACTCCATAGCACAAGGACACCGACGTGGACACGGCCTAGACACGAGATGTGCTCCGATGCGAATCAACTTGCCTGAAAGCTGGCATAACACGCCAGGTCAGTACATTGAATGTACATGCAAGCTCACAACAAACATAAGCACGATGACAGACAATATCATGATAATTAATCAAGTTAAATTAATGCAAGAAATACTACAGATGGAATGCAGCCAAACAGTGCACCGAGTCACGCAGACTCGCTTACCAGACGGTTACCTCGTAACCAAACGGTGACCACATCGGGGTCACACCTGAAACCAAAAACCCATGAACACCTCGAGCGTTCAAGGTTCACCATGAAACAATGCATCACAACATTCACTTAGTTTGCAAGATTAATTATAAAAGTTGATCCATGGTGTGACTTACTCCCGAGTCTTTCCCATAACCGAGGGCGCGGCTATCGATAGATTAAATACACTCTGCAGAGGTAGCGCACTTTACCCATACTACGTAGTACCTGGCCTCGCTTTCCCATTCGGGTGGACCAAAATATTCCGATGAAACCCTCCCTTTGTCATGCACTCTGGCCAGCCACTCCGGCCATCTCCCTCTCAGGGCTAGGTCTTGGGTGGCCCCGTGTCTACCAAAGACACCAACGGCCACCGTCGTGGCAAAACGGTCCCAAATGGGGACAAGGTACCATAGAAACAAAAACGAGCACACAAGGTTATGTCTGCCTACCGGGCCAGGGTATGCATGCCCATAACCTTCCCTCGCAGGAGGCACCGGTGAGAGCCACAACAAAGGACCGAATCAAGACCTTCCCATTAGGTAAATGTGGTCGCACTGAATTAAAAACCCGATTCAGTGGCACCATGATGTGATCAACATCATATTCAAGTTGAACTTAATCAGGTTTAACTTTGATAAAAACTTTTTATCAAAAACATGATATGAAAAATAATTTTCATGCAACTACTCGTCATGCAAAGCAAACAACTCAAGTTCATGGATCAAACTTAACCACATAATTACCTTGCAACACTAAAGGTCAAAACTCTCCGGTTATAACTCATTTTTATCAGCAACCAACATTTTTATTAGTTCTTTATTTAAATGAAAATATCACTTAGTAAAATTACTACCATTAGTTTCCATAGCAATATGCATAGTGCAAAACCTTACTCTACTTAACCAAACAAGTTCATTGCATGCATAACTAAAACAAGCATTTCTAACAGAATAAAGTAACTAATAATTTATCCAAAATTATTTACCAAATTTTCAATGCAAATAAGAACTCATATTCAAGTAGAAAATCATAGATATTGAAATAACACCATCCAAATGCTTGCCTTAGTGTAGAGGAGGATCACACCCCTCTTGGTTTGCTTCAAGACAAGCTTCTCCTTCTGAAAAATAATTTAAAACCACAAAAATAAATGTCAAAACACATTCTGAAAATCACCAGAAATTCTAGACAGCAAGGAAAAATCCACCTTTTTGTGTGCTGCTAGAGCTATCTGTAAGAAAGACAATGCAAAAAGAATCAACTCATTTGGACTTATGGTTTAGAAATGGTGGCTGGTCAAAGTTTAGTCAAATTTCTGAATTAAATTTGAATAAACAGAAAATCCGGGGGGGGGGGGGGGGGGGTGACGTCGTAGACGTAAAACGGGAGTGCGCCTCCACTCGTACCGCTTCGGGCGCGAGTGGTGAGGCTGACACTGGGCCCCGCCCGTTACGAGAGAGAGGGGGATCGCGATCAGAGGGGAGGCGGCGCTTCGCCGGAGCTCACGCCGAGGGGGTTTGGGGCTAGGCTAGAGGGATAGATTGGAAGCGGGGCTCGCGGCGCACCTGCCCGTACCCGTGGCTTGGCGAGAGGTGGACGAAGTAGCTCAGCGTTGAGCTCGCAAGCTTCGGTGGCAGACGGGGTTTGCCGGAGAGGTTGAAGACGGTGGCTAGAGGAAGCTCCGAGGGCTTGGCGACCTCCAAGCAGCACCAACAGGCCACCAAGGCCCTGCCCAAGCAGTTGGCTGAGCTCGAGAGGCCCTGGAGAGCGGCAGCTGGCCTGCGGGGATCGCCGGAGTCCTCGGGCCGGGGCGACGGCCAGAGGCCTGCCCGACCGAACTGCGGTCGTTCTACGTGTTCGTGGTGGTTGTGTGGAGTGGTGCGTGGCCAGGATTTGAGTAGGGGTGGCTTTATATAGCCGGAGCAAGAGGGGGGGAACATGTCGCCGCCGGAGCATTCTGGACACGCGGTGAACATCAACGAGAAGCTCCAATGCGAGGCGGCAAAGTGCTGCGTCGACTCAGGGGCTTGCCGACGCTTGTGGACGCGCACAGGAGGCGGTTGGGGAAGCAGACAAGCACACGCGCGCACTGTGGCATTTTGGCCGCGACGCGCCCGTGCTTGCTGCGGCGGCTCCGGCGTCGGCGAGCGCTAGGAAGGGGTCAAGCTTGATGCGTCGAGGGTAGTGGCGCGGTGCGGTAGTTGGAGGCGAGTGCTGGAACGAGCACGCGCGAAACAGAGAGCAAGGCGCTAGCCAGAGCGCGTCGAGACGCTGCCAGGCACCGTGTCCTCGCGCGGTCACCAAGCTGGCATGGTCAAAACAACGGCCAGGAGCGGCCAAACCTTGTCTACGCGGTCACCAAGTTTGGCCACCTTCTAGAAGGCCATTATGGCTAATCTCCTGGGGTTTAGGGTTTCTTAGGAAGGTGTTTAAGCTCAAGAAAACTCAAGGCCAAAAGCTAAAGGAAAATGCACTTGCTGTACAAAGTGCATTTCTGGTCTAGAAGTGAAAAGATTTTCTACAGCAAAAATATTACAAAAAGTGATGCAATATTTTTGCATGGGAAGGTGTGCCAGGGTCCTAAGAATATTCATGAATTATCTCAGATTTTTCTGAGCTAGAAAAATTGAGGTTGATTTGGAGCACAAGTTCTGAAGTGAGTTTTAGAGAGGGAAATGAATATTATTCTTTTAGGAAAAAAATATTCATTTGATTATTTTGGGAATTTGTTGGAAGAATAATGTAGATAGGTCACTTGGGTGAAAGCCAAGGATATGCCCAAGTGACAAGTCCATATGAAGTGATTCAAAAACCAAATCAAATCAGGGCAAAAACCACGGTGAAAACCAAGTCCGGAAAAGAGAGAAGGCAAGTCCGGAAAAAGAGAGAAGGCAACATCCAGGCTGTCACACGAATCTCGGGCAAGTAACATACCGATGACAAAGGGAACAACGTATGTTGTTATGCGGTTTGACCGATAAATATCTTAAGAGAATATGCAGGAGCCAATATGAGCATCCAGGTTCCGCTATTGGTTATTGACCGGAGATGTGTCTCGGTCATGTGTACATAGTTCTCGAACCCGTAGGGTCTACACGCTTAATGTTCGATGACGATTTGTATTATGAGTTATGTGATTTGATGACCGAAGTTTGTCCGGAGTCCCGGATGAGATCACGGATATGACGAGGAGTCTCGAAATGGTCGAGAGGTAAAGATTCATATATTGGAAGGCTATATTCGGACATCGGAAAGGTTTCGAGTGATTCGGGTATTTTTCGTAGTACCGAGGAGTTACGGGAATTCACGAGGAGAAGTAATGGGCCTTATTGGGCCATACGGGAAAAGAGGAGGCAGGACAAGGGGAGGTGGCGCCCCCCATGGGTCCGAATTCAACTAGGGGAAGGGGGCGGCGCCCCCTTGCCCTTTCCTACTCCCTCTCTCTTTCCTTCTCTCCTACTCTGAAAAGGAAAGGGATTCCTACTAGGACTTGGAAGTCCTAGTAGGTCTCCATACTCTTGGCGCGCCCCTAGAGGGCCAGCCTCTCTCCCTCCCTCCTTTATATACGTGGGTAGGGGGCACTCCAAGATTTGTCTTAGCCGTGTGCGGTGCCCCCTCCACAGTCACACACCTCGGTCATATCGTCGTAGTGCTTAGGCGAAGCCCTGCGCCGGTAACTTCATCATCACCATCACCACACCATCATGCTGACGAAACTCTCCCTCGTCCTCAACTGGATCAAGAGCTCGAGGGATGTCATCATGCTGAACGTGTGCTGAACACGGAGGTGCCGTACGTTCGGTACTTGGATCGGTTGGATCATGAAGACGTTCGACTACATCAACCGCGTTACTAAACGCTTCCGCTTTCGGTCTACGAGGGTACGGGGACACAATCTCCCTGCTCGTTGCTATGCTTCTCCTAGATAGATCTTGCATGATCGTAGATTTTTTTTTGAATTACTACGTTCCCCAACGGTGGCATCAGAGCCAGGTCTATGCGTAGATGATATATGCACGACTAGAACACAAAGAGTTCTGAGCAATAATAGTCATACTGCTTACCACCAACGTCTTACTTTGATTCGGCGGTATTGTTGGATGAAGCGGCCCGGACCAACATTACATGACCGCGTTCATGAGACCGGTTGTACCGACGTGCTTTGCACACAGGTGGCTGGCGGGTGTCTGTTTCTCCAACTTTAGTTGAATCGAGTTTGACTACGGCCGGTCCTTGTTGAAGGTTAAAACAACACACTTGACGAAAAATCGTTGTGGTTTTGATGCGTAGGTAAGAACGGTTCTTGCTAGAAGCCCGTAGCAGCCACGTAACACTTGCAACAACAAAGTAGAGGACGTCTAACTTGTTTCTGCAGGGCATGTTGTGATGTGATATGGTCAAGACATGATGTGATATAAGTTATTGTATGAGATGATCATGTTTCGTAAAAAGTTATCGGCAACTGGCAGGAGCCTTATGGTTGTCGCTTTATTGTATGAAATGCAATCGCCATGTAATTGCTTTACTTTATCACTAAGCGGTAGCGATAGTCGTAGAAGCCATAGTTGGCGAGACGACAATGATGCTACGATGGAGATCAAGGTGTCAAGCCGGTGACAATGGAGATCATGACGGTGCTTTGGAGATGGAGATCAAAGGCACAAGATGATGATGGCCATATCATGTCACATATTTTGATTGCATGTGATGTTTATCTTTTATGCATCTTATTTTGCTTAGTACGACGGTAGCATTATAAGATGATCCCTCACTAAATTTGAAGGTATAAGTGTTCTCCCTGAGTATGCACCATTGCTACAGTTCGTCGTGCCGAGGCACCACGTGATGATCGGGTGTGATAAGCTCTACGTTCACATACAACGGGTGCAAGCCAGTTTTGCACGTGCAGAATACTCGGGTTAAACTTGACGAGCCTAGCATATGCAGATATGGCCTCGGAACACTGAGACCGAAAGGTCGAACGTGAATCATATAGTAGATATGATCAACATAGAGATGTTCACCATTCAAAACTACTCCATCTCACGTGATGATCGGACATGGTTTATTGATATGGATCACGTGATCATTTAGATGACTAGAGGGATGTCTATCTAAGTGGGAGTTCTTAAGTAATATGATTAATTGAACTTTAATTTATCATGAACTTAGTCCTAATAGTATTTTCATATCTATGTTGTAGATCAATAGCTTGCGATGTAGCTCCCCGTTTATTTTTGATATATTCCTAGAGAAAAATAAGTTGAAAGATGTTAGTAGCAATGATGCGGACTGGGTCCGTGATCTGAGGATTATCCTCATTGCTGCACAGAAGAATTATGTCCTTGATGCACTGCTAGGTGATGGACCTATTGCAGGAGCAAATGTAGACGTTATGAACGTTGGGCAAGCTTGATATGATGACTACTTGATAGTTTAGTGCACCATGCTTTACGGCTTAGAATCGGGGCTTCAAAGACGTTTTGAACGCCACGGAGCATATGAGATGTTCCAAGAGTTGAAATTGGTATTTCAGACTCATGCCCATGTCGAGAGGTATGAGACCTCTGACAAGTACTTTGCCTACAAGATGGAGGAGAATAGCTCAACCAGTGAGCATGGATTCAGAATGTTTGAATACTACAATCGCTTGAATCAAGTGGGAGTTAATCTTCCAGATAAGATAGTGATTGTAAGAGTTCTCTAGTCACGATCACCAAGCTACTAGAACTTCGTGATGAACTATAATATGCAAGGGATGACGAAAACGATTCCCGAGCTCTTCATGATGCTAAAATCAGCGAAGGTAGAAATCAAGAAAGAGCATCAAGTGTTGATGGTTGACAAGACCACTAGTTTCAAGTAAAAGGGAAAGGGAAAGAAAGGGAACTTCAAGAAGAATGGCAAGCAAGTTGCCACTCCCATGAAGAAGCCCAAAGCTGGACCTAAGCCTGAAACTGAGTGCTTCTACTGCAAAGGAAATGGTCAGTCGAAGCAGAACTACCCCAAATATTTGGCGGATAAGAAGGATGGCAAAGTGGACAAAGGTATATTTGATATACAGATTATTGATATGTACTTTACTAGTGTTCGTAGCAACCCCTGGGTATTTGATACCGGTTCAGTTGCTAAGATTAGTAACTCAAAACAGGAGGTGTTGAATGAACAGAGACTAGTTAAGGGTGAAGTGACGATGTGTGTTGGAAGTGGTTCCAACATTGATATAATCATCATCGCACACTCCCTATACTTTTGAGATTAGTGTTGAACCTAAATAAATGTTATTTGGTGTTTGTGTTGACCATTAATATGATTTGATCATCTTTATTGCAATACGGTTATTCATTTAGGTTAGAGAATAATTGTTATTCTGTTTACATGAATAAAACCTTCTATGGTCATACACCCAATAAAAGTGGTTTATTGGATCTCGATCGTAGTGATACACATATTCATAATAGTGCAACTTATTTGTGGCACTACCGTTTAGGTCATATTAGTGTAAAGCGCATGAAGAAACTCCATGTTGATGGGATTATGGAATCACTTGATTATGAATCATTTGATGCTTGCGAACCATGCTTCATGGGCAAGATGACTAAAACTCTGCTCTCCGGAACAATGGAGAGCTACTGACTTATTGGAAATAATACATACCGATGTATGCGGTCCGATGAGTGTTAAGGCTCGCGGCGGGTATCGTTATTTTCTGACCTTCACAGATGATTTGAGCAGATATGGGTATATCTACTTAATGAAACACAAGTCTAAAACAGTTGAAAAGTTCAAAGAATTTCATAGTGAAGTGGAGAATCATCGTAACAAGAAAATAAAGTTTCTACGATCTGATCGCGGAGGCAAATATTTGAGTTACGAGTTTGGCCTTCATTTAAAAAAAAAGTGGAATAGTTTCACAACTCACGCCACCTGGAACACCACAGTGTAATGGTTTGTCTGAACGCCATAATCGTACTTTATTAGATATGGTGCGATCTATGATGTCTCTTATCGATTTACCACTATCGTTTTGGAGTTATGGATTAGAGACAGCTGCATTCACGTTAAATAGGGCACCATCTAAATCCGTTGAGACGACGCCGTATGAACTGTGGTTTGACAAGAAACCTAAGCTATCGTTTCTTAAAGTTTGGGGTTGCGATGCTTATGTGAAAAAGCTTCAGCCTAATAAGCTCAAACAAAAATCGGAGAAGTGCGTCTTCATAGGATACCCAAAGGAGACTGTTGGGTACACCTTCTATCACAGATCCGAAGGCAAGATTTTCGTTGCTAAGAATGGATCCTTTCTAGAGAAGGAGTTTCTCTTGATAGAAGTGAGTGGGAGGAAAGTAGAACTTGATGAGGTAGTTGTACCTTCTCCCGAATTGGAAAGTAGTTCATCACAGAAATCAGTTCCAGTGATTCCTACACCAATCAGTGAGGAAGCTAATGATGATGATCATGAAACTTCAGATCAAGTTACTACCGAACCTCGTAGGTCAATTAGAGTACGATCCGCACCAGAGTGGTACGGTAATCCTGTTCTGGAAATCATGTTACTAGACCATGACGAACCTACGAACTATGAGGAAGCGATGACGAGCCCAGATTCCGCGAAATGGCTTGAGGCAATGAAATCTGAGATGGGATCCATGTATGAGAACAAAATGTGGACTTTGGTGGACTTGCCCAATGATCGGCAAGCCATTGAGAATAAATGGATCTTCAAGAGGAAGATGGATGCTGATGGTAGTGTTACTATCTACAAAGCTCGACTTGTCATGAAAGGTTTTCGACAAGTTCGAGGTGTTGACTACGATGAGATTTTCTCACTCGTAGCGATGCTTAAGTCTGTCCGAATCATGTTAGCGATTGCCGCATTTTATGAAATCTGGCAAATGGATAACAAAACTGCATTCCTTAATGGATTTATTAAAGAAGAGTTGTATATGATGCAACCAGAAGGTTTTGTCGATCCTAAAAGTGCTGACAAAATGTGCAAGCTCCAACAATCCATCTGTGGACTGGTGCAAGCATCTCAGAGTTGGAATATATGCTTTGATGAGTTATTTAAAGCATATAGTTTTATACAGACTTGCGGTGAAGCCTGTATTTACAAGAAAGTGAGTGGGAGCACTACAGCCTTTCAGATAAGTATATGTGAATGACTGAGGGAGTCCTGGATTAAGGGGTCCTCGGACGTCCGGCCTGTTAGACATGGGCGACCCTAATGGGCCGTGAAGATACAAGACAGAAGACTCTCTCCCGTGTCCGGATAGGACTCTCCTTGGCGTGGATGGCAAGCTTGGCGTTCAGATATGAAGATTCCTTTCTCTGTAACCGACTTTGTACAACCCTAGTCCCCTCCGGTGTCTATATAAACCGGAGGGTTTAGTCCATAGGGACAATCATAATCATACAGGCTAGACTTCTAGGGTTTTAGCCATTATGATCTCGTGGTAGATCAACTCTTGTAATACTCATATTCATCAAGATCAATCAAGCAGGAAGTAGGGTATTACCTCCATAGAGAGGGCCCAAACCTGGGTAAACATCGTGTCCCCTGTCTCCTGTTACCATCGACCTTAGACACACAGTTCGGGACCCCCTACCTGAGATCCACCGGTTTTGACACTGACATTGGTGCTTTCATTGAGAGTTCCACTGCGTTGTCTTCAAGAGGTTCGATGGCTCCGTCAATCATCTACAACAACGCTGTCCAGGGGGAAGTTTTTCTCCCCGACCAGATCTTCGTGTTCGACGGCTTCGCACTGCGGGCCAACTCGCTTGGCCATCTAGAGCAGGTCGACAGCTACGCCCCAGGTCACCGGATTAGTTTTGGAAACCTGGACTATGTCGCCGACGTCCGGGGAGACTTGGTATTCCAAGGATTCACGACTCCAACTCCTGCTCTGGCCTTAGATCCAGAATGCGTCGCCATGTCCGAAGACGGACTTCACGAGCCCGCCGGACTGTTTTTCGGCCACCAAACCCAGTATGGGAGAGCTGGTGGAAGTGGCGTCGCTGGCAACCATCACGAAACCAGACCCTTCTCTGGACACTGGCTCCGAACCCTCGGAGTCAGCACCGTGTGGGCCCGGCCGGGGAGTATCCCCCCACCGTACTCCTTGGATTTTCCTCCCTCCGAACAAACCTCACCTTTAAGTGAGGCTCTCGACTTAATGTGATCCCTTGTCATTACTGAGGAGCAACGTCCGAACTATGCCCAGCCCGGACTAGGGGCTGAGAGCAGGGAATTTTTCTTCCCACCCACCACCTACCTTATAGCCACTATCGAGGATTTAACCGAGATGCTCGATTATGACTCCGAAGACATCGACGATATGGACGATGATGCCGGAGAGGAGCAGGCCCAAGGCCCACCGCATACCGGACCCTGGGCGGCCACCTCCACGAATGATATATATATATGGTCGATACATCTAAAGACGATGGCGAGGACGGCAGTAGGGATCCGTTTAAGGACAATAACGCTGATAAACCACCGAAGCGGCGGCATCAGCGGCGCCGTTCAAAATCACGCTGTGACAAAGAAAGCAATACCGGTACCGGAGAAAATAATACTCCGGAGAATGCCGAAGACCCAAACGCCCTCATCTAACCAGCTTCCGAACAGGAAGGTAGGGAGGAAGGGCAGAGTAACCCCGACGAGCCAGTTGGGAACGATGACTCGGAAGACAGCAGCTATATGCCACACTCCAAAGACGAAATAAGTCTCGACAACGAAGACTTCATCGTGCCAGAAGAACCCCTCGAGCAAGAACACTTTAAGCAACAGCTCATCGCAACCGCGAGGAGCTTGAAAAGGAAGCAGCAACGGCTTCTAGCCGAACAGGATACAGTCAACGACAGATGGACTCAGGTCCCAGCAGCCGAGGAATACGGCCTCGAGCGCCCAACCAAAAGTTATCGGAAGCGCAAATTGCTACCTCAGTTCGATGACGAGGCGCTGGAGCCCGTACCATCATCGTGCAATGTGGCTGACCGACCACCACGTGGCCGGGACAAAGCGACAACTCGAGCCAAACACCAGCCCGTACTACCTAACCGTAAAGGCAGAGATAAAACAGCTCGGGGACATACATATGACCTGCGGAAGGACTTGGACAGTAGAGCAGGTCAGAACAGATCGATCTATGGATCACGGGGGCGTGCCCCGACACGCGACAACGGCTACCTAGCCGGATGCAACAATCATAATCACACCCGGACCGAGAACCGCAGACGGACTCCATCCGAGCTACGTCGCGACGTGGCCCGATATAGAGGCGCCGCACACCCCCTTTGCTTCACTGACGAGGTAATGGAGCACGATTTCCCAGAAGGGTTTAAACCCATGAATATCGAATCATACGATGGAAAAACAGATCCCGCGCTATGGATTGAGGATTTTCTTCTCCATATCCACATGGCCCGCGGTGATGATCTCCACGCCATCAAATACCTCCCACTAAAACTAAAGGGACCAGCGCGGCACTGGCTAAACAGCCTTCCAGAGAACTCCGTTGGAAGCTGGGAGGACCTGGAAGACGCCTTCCGCGATAACTTCCAAGGTACATATGTCCGGCCACCAGATGCCGATGACTTAAGTCACATCGTCCAGCAGCCCGGAGAGTCAGCCAGGAAGCTCTGGACTAGGTTCTTAATTAAAAAGAACCAAATTGTCGACTGTCCGGATGCCGAAGCCCTCGCAGCCTTCAAACACAGCGTCCGGGATGAGTGGCTCGCCCGCCACCTCGGTCAAGAAAAACCAAAATACATGGCAGCCCTTACTGCTCTGATGGCCCGCTTTTGCGCGGGAGAAGACAGCTGGCTCGCTCGTAGAAGCAACAACGCTAGCGATCCGGGCACTTCCGAAGTCCGAGACGGCAATGGCAAGCCACGACGCAATAAACACAAGCGTCGCAGTAATAATGAAGGAACGCAAGACACGGCGGTCAACGCCGGATTCAGCGGCTCCAAACCCGGTCAATGGAAAAAACCATTCAAGGCAAACAGAGACGGACCATCCAATCTAGACAAGATACTGGATCGGCCCTGCCAGATTTACGACACCCCCGGTAAACCAGCCAATCATACCAACATAAGTTGTTGGGTCTTCAAGCAAGCCGGCAAGCTTAACGCCGAACACAAGGGGAAGGGGCCGCCCAGTGACAGCGACGATGAAGAGACTCGCCAGCCAAACACCGGGGGTCAGAAGCAATTTCCACCCAAAGTAAAAACAGTAAACATGGTATACATGACGCACACCGCCATAGGGGAGCGCAAGCGCGCACTATGGGACGCCTACGCCATAGAGCCTGCCCCCCCAAAATTTAATCAATGGGCGGCCTGCCCGATCACTTTTGATCGGAAGGACCACCCAGTCAGTATCTGTCACGCAGGTTCAGCATCTCTGGTCCTCGACCCAATTATCGATGGGTTCCATCACACGAAAGTCCTTATGGACGGCGGCAGTAGCCTTAATCTACTCTACCAAGACACTGTCCGCAAAATGGGCATTGATACTTCAAGAATCAAGCCCACCACAACTACCCTCAAGGGAGCAGTACCCGGAGTACTGCACAGGCTCCATCACATTGGGAGTCATTTTCGGTTTGCCGAACAACTTCTGAAGCGAAGGCTTGATCTTTGATATTGTCCCGTTCCGCAGTAGCTACCATGCACTTCTAGGGCGTACCGCTTTTGCTCGTTTTATTGCGGTCCCACACTACGCCCATGCAAAACTTAAGATGCCCGATCTATGCGGCGTCATAACGATAAATGGAAATACGGAACGCTCCCTCCGTATAGAGGATCATACTACGGCTACTATAGCCGAAGTACAAAGCGGCCTCATCAAGCCGCGTATCTCACCGGCCATTAAGCCGCCGGTCTCTATGTCGGGGGAAATCGACACCTATGGAATCACTGGGATCCCTTCTATGGTTGGCGGGCGCGGGGTTGTCCAGAGAGCGGGTCTGACAGGAAGCACACGGGACGTTTACCCAGGTTCGGGCCGCGAAGATGCGTAATACCCTAGTCCTGCTTTGGTGGATGTATTCGAGTGTTCTTGTGTTCTTGAGCTAGCTACAGGGTGTCACTTGCCCAAAAGATCCGAATCCTTCTCCTGGACGCCTCGGGCCTCCTTTTATAGACAAAAGGGGTTGCCACAGTGGCACACAGGAGGTGGAAAGGTGTACAGTGGATGAGTCTATCCTCTGGCACCGTCGGACAAACACACTTAATGCGCTGCCGACATGCCCCTCTCACTTTATCGGGGACGACAAGGAAGCACGTCCCAGCTGTCGCCGCCTCGCTTGGCTTCGACACGCGTCCGGGCTGAAGCGGCGTCGTGGCGCCAAGTTGGCTGGCTGCTGGGCTGGCGCGGTGGTGGAGCCTTCACGAAGATCTGCATGCCACCACACAGGTGCTCACTGGGTCGGCGTCGACGCCGCTCGTCGCCACGCAGGTGCCTGCCTGCTACCTCTTGAGCACTGCATTGGTTTTCCCTTGAAGAGGAAAGGGTGATGCAGCAAAGTAGCGTAAGTATTTCCCTCAGTTTTTGAGAACCAAGGTATCAATCCAGTAGGAGGCCACGCACGAGTCCCTCGCACCTACACAAACAAATAAATCCTCGCAACCAACGCAATAAAGGGGTTGTCAATCCCTTCACAGTCACTTACGAGAGTGAGATCTGATAGATATGATAAGATAATATTTTTGGTATTTTTATGATAAAGATGCAAAGTAAAGAAAGCAAAATAAAGACGGAGCCAGAAATAGCAAAGTGCTGAAAGATTAATATGATGGAAAATAGACCCGAGGGCCATAGGTTTCACTAGTGGCTTCTCTCATGAGCATAAGTATTACGGTGGGTGAACAAATTACTGTTGAGCAATTGATAGAATTGAGCATAGTTATGAGAATATCTAGGTATGATCATGTAAATAGGCATCACGTCCGAGACACGTAGAACGACTCCTGCCTGCATCTACTACTATTACTCCACACATCGACCGCTATCCAGCATGCATCTAGAGTATTAAGTTCAAAAGAACATAGTAATGCTTTAAGTAAGATGACATGATGTAGAGGCATAAACTCATGCAATATGATATAAAACCCATCTTTTTATCCTCAATGGCAACAATACAATACGTGCCTTGCTGCCCCTACTGTCTCTGGGAAAGGACACCGCAAGATTGAACCCAAAGCTAAGCACTTTTCCCATTGCAAGAAAGATCAATCTAGTAGGCCAAACCAAACTGATAATTCGAAGAGACTTGCAAAAGATAACCAATCATACACAAAAGAATTCAGAGAATATTCAAATATTGTTCATAGATAAACTTGATCATAAACCCACAATTCATCGGTCTCAACAAACACACCGCAAAAGAAGATTACATCAAATAGATATCCACAAGAGAGGGGGAGAACATTGTATTGAGATCCAAAAAGAGAGAAGCCATCTAGCTAATAACTATGGACCCGAAGGTCTGAGGTAAACTACTCACACATCATCAGAGAGGCTATAGTGTTGATGTAGAAGCCCTCCGTGATCGATGCCCCCTCCGGCGGAGCTCCGGAAAAGGCCCCAAGATGGGATCTCACGGGTACAGAAGGTTGCGGCGGTGGAATTAGGTTTTTGGCTCCGTATCTGGTACTTTGGGGGTACGTAGGTATATATAGGAGGAAGAAGTACGTCGGTGGAGCAACATGGGGCCCACGAGGGTGGAGGGCGCGCCCAGGGGGCGTAGGCGCGCCCCCCTACCTCGTGCCTTCCTGGTTGATGTCTTGACGTAGGGTGCAAGTCCTCCGGATCACGTTCGCTCCGAAAATCACGTTCCCGAAGGTTTCATTCGTTTGGACTCCGTTTGATATTCTTTTTCTGCGAAACTCTAAAATAGGCAAAAAACAGCAATTCTGGGTTGGGCCTCCGGTTAATAGGTTAGTCCCAAAAATAATATAAAAGTGTATAATAAAGCTATTAATGTCCAAAACAGAATATAATATAGCATGGAACAATCAAAAATTATAGATACATTGGAGACGTATCAAGCATCCCCAAGCTTAATTCCTGCTCGTCCTCCAGTAGGTAAATGATAAAAACAGAATTTTTTATGTGGAATGCTACTTGGCATAATTTCAATGTAATTCTCTTAATTTTGGTATGAATGTTCAGATCCGAAAGATTCAAGATAAAAGTTTAATATTGACAGAAAAGTAATAATACTTCAAGCATACAAACTGAGCAATTATGTCCTCTCAAAATAACATGGCCAAAGAAAGTTCATCCCTATAAAATCATATAGTTTAGTCATGCTCCATTTTTGTCACACAAGAATGCTCTCATCATGCACAACCCCGATGACAAGCCAAGCAATTGTTTCATACTTTAGTAATCTCAAACTTTTTCAACCTTCACGCAATACATGAGCGTGAGCCATGGATATAGCACTATGGGTGGAATAGAATATAATGATGGGGGTTATGTGGAGAAGACAAAAAAGGAGAAAGTCTTGCATCAACGCAGCTAATCAATGAGCTATGGAGATGCCCATCGATTGATGTTAATGCAAGGAGTAGGGATTGCCATGCAACGGATGCACTAGAGCTATAAATGCATGAAAGCTCAACAAAAGAAACTAAGTGGGTGTGCATCCAACTTGCTTGCTCACGAAGACCTAGGGCATTTGAGGAAGCCCATTGTTGGAATATACAAGCCAAGTTCTATAATGAAAAATTCCCACTAGTATATGAAAGTGACAAAACAAGAGACTCTCTATCATGAAGATCATGGTGCTACTTTGAAGCACAAGTGTGGAAAAAGGATAGTAGCATTGCCCCTTTTTATTTTCTCTCTCTTTTTTTCTTTTTTTGGCCTTCTCTTTTTTTGGCCTTTCTCTTTTTTTATTAGGGCAATGCTCTATGAAAGATGATCATCACACTTCTATTTATTTAAAACTCGATACTAGAACAAAGTATAACTCTATATGAACGCCTCCGGCGGTATACCGGGATAGCAATGAATCAAGAGTGACATGTATGAAAAATTATGAACAGTGGATTTGCCACAAATACCATGTAAACTACATGATTATGCAAAGCAATATGACAATGATGAACGTGTCATGATAAATGAAATGGTGGAAAGTTGCATGGCAATATATCTCGGAATGGCTATGGAAATGCCATAATAGGTAGGTATGGTGGCTGTTTTGAGGAGGATATAAGGAGGTTTATGTGTGAAAGAGTGTATCATATCACGGGGTTTGAATGCACCGGCGAAGTTTGCACCAACTCTCAATGTGAGAAAGGGCAATGCACGGTACCGAAGAGGCTAGCAATGATGGAAGGATAATTGTGCGTATAATCCATGGACTCAACATTAGTCATAAAGAACTCACATACTTTTTGCAAAAATCTACAAGTCATCAAAAACCAAGCACTACGCGCATGCTCCTAGGGGGATAGATTGGTAGGAAAAGACCATCGATCGTCCCCGACCGCCACTCATAAGGAGGACAATCAAAGAACACCTCATGCTTCAAATTTGTTACATAACGTTTACCATACGTGCATGCTACGGGACTTGCAAACTTCAACACAAGTATTTCTCAAATTCACAACTACTCAACTAGCACAACTTTAATATCACTACCTCCATATCTCAAAACAATTATCAAGCATCAAACTTCTCTAAGTATTCAGCACACTCATAAGAAAGTTTTTTTTCTCTTTTTTTTACTAGTCCTGAATACTTAGCATATTAGGATTAATTTCCCAATTTAAGAAAATTACCATGCTGTTTAAGACTCTCAAAATAATATAAGTGAAGCATGAGAGAATAATAGTTTCTATAAAACAAAACCACCGCCGTGCTCTAAAAGATATAAGTGGAGCACTAGAGCAAAAACTATATAGCTCAAAAGATATAAGTGAAGCGCATAGAGTATTCTAATAAATTCCGAATCATGTGTGTCTCTCATCAAAAGGTGTGTAAAGCAAAGATGGTTGTGGTAAACTAACAAATAAAGACTCAAATCATACAAGACGCTCCAAGCAAAACACATATCATGTGGTGAATAAAAATATAGCTCCAAGTAAAGTTACCGATGGAAGTAGACAAAAGAGGGGATGCCTTCCGGGGCATCCCCAAGCTTTGGCTTTTAGGTGTCCTTAGATTATCTTGGGGTGCCATGGGAATCCCCAAGCTTAGGCTCTTGCCACTCCTTGTTCCGTAATCCATCAAATCTTTTACCCAAAACTTGAAAACTTCACAACACAAAACTTAGCAGAAAATCTCGTGAGCTCCGTTAACGAAAGAAAACACAACACCACTTCAAGGTAGTGTAATGAACTCATTCTTTATTTATATTGGTGTTAAACCTACTGTATTCCAACTTCTCTATGGTTTATAAACTATTTTATTAGCCATAGGTTCATCAAAATAAGCAAACAACACACGAAAAAACAGAATCTGTCAAAAACAGAACAGTCTGTAGTAATCTGTAACTAACGCAAACTTCTGGAACTCCAAAAATTCAGCCAAAACAGGACGACCTAGATAATTTGTTTATTGATCAGCAGCTATTGGAATAAATATTTTATCACGTTCTGGTGATTTTTAACAATTATTTTTGTGAACAGAAAGTTTCTGGAATTTTCAGCAAGATCAAATAACTAGCATCCAAGAAGATCCTATAGGTTTAACTTGGCACAAACACTAATTAAAACATAAAAACAAATCTAACCAGATGCTAGATCAAATATTTATTCCTAAACAGAAGCAAAAAGCAAAAAAACTAAAAATAAAATTGGGTTGCGTCCCAACAAGCGCTATCGTTTAACGCCCTTAGCTAGGCATAATAGCAAGGATAGATCTAGGTATTGCCATCTTTGGTTTTAGGGAAGAAAAGAGCAAACTTATTATCTATGTAATTAATCTTTCTATTTTGATAAAGTACGTGGCTATTAATGGTAGAAGAAAGATTAAGCACGTTGCGGAAATTGGCATCTAGGCTAGCTTTTATTTCTTTGATAGATTCGTTTTGGTAGGAGAACAAAAGAGATGTGGCTTCAATTTTCTCATTCATGGGGTGCCCAAATATAGTTTTCATCTTTTCATATGTATCTATGGGGTCCCCTTCAAGAAAACCCTCTTCAAACTAAAACTTGTTTGAATGAAGCGGGCAACCCAACATAAAAGCTTTTTAAGTAAATCTCAATTTGATATTGGGGTACATAGCTAGCCCGGATCCTTAACAGCCTATCCCAAGCATCTTTTAATGATTCGTCGAGTAAATATCGAAAAATTCCGGAATCTTCTTCATCAAAATTATTAGGACTCTCATTGACAACTCCGACATGTTTTTCCATAGTTTTATTTATAAGTTTAGATAGAATAGAAGGATCGTCCAAAGTACTAAAGCTCGGGAGAGAACCCCCAACTCTTTTTGGTTCCGACATGGCAAAGGAAAAGCGAGCAAAAAGAGGCAAATGGAAGGGAGAAGGCGAATAAAATGGCAAGGGTGAAGTGGGGGAGAGGAAAACGAGTGGCAAATGGCAAATAATGTAATGCGGGAGATACGGGTTTGTGATGGGTACTTGGTATGTTGACTTTTGCGTAGACTCCCCTGCAACAGCGCCAGAAATGGCTCGTTGTCGGGCAATCAAATCTTGACTTGACTTCATGTAAGCCTCCCCGGAAACGGCTCCAGAAATCCTTCTTGCTACCTCTTGAGCACTGCGTTGGTTTTCCCTTGAAGAGGAAAGGGTGATGCAGCAAAGTAGCGTAAGTATTTCCCTTAGTTTTTGAGAACCAAGGTATCAATCTAGTAGGAGGCCACGCACGAGTCCCTCGCACCTACACAAACAAATAAATCCTCGCAACCAACGCAATGAAGGGGTTGTCAATCCGTTCACGGTCACTTACGAGAGTGAGATCTGATAGATATGATAAGATAATATTTTAGGTATTTCTATGATAAAGATGCAAAGTAAAGAAAGCAAAATAAAGACGGCACCAGAAATAGCTAAGTGCTAAAAGATTAATATGATGGAAAATAGACCCGGGGGCCATAGATTTCACTAGTGGCTTCTCTCATGAGCATAAGTATTACGGTGGGTGAACAAATTACTGTTGAGCAATTGATAGAATTGAGCATAGTTATGAGAATATCTAGGTATGATCATGTATATAGGCATCACGTCCGAGACAAGTAGACCGACTCCTGCCTGCATCTACTACTATTACTCCACACATCGACCGCTATCCAGCATGCATCTAGAGTATTAAGTTCAAAAGAACAGAGTAATGCTTTAAGTAAGATGACATGATGTAAAGGGATAAACTCATGCAATATGATATAAACCCCATCTTGTTATCCTCGATGGCAACAATACAATACGTGCCTTGCTGCCCCTATTGTCACTGGGAAAGGACACCGCAAGATTGAACCCAAAGCTAAGCACTTCTCCCATTGCAAGAAAGATCAATCTAGTAGGCCAAACCAAACTGATAATTCGAAGAGACTTGCAAAGATAACCAATCATACATAAAAGAATTCAGAGAAGATTCAAATATTGTTCATAGATAAACTTGATCATAAACCCACAATTCATCGGTCTCAACAAACACACCGCAAAAGAAGATTACATCGAATAGATATCCACAAGAGAGGGGGAGAACATTGTATTGAGATCCAAAAAGAGAGAAGAAGCCATCTAGCTAATTACTATGGACCCGAAGGTCTGAGGTAAACTACTCACACATCATCGGAGAGGCTATGGTGTTGATGTAGAAGCCCTCCATGATCGATGCCCCCTCCGGCGGAGCTCCGGAAAAGGCCCCAAGATGGGATATCATGGGTACAGAAGGTTGCGGCGGTGGAATTAGGTTTTTGGCTCCGTATTTGGTAGTTTGGGGGTACGTAGGTATATATAGGAGGAAGAAGTACGTCGGTGGAGCAACATGGGGCCCATGAGGATGGAGGGCGCGCCCAGGGGGTAGGCGCGCTCCCCTACCTCGTGCCTTCCTGGTTGATGTCTTGACGTAGGGTCCAAGTCCTCTGGATCACGTTCGTTCCGAAAATCACGTCCCCGAAGGTTTCATTCCGTTTAGACTCCGTTTGATATTCTTTTTCTGCGAAACTCTAAAATAGGCAAAAAACTGCAATTCTGGGCTGGGCCTCCGGTTAATAGGTTAGTCCCAAAAATAATATAAAAGTGTATAATAAATCCCATTAATGTCCAAAACAGAATATAATATAGCATGGAACAATAAAAAATTATAGATACGTTGGAGACGTATCACTGCCCAGCTGGTTGAGCTAGCAGCTGCATGGGGACGGCGGTGGAATCTTGGCAGACGTGGGCCTGGCTGCGGACCCGCTGGTGTCCTCAGCAAGGGTCTTGCCGTGGCGTCGTGGTCGTCCCCGGCAAGGATCTTGCCGGGGGTCTTGTGGAATTCCTCATCTAGGATCCCGCCGAGGGTCGTCGTCTTCTGGTCCTCATCTGATCTCGCGTGTTTATGATCTTCACAAAGATCTGCATGCCACCACGGAGGTGCCTCCCGAGCCTTGGTTCCCATGTAGTTGTTGGCGGCGTTTGGAACCCTTGGGCTCAAGGGTGGCTCGCTCTGCTGGTGTTGGGCAAGCTGCCTCGGCAAGGCTCTTGCCGGGACTGCAGAGGCCGCCCCGGCAAGGGCCTTGCCGGGGGAGTCCACCTCGCCCCTCTGGTCTTTGTGTCTCTTGGTCTTGGCGTTACTTTGGTTGCCTTGCACTTCGGCTTCCCTCTTCTGCCCTGATCAGTGTGGCCGTGGGCGCGGCTCTGACTGCTCGTGCACAAGTAAAGGGGTAAAAAGGAGTGCCCCTACTTTTGTACACCGACAGTAGCCCCCGGGCCTGGGCCACACATAAGCGCGACACGTTGTTGGGCCAGGCCCAGAACGATGCGCAGGCAGGCGGGGCAGATTTTACCGTAGTAAGTTTTTCGTCTGCTGCGCTTCCCCACGACCCGGGTTGAACGCGCGACGTGGAGGGTCGTGCGTGACGTGGGGGTCATGCGTGGGGCGGTTCCCGCATGCATGCGTCACATCGCAGTTAATGGGAAAAGAAGCGGCCCGTGCCTTCCCCGTAAAAAGGAATAACCGTGGGCGCGCTGCTCATTTACCCCCTGCGTCTTCTCCAATCTTGGAACCGTCGTCCCCTCCTTCCTCCTTCTCAAGCTCTTGCCTTTGCTCGCCGCCGCTGCGTCTTCGCTGTCCTCCGTCCTTTGCCTCTCGCAGCCGCCATGGCCCCCAAAACCAACAAAGGCAAGGGAGTGGCCAAGGACGTCGGGGCAAAGGAGCTGCCGGAGAGAGAGCTGGCAGCGCGGCGGACGCAGTCCGCCTACTTCCCCTCGACGGTCGATGTGGTCCACCTTCGGGACTACTTGAAGCCTTTGTGGGTGGTGAAGACGGGGGGCGAGACGACGGGTCACCCGGCCACGCGTATCATCCCCGGCGATTTCGCCGAGCCCAGCCCGAATCGGTACCCATTCTTCGTCGATTACTTTTCTTGCGGCCTCTGCCCCCCTTTCTCCGATTTCTTCAATGATGTCATGCACACATTTGGCTTCCACCTTCTGGATTTCACTCCCAATGCCGTGGCGTGCATGGCTCTTTTCGCCCATCTCTGTGAGGGCTTCGCCAGAGTGCTCCCCAACACGGCGCTTTTCCACCACTACTTTTATCCTCGAATCTGAAAGGGAGGCGCCATCTCCAGTTGTGTCGCCTGGATCCCAAGGTCCAAAGGGACATACCCGGGGGGAGCTCAGAAGGATAGGTGGGAAGAGTGGCGGGGCCGGTGGTGCTGGATTGAGGAGGAGGGCCCACAGGAATTCTGCCGGGTTCGCCAGGCGCCGCCGATTCGCAATAACGACTAGGGTGATGTTGACGCCCAGGATGACAAGCTCAAGGTTGCCACCACCAGGATTCACCGCCTCACCGTTGCCGGGCTCACCCTGGAGATGATTGGGGCGGACTTCATCCGCCGCCGAATCGCTCCTCTGCACAACAAGGGGAGGCTGGCCTGGCTTTTCAGGAATGCGGCCGACATCATGAGGCTTCGTCCCGGCCTGAATCACAACTTCACTATGATGGGGCACGCCCACTTTTGCCAGCGGCTCTTCCATGTCGACGTGAACCGCGACGGCAAGGTCGAAAGGTCCAGCAAGGCTACAAAGGCCGGCAAGGTCGCCAAGGGGCCCTTGTTTGGGTTGCCGGCGGGGGTGGTCCTGCTGAGCAACAACTCGCGCCAGACCGACATCATCGCCATGATGCCGGACTGCAATGCGCACGGTCCCGTCCAAAATTGGGCCGAGCCGCCGGCGGATCAGGTGCAGGAGTTCTTTGATACTTTGGCGGAGAAGTACGTCCGCGACGAGCCGCTGCTCATCCAGGACACTACCCTAGCGGAGCTGGACTACATCGCCGCTAGGGCGGCGGAGGCGGAGCTCGCCAGGGAGGCCGGCAGCGCTGGCGGCATGGAGGACGAGGTCGTTGCAGCCGCGGAGGAGAGGGAGCTCGCCCAGTGGGCGGAGTCCGCTGGGGAGGCCAGCAGCGCTGGCACAGAGGCCCTTCTTGTCGAAGATGTGGTCGATGAGTCGTCGTCGGAGGAGGCCGAGGCTGTCGACCCTCCGGTCATAGGGAGAGGGCGAATCCTGTGGCGGGCCAGCTCCAGTGAGTCGGTCCGGCCCGGCAGGGCTGTGCAATCGTAGCAGACCCAGGAGGGGTCCGTGCGCCAGACTAGGGCCGCGGCGGCGAGGAAGTTGGTGAAGGTCGCGGTGGCAAAGAGGAAAGCAACTGCCTCTTCTTCGTCCAAGCGTGGCCAGACTCCACCTTCTTCCCCTCCTCCGGTAGACATCGACGCGGAGGTCGTCTTCAACTTCGGGTCCCTCAGCCCAAGGAGGAAGAGGAAGGCAGCAGAAGAGGAGGTGGAGGATGAGTAAGTGTCTTGCTCCTCAGACTGTGCCGCTTATCTCGATTTGTTTTCATCTTTGCAGGGATGCGGAGACGCTGGCCCAGAGGGTGAAGAGGGCCAGGTCCTCGGCGGGCACTTCCGGTACACCGCTGGTGGTGTTGAGCAGTCCGGACAGCAGCCCCCGGCGCGGCCCCTAGCGTAAGTTCACCACTTGCCCCTCCTCAACGTGTGTCGGGGCACGACCCTTCGGTGCTGACCATGCCGGGGTAGCAGGAGGAGGACAACATCAGGAGGAGCCACTGAGGGCTACCTCCAACACGCCGCCCCCGTCAACCACGCCGCCCCGAGGGGCGTCCCCGGCAAGGGCGCCGAGCATCGAGCCCATGCGCACGGAGGAGGATGTAACAGCCTGGATTTTGGCCCTTTTCTTTTTCTTTTAATTTAATTGGTTTTTGCTCTGTTTTTCTTTTTGGAGTGGTTCTGTGGCCTTGTCACCTGGGAAATCATCCTCTTTTTCCCTCCCAAGTGGCTCATCATTCTCCAAACCCTGCCAAGATCATGTCACTTCACTGCTTGACCAAACCCTAAAATCTTTTTATAGGGAATATTCGTTTTTCTATTAAAGGAATAACCATGTCTGCCCTAGGTTGTGAAGCAACCTATATTTCCGTCACTCCCAAAATTTCCAAATAATTCTCATAATTCCTTTGGGTCATATGCTGCTCAAATATGCCCAAATATTCATGTCCTAGCCCAAGAATAATTCTCCAAAAATTATTCTTCATTTCTGTCCAGAGTGGCACTTTGTGAAGGAAGTGTCATTTATATTATCTTGTTTGCTCCCAAACTTCTTGAGCATCCTCTTATGTCCAAATAATTGCCTCATGCCAAAATTCAACTTGATTTGCCTAGCCAATCTTCCTCAGCAATTTTTCAAACTTCCAGTCAGTCAGAAGGCATTGTGAAGGAAGTGCTATCTAGGGTCATCCAAATGAGTTGAAATTTTGCATGCCTCTTCATGTGCCCATATAATTAGCCTCCTCCAAATTTCAGCTCCATCCCTTGAACTATGTGAGCACAGGACCAAATCTTTGATTCTGGCAATATTTTCAGGTTGTGAAGCAAGTGCATTTTATATTGCTTCATTAATTATGAGAAAATACCAGATTATTCTCCTACCCAAATAACATCTCTCCACCAAATTTGGCATCAATTCATGAAGCAAATATTCCTATAGAATTTTTGCAAGTTTTTGGTCAGTGAGGATGGCTGTGAAACAAGTACCACTTTGGCTTGTCCATTTGATATGAAATATATACAGCATGTTCTTCTGACTAAATCATGAAGCCTTGCCAAATTTGAGCTCAATTGGCCACACCATTTGAGTGCATCATCTTAATCTAGTTTCTGACCAGATTATGTGGTTGTTAAGCAACTACATTAAACCTTGATCCTAATCTTCTCAAAGTTACCAGGGTGAAAGTCCTTCTTACCCTAAACCTCGCAGAGAAACTCTATGGATCCAAAACACTTCCTGTTGATCACTAGTGCTCACCCAAGTTTACTGTAGTAAACTTTAGAGGGTTCTTACCGTTTAACCAGAGCAGTTTTCATCGATCTACCACCTTAGTTGAGACCTACCCTGGATGAACTTACCACTAGACAGCATGTTCAAGCCTCTCTCCCCCACTACATGCCAGTGCTCGCGGTGACCACCACTTTGGCACACTCTGGCCGCGCCCAAAACGTGTTCTTGCTCGGGCCCCTTCTCTGCTCGACGTCTCAGCGAGCACGGGCCTGTCTACCGTGTTCCCCGCGTCGTCGCCGTCCTCCTGGATCAATTTGCCCCTCCGTCCGCTTCTCCGTCGGTGCTCGTCGCCGCGCGCCCACGAGCGAGTTGTAGCCGACAAGGCTTTAATGGCGTTCGACCGCTTCTCCTCTGTGCCCCTCGGCCCCTCCTACCCTGTGCTCTACTGTTGCTCGTCCGCACCTCCCTCGTCGTGATCTTGCACCCTCCCGTGATCGCTGCCGTCTCCAGAGCATGGCCGGATGCGAGCGGCGGCACCCGAGCCACGACCACGCGTCCACGGCCACCCCTCCTCGCCCCGCCTATATATAGCCTACCCCGAGGCTGCTCGGCCTCACCACCAGCCTCACACCACCTCCAGCAACCTCCCCGACCTCTCCCTCGGGCTCCAGAGCCCCACCCCACCTCTCTCTGTCACTATGGCCGCCGGCCTCCTCCTCCTAAACTGGAGCGAGCCGAACCCCCTCGCTCCACTCTTCCACCTCCACAGGACTTCCCCCGCCACCTAGAAGCCGCCCCACGCCTACACCCCTCCTCCCCACGGCCTTAGCGCCAAGCCCTCCCACACCCGTAGCCGTCGTCCGCCGTAGTCAAGGCTGCGTTCTCTCCAGTGCATCTCGGCGGGCGTGAGTAGTCCAGGCAGGAGCGCCTCATCTCCCCGATCTCGCCGGTGTGCGGGGCATCTTCCCTTTCCGAAAGCGTACTTTGCGTCTGCTTCGATCCGGTTTACGTTTTCTCAGTTGGAAAGCGTATTCTGCCAAAGGCGCGTTCTGTTTTTCCAGCCGAGGGCCTCTTTGTGATGATTTCTTTACAGATAGGTCCCTGGCAGAAAAACCTTCATATCTTTTTGCCCACAACTCCAAAAGAGGTGATTCCAAAGCCCACTTCTTCGTCTCATCGAGCCCGTTCTGTTCATATCACTTTCATCATGTGTTAATATTCTGGAAATGACCTTTTTCCCTTGCACGTAAACAGCCCTCCGAGAGAGAACTGTTTCCGGCAAATCTTTCCGCAAGCTTCTCGCACTTTCTCCAGGTGATTTCTTCCACCCCAGGCAAGCCACACCCTCCATTTGCATGATTGCAATGCAGTGACCTGGTTTATTTATTTGAACTTGCTTAAAATATTGCATTAGCTATGTATGTTTTGTTCATGGCATTTCTCAGAGTATTGTTTGATCTTGATATTGCCATGATATTGCTTGGAGTTCTAGGACTTATATTTTGAGGATTATGTGGATGACATGTGACTTTGGATTCTTAGTGGCTATTATGATTATTTTCCATGATGGTATCTGTTATTATATTTTGGAGTATTACTTTGGATATCATGTTGCCTTTGGATTATTACTGGCTTATATTATGATTATTTTCATGGTGATATATGATATTATGCTTTGGAGTATTACTTGGGATGTCATGCTGCCTTTGGATTATTAGTGGCTAGAATTATTTTCATCATGATGCTAGTTGGTATTATGGAGTATGATTTCGAAGATGATGCTTGCATGTGGATCTTAGTTGGATAGTTTGTCTTGTTATTGGATTATAGTATTATCGTTCTTGGATGCATCATGATAGTGGTGTTATGCTGTCCTCGGAGTATTTTGGTATAATGTTATGATGCTTGGATTATTTGTTGGATATTGCTATGACTTGGATTATAGGTTGATAGATGATATCGGAGTATCAGTTATCACAGTTATATTTTTGGGGTTAAATTCCGCCATTAAATTGGTCAGGTGCCACCGAACCGGGCTTTTCCAGTGCAACCACATTTGCCTTTATGGGAAGGCCCTAATGCGGTCTATTGTCCTGCCTCTCGCCGGTGCCTCCAACGAGGGAAGGTTATGGGCGTGCGGTACTCTGGCGCGGTAAGCAGACATAACCTTGTGTGCCCGTAGTTGTTGTTAGGCGCCTTTTTGTCCCTGTTTGGGACGTTTATGTTTTGGCCACGACGGTGGTCGTTGTGTCTTTGGTAGACACGGGGCCACCCAGGACTATCCCAGTGGGGAGTGAGTCGGAGTGGCCGGGAGAGTGTCATGGCAGTAGATCGGTTTTGTCGGAACACCGTTGGTCCACCCGAATGGGAGTACGAGGCCATGGGTTCTGTGGTGTGGGTAAAGTGTGCTACCTCTGCAGAGTGTGTGTATTTAAATCTATCTATAGCCGCGTCCTCGGTCATGGGCATGGGTTCGTACTAGGTCACACCGTTCGATCAACACTCACATGACGGATGACTTATAGGTGATGCATATGTTGATATTTTGAGTAGTACAGATTGGCAGGATGTTGACGTTTGAGACCAAGTGTTGGTCATGGTAGTGATCGCCGGAAAGATCACCGTTTGAGACCAAGTGTTGGTCATGGTTGTGATCGCCGGAATGATCACCGTTTGGTTTTGATCACGAGGTGATCGAGATGGTATATTGCTTGGCTAGTTAGCCAAGAGAGATATGGTTATGGAGATCTGAGATGGTGATTTATCAGTATTGTATCAGCTTCATACCATGCTTAGTTGTTGCTTCATCATGGTAGTTGTTAATTAATTAACCTGTTAATGCTATGTTATTGTCTTGCCTTGATGTTTATGGTTGTTGTGAGCTTGCAAGTACATTCAATGTACTGACCCGGCGTGTCATGCCAGATTGCAGGTGATGTCGTGATTGCTTGATTGGTTGTCGTGGTTTCCGTTCGTGCGACCTAGATCGTGTCCCAGCCAGAGTCCCTGCGGAGTGGAGTTCACCACCTTCGTCGTTGTTCCACTGCTAGAAGATTTCCGCTGCTACGAGTTGTTTTGCTGCTAGCATAGAGCAAGTGTAGTATCGCAGGCGTAGTGTCGCTGTGCTGATGTGCTTCTTTGTAACATCAGACCCTTGTATTATTATTCTTGTAATAAGAGCTGATTTGTTCTATGTCAAGCAGTGATGTATTCCAGAGACTTCTCCTCGATCTCTGGGCTGGAATACGGGGCGTTCCGGTTTCTCTGAGCCGGGGTGCCACAGGCTTGGTATGAGAGCAGGTCTGGCTGTTGGACGCCCTAGTCAGCGCGAGCGGTAGAAACCGATAGAAATCAGTAGTTTAAAGTCCAGCTTGTTTATTGCATTTGGTTGCTGCATTTGTTTGTTGCATAGCATGCATATAGCCTTATTATTTGTTACTAACGGTTTATCTGGTGAGTGTAGCTGGCACCGGGTCGGATCCACTACAGCTCAGCCTCTGCATTTCTCCAGTTTCTTTTTCTTTCGATGTTTGGTGTCATTTCTGTCCCAGCAGAGTGATGTCAAGTGATCCCGACACTGTTTGCAAAAATGGTGCTCAGGTATCGCACCGATTTCTTTCTTTCAGCCCCGCCTATCGTTTCGGTGATGGACATGTTTCTATCCCGGATCTTCCTTTTATCTCGTCATGTTGGCAACCCTTAATGATCTTAGCTATCAAGAAAGGGCAATGTCAGCAGACTTAGTTTTTCCCCGTTATCCTTATTTCTTGGACGAGTACGGATATTTTCCGTCCTCTTGATAATAATGTGGTCGCGACATTCGTGTCCTGCTACATGGTTACCAAGTACGTCCTCGCCTCCGAGCTAGTCCAGGTTGCTACCCGGCTAAGCTAGCGCTGTTTACACCAATTCTTCCACACATTTATTCGTCCTCGTGCACATCGTCACAGCATGCTAGATCGTAGAACCGGAGATCCCGCGAGATTTGTGTGCTTAAGTAGGCATGCATATTGTGTGACTAGCAGTAATATGTGACATTGATTGTGTGTGAATTGATTGTTGTTGTGTGCTTTTGTTTAGTTGAGTTTTCTTTTGCTTCTTTCTTTTTGGGCCCTGGTGTTACATTATTTTTCCCCTATAAAGAGTTGCTCATCAACCAACACTGGACTCAAAGAAGCAACGAGGAGTTTAAATATTTGGAAACACAGCTAAACAGAATGGAATTCTCAGTAGGCTACAGTAAAATGGGAAATATCTGATTTTGAGGCTGGTAATCAATTTTGCATTAGTGTGCACTCCTCACAACAGTACTTGTTGAGGATATAGACCTTAGAGTCACCCGCCAGGATGGGCCGGGTTACTCATATGGTCGTTGCCAGAAGCCCGGAGCCAAGCTTGAAGACGATGGGCCAGAGATGGGCTTAAGACCCGGATATGGCTTAAGGCCCGTAGTTACAATCATTATTATGGTAGAACTTGTAGTGTAAGGCAAGAATAGTTAAGAGTCCGAGCCGGACACTCTTATGAGCCGGCCGGGACTCTGAGAGCTGCTGGGCGCCAGCCTCCCTATATAAAGGGACGACCCGGCAGCGGTTTAGGGAGAAGAACAATCATGACGAAAGCCAGGCATAGCATTAAGCTCCCTGGTCATCGAAACCCTAATCAATACCACCGCAAACTGGACGTAGGCTTTTACCTTCACCGTAAGGGGCCGAACCAGTATAAACCCTCGTATTCCTTGTCCCGCTTAACCCCTTCAAGCTTCCTAGTAGCGATGGCTCCACGACTAAGTCCTAGCTCGAGGACATCTGCCGTGACAATTCCACGACAGTTGGCGCCCACCGTGGGGCCAGCGCACGGTGGATTTGAGTTCTTGAAGGGCAGCTTCGAAGGGCTCAAGGGATACGCTGTGGGCCGGATGAGCAAGAGTCGTCGCGGCAAGCTTTACATCGACGATGCAGACTGGGGCCCCGACGCCGGCTCAATTGAGTACGGGTACCGGGTCCCCTTCGGCGGAATTCATGTTTTCATCGGCAAGGTTGGTGAGCCGGGCCCTGAGCCGGATCTATGCACCGATCTCATTGAGGTGGCTCAGCGTGCACGACCCGCACGGGGCCGGCCTGCCTTAAGGCATGCTTTTGTGGGGTGTATCCACGGAGGACTCTCTGATCGATCTGGATCTGGTGATGAGACGGCCGCCAGCTCTGACGGCGAGTCGGCCACCGGTGAGTCAAACTCGTTGTATCAACTTCAAGATGGCAGGCTCATGGGTTGTTCCGATGGTGACAGTATTCCGGACCTATTTGAGCCGCCAAGCCGGGTGGGAATATTTATGGCCGGTGCACAGCCTATTCAGAACCCCACGGCTGGAGTAGGAAACCCGGTGCCTTCTCCGGCTCAGGTACTGATGGATCTCACGGACAAGATGACGGCCCTGTTAACCGCCACGGTTGACCCGGCGGATCAAGCTCAGCATGATACGGAGGTGGCACAGTTAAAATTGGATCTAGTGAAAGCTAAGGAGGACCTCGCAGCGGAAGGGATCAGGATGGCTGCGGAGAGGGCAGCCCTCGATGCCCAAACACAGTTGATCCAGGCGCAGTCCTTCCAACTCACGATGGATCAGAACGCGTCCAATGAGGTCATGAGAAGGAGGTATCAAAAGACCCAATCTCGGCTCCCGCCGGTTTACGATCCACGCAACCTCTTCAGCACACCAGGTGCAGGGTCTAGTAACCCGCCAGGGGTCATAGCGCCCGGGTCTGGGCCCCCTATTCAGCAACGAGTGATGGGGCCTCCCCAGGTGCCCCCTGCCACACCTCAGTATGTGCCAACACCCCCGGGTCATTATAATAACCCGCTGGAGAACATGGTTGCTGCGGCAGCACGGCTGGCGGCTCTCCCAGTTGACGGCGACTCTCCGACGGCTATTGAAACCCGGCGGGTCAGGGAACTCCTTCAGACGGCACTGGCGCAGCAAGAGGCGTACTCCTACAGCCGGGATAGGATCCACTCGACCCCTCGTCCGGGCCGGAGCCCGAGTTACAGTAGGCACATGGTCTCAGCGACCGGCTCAAGCAACGTCCGACGCCATGACCCGCCCCTGGCCACGGCCCGGTTTATAACGGAGCCTATCACGCAGCGGACCAAGACAGAGCGCGGCAAGAGGCGGAGCAGGTGCCTCAATTGACGGCTTACCAGACCCCCGGGCTTATCCGACGACTTCCGTCGACGTGGGTATCCCTACCAGGACGGGAGGTGTCCCCTGTTTAGTGCCGGCTATCCGCAATGAATGTTTACCCAATGACTTCAAAGGCCCTAGGAGGTGCCCAACTACACGGCTGACTTACAACCCGCAGCCTGGATCGAGAGTTATGAGATGGCCTTGGAGCTACTGGAGGTCAGTGAGGCGGCAATGGCCAAGTACTTCACCATGATGTTGGATGGGACTGCCCGCACTTGGTTAAAAGGGCTACCACCAAATTCCATTGGGTCTTGGGCTGAGTTGAAAGCCCGTTTCATCCAAAACTTCAAAGATACCTGTAGGCAGTCTATGTCAATTGTGGATTTGACTACTGTAAGCAGCAGGAGGGTGAGTCTACGACACATTGGGTTCGCCGGGTTAAAGAGATCATACACTCGTCAGACAAGATGGATGCCAGCTCAGCAGTCTTAATGCTGGAGCAAAATTGTCGTTTTGTGCCCCTGAAGATGAAACTCGGGCGGCTTAAGCGCGACTGCAGTGACATGGGTACACTAATGGCGGCTCTTGTCAAGTACGCCGATTCTGATGGTACCAAGGATCCCCCTTCAGATGATGAAAGGACAGGGAAGGGAAAGAAGAATGGCAATGGCAAGGGTCCTCAGCATAACCCGGGGAACCAAGGAGGAGGCAAGCGCAAGGCAGATGGAAGCCTAGAGTTTTTAGCCAACGCCAGCGCACAAGGCAATAACCAGCGACGCAAGGGGAGGCCCCCTCCCTGAGGCGGCGGGTCAGGACCGACACTGGAGCAGCTGTTGAATGAGCCTTGTCCAAGGCATGGCTCTAGAGAGAAGCCAGCGACTCATCTATGGAAGGATTGTGCAATCATGAAGGCCTTTAAGAACTACAATGGCCCGGGCGGCGGCTCAGGCGCCGGCGGTTTTCATGGCCCGGGCGGCGGCTCAAATTCTAATCCTCAGAACGGTCAAGGGGGCTTTAATCAGCAGTCTGGCCAGGGTCATCAGCAGCAGGAGGGAGGTTATCAGACCAATCCAAAGCATCTTAGCGGTGGACAGTATCATGTATTTACCACCAGTCTGTGTAAGCAAGATCAGAAGCTTCATAAGAGGGTAGTAAATGCCGTTGAGCCGGCGGTTCCACGCTACTTGCGGTGGTCTGAACAGCCCATAGTGTGGAGTAGGGTGGATCACCCTCCCTGGGTGGATAATCCGGGTCACTTGGCCTTGGTAGTGGCTCCTCAGGTAGGAGGATATAAGTTCACTAAAGTGCTCATGGATGGAGGCAGCATCATCAACATCCTCTATTATGAGACTTTCCGTCGTATGGGGTTGATTGATAAAAACCTCAGCCAGTCCAACACTATTTTCCACGGTGTGGTACCGGGTAAGTCGGCTTATCCAGTCGGCAAGATTGAATTGGAAGTGGCCTTTGGAGATGAGAACAACTACAGGGTGGAGAAATTGACCTTTGAGGTGGTCAAGATAAGGAGCCCGTACCATGCTATATTTGGACGGCCGGCTTACGCCAAGTTCATGGCACGGCCGTGTTATGTGTACTTACAGCTCAAGATGCCAGGTCACAATGGGACCATTATGGTTCACGGCAGCCGGAAGGTGGCCTTGGAATGTGAAGAAGGCGATGCAGCTTATGCAGAATCTGTTTGTGCAACGGAGGAGTTGAAGTTTTACAAAGACAATGTTGACCCAACAAATATGACCTCTCTGAAAAAGCCGACTACGGAAAATGAGCCGGCAATGAAATTTAAGTCGGCTGATGAAACTAAGCTCGTTGATTTTGTCCCAGGAGATTCATCTTAGCAGTTTAGCATCAGTGCAAATCTGGATCCGAAATAGGAAGGCGCGCTCATCGAGTTCATCCGTGAGAATAGGGACATCTTCGCATGGAAACCTTCTGACATGCCAGGTGTACCTAGGGAACTCGCTGAGCACACTCTCAATGTTGATCCGAAATTTAAGCCGGTCAGACAGTTCCTTCGGCGGTTTAATGAAGAGAGGCGGAAGGCCATTGGTGAAGAGGTGGCCCGGCTCTTGGCGGCCGGGTTTATTGTTGAAGTCTGCCACCCAGAGTGGTTAGCTAACCCGGTGCTCGTACTCAAGAAGAACGGCACTTGGCGGATGTGTGTAGACTACACGGACTTGAACAAGGCGTGTCCGGTTGATCCTTTTGCCCTTCCCCGTATTGATCAAATTATTGATGCTACGGCCGGTTGTGCGCGTTTAAGTTTTCTGGATGCTTATTCTGGATATCATCAGATTAAAATGGCGGTTAAGGACCAGGAGAAGACGGCGTTCATCACTCCCTTTGGAGCCTTCTGCTATGTGTCCATGCCCTTTGGACTCAAGTGTGCACAGGCGACTTATCAGCGTTGCGTGCAGAACTGTCTTCATAAACAGATTGGGCGCAATGTTCACGCCTATGTGGACGATATTGTGGTTAAGTCCATAAAGGAGGAAACCCTGATAGATGATTTGAGAGAAACCTTTGATAATCTCCGGGTCTACAAGATGATGCTTAACCCGGCCAAGTGTGTCTTTGGTGTTCCTGCAGGCAAACTCTTGGGTTTTTTGGTTTCTGACAGAGGCATTGAAGCTAACCCAGAGAAGATCAAGGCCATCACCTCCCTGGCTAAACCGGCGTGTATAAATGACGTTCAGCGCTTGGCGGGTCGCATCGCTGCATTAAGCCGGTTTATAAGTCGTCTGGGTGAGAAGGCCATGCCATTATATCAGTTGATGAAAAAGACTGATAACTTTGTCTGGAATGATGCAGCTAATACTGCCTTCGAGGATTTGAAGAAACAGCTGGCAGAGCCTCCAGTCCTTGCTGCTCCGGTTGATAAGGAGCCCTTATTATTATATGTAGCGGCGAACACACGAGCCGTCAGTGTGGCTATTGTGGTGGAGCGCAAGGAGGAGGGTAAGGAGCATCCGGTTCAGCGGCCAGTTTATTATGTCAGCGAGGTGCTCATTGAGTCCAAGCAGCGGTACCGGCATTGGCAGAAGCTTGTGTATGGTGTGTTCATGGCGAGCCGGAAACTTAAGCATTATTTTCAGGGTCATCCCATCACTGTCGTCAGTTCTGCCCCTCTTGGTGATATCATTCAAAACAGAGAGGCCACAGGGAGAATTGCTAAGTGGGCTATAGAACTTGGACCTCATGGTCTCAAATACGTGCCATGCACTGCTGTTAAATCTCAGGCCTTGGTGGATTTCATCAATGATTGGAAAGAGTCACAGGTGCCCGAGCAGAAGCCGGATAACACATATTGGACTATTTACTTTGATGGGTCCAGGCAGTTGTAGGGCTCGGGGGCCGGAGTCGTGTTAGCTTCTCCTAAAGGTGACAAGTTCCATTTTGTGCTACAGTTGCTGTTTCCTTGTACTAACAACGCGGCTGAGTATGAGGCCTTGCTCCATGGTCAAGATGAGAGAGCTAATCAGGAGATTCTGAAGGGCATCAAGCCCTGGCTTTTGGTCCCTTTGCAACGGACGCCGGGTTGTTGGGTGGAGGAGTTGCCCTCCGTGTTATGGAGCATCAACACTACTCCTAACAGGTCTACAGGTTTTACACCTTTCTTCATGGTTTACGGGGCAGAAGCAGTCCTCCCCAGTGACATCCGTCATGACTCACCACGAGTGGCGGCTTATGTTGAGGCGGATAATGAGCAGGCGCGCCAAGATGCTCTTGACTTGCTGGACGAACAGCGTGATGTGGCAGCAGCCCGTTCAGCGATTTACCAGCAAGACCTGCGCCGTTAACATAGCCGCCGGGTTAAATCCCGGGTCTTTCAGGAATGGGATCTCGTGCTCCGGCTTATCCAAGATCAAACTGATACGCACAAACTATCCCCGCCTTGGGAAGGGCCCTTTGTGGTCAGCAAGAACTTGCACAACGGGTCGTATTACCTCATTGACGTCCGGGAGCACAAAGATTCACGTAAGTTGGAGGAAGAGACCCGTCGGCCGTGGAACATAGCTCAGCTTCGGCCTTACTACACTTGAGCCACCGGCTTTCATAATGTACATATTTCTCTCAGCCATGTATATATTATGATAAAGCAATAAAGCAGGACCGCTGTCCTTTTTCTCCTCCAAATGTGCATGTGTTTTCTTTGCAAGATCAACATGGTAACTTGAAGGAGGATCCGGCTCATGATCGTATTCGAATCTAGCCGCAGGTAATAAGGTCACTTGGGGGCTTCCTGTTCAAACATGGGTCGTATTCGAACCAAAGAGAACATAGCTGTCGATACCCATTTGATTGGCAAAGTGCCGAGCTCATTGGGAGGTTTTCTCTGATCATATTTGAATCATAGTTTAACCCCTTTGAGAACCGACGTGGATCGTATTCGAATCAGCGTCGTTAAACAATTCTTAAAATCACTTGGGGGCTTCCTGTTCAAACATGGGTCGTATTCAAACCAAAGAGAACATAGCTTTCGGTACCCTCTTGATTGGCATCGCCACACCCACTGGGGGCTATATGATCGTATCCGAATCTTAGCTTAACCCCTTTGGGCCGGGTCTCTGGTCGAATTCGAACCGGAAGCCCCCAAGTTCTTCTGCTTTATCACAAGATTTCTCTGATTATGTCAAAGTGTGTACAGCCAGGTCTTGCTTGGCCGGTTTAAATTTTGATTTCTAGTGTTGGTTCAGCACAATAGGTGTCATTAAAACAGATACACTGGAGTTAAGGTACCACCCTTATTACCCGGGTTATCTAAACCGAAAATGCGCTGGCAGGCCGCTAAGTGTGTTATCACGGCTATATTAAAGACATGATTAAGGGTCAATCTTTTTGATTCATATCCGGGTTATATATCTAAAACCGATGATTCTCAGTGCAGTAAGCCGCCCAGAGACTTGTGATTTGTCCTTGTATGCAGGATAGTTCAAGGCAATTATTTGAGACTAAGGAGAATGAGTGACCCGGAGAAATATCAAAGAGACAACTTCAATAGACTTCAGCATTCAATATGTGCACGATGGCACGGCAAAGATAAACTGTTGCACCTACTCTATTACAAGACTCATCGAGTCCAAAAGGGTGGAGCATTGTTTGGTAAACCGGCTGCAGAAGTTATGATGCTTGCTGGGTGGAAGTCTCCGGCTCATCTCTTCCTTCTCCTCCGGCTGTCCCCAAGGTCTGGAAGGTCGACGACTTTCAGTCGATGCCGCTCAGCGCTTCGAATTGGGCTTCCTCGTCAATTAACCCGACCGGGTCAATCTCCGGGGCAAAGGTGTGCTGACGGGCCGGCGGAATTAAACTCAGAGCTTCATAGCGAGGGGTTGGAATCCTCTGATTTTCCGCATTATAACCCGGCTGGTACTTGGTCAGATCCGTGTCGTTTCCAATAAGAGTCGCCACCAGGCGCACGATCTTCACGCAGGCAGCAAAGTCTTTTTGGTCGAAAGCCGTGCCATCCTCCTTCAGACTTGGATAGCCGAGGGCGATGTCTGCCGGGTCCAGCTCCGGCAGGAAAGCCTTGGCCCGGCTAAGCGCGGCGATCGCTCGGGATCTCGCAGAGGCCCGTCGCAGCTCTTGGATACGTTGCGGGAGGACGGCGAGCCGGCGAAGAACCTCCGCCAAGTGAGTCGGCACCTCGTTGGATAAGGCTACCACAGCTAAGGCACGTTGTGACCCGGTGTAGAGTTGCTCCACCAGGGTGTACACGGCCTTTAGCTTGGTTACCACACTTTGGTTGAGGTTGGCACTTCTGGAACCTGTTTCATAGAGCAGGATAAGCCGCCGACCAGGGTGAGTTATGAGGCATTACAATTTTAAACTGAATAAAAGCCGGCGGATGACTTACCAAAGATTGCAGCAACCATTTGAGACACTTGGCGCTTTAAGCCGGAGAGTTCGGCCGTCTTCTCTGACAGGGCCCTCTCCGCCTGATCAACCCGGTTCACCAATGCGGCCTTTTCTTCGGCCCACGCTTTTCGTTCAGCGTCAAACTCTGTCTTCAGCTTCTCTTGTGAGGCGATGCTGGACACGAACTTGGCATTTGCCTTCCGGGTCTCCATCTCTTGCATCTTTAGCCGGTTCTTGAGGTCAGCGAGGTCAGCCTCAAGTTTCTTGCCAGCAGCCTGTATAAATGTCCGGGTTATGACATGCACAGTTGCTATACAAATTTAAAGTTCCAAGTGTTTTCCAAGCAAAGACACTTGGCACTTGGGGGCTAATGCATGTTCAACGTTTCTATTTACCAATTTCCGGTTCATGGAAGCAAGCCGGAAGATAAGTCCCAAGTGTTTTCTAAAGCAAAGACACCTGGCACTTGGGGGCTAATGTGTATCGAAGGCTCTTATCTACAAATTACCGGTTTAATTGGTAAAGCCGGAACTTCAGTCTACAACATATTCAATCATAAGTTGTTGACTTAAGGGCTAGCATGGTAAAAGTAACTAGGCAGTAAGTAAGAGGACAAAAGATAATACCTCAGATTTCTGCTGGATCCGGGTCACCATGGCAACCTCTGCGTCCCGGCTCTTGCGCACTTGGTTGATGTAGCCGGAGACAAGCTCTCCGATGCTCAGGTTGGCATAGTCAGTTAGATCCAGACTGACCCGGTGGGGCTGCAGTACTTCCCCCTTGGCAGAGCACTTGGCCAGTGCCGTAGGCCTCCCCGGCTCAACGAATTCCGTCCGGGTGATTTCCACGTCCGGGTCATTTGTTGGCTGAGCCGAGCCGGAGGCCTCCGGGTCAGCAGAAGCTTCTACAGGTGCCTTGTCGATTGGAGCGGTGGTTTCGGGGGCGGAGGCAGCTGGCGGTTATTGAACCGTCACCTCTGGTTCAGGCAAATCCGGCTCTCCGGCCGACTTGGTTTTCTTCGCCCTCTTGGTGAGCTTTGCCTGGGCACTGAAAGAATAACAAAGGTTAGTACAAAAAGAATGAGCAAAGATCAGAACAACATGAGATGGTTATCATTACCCGGGCACGGTCTTGAAAGTTGGCAGATTCGACTGCATAGAATCGCCGGAAGAAGGGGAAGTCTCCTGATAATTTGAATCAGAGGAATTAAGCGGTTGGCGTATAACACCCGCAAAAGGATGAAAAGGGTACAATTTTGTGGTCACCTCGGTCCGGCGTTTCCTTGATGCATCAGGTAACCTGGAGGAGAGGTCAGCGTCCTTGTTGGTCCGGGTATGCCGCCGGCTTTCATGAACCTGTCGCTTCAAAATAAATTTAGGATCTTGGTAAGCTAAAGGATGGGAAAAGCTTACTTTCCGGGTTACTCTTCGGGTTTTCAGCTGTGGCAAGGGCTCCGAGTCGGAGGAAAGTATTGTTACCTCTTCAACCACCGGGTTACTGGCTCCGGTGTCCTCCTGTTGATAAACATCATTGATAAGGCGGACAGAACTAAAGCAACAAGTATAACAAGAGCTTACAGGTTTAGGAATTACCTCAGAATCGGAGCTGTCACTCAGCTGCAACAGCTCCGAAGCAGTGGGCCTACTTCCCTTCTTACGGGGAGCGGCTTTCTTGGCGGCTTTCTTCGCCTTTCTGGCCTTTTTTGCGGCGTCATGGTCATACTTGACCCGCCAGAACTTGTCATCAGCCTGAAAAATACAATGATGAATTCTTAAAACGGTTCAGATGAAAGTTATATGCAAAAGAAGATAAAATGTTAAAGTCAGCGGCTTACCGCTGGGGCTGGGTTGGTCTTGCAGAAGGGGGCTAACCCGGTCCTCCCGCAGTCTGCCAGGCTCTCGTTCAGAAGAGCCTTGGTCATATCTTCCGCAACGTCTTCAGGAAGATCGTTGCGGCTGTGTCTCTGAGGGTCATCCTTTCGGCCCGTGTACTCGCACATTAAGCCGGGGCGGCGGCTCAATGGGATCACCCGCCACGATATCCAGACCCGGACCAGATCGATTCCATTCAGACCATTGCCCAGGAGAGCCTTGATCTTGTTGATGGTGGGGAGCAGAGTTGGCGCTCCGCTTGAGTCAGCTTGTCTGACAATGGGTGAGTCGGCTCCAGACGCGAGGGGCGAAAGCCGGGCAACGGACTCTCGTCAGCCGGCGACGTGTCTTGGCAGTAAAACCACGTCAGATTCCAGTCCTTGGGATGGCTGGGCGGCTCTGCGTAAGGGAAGAGGCAGTCCCTACGCCGCTGGATGGAGATGCCACCTAACTCCAGACTTGGCCCATTGGCGCACTCATTCTGACGGTTCAAGTAAAAAAGCTCTCTGAAGAGCAGCAGACTAGGTTCTTCTCCAAGGTAAACCTCGCAGAATACTTGGAAGTTGCAGATGTTGGACACTGAGTTGGGTCCTATGTCCTGAGGCCGCAAGTCGAAGAAGTTTAGAACGTCTCTAAAAAACTTTGAGCCGGGCGGTGCGAAGCCCCGGCTCATGTGATCCGCAAAAAATCACTACCTCCCCGTCCTTTGGCTGTGGTCTCTCTTCTAACGGGTCAGGGGCACGGTAGGACATGACGTCCTTCTTGGGCAGATATCCAGACTTAACAAAATCTGCTAGTGTCTCACTGGTGACATTGGACCACATCCAGTTGCAAGTGATGGAGGCTTTGGGAGATTTGGGAGGCATGGTGAAAGTCGGCAGTCTATGAAAAAAAGGAAAACGTCCGGATTAATTATAAGCCGGAGGAAATCTACAGCTCAAAGTCAAGGTGGCGGCTTATGAAGGGGACTAATGGTATATACCTAAGTACAGCAGGTTATTTAAGCCGCAGGGGTATTCAGAATAATTTGATTGTCTACGGCCTTATCACAGCTAAGCCGGAGGATTCTACGGAGCATGATTTTCTTTAAGCCGGAAGGTTCTATGGCGTGTGGTTTCTTTAAGCCGGAAATGTAAACCGCCGTGATTCAATGGTTGCAGTTTTTTACTAAGTGTGGTAAAACAGGTTTCACACTTTGCAGTAACTATTTTGGATCAAAATGGTCGGGCGAAAGAAACGTTTCTAGACCTAGAAACAGAAGTGAGGGAGTTCTTGGGCTCGAACAAGGCTCTTATGCAGTAAAAAGAGGGCTGCTTGCATGTAAAATGGGTGCTAAACAGTCACAGCAATATTTCTATGCAGGTCTAAGATCCAAAAGGAGGCAGTAAAAATCAAATCTACTGAGGCCCGTGATGAACTACGAGGAACACGGATGAACTACTCGAACCCTACTGCAGATCTGTTCTACAGGGCAGAAGAAACTTACAGGGGCTGGTGAGTCGCGGAGGTCGTCGCGTTTCTCTGGTCAAATCAGGGTGATGCAGTGGCCTGAGTTGGTGACGACGAGAAGACCCGAAGCGGCGGCATCAGCAGAGCTTGAGCAGGGGAGTAGTGGCGCGAGGAAGAAGACGAAGAAGAGAGAAGTGGCTGAAAGCCTGTCGGGCCGGCCTATTTATAAGGGAGAGCTCATAAGTGGGCGCGAGAATCAAGGAGACCACGGCGTGGTTATCTCCTCACGAGACGCCTCTATTTTCGGGATGACAGTAAATGTAAAGATCCGTTGCGGATCTGGCGGAGTAAAAAACGGGCTTAATGGAAGATGACGTCACGGCGGATTATCCGGAGTCCAGAGGATGACGTCACGCCGGGTTATGGTCTTCACACAATTGTAAGCCGGCGATTTTCTGTCGAAGGGATTGAAGATTGACATGAGCCGGCTCAAATCAATCTGGGGCCTAATGTTGAGGATATAGACCTTAGAGTCACCCGCCAGGATGGGCCGGGTTACTCATATGGTCGTTGCCAGAAGCCCGGAGCCAAGCTTGAAGACGATGGGCCAGAGATGGGCTTAAGACCCGGATATGGCTTAAGGCCCGTAGTTACAATCATTATTATGGTAGAACTTGTAGTGTAAGGCAAGAATAGTTAAGAGTCCGAGCCGGACACTCTTATGAGCCGACCGGGACTCTGAGAGCTGCTGGGCGCCAGCCTCCCTATATAAAGGGACGACCCGGCAGCGGTTTAGGGAGAAGAACAATCACGACGAAAGCCAGACATAGCATTAAGCTCCCTGGTCATCGAAACCCTAATCAATACCACCGCAAACTGGACGTAGGCTTTTACCTTCACCGTAAGGGGCCGAACCAGTATAAACCCTCGTATTCCTTGTCCCGCTTAACCCCTTCAAGCTTCCTAGCAGCGATGGCTCCACGACTAAGTACTAGCTCGAGGACATCTGCCGTGACAATTCCATGACAGTACTGATAACTCAAGTCTACACCAGTACAAAATAATCACAGCAGTAATAGTCAAGTCAGCAACAAGACAAGTCAGGTACAAGATCAACGGTATATTTTTAGTCAAAGGTATGGATCATATACAAAATTTTGGCTTAGCAAAGCATGATGCTTGAAATATGTTATCATCCGAAATAAAGTCAGAATGTGATATGCTCAAGGAAGACAGTCATGCAAATAATCAGCCACAAAATATTATGGGCGTGTGTGTAGATTTCAGTCTGCATATTAGTATGAAGCTTTGGATGTAAGAAACTCATTCTTCTTCCACACGTTATCAGGAGAAATTTATGATGCAAGGCTCCTCAATTTTCCTCAGTATAATATGTGAACAATGTCTGGTCCAAGATACCCGGTCTTTCTCAACAAGATACCTCGGTAAAAGCTTCTGACAGACGGAAATGAATTTTTCTCAACAAGCAAACCCGAGGAGAAGCTTCTCAAGTACGAAACTCAGGCTTCTCCAGCACAATAATCCGACCAAGCTTCGTGTGTAAGCTATCGAGATTTCTTCTACACACTACCCAGGCAAAAGCCTCGAGCAGGATCTAAGGGTCTTCCTCCGCAAGCTACTCGGATGGCTTCCCTAGTAAGTCACCCAGTCCGCGTCAGTACCACACTATGTACCGTCCGCGGAGATTATATGATGAGTTGGCAGTATATGGCAGTACATATCAAGGACCAGATTTGCAATAATTTTGTCAGAGGTACCATTCAGTCAAACCATATGCCTCCCGCAATAATCGGGTATTCAGTTGCATATGATTATTATACATATGGTAAGCATGTATCCCTGGTCAGATCAGTCACTCATACGAGACGCGGCAAGGATCCAACAGATATACCTAAGGAAGGTAAGGATCCCACAACCTCACGAGTCAGGCAAAGGAAAATAAGAAGAGATACATCTCATGAATTACAAGGATCGACAAGATCTGGAGATGACATCATATAATCCACAGTCTTGACAATGGTCATCAAGGTCATTATTCCCGCACCAGACAAGGTCAGAAAAACAAGCACAAGGAATAATTTCAAAAATATTAATCACATCCATGGTCATACGAAGAATCAAGGATAGGCGTGGCCAAGTTATTTCAGCAAGGTATACTGACAAAGAAAATCATGACCGTTAAAAGGTGAGACTGACAACAAAGGTATGCTGATTTTGCACGACCATCAGGGTCCGGATACCCCAAGTCAGTTGGAGGCCATAATTCCATATGGATCCACAAAGACATACACCTTCAGCGGTCTACTCTATTTACAAGGATTTTCATATCCCGCTGACCCGCTTGACATGGTTAGCGTGGAATATCCAAGTCTGTTCTGTCAGATCCAAGATTCCTTTGCAACCTCAACAGTTGACCTCAGCGGCAGTATTAAAGCATATCACATCGTATTACCAAAGATGGGTATACCGACAAAATGAGAAAGTCAAAAGCTGAATAATCAGCTCAGACGCGGTATACTCGCCGACGGTATCAAGTACACGGTCAGTCTGTCAGGAAAAGCATTTGTCCGTCAGCCCCCTGTCAGGCTAGTCAAGATGTAAATATTTGAGGTATGACACAGCTATAACTCCATACACCGTTATATTGCTCCTGACAAAAGGTAGTCGAATCTTCGGTACATATCTCATGCTCGAGCCAAAGGAAATAAATCAAGATGAATCAGTGCCACCTATGAGCAGTCAGATCCCGTCAGAAGGTGGCCATGATTAATTCTAAGCATTTATTGAACCCAGAAGGCTTGCATTTATTTGAAGCAACCCCATGATAGAAGTAAAAAGGTTTTCATGACAAAATGAAATTTATGCTTAGATCCATTAGATATCACCGCAGATATGAAAGAATCAGCGTCAGTAAAAAGGAATTGGTATATGAGCAAAATCCTATCAGGATTTGGGAAAGGTGAAGCAAACCACCCCAGAGCAAGGGAAGTTGATCATCCGAAATTCTTGGGGGAACAATAAATAAAGGAAAAAGGATACCCGAGTTGGAAACAGTATCCTCAAGTCATACTCGTTCCCAGAGCAACTAAATCTCGAGGACGAGATTTCTTTAAGGGGGTAAGAGTTGTAACAGCCTGGATTTTGGCCATTTCCTTTTTCTTTTAATTTAATTGGTTTTTTTCTGTTTTTCTTTTTGGAGTGGTTCTATGGCCTTGTCACCTGGGAAATCATCCTCTTTTTCCCTCCCAAGTGGCTCATCATTCTCAAAACCCTGCCAAGATCATGTCACTTCACTGCTTGACCAAACCCTAAAATCTTTTTCTAGGGAATATTCCTTTTTCTATTAAAGGAATAACCCTGTCTGCCCTAGGTTGTGAAGCAACCTATATTTCTGTCACTCCCAAAATTTCCAAATAATTCTCAGAATTCCTTTGGGTCATATGCTGCTCAAATATGCCCAAACTTTCCTATCCTAGCCCAAGAATAATTCTCCAAAAAATATTCCTCATTTCTGTCCAGAGTGGCACTTTGTGAAGGAAGTGTTATTTATATTATCTTGTTTGCTCCCAAACTTCTTGGGCATCCTCTTATGTCCAAATAATTGCCTCATGCCAAAATTCAACTTTATTTGCCTAGCCAATCTTCCTCTACAATTTTTCAAACATTCTGTCAGTCAGAAGGCATTGTGAAGGAAGTGCTAGCTAGGGTTATCCAAATGAGTTGAAATTTTGCATGCCTCCTCATGTGCCCATATAATTAGCCTCCTCCAAATTTCAGCTCCATCCCTTGAACTATGTGAGCACAGGACCAAATCTTTGATTCTGGCAATATTTTCAGGTTGTGAAGCAAGTGAATTTTATATTGCTTCATTAATTATGAGAAAATACCAGATTATTCTCCTACCCAAATAACATCTCTCCAGCAAATTTGGTATCAATTCATGAAGCAAATATTCCTATAGAATTTTTGCAAGTTTCTGGTCAGTGAGGATGGCTGTGAAACAAGTACCACTTTGGCTTGTCCATTTGATATGAAATTTCTACAGCATGTTCTTGTGACCAAATCATGAAGCCTTGCCAAATTTGAGATCAAGTGGCCACACAATTTGAGTGCATCATCTTAATCTAGTTTCTGACCAGATTATGTGGTTGTTAAGCAACTACATTAAACCTTGATCCTAATCTTCTCAAAGTTACCAGGGTGAAAGTCCTTCTTACCCTAAACCTCGCAGACAAACTCTATGGATCCAAAACCCTTCCTGTTGATCACTAGTGCTCACCCAAGTTTACTGCAGTAAACTTCAGAGGGTTCTTACCGTTTAACCAGAGCAGTTTTCATCGATCTACCACCTTAGTTGAGACCTACCCTGGATGAACTTACCACTAGACATCATGTTCAAGCCCCTCTCCCCCACTACATGCCAGTGCTCGCGGTGACCACCGCTTTGGCACACTCTGGCCGCGCCCAGAACGTCTTCTTGCTTGGGCCCCTTCTCTGCTCGACGTCTCAGCGAGCACGGGCCTGTCTACCGTGTTCCCCGCGTCGTCGCCGTCCTCCTGGAGCAATTTCCCCCTCCATCCGCTTCTCTGTTGGTGCTCGTCGCCGCGCGCCCACGAGGGAGCTGTAGCCGACAAGGCTTTAATGGCGTTCGGCTGCTTCTCCTCTATACCCCTCGGCCCCTCCTACCCTATGCTCTACTGTTGCTCGTCCGCACCTCCCTCGTCGTGGCGCCCTCCCGTGATCGCTGCCGTCTCCAGAGCTTGGCCGGACGCGAGCGGCGGCACCTGAGCCACGGCCACCCCTCCTCGCCCTGCCTATATATAGCCTGCCCCGAGGCTGCTCGACCTCAACACCAGCCTCACACCACCTCCAGCAACCTCCCCGGCCTCTCCCTCGGGCTCCAGAGCCCCTCCCCACCTCTCTCTGTCACCATGGCCGCTGGCCTCCTCCTCCTAAATTGGAGCGAGCCGAGCGCCCTCGCTCCACTCTTCCACCTCCAGTGGACTTCCACCGCCACCTAGAAGCCGTCCCACGCCTACACCCCTCCTCCCCACGGCCTTAGCGCCGAGCCCTCCCACACCCGTAGCCGCCGTCCGCCGCAGTCAAGGCTACGTTCTCTCCAGTGCATCTCGGCGGGCATGAGTAGTCCAGGCAGGAGCTCCTCATGTCCTCGATCTCGCCGGTGTGCGGGGCGTCGCCGGAGACGGCTCAGGCCGCCGGAACGGCCGCCCGCAGCGCCCCTGTCTCTGGCTCGCAGGCGCTCGTCGGGAGGAAGAAGGAGACCAGTGGGGGGAGAGAGAGAGCGCCACGGGGCCCACCGGTCAGCCTAACAGGGCGTTGACCTTGGTGCCGACGTGGATAAGTGACGGGCCCTGCCCCGCGGGACCCGCACGTCAGCGAACCCAAGCCCCGGCCCCGCCACTACAAAAAAAAGACACATCCGTGACATTTTGGGCCAAACGAATTTTTTTTCTATCATACATATGACACTTCTATGACGATAATTGTGACAAAACCCGGTATCATCATAGATGTGGTGGGCTCCTACTTCTATGACAAAAAATCATGACAGAAAATGGGCTTTTCGTCCTGGGCGGGCCGGAGATGCAGCTGCATGACATTCTTTGGGCCGTCCATGACGGAAAAAACCATGGTAGAAGCGAGGGCGAGGAAAATTTCGGGGAGTTCCCGGTTATGGTGGGAGGTCGGGGGCCGACCGATGCGCGTTTCTCTCGTACACGTACGCGCGTGTGTGCGAGGCATTGGCTCTAACTGAACCCGAGCGAGGCGTTGGGCTCTAACTGAACCCGAGCGATTGCACTGCAGGCTACGCGTTACTGAACCCGAGCGATCGATCGATGGCTGTTAACTGAACCTGATCGAGCGATTCCTTCGCTACTGCAGCTAACTGAAGCCGATCGATTGGATGAACAGTGAGCATTGCGGGGGGGGGGGGGGGGGGGAGGGTTGGATGAACAGTGAGCGGTGGCGTTGCCTCTGGATGAGCAGGACCCCGTGGTGTGGAGGGCTCGATGAACAGTAGACGGTGGAGGGGTGCCCGTGGAGGGGTGGTTGAACAGGACCCCGTGGTGTGGAGGGCTGGATGAACAGTAGACGGTGGAGGGGTGCCCGTGGAGGGGTGGTTGAACAGGACCCCGTGGTGTGGGGGGCTGGATGAACAGTAGACGGTGGAGGGGTGCCCGTGGAGGGGTCGTTGAACAGTAGCTGGTGGAGTAGCGCGCGGTGGAGGCTGGATGAACAGGAGCCCATGGAGGCTGGAGGAGGTCGACGGTGGAGATGAACAGTATCCCGTGGAGTCCCGTTTTGCGGTACGCCACACCCCTCCCGATGAACAGGACCCCCGTTTCGACCGTAGGAGGTCAGTTTCGTTCGTTTTGCGGTACGCCACACCCCTCCTGATCAACAGGACCCCCGTTTCGACCGTAGGAGGTCCGTTTCCTCCGTTTTGCGGTACGCCAGACCCCTCCCGATCAACAGGACCCCGTTCCGAACGTAGGAGGTCCGTTTCCTCCGTTGTGCGGTACGCCAGGCCTCGTTTCCATCGCCTTTTCCGTCCAAGCCCTCCCGATGAACACGACCACGCATTCCGTTCCGACCCAGCCGGTTGGCTCCCACGCGTTCCGTTGCCTCCCGATGAACACGACGCATTCCGTCGCCTCCCCATGAACACGACGCATTCCGTTGCCTCCCCATGAACACAACGACGACGTTGTTTCTCCGTTCCGACCCAGCCATGTACACAAGCTCTGGCCGTACGTATGCGCGAGTAGGCGTTCGAGACCCCGCCTGTATGTACACATACGTGGCCGTATTTTCTTTCTTGCACCCTGGCCGTTGTACGTATGTGTACATGCTACGTGCGCGCCTCTACTACGACACGTACGCGCCTCTACTACGACACGTGCGCGCCTCTACATCCACCAGTATATATATACGTACACGTTCACGACCAGAATGACAACGCTACGTACGCTTCGACCAGGTGGGTCCCGACTGTCAGGCACTTCCTTGCCTGCGAAGATGTAGCTGGTGGGTCCCAGCAGTCAGGGGGGCGAATCATTTTTTTATGCCCGGACGCACTTCCTTGCGTGCGAAGATGTAGCTGGTGGGTCCCAGCAGTCAGGGGCAAACGTTTTTTTCGCGACATACGATGGCCCGTCCGGTGGGTCCCCGCTGTCAGGTGAAGGAATAATTATATTGCACGTAATAAGGAGGCACTTCCTTGCTGCGGCCGTGGACCCAGCTGTCAGCCTCTCCACGTACAGTCCACGTCTGATGGAAGCCATTCCTTGACCACGTTGACCACGCCGCGCCGAGAGCACCAGGGCGGTGGACGACGGCGAGGCCTAGGAAGGGGACGACGCGGAGCCGGGGAAGACGCGGCAGTGGATGCCCAGACGTAGAGGAGTACGAGGGCTCACTGGTTCACTGTGGTGTGAGGTTGCCGTTGCCGCAGAATAACAGGGGGTGTGGGTGAGTAGAGGGATGGCCTGGCCAGTAGTGGGAGTAGTAGGGGGCGGTGAGGCCTCCGCCGCATCGCAGCCGGCCATGGGAGGCAGGAGCACAAGGCACGACCGGCGCTGGTTTGGGCGGCTGGAGCAAGAAGACGAGAGGTTGAAGAAGCACTACGGCCGTTGGATGGACATCGTACGGTCACTGGAGCTAGAATCGTGCATATTGACTAAGTTGACAAAGCCCTCCGTCCCCGTCAACTTAGTAGGCCCACAAGTCAGCCTGCCACTATACTGGGTCCCAGCTAACAGGGGAGTATTCATTTTTTTTGCGTAATAAGGAGGCACTTCCTTGCGTGCGAAGATATAGCTGGTGGGTCCGAGCTATCAGCAGCGGTAACGTTTTTTTCGCGAAATACAGAGGCCCTTTCGGTGGGTCCCTGATGTCAGGTGGAGGAATCATTATTTTGCGCGTAATAAGGAGGCATTTCCTTGCGTGCGGCCGTGGACCCAGCTGTCGGCCTCTCCACGTACAGTCCACTTCAGATGCATGTCGGTCGTTGACCACGTTGACCAGGCCGCGCCGAGAGCACCAGGGCGGTGGACAACGCCGATGCCTAGGAAGGGAACGACACGGAGGCAGGGAAGACTCGGCAGTTGTTTCCCACGCGGAGGGGAGTACGACTGTACGAGGGTTTACTGGTTTGTCTGCCGTCGCCTGAGAATAACAGCAGGTGTGGGTGAGTAGAGGGATGGCTAGGCCAGCGATGGGAGTACGGTGGGGCGGTGAGGCCTGCGCGGCAGCAGAGCCGGCCGCGGGGAGCAGGGAGCAGGCAGTCCCACCGGCGCTTGTTTGAGCGGCTGGAGCAGGAAGAGCAGAGATTGAAGAAGCACGAAGGCCGTTGGATGGACATCCAACAGTCAGTGCTTGTGCGTCAACCTTTTTTAGGAAAGCCTCAAATCTGTGGAAAATAGCATACAGCCCATCTGCCATTATTTCTAATATTTACAGCCCATTTGCTAATTATTAAGGTTTTTTTGGAGCCCATATTCTTTTTGTTAGCATTACAGCCCATATTGTGGCCACGGTTAAAAAATTATACAAAATTTTGCATATTTCGGTGCGGTCCGAACTGTTTTTAATCCCGAAATTTCAACTCACATTCAAACTGATTTAAAAAATAAATGTATATCAATATAAAATCCAACAAATTCTCCACACATAAAAATTAATGTAATTTAAAATCTCGAAATGAAAAAAAAGATATTTGAAACTAATTGCCGGTTTGATGTGTTTTAAAAATGTACAACCCATTTCTCATTACTAATGGGCCATTTTCTCGGCCCGCCGAATGAAAGCTCTCCTCGTCTTGAAATATTTGCAGCCCAACAGGCCTGACAAAGCGACTTACTTGGCAAGTCACAAAAAAACTGGGCTGTGGCCGTGGACCCAGCTGTCAGCCTCTCCACGTACAGTACTCTTCCGATGGAATGTCGTTGACCACGTTGACCACGCCGCGCCGAGAGCACCAAGGTGGTGGACGACGGCGAGGCCTAGGAAGGGGACGACGTGGAGCCGGGGAAGACACGGCAGTGGATGCCCATGCGGAGAGGAGTAGGAGGGTTCACTGGTTCGGCTGCGGTGTGAGGCTGCCGTCGCCGCAGGGCCTGGCTAGCGGTGGGAGTAGTAGGGGGCGATGAGGCCTCAACGGCAGCACAGCCGGCCACTGGAGGCAGGAGCAGGCGGTCTCCGCGGCGCTGGTTTGGGCGGCTGGTGCAAGAAGAGCAGCGATTGAAGAAGCAGCAGGACCGTTCGATTCAAATCCAACGGTTACTGCTGCTAGAATCGTTTGTTGAATAAGTTGACAAGCCCTGCGTACGCGTCAACTTAGTAGGCCCACAGGTCAGCCTCCCAACCGGTGCGCCCCAGATGTCAGTGGGAGGAATCATTTTTTTCGCGTAATAAGGAGGCAGTTGATTGCGTGCGGCCAGGCCAGCAGAGGGAGTAGGGTGGGCCGGGGAAGCCTGCGCGACATCACAGCGGGCCACAAGAGGAGGGAGCAGGTAGTCACGCCGGCGCTAGTTTACGCGGCTGGAGCAGGAAGATCAGAGATTGAAGAAGCACATCGGCCGTTGGATGGACATCCAACAGTCACTGCTGCTAGAATCATGTGTTCACTGACAAAGCCTTGCGTAAACAAGTCAGCCTCGAAATCTGTGGCGTGTACAGCCCATTTGCTATTATTTTTATAATGTTTACTCATTTTCTAATTCATATGGAATTTATTGCAGCCCGTTTTCCATTTTTAGAATTGCTGGCCATTTTCTGGTCAGTACTAGGGTCAAAAAATTAACTAAATATGTGGGAAATTTTGAAAATTCGCAAATTTTTGCTGGGGAACAAAATATTCTTAATCCAAAAATTAATAGCCATACTAAAACAAATTTAAAAATAAATTAGTACTATGTCATGTTAAATCCAATGAAATACGTATAAGATATCAGTGAAGAACAAAAACAAAAAAAGAAACTTATATCCCATTTGCTATAATTTTTTTGGAATTTTCAACCCCTTTTGATATTACTTTTAACAGACACTGACCATACTCTTAAGCCAGGCCGGAATGCATCCCTCCTCGTCTTGAAAGATTTGCAGCCCAGTAATTCGGAGAAAACAAATAGGCCTAGCTTGGGTATTCTTCAAAAAGAACTACTGGGCTACCTATTTTCCCAAAGAACTGGTGCATGAGCATTTAGCTTTATTTATTTACTTATTTATGTTTAGGGGACCATGAGCATGTACCTGGGCCGGATTCATGTGAGAGCCTCCCTTCCAGTTAATTATGGGCTTCTCTATTGGGCCTTCATCAGTGGGCTGCATGTTATCAACAAGTGGAAAATGTGTTCCGTACGAAAAATAGTATGCGCTACGTACGGTACGGGGCACTAAAGGATCAAACCGTGCAACGACTTCCAAAACATTGTGTTTGTCATTCTAACAACACATTTATTCAACCAACAGACGAAATATACTACTGATTGTACATTGAAAACAGCAGCAGCAGCAACCAGGGCTGGGGGTGCAACAGAAGCAGTAAGCAGGCCAGGAGAGTGAAGACGCAGCTCTCTCTTCCAAACCAAACATCAGCCATCATTACAAAAGGGCTACCAAAAAAGAACAAGTGTATGCATCAAACTAAATAAAGATCCTACTACACCAAGTGTACGCATCTAACTAACTGGCTCAGTTAGACGTTACTATTTATTAAGCTGTGGAGATTGGCTGACGGCTTGAACCAGATGGGTGCCTGACGGGGGAAACTCCAGCCAGCAGGTCGAAGTCTGATACTTCCGACCCTCTCTCCTACTTTGGGTTGCAGAGCGTGGCGGCACATATCAGGGTATGGTGCATGCAGAGACGCATGGTACGTTGTGTACACACAGTTTTGCCTGATGAACGAAACCGCGCTGCCATCATGATCCTTGCCGTCCGTTATCTCCTGGTTAAGCGGATAATTCAGTTCGACAAACAGAGAGCGTGTACCAAGGCTACTTACCAGCCTCCAGTCAAAAATTCCTGAAGGCCCAGAGAAGCTGGGATCCTGCTCAAAGACCTTGCAGTGACTGTGATTGTATTCCGCGAAACAACACGTCTGGTACGTGCGAACGATCATCAATCTTTCGCCGTTGTCTGATCGAGCCAGGAACCACCTGCAACTGCCATGCCGCTTTTCTTTGAAAGGTTCTGGGATTAGGAAGGGTAGGGACACCAGGCGGCCTACAACATCATATCAAGTTGGAGTCAAATAAAAAAGGGCTCTTGATTTAGTCAATCTTAAGAACAGCATGTTGTGAGCATGAATATTTTTTCAGCAAATGTTGATAGTAGTATAAGCAAGCCATCATGATATCATAGGAAAGTAACATACTGCTATAATAGCCATTTGTAGCGATGACTGGAGTAGGCCAGCAATACGTCCAGCCATAGAAGGAGTCGATGGCGTAAATGAAGCCCTTGTGTTCAATGGCATCAGAGAACCATGGAGGATGTATGATCCTGCGATGGACGTGCAGATTTATCCACTTACCGCAGTGATGTGTCAGATAGGCGAGACCGCGGTTAATACTTAAATAGTATAGCCAACTGTTGACTATAAGAAAGTGCCATGTCATCTGTAGCCAACATGTATAACAATGGATACTCAAAAACTAATTCTTGAAGATCATTTCTTTCAAGCACAATAAGAGTTATTTCTTCACAAGTTTTGGATGCAGGTTGAACAGTTGAACGCTTTTGTTTGCAAAAGATACTTTTTTATCTATTTCACCCGGATGTTTGTGAGCTCTAGAGATGAAATAATATCCGAACAAAACTATCGATACCCGTTACACATGAGATGACCCCCACATCCTTTGTCAAAATAAACAACTCCCCGATCAATGCATTTCACTCTTCCGTGCAACGCACGGGCACCTTACTATAGATTAGTACGACCAAAAATTGAACTAACATTATATATAGTACGATAAATGATGATGCATGTCACCTAAAATTATATCATTGAAAACTATGTTCAAATACGAATCCAACGATATTGTTTTTGTTGACATGCACTAACATTTTGTCAGTTAAATCTTCAGTCAAATTCAATGGGGGATAAACCACGACCGATGTAGTACTAGTGTAGAGGGCGGCGCTGCACGGGAGTCTCGCCCCGCTCGTGGCGCGGCAGTAAAGCCGTCATATCACAAAACCCAACCACTCCTAGTAATAAGTGGCCTGGTAAAATAAACGGACAAGCAACCATCACATCCCTCCGTCTTTTTTGCATTTCATCTCTCTGCATTTACTTTCTCCGGTTCATCTCGCACACTCGATCCCTAGCTACTACTCCTAGTATCCCTAGCTACTACTCCTAGGGCCAGTTCTTTTGGCGGCTTCCCCAGCTTTTCCCATAAGACTAGTCACAGTGGAGAGTAACATTAAGGCGCCTCACTCATTTATTTGGGCTTCTAAACTACTACTAGTAGTACCTCCGTCCTGGTTTATTCCTCACCATTGTAATTTGTGCTAAATTTTGACCAAAGATTTAACTGATAAAATATTAGTGCATGTGACATGCACTAACATTTCATTAGTTAAATTTATGATCAAAATTTGACACAGATTACAATGGGGACCAATAAACCAGGACGGAGGTAGTAGTTATGGGATTACTAATCTAGAAGCCTAAAAGAACTGGCCCCTGGTACTCCTACTAGTAGTAGTACTCAAGTTGGAATTCCAATTGCACGGCACAACTTGTTAGGCAAAAAACTCGATACAGGGTGTAGGAAGCGGTTTGGGAATTTGCATGCCTTTCCAACCAGTGAGATACTCCGTACAAAGTGTGACAGAGAAATAACCACGGAGAAGGAAGCTAAAATTAAACAATCAAACGAGCATTTTTGCATTTGTTTTGCATTGAATCGTTTCACAAGCTTGACTAGTGTTATTTTTCTACTTTTACAAAAACCGCATCGTAATGTTAAAACGTGCATTTGCACGTACATAAGTAATAGTAGTACTCCCTCCGTCTAGGTGTATAAGTCTTCCCTCCTTCTTGGTCACGGTGCACAACCAAAGATGACTAATTGACCTGGACGGAGGGAGTAGCACAGTCTGCAAGCATATATCGAGAGAGACGTGTAGTGCGATAGTATATAGTAAAGTTTGTGCTATATGCATGTACTTGCAAAATGCGTACGAATACACAAGGTTTCCAAACTTTCCCTTTTACATACTTAATTAAGGACGCTAAAAATTCCTGAACGTTCAGGATTTATCATTTACGTCCCAAAATTAATAAGATCGCCTTACGAAACAAAAATTATACTCCTCCTAAAAGCCACGGCGCTCGCGGGAGCGCTTGCGGCGCGCCATGAGTGCCCTGGTGCGCGGCCGTTTCCCAGCGCGCCAACACAACGCCTCTTCCTCAGCCTCGCAACTCGCGAGGTGCTGATTGGCGGCTTGCCGGCGGGCAAGCGCGATCTCACCGGTGTGGTGATCCGGCGCCAACAGGTACTCCTCCTCGCTGGAAGCATGCACCCGGTCCACGTACCGCCAAGCATAGATGAGGCGCTTGGGCCTGACTGCACTCAGGGTGTCGGCACGGGCGTCCTCCGCCACCCTCACGGCCCTCGCACGAGCCTTCTGCGAAAGAGCCAATTGCCTGACTCTCTCGGACGCGACATAGGCCTCCCAGGCAGCTTGTTCCGCGGTGCGCTTCTCTTCCTCGGCCTTCTTCTCCGCCTCTATTTTGGCGCGCTCTGCTGGAGGCAAAGCCTCCCACAAGGCGACATCCATTTCTTTCCAAATCTCCTCAAGGCTGGGGGGCTCGGCGAGCGGCGCGGCGTTCTCCTCATAGCGGGGAGCCGACGCGTCCTCCGGCGCGCGTGCTGGCGAGATTGGGAACACCGACGCGTCCACCTCGAGCGTCGCGGCGAGGAGCGGAACGCCGACGCGTCCTCCTCGACTAGTGGCGGCAAGGAACGGAACGGCAACGCGTCGCGTCACGGCGAGGAGCGGAACGCAGACGCGTCCTCCTCGACTAGTGGCGGCGAGGAACGGAACGGCGACGCGTGACCGTCCGCGCGGTGCAGCGAGGGGCTCCTAGGGCTTGGGAGGGGCGATGCCATGGTGGTCGACGTGAGAGGGAGGGGGAGGAGATAGCGATGAACGTGAACGTGAGGGGGAGGAGATAGTGATGTCGTGGGAGGCGTAGTATTTATAGCGAGCAATGGCACACCTACGTAAGATATGGACTGAGCTGCACTGACTTAACTGCAGGTCCAGTTGCGTCACTGACATGTGGGCCAGACCCCTGTTGGGCCCATATGTCAGTGACCCAATGCACCTGTAGTTAAGTAATAGCTACATGGGCATATTTGTTGGAGTAAATTACGGGGGAGCGAAGGGGTGGAAATATTGCTGGTCACAACGGATTGGACAAGCGTGGGGGGAGGAGAGTCATGCATGCAGATTTTTTCACACGGGGTGGAGTGGTGGGACCGCCGGATGGAGAAGGAGAGTTTGGCAGGCATATTGTTTCCACACATGGAGAGGAAAAGATTTGGAGACGAACGGGCTTCCTGCAGGTATGGTGAATGGTGCATAATAAATCATCTTGCATGCCGGGCTAGGTATAGTCTCAAGTCATTAAAAACATACACGCCCCACACATGTTCATATTCCAAGGTGCACTAAATTATTGCATCCGATGATTAAGGCTGGCCATAATGGTGGTATCTTAGCTGGTATCATGCACACGGGAATAGCAAACATGCTGATGTGGCAAAGAATTAAAGAAGAGAGGGGGGTTAGAGTAACTAGTGTTCATGCATGCATTGGTAAACACATTTTTTTGTGAAGAACGACAGCACTAGTTGAGTACTTTTGCAGACTTCAAAAACTATTCCACCGCCTCTACTATCTTGCTAAGAGTAGGTGAAATTTTTGAATCGAGCCCTTTAAACTAGAAGGGAGGTAGTGGTACTCTAAGGCTGGTCATAGTGGGGAGTAACTTAGACTAGTAACATGCATATGTTACTAGTCTATGTTACTACCTCTATAGTGCATAGTATCATAGATCAGTATCATAGGTGGTCTCATTTATTGCCATGCATGACACATAGTAGCATCACATTTACTCCCTCCGTTCCTAAATATAAGTCTTTGTAGACATTTCAAATGGAATACAATATACGGATGCATGTAGACATATTTTAGTGTGTAGATTCACTCATTTTGCTCCATATGTAGTCACCTGTTGAAATCTCTAGAAAGACTTATATTTGGGAACGGAGGGAGTATTATGTTACGGTATCTACCTATGTTACTATAACCATCTCTCTCTTCTTTAATTGCCTACCACATTAGCATGTTTGCGAGTCCCAAGTGCATGATACTACTTATGTTACCCCCACTATGGCCAGCCTAATAGCTAACCTTGTTGTGATGACAAGATAGGACATGGCACGCACCTGGACGGAGGAACTAGTCTGCATTGTGCATTTAAGTTTTGTCTGAAGTCAATGTACCTCTACTTTCACCAGACTTATAGAAAAATGTGTCAACATTCACAATGTCAAATCAATATTTTTACACTCATTATAAAACGTAGTTCTTATACACATTATAATCAGTATTGTTGATATTGATATTTTTAGTATAAATTTGGTCGTGGGATTTCATTGATGCCTGTCAAAGCGTGGACGAAGCGGAGCTTAGGGCTTGCATTGCCAGTCTCTACATAGGTATTTCTCTTCATAATCCTGTAATTTTAGAGACTGATTGCGCATTTGTGGTAGCGTCTCTTGCATCGGGGGACTATGACAGGTCTGCTATGCGTGACCTGAAGATGAAAGCGTTGAGCATCTCAAAGTTGATCAACAATCTTCAATTGTCAAAGATTAGCCGTTCGGCCAATAAGGTGGCACACTTAATCGCTAAGTATAGCTTTGACATTAGATTAGATGGTATTCTTATAAATAATGTACCGCCCTGTGTGGTGAATATTGTATCGAATGAGTGTACTGGTGTGGCTGGTTAATTAATATAAGGTGGTGTTCAAAAAAGTATAAATTTGGTCAAACACATTGCAAACGGCTGATGGGAGTAAAAAGGACCAGCGGGAGTATCATGCATGCGGAGTAGGCAAAAAAATTTGCTTGTCTAAAAAAAGGCAAAAAATTTTGCTCATTTATAGCCGGTCGAAGTCTCAAAGGGCGCGACCGCGCGAGGGAGGCGCGACGTTTGACGGAATTAAGTGAAGTTACATCCACGCGCCGGCATGGCGTGCGAACAGGCAGAAGCTATACCGTCAGGCCTACGATATGGGTCTAGTAGACATGACATCTAGTGGGTCCCGCATAGTTCTCGAGAACTCTTTGGGGGCTTGCAGCCGTTTATCCGCCGGGCAAGCCAGCAACCCCACCCCGTTCACACGCCCTACTCGTCCCCGTCTTCTACCTTACAACAGTTTGCTCCCAGTCGTCCTGTCCTTTCACATTAGTTTGCTCCCAGTTTTTTTTTCCGGGGTACAACAGTTCAACTTCTCCTAACCCTCCTCCAAAATCCATGGCCTCCCAAATCTCCATGCCACTGAGTACCAGGTAAGAGCCATCACCGGCGATTCGTTCATCGTCATCTACACACGTGGATCCGAGACGGTGAAAGCATGGCTTGCTCGCTTCCTGCGCATGTTCAACAATTCAACGGATGAGTGGGTCGGTGGGCTAGATGTTGAGTACACCACAGTCCTGGGACGAGAGAAGGATCTAAAGGACGAAGAGAGGAAGAAGCCCGCTGTGATCCAGGTTTGCGTACATAACGTTTGCTTGGTCTACCACATATGCCATGCCGACGTTGAGTGCCAGGATTTTAAGAACTTCCTTAAGGACAAAAGAGTGAAATTCGTTACTGTAGGCTTTAAGAACGACAGGGATGTCCTGCGTCGGATAGGCTCGCGGAAGGACGTGTTGCCGGCACACACGCGGATTCAATGAAGGCAGGCGGGGCAGTCTTAAGCTGGTTGCACGCGGCGAGGAGGCGTGCTCAGCCGGGCCTGCAGCGAGTGCGGCCCTCTTGGCCGGCGCGCCGGTTCAATGCCTGCGCTATGAGAGGTCACGTCCGTGTCAGAGCAATCACTCCCTCCAGTCCTTTTTTGTTTGGGTATAACAAAATCTCGTTTTCCATTCACATTTTACAAGTAAAATTCGTGGACAAACTTTGACCCAAAGTACGATGGGGACTAGTAAACCAGAATGGAGGTAGTAGATTTTTTTAATCAAAGAAGGGTTTCCCCTTCCGATTTTCATGACTGAAAACCAGCATCTAAATCTAAACCATAGTATTTGCCCTAGAACTACCCGGTTCAACATCTCGCAACATAAACCCATACAACCTCCATCGCAAAAAAACCATACAACCATACGCCAAGGAGGTACGTAGTACTATGAATTCCATTTTCGCTCCGTACCAATCGTTCTAAAACTACTTACTACTTATAACGCGCCATTGAAAATCGGAACGCTTAACCCCGCTAAAAAACGATATTTTAAACGTGGTACTCGATCTGTGGCAACTGGCGAGCCACCGCGCTCCAAGTCATTCACCTGTGGTCCCGACCATCAACTCCTACGGATCAAATTATCACGCGAGCTGACTATTCCTACAAAGGTGCTCCACCACGTACCCGGTACCCGCGAATGCAGCAATCATGCACCTAGGGTTTTAGGGTTTATTTGTTAACGTCGCCTTTACGTAACACTCATGTGTGCGAGATAGCGAGAGGCCGACTGCGTGTGTGCGCCTCTTCTCTTCGTATATGTACTCCACCGTTTGTCTGGTGTCCAAAAAATTATAATAACTACTAGCAATGTGCCAATGCGTTGCCACCCGATCAAAGTAGATTAATACATATTCACCGATTTGATAGAAAAAAAGTCTAGTTTTGAAATACGTATATCACTAAAAATATGTTATGTTTCACTCAAAATATATTCCTTTGGTGGTTTTGATGATATAAGGGAGGAATGTTGTTTGTTTCAAGATTCGAGAAGTGGTATATGTCTAATTTCTACTCTTACTAGCAAGATGCCCGTGCGGTGCACGGAACATCAAGATCTTGTGGGAGAAAAGGATGAACGAGGGAAGGCCTTATCTGCAAATGTGGTGAAGAGTGCGGGTAAATTGCCATATTTTCCTTCCTATCCGTCAGATATAAATCGGACGACCTACATTGCAGGATGGCAGGCCCACCATCATCACCAACTCTATTTTTTATCCCTACTCTTATAAAAAGCATTGTCGGTGATGATCGTGTGCCTGCCATCCTACAATATACACTACTACAAAAACAGCTATAGCCAATATGGACACTAATGGCGCACTGTGCATGTGGTGCGCCATTACTAAATAGTAATGGCGCACCATGTGTTGGTGCGCCATTAGTGTGCAAATACTAATGGCGCACCACATCCACGGTGCGCCATTAGTATTTTTTTTTCAAAACTAGTAATGGCGCACCAGGGGATAGTGCGCCATTACTAGTTAAACTAGTAATGGCGCACCACTCCCACGGTGCGCCATTAGTAATTATGTTTCAAAAAAAATTCAAATTTTTTATTTTTTTTTTTAAACTGCGGGATGGAAATCACTACTGCCTATCCCTGCCACGCAAAGCCTATCTGCTGGATTTCTATAGGTTTCGATAGGGGTAGGTTTGTAATTTCACCCAAACGTGACGTAACCGCCTCTCACCCGGATTCATACACGGTGGGCGCCAAAACACAGTGTGTCCTTGGCCGAAATCGACTCCCTCCCAGATTCATATTCATACACGGTGGGCGCCAAAAACAAACTCTCGTCGGCAAATATTCGGTGTATGCGAGATTACCGTCCTATCCCCAACCGACTAATGTTGCTGTGATGTAGTAGAAATTTGAAATGGGGGCTAAGTTTGTAAATTTCCTTGCATTTGAGACAAGCGCGCCCTGAATACATGGTTCCCCCCTTCCTCTCTACCTCCCTTTTCCCCATTCGTACTCCGTGGGCGCCAAAACACCCTCTCCACCCCACCCCCCTCCGGTCGCCGCCGTCCGCCACCCCATCCACCGCCGTCCTCCTCCACCATGTCGGAGCTGATACCCCGACGCCGCCGTCCATTACAAGAGATCGACCTCTCTCATCCACGGCTTCGGACCGGGATCCTTGCATCCTGTCCTCTCTCTTCATCCCCGCCGTCGTCCACCTTGCCGGCGCCGCTCCTACGACCGTCTCGTCCACCACGCCCCGCCGCCACCGTCTACCATCCTAGATCTGCTTCCATGCCGCCGACAGCCATCGCTACCGCAGCACCGTCAAATTCTCAGCAGATGCGTACATGGCGCGGCACGAGAGGCGGTACTCTTTCGTATCTGCTCAACTTATTTATCGCAGCAAGAAAATAGATCGCCACTGCTTTACTCTGATTTCTTGTCTTGGTTGCAAAGTTGCCTTTGTCCAGTTTGCACCTTCAGATCCGCCATGGCACGCCCAACACTATACTCCCAATGCTTATGGTTTTCCCCTTTTATATTCCACACTAGTTAAATCACAGTAGACTAAATTTCAAAATTGGGTCAGTCGATTTTTCAGAGCTCGCCGGAGTTCGCCGGTGCGATCGAAGGGGCTCGGGTGGTTGTGGCGCCTCGCCGAACGAAGAAAACTCGACGTGAGAAGGGGTTGGGGCGGGGGTGAGGGTGGGGGTGGCGGAGGAACACAGGCGGTGGGGGCCGGTGGTCCGGCCGGCGGCCCGTGCGGTGTTCTGTATGGGAAGAATCAGAGACGAGGAAGAAGAAGGGTTAGGAGACGTAGGATCTTCATCCAACCGCCTGAAATGGTCGAGAGACAGCTGGGAGTTGCATTCTTAATGCGCTCTGGTTCATCATGTGTGGGCACTGCGCAACCAACATTTTATTATTCAAAATCTGCTTGCTCTTCTTTACCATGTTCCTCTTTCGTTCTTCTTTAATATGTACTCTCTCCGTTCCTAAATACAAGCCTTTGTATAGATTCCACCATGGACTACATATGGAGCAAAATGAGTGAATCTACACTCTAAAATGTATCTGGATACATCTGTATGTGATCCATAGTGGAAATCTCTACCAAGACTTATATTTTGGAACGGAGGGAGTATGATAGTAGTACAGTATGTTCCTTGTACTGAAGATGAGTAGGGACATTTGCAGTGTAGAGCAATCACTCCCTCCACTCCTTTTTTGTTTGCGTATAACAAAATCTCGTTTTCCATTCACATTTTACAAGTAAAATTCGTGGACAAACTTTGACCCAAAGTACGATGGGGACTAGTAAACCAGAATGGAGGTAGTAGTTTTTTTTAATCAAAGAAGGGTTTCCCCTTCCGATTTTCATGACTGAAAACCAGCATCTAAATCTAAACCATAGTATTTGCCCTAGAACTACCAGGTTCAACATCTCGCAACATAAACCCATACAACCTCCATCGCAAAAACAAACCATACAACCATACGCCATGGAGGTACGTAGTACTATGAATTCCATTTTCGCTCCATACCAATCGTTCTAAAAATTACTTACTACTTATAACGCGCCATTGAAAATTGGAACTCTTAACCCCGGTAAAAAACGATATTTTAAACGTGGCTACTCGATCCGTGGCAACTGGCGAGCCACCGCGCTCCAAGTCATTCTCCTGTGGTCCCGACCATCAACTCCTACGGATCAAATTATCACGCGAGCTGACTATTCCTACAAAGGTGCTCCACCACGTACCCGGTACCCGCGAATGCAGCAATCGTGCACCGAGGGTTTTAGGGTTTATTTGTTAACGTTGTCTTTACGTAACACTCATGTGTGCGAGATAGCGAGAGGCCGACTGCGTGCGTGCGCCTCTTCTCTTCGTATATGTACTCCACCATTTGTCTGGTGTCCAAAAAATTATAATAACTACTAGCAATGTGCCAATGCGTTGCCACCCGATCAAAGTAGATTAATACATATTCACCGATTTGATAGAAAAAAAGTCTAGTTTTGAAATACGTATATCACTAAAAATATGTTATGTTTCACTGAAAATATATTCCTTTGGCGGTTTTGATGAGATAAGGGAGGAATGTTGTTGGTTTAAAGATTCGAGAAGTGGTATATGTCTAATTTCTACTCTTACTAGCAAGATGCCCGTGCGTTGCACGGAACATCAAGATCTTGTGGGAGAAAAGGATGAACGAGGGAAGGCCTTATCTGCAAATGTGGTGAAGAGTGCGGGTAAATTGCCATATTGTCCTTCCTATCCGTCAGATATAAATCGGACGACCTACATTGCAGGATGGCAGGCCCACCATCATCACCAACTCTACTTTTTATCCCTACTCTTATAAAAAGCATTGTCGGTGACGATCGTGTGCCCGCCATGCTGCAATATACACTACTACAAAAACAGCTATAGCCAATATGAACACTAATGGCGCACTGTGCATGTGGTGCGCCATTACTAAATAGTAATGGCGCACCAAGTGTTGGTGCGCCATTAGTGTGCAAATACTAATGGCGCACCACATCCACGGTGCGCCATTAGTCAATTTTTATTTTTTATTTTTTCAAAACTAGTAATGGCGCACCAGGGGATAGTGCGCCATTACTAGTTAAACTAGTAATGGCGCACCACTCCCACGGTGCGCCATTAGTAATTATGTTTCAAAAAAAATTCTAATTTTTTTTATTTTATTTTTTTAACTACGAGATGGAAATCACTACTGCCTATCCCTGCCACGCAAAACCTATCTGCTGGATTTCTATAGGTTTCGATAGGGGTAGGTTTGTAATTTCACCCAAACGTGACGTAACCGCCTCTCACCCGGATTCATACACGGTGGGTGCCAAAACACAGTGTGTCCTCGGCCGAAATCGACTCCCTCCCCGATTCATATTCATACACGGTGGGCGCCAAAAACAAACTCTTGTCGGCAAATATTCGGTGTATGCGAGATTACCGTCCTATCCCCAACCGACTAATGTTGCTGTGATGTAGTAGAAATTTGAAACGGGGGCTAAGTTTATAAATTTCCTTGCATTTGAGACAAGCGCGCCCTGAATACATGGTTCCCCCCTTCCTCTCTACCTCCCTTTTCCCCATTCGTACTCCGTGGGCGCCAAAACACCCTCTCCACCCCACCCTCCTCCGGCCACCGCCGTCCGCCACCCCATCCACCGCTGTCATCCTCCACCATGCCGGAGCTGATACCCCGACGCCGCCGTCCATTACAAGAGATCGACCTCTCTCATCCACGGCTTCGGATCGGGATCCTTGCATCCCGTCCTCTCGCTACATCCCCGCCGTCGTCCACCTTGCCGGCGCCGCTCCTACGACCATCTCGTCCACCACGCCCCGCCGCCACCGTCTACCCTCCTAGATCTGCTTCCACGCCGCCGATAGCCATCGCTACTGCAGCACCGTCAAATTCTCAGCAGTTGCGTACATGGCGCCGCACGAGAGGCGGTACTCTTTCGTATCTGCTCAACTTATTTATCGCAGCAAGAAAATAGATCGCCACTGCTTTACTCTGATTTCTTGTCTTGGTTGCAAAGTTGCCTTTGTCCGGTTTGCACCTTCAGATCCGCCATGGCACGCTCAACACTATACTCCCAATGCTTATGGTTTTCCCCTTTTATATTCCACACTAGTTAAATCATAGTAGACTAAATTTCAAAATTGGGTCAGTCGATTTTTTAGAGCTCGCCGGAGTTCGCCGGTGCGATCGAAGGGGCTCGGGTGGTTGTGGGGCCTCGCCGAACGAAGAAAACTCGACGCGGGTAGGGGTTGGGGCGGGGGTGGGGGTGGGGGTGGCGGAGGAACACAGGCGGTGGGGGCCGGTGGTCCGGCCGGTGGCCCGTGCGGTGTTCTGTATGGGAAGAATCAGAGACGAGGAAGAAGAAGGGTTAGGAGACGTAGGATCTTCATCCAACCGCCTGAAATGGTCGATAGACAGCTGGGAGTCGCATTCTTAATGCGCTCTGGTTCATCATGTGTGGGCACTGCGCAACCAACATTTTATTATCCAAAATCTGCTTGCTCTTCTTTACCATGTTCCTCTTCCGTTCTTCTTTAATATGTACTCTCTTCGTTCCTAAATACAAGTCTTTGTATAGATTCCACCATGGACTACATATGGAGCAAAATGAGTGAATCTACACTCTAAAATGTATCTGGATACATCTGTATGTGATCCATAGTGGAAATCTCTACCAAGACTTATATTTTGGAACAGAGGGAGTATGATAGTAGTACAGTATGTTCCTTGTACTGAAGATGAGTAGGGACATTTGCAGTGTAGAGGTCTGTACGGTCGGTTGTGATCGACACTTTGAGCCTCTTTGATTCGTAGGATCTTGTAAACATAGGAATAGGATTTGTAGTGGCCTGCCCACTTGAATCCTATAAGAATAGCAAGGAAATGCGGGGAGCTGTGTCGCCTTTGAGAGTTACACTGATATTAACAGTACCGCACCTTCACTTGAAGAGAGCTGGTATCCGAAGCCTTTCTAGCCATACCGGCAATACTAGCACATATATTCCAGCAAGTTCCACTTTGCTGATTTTACTCTGATGCTTAAGGTTTTCCCATTATATCTACACTATGATCTGTGTAGCTGCTTTGTGTCGCACTAGCAGCAGTCCACTCTTGAAGCTAAACACTGCAATGACTTACAAAATTGGCACCAAGGCATTGAGAGCCATTCTGGATGCAATGAAACTCATACGCTCCCCACCTGTTGATTCTTGTTCAGAATATGATCCTAATGACTATTCTAACCTTGAGGAGTCAAAGGCAGATGGCCTGTCCTGTTCACCCATCAAGGTGCCTGTTCTAATTTGGCAATATTTTATTGATTGCGGGTATCTTGCATATGTTGTCTTGCATTTCTTCTACTTTGTTGCACCGCCATCTGCTTAGTTTACTCATCATATATGTCGAGATGCCATGCCCATCCATTATCAATACATATTCCATCTGTCATCATACCATGTTTTTCCACTCAAATGTTGTTCTTGTGCATCAAACATCAAAAAGGAAGAGGGTGATTGCCGAACCTGAAGGAGCACCAGCAAAGTCCTTGAAAAACGTGGTGGTGCCGGAGAAATCAGACAGCACCCCACTTATATTGGCTGTACAACCAGTGACACAAAACGTAGGACCGACTCCAGCAGACTGTACCCATACTTCACTGGCCACACCACTAGCCCCACCACACAGGACCTGCACTCCAGCAAAAGGTATACCGATTTCATTTTCCATAGCACCAGCTGTACCACAGAAAAATCCCACTCCAGCAAAAAGTACAGCAAGTCCACCGGCCGAAGACCTATCCCAACTGCAGAGACGACCAATTCCTGCATATTGGAACCCCATTCCAACATCCTCTATTGTTAGGGACTACGTGCATATATTCCCATCATGGGAAGATTATTGTGAAGACAAACACCATTTTCACATCTTCCTGTCCAACTTACGTGTAAGTGCTACTATTCATGGTTATTATTTTCATGTTTTCTGCTGATTGAACACATCAATGATTTACATTACATTGTTGTAACTAGGCGAGGGTCGGTCTGGATAGTCATGACGAGCAAAGCTTGCTTGTGCTTTTCAAGGAAGCATTGCAGCAGTATCGGTGCTACCTGAGGAAATCACACTTTGATGGCAAGTCTATAAACGAATTTCCGGTGAAGTCTCCTGTGCTAAATTTAGAAGACATTGAATGGAAAAACCTTGTTATGCACTGGTCTCGTTCCCAGGATGAGGTACTGTCTATGAAATCACATGACAATTTGAACTTCTACTTTTCCGCATGTGCCTTACGGATCTTTTTTGCAGGAAATCTGCTTGAAGAAGAATTCCGGTTTGACAAGAACGGCAGGATATCGCAAATATGATGCCCGCTGCTTTGCTCTTGTTAGTACCTGTTGTCCTATATCACTGTACTTGCATACATACCTGGTTCATTATGTGACAGCAGTATGCATGATAGCTTGCTTATCAATTGTTCGCTCCAAATTATCTGATCTGTATGAATGTTTACATTAGTGTAGAATATACCCAATGCCAATTTTTTTAGCTCTGCATTGTTCTTGTAAGTACATGTTGTCCTTTATCAGTGTACTTATAATGACAGGTAGTTGTTCATATACCATCACTCTGCAGCTTATTTTCCTTTGCCCTCCATTTTCTACACATCAGATCTATATTTACTCTTACCATAAGGTTAGTACTGAAGAAGTTTAGCTGTGCATTGCTCTTGGCTGTACCTTTTGCCAGTATCGCTGCACTTACATTTATAGCTACTTGGTTATGTAGCATCACTCTTCATCCTATCTTAAATATTCTCCATTTTTCGTATATTATCACATCTATATTTACTCTTAACAAAATGTAGAATAAAGGCAATGCTTTTGAAGAAGATTCTGTGGTAAACTTCTTGAATTCCCCCCCCCCCCATCAGCATGGACAAGGCCTTTATAGAGCATGTCTTCACCGATAATGTAAGTTTGTCCATCTCAAGCCTTCAAACTTTGTTGTATATATTTGGTTAGGCATGACTGCAACAGCTGTTTATTTTTGGTGTTTGCATCAAATTGCTTGTTTAAAGTTTATTATGTAGTTCATAAACAAAATTTTGTCCTTTCTCAATTTAAGTTTTCAGTTGTACAACCAAGTTCCTTCTTCATACGATGTAAATTAAACTATACAGAGCAAGTGATCTTCTTTTGCACTGCATGTATGCTTCTGTTCTTCATCCGTAATCCAGTGGTGTGGTGAACCTACCCACTACAGAACAATGTCATATTCTGCAATGTCTTAACTATGAACAATGTCATATCATTCTACTATTATTTAAACCGTCTCTTTATTTGCCAATCTGAAATGGTATAAATTGATAGCACACTAACCATTGATACTTATGAGCTCTTGATCTGTAATCCAGTGGTGTCGTGAAGCTGCCAACTCCTTCACAATGTCATTTCCTGCCATGTCTTGACCTGAACAATACCATATTGTGTTAATGCAATTTTAAACTGTGTCACTTTATTCGTCAGTAAGAAATGTGATGAATTGTCAGCACTGATACTTTTATGTGCAAAACCTGTCATCTGTCTTGTCACATCCTAGCTAGTTCATGCATTAGAGTGTTGCATCATGTCTACATTTCACAGAAACCTGAAATGGGGATGCCAGAAACCCCCAGCACCCCCCTGGAACAACTAGGGTTTACTAAGATTCTTTTCAATGAACCTGAAATGCCCTCCATAAATGTTCACCATCTTTGGTTCTGGCTAAAACCTCTGCCAAAAATGGTTTCATATTTTTGGAGGCCATCTTGGATTTTTGCACAAGCCATAAGTATTTGCATTTGGGCATTTTAAATGCTATAAATATTTTCAAATGCCCAATTAATCTTGAAGGTATTTTTAGGCTGTTGAGAATAATGTCAAAGGTGCCTCAGAATATTCTCAGGATTTTTCCAAATGAAATAGTATTTTTACTATTTCAAAACACAGAACATAAATAAATAAAAAGAGAAAAAAACAGAAGGCAGAGAAACTCACCTGGCAGCCCACCTGGCGGCCCAGCACTGTGCTGGCCCGCGCCAGTTAGCTGCCTGCTCTCGCCAGAGCAGGCAGAGAGGTGACGCCGGCGAGCGCGAGCTCTCCACCGCGCCACCTGCTTGCCGCCCTCGCCGCGGATGCGCTGGCCGACTTCCTCGACGCGCCCCCGAGCCTCTGGACACCGCCATTCTCCCCCGTCGCCTCTCCCTCGCCTTCTCCCCACCATGGCCGACGCCGCCGCAGCCACCTCACCGGAGTAACCGCGCCCACCGTCGACCTCGCGCCGTACCAGCGTGTCCTACAGCACCGCCGTCGCCCACTCCTTCGAGCAAGCCGAGCCCCGAGCGCTTGCTTGCCCCGAAGCTCCTCCACCGACCTCGCCTTCGCCGCTCACCATCGGAGATCCCCTCCGCCGTCGCCACTGCAACAGCTCGCCTCCGACCTCGCCATCCGCTCCGTCGCAACCGCCGTGAGCATGGCCACCTTCCCATCCTCTCCTCTCTCTCTCTCGAGCTCTGTAGCCACCGCACGAAGCTCACCCGTACGCGCCGCCGCACGAGCTCGTCGCCGACGAGGCTCCGGCCATCCAACGGCCGCACCACCGTAGCCATTAGCTCCACCGCAATGCCAGGAACCTGTAGCGCCATCGCATGTCCCTCGCCGTGCTCTCTAGCTACGGTTTCAACCACGCCCGTACCCCGGCAGCCGCCCGGCTCGTCGCCGGCGTCGATTCCGGCGACCCCGAGCTCCACTACCACCACCAGTCGACGCGGTTCGCCCCCACACTACTAGGAAAAGGCCTACTAATGGCGCACCTAATTTGGCCATTAATGGCGCATTAGTGGTGCGCCATTAGTAGCACGCCATTAGTATATTTTACTAATGGCGCATCACTGGTGCGCCATTAGTATCTGGTATACTAATGGCGCACCCCAGATGCGCCATTAGTATATACAACAGTACGCCATTAGTATGCCTCCCAGAGGGCCATGTATACCCAGGTGCTTTGGCATACTAATGGCGCACCATCCCACGGTGCGCCATTAGTAAAAAAAATTCAATTTTTTTAAAAAAAAATTCAAATTTTGTGAAAAAAAAAATTCAATTTTTTTTCAATTTTTGTCAAAAAAAAATTTCTTAATCTCGGGTCAATATGCTTAATCTCAAGTCAAATCACAACTAAGTGGTCAAACTTCCCGGAAGGTCACCCATCCTCACACTACTCCAGCCCGAGCACGCTTAACTTCGCAATTCTATCCAACCCCAGCACCACCTCACTTAACAGCCACTTGTTGATATATCTATCATATCAATCGTATTAAACCTTGTTGATGTCTAGGACTTTGTTCATATTCATGAGTATGATGAAATTTTGAAAAATATTTGAAACTTCCCTGTCATATTACGAATCATTTTTTGAAAAAAAATTCAAAACAAATATTTTTTTTCTGTTACTAGTGGCGCACCTAGCAACCGGTGCGCCACTAGTAAGTTTGAAATTTTTTGAATTTTTTTGCCTCTAGATCTTGAAAGCTCCGTATCTTTTTTTCTGTTAGGTTTTTGAGGATTTTGAAAATGTTTAACGGGGTTTTTTCTATTAAATTCGGATGTAACTTTTCGAGTAGATGATTTTTCATATAAAAAACTTTTTCATCCGAGTTCGTATGCAAAAGTTATGCCCATTTTAAGAAATTCCAGAGAGATTTTGCAAATAAAGTCGAAATTCATATTTGTTAATTTTCCCAACAACTAGACCACATATCACATGGGAAACTTATTTTATTTTATTTTTTTGACATTTCCATCATTTTCTTTTATATTTTTTAAAACTAAAAAGGCGGTCCACAGGGGGGTGTGCATTCGGTGGAATGGGCCAAGTTACTAATGGCGCACCAAAAAAAAATTTGAAAAAAAAATTGAAACATAATTACTAATGGCGCACCGTGGGCCAGGTGCGCCATTAGTAGTTTCAACTACTAATGGCGCACTGTGTCTGGATGCGCCATTAGTATGTTTGGACAGGCGCACTAGTTAAAAAAAATTGATACTAGTGGCGCACCCTGGGCCAGGTGCGCCATTAGTAGTTTCAACTACTAATGGCGCACTGTGTCTGGATGCGCCATTAGTATGTTTGGACAGGCGCACTAGTTAAAAAAAAATTGATACTAATGGCGCACCCTGGGCCAGGTGCGCCATTAGTAGTTTCAACTACTAATGACGCACTGTGTCTGGATGCGCCATTAGTATGTTTGGACAGGCGCACTAGTTAAAAAAAATTTGATACTAATGGCGCACCCTGGGCCAGGTGCGCCATTAGTAGTTTCAACTACTAATGGCGCACTGTGTCTGGATGCGCCATTAGTATGTTTGGACAGGCGCACAAGTTAAAAAAAAATTTGATACTAATGGCGCACCCTGGGCCAGGTGCGCCATTAGTAGTTTCAACTCTAATGGCGTATCAGAAGGTGGTGCGCCATTAGTATATACTAATGGCGCACCGCTTGTCTGGTGCGCCATTAGTGTCAATCCCATCTATAGCCCTTTTTCTAGTAGTGCCAGCTACACGTAGGTACTCTCCGCCGTCCTTTTGGTCGCCGGAGGAGCAATCCCGCACTCCACCGCCGCGTCTGGACGTCGCCGGCGGCTAAACGCCGGCGAGTCAGCGTGGTTTGACCACAGGTTGACCCCCCAGGTTCACTGACAAGTGGGGCCCGCCTGCTAATTAAATCTGGGTTAGAGTTAAAATTAATCCTAATTAGCTAATTACCTAACGGTGACACTGACACAGGGGACCCACACGTCAGGTTTGACCTGGACGACCCCGTTGACCTGCTGACGTCACACTGACGTCAGGCTGACGCAGTAAAGCATTTACTGGAATTATTCTTATATTGGAAATTCCAGAAATTATCACAAACTTCAAAAAATCATAGAAAATAATCTATAGCCCAGAATGAAAAGATTTATATATGAAAAATGATCAGAAAAATCCATTCTATCCATCTGTACTGGTTTCATGCATGATTAAGCAAGTTAACCTACTGTTTTATACAGAACAAGGTAAAGCACTAAATGGGCCATTTATGAACTTGGAATTTGAATCTTTGATTCAAATTAGTCCAAACCCATCTGGTCTTAGTTGCATTAGCCCAATACATCCATTTTGCCATGTCTCATGCATGCATCATATTTTTGCACTTGCTTGGTGTTGATTGTGCTTCGATGTGTTATTGTGGTAGGTCCTGCCTCCGAGGATATTCACGAGTATCCAACTGAAGGGCAGTATCCCACCACCACTCCGTCAGGCAAGCAACCCATTGATCATTTCGATACAAACCCATCTTCTCGCTTCTGCTCTCGTTTACTGCATTAAGACAACGCGATTCAAACTGCTGTGTGTTGCGGTAGTTGAACCCACTTTCCTTTGCATGACCTGTCATTGCCACAGTAACTAGATGAAACCCACTAGCATGTGTAGGAGTTGATTGAGCCATGTTGTGTTCCTACAATGCTATGCTTGCTATGCTTAGAGTTGTGTCAGGTCTGGCTCATCAGGGTGATGAACTAGAGTGAAAGTGTGTGTGTCGGTAAAGAGGGTGAAGTGTTGAACACGATTTGGTAAAGGTATCGATGGGAGGCCATGTAGGAGTACATGGTGGGTTGTTTCATTGAGACCGTCCCTAAGAACTGAGATCTGTATGCATGATTGAAGATTCAGCTACTACCACACATTGGGCCCGAAACCAATGGACCCCCTCGGCTTCTTATTCACCCTTGTCCTCTGTCCAGGAGTTGCACGTAGTTTCTGGTGTTTGTAGTAAGCTGGAGGCCGTGGACAGCGCTGACCAAGGGGTGGGCTGTGATGCGGTAGGCTCGTGGCCCGGTGTACCGAGTCGCCCGTTTGGTGACCGGGAACCCTGCACACATCGTTCGGGGCCGTATGTGGAAACCTCGGCCAGACTCCCTGCGGATGGAACCTGAATAGGCGATAAACCTGGACTAGAGACTCGAGTGTCTAGGTAGGCTGTGGCCGACACCCACGTTGGGCTTCCGCTTGAAGGTTGCCGAGTACACGTCGTGTAGCGACGATAAGTGGTGAGAGCGTGTGTGACGAAGTACACCCCTGCAGGGTATGAAACTATTCGAATAGCCGCGTCCGCGGTAAAGGACTACTTGGTCGCTTATGCAGTTCATAGACAAGTAAAAGGATACTACTAAAAGCCTCAAGATAAGTGTGAGTACCGCAGATGGCCCTCTTGTTGGATGACGAGGGAGGATCCACGGTGGAGTATTGAGATGGTGATTAGTGGACTCGTGTGTGAAAACTATTTCACAAGTGGTGTATCGTAGGATAGCTTAGCCAAGAGTCAAAGCTGGCTTGCTGCAATAACCCCACTTCCTTCTTGAGAATGAACATGTATAGTAGGATCTGTTGTAAGACTTGCTGAGTACCTTTGTACTCATGTTGCTTTAATTACTGTTTTCAGACGACAACACCGCCCCTTCTGACGGGTTCTACGTAGAACTCGACGACGACGAGTGACGCGCCACCCAGGTGGTGATCTAGGCTTGTGAAGGGCCTATGTAGATAGACAGGCTTCGTCAAGCCTTCTTTCTTTCTAGTGTCTGTACCCAGACAGTTTGCTTCCGCATGTGCTTGTATGATTGTATGACTTGAGTGTCGGGTCATGTGACCCCTATCTGTATGAACAAGTTATGTAAGGCTCTCCGGAGCCCTTTAAATAAAGTACTTTGAGTTGTAGAGTTTTGTTGTGATGCCATGTTGTATTTGCACATATCGAGCATATTGTGTGTATGTTTGAAATGCTTGGTATGTGTGGGATCCGACAATCTAGTTGTTTATCCTTGGCAGCCTCTCTTATGGGGAAATGTAGTCTAGTGCCTCCTTGAGCCATAGTAGTCCGCTACAGCCCGGTTCACCGGAGTCCTGCTAGCCCAGCACTACTGCTCTGGACACCTGACTAGCCGGCATGTGAATCATATCGTTCCTGTGTCTGTCCCTTCGGGGAAATGTCACGCGGTGACATCCGGAGTCCTGCCTAGCCTGCTACAGCCCGGGTTCCCAGAGTCCTGTTAGCCCAGTGCTACAGCCCGGATTCACACGCTGCTGACCGACACGTTCGATGTTGATTCATGTATGCCTGTCCCCATACGTTGGTGCCGCTTGGGGTTCACGACTAGCCATGTCGGCCCGGGTTCTCTGTCATATGGATGCTAGCGACATTATCATATACGTGAGCCAAAAGGCGCAAACGGTCCCGGGCCATGGTAAGGCGACACCCGTGGGAGTACCGTGCGTGAGGCCGCAATGCTATATGAGGTGTTACAGGCTAGGTCGGTGTGACTTGGAATCGGGGTCCTGACATGTCTGCTTGTTTATCTTTCAGAGTGAGGAAGATATAAGTGTTGAACAAGCGCAGTCTCATCATCTTGCTCGGCTGCTTGCGCTGCAGCTCCCCAGCAGGGCTAACCTTTCTTGAACTCTATTGAAGTGCTGTCGGTTTTGTATATTATTTTGTCGGCGTGTTTATTTGCACTGGTGGTGATCTTTGATGCCCAGTGTATGTAATCTGCTGTCTGCTTGTGCTTTATTATCATAGTGGCGAACTTTGATGCCCAGTGGATGTAATATGCTGTAATTTCTTTATTGTATAGTCTAGGTTTTTTCTTATTCACGATGCTGCAGTTGTTTTACTGTATATATATATCCTGTCTTCGCAGTAAACCGGCCAAACCGTAAAATTACGGTACATAATTGGGCCGTCATGCAATCACGATGTAGGTTGGGCCTGAAACATGCCGAACAGCTCACGGGCCGGCAGCAGCCCGAAATGAACCCCGGCCCATGATTGTGCGAATCAAATCACGGGCTTTTAACAGGCCAAAATTGTCTCGGTCCTTGTTTGGCCCAATCAAATATCGGGTGCGAGCAGGCCGGATGCAAACCAGGCCGTAGTTAGGCCCAACTATATGACGGGCTTTTAACAGGCCGAAATTAATATAGGGCCAAAATGTTAAACGGGCCCTTAACAGGCCAAAACTAATATCAGGCCGAATTACTAAGTGGGCCTTTAGCAAGTGGGCCCAAAAGCATAGTGTCCAGTTGACGGGCCGAATCTGATATGGGCCATAATTGAGCCCAAAGCCTCTTAAACGGCCGGACCTGATCTGGGCCGTAATTTGGCCCAGAACATGGTAGACTTTTAATGGGCCGGATCTCATATGGCCACTATTAGGCCCGGAGCGTGGCAGGCCATTAATGGACCGGATCAAATATGGGCCGGCATTTGGCCCAAAACATGGCAGCCAGTTAATGCGCCGGCCTACTAGGGTCCTCAAAATCTTGTGGGCCTACAGCTGGGCCGGCCCATTAATGTCGGCGAAATCTTGTGGGCCTTTAGCTGGGCCGGCCCATTATGATCCGCAAGAATCTTGTGGGCCTTTACCTGGGCCGGCCCATTATGGCCCGCAAAATCTTGTGGGCCTTTAGCTGGGCCAGCCCATTATGGTCCGCAAAATGTCATGGGCCTTTACCTGGGCCGGCCCATTATGGTCCACAAAATCTTGTGGGCCTTCAGTTGGGCCAGCCCATTTAAACTTGATGGGCCGTTCCACGTGTCAACATATCATAGGCGCGTCTCGCCCATTGGATGCGTGACACCTGTGCCAACGCGGACCTGACACGTGTCTCCTCCAGCCAATGATGATTTTACACGTGGAAAATCCCCATTGGTCGGGGCTGTTAACAGGTTATCGGATCCAAAACCCGACCCGATAGCTTAACGGCGTTCCGTTACGGTGGATGCCACATGTCGGTCACCCTTGACGAAAGCACTTCTGTGACGCGCGATTTATCGTCATGGAAGTGGACACTTCCGTGATGATAATTTTGGTAATGTCATGGAACACTTCTACGACAGCACAGGTATGACTATCTTGATTCTGTCATAAATTTGTCATGGATGTACATGCATGACAAAAAACGCGACCTACTATGACAAACACGTATCATCACGGAAGTGTATTTTTTTGTAGTGCGCCTTTGCTGACTAGGATAAGTGGAAGCGTATTCCACAGAATACGTCTTCCCTTTCCGAAAGCGTACTTTGCGTCTGCTTCGATCCGGTTTACGTTTTCTCAGTTGGAAAGCGTATTCTGCCAAAGGCGCGTTCTGTTTTTCCAGCCGAGGGCCTCTTTGTGATGATTTCTTTAGAGATAGGTCCCTGGCAGAAAAACCTTCATATCTTTTTGCCCACAACTCCAAATGAGGTGATTCCAAAGCCCACTTCTTCGTCTCATCGAGCCTGTTCTGTTCATATCACTTTCATCATGTGTTAATATTCTGGAAATGACCTTTTTCCCTTGCATGTAAACAGCCCTCCGAGAGAGAACTGTTTCCGGCAAATCTTTCCGCAAGCTTCTCGCACTTTCTCCAGGTGATTTCTTCCACTCCAGGCAAGCCACACCCTCCATTTCCATGATTGCAATGCAGTGACCTGGTTTATTTATTTGAACTTGCTTAAAATATTGCATTAGCTATGTATGTTTTGTTCATGGCATTTCTCAAAGTATTGTTTGATCTTGATATTGCCATGATATTGCTTGGAGTTCTAGGACTTATATTTTGAGGATTATGTGGATGACATGTGCCTTTGGATTCTTAGTGGCTATTATGATTATTTTCCATGATGGTATCTGTTATTATATTTTGGAGTATTACTTTGGATATCATGCTGCCTTTGGATTATTAGTGGCTTATATTATGATTATTTTCATGGTGATATCTGATATTATGCTTTGGAGTATTACTTGGGATGTCATGATGCCTTTGGATTATTAGTGGCTAGAATTATTTTCATCATGATGCTAGTTGATATTATGGAGTATGATTTCGGAGATGATGCTTGCATGTGGATCTTAGTTGGATAGTTTGTCTTGTTATTGGAGTAATAGTATTATCGTTCTTGGATGCATCATGATAGTGGTGTTATGCTGTCCTCGGAGTATTTTGGTATAATGTTATGATGCTTGGATTATTTGTTGGATATTGCTATGACTTGGATTATAGGTTGATAGATGATATCGGACTATCAGTTATCACAGTTATATTTTTGGGGTTAAATTCCGTCATTAAGTTGGTCAGGTGCCACCGAACCGGGCTTTTCCAGTGCAACCACATTTGCCTTTATGGGAAGGCCCTAATGCGGTCTATTGTCCTGCCTCTCGCCGGTGCCTCCAACGAGGGAAGGTTATGGGTGTGCGGTACCCTGGCCCGGTAAGCAGACATAACCTTGTGTGCCCGTAGTTGTTGTTAGGCGCCTTTTTGTCCCTGTTTGGGACATTTATGTTTTGGCCACGACGGTGGTCGTTGTGTCTTTGGTAGACACGGGGCCACCCAGGACTATCCCAGTGGGGAGTGAGTCAGAGTGGCCGGGAGAGTGTCATGGCAGTAGATCGGTTTTGTCGGAACGCCGTTGGTCCACCCGAATGGGAGTACGAGGCCATGGGTTCTGTGGTGTGGGTAAAGTGCGCTACCTCTGCAGAGTGTGTATATTTAAATCTATCGATAGTCACGTCCTCGATCATGGGCATGGGTTCGTACTAGGTCACACCGTTCGATCAACACTCACATGACGGAATGACTTATAGGTGATGCATATGTTGATATTTTGAGTAGTACAGATTGGCAGGATGTTGACGTTTGAGACCAAGTGTTGGTCATGGTAGTGATCGCCGGAAAGATCATCGTTTGAGACCAAGTGTTGGTCATGGTTGTGATCGCCGGAATGATCACCGTTTGGTTTTGATCATGAGGTGATCGAGATGGTATGTTGCTTGGCCGGTTAGCCAAGAGAGATATGGTTATGGAGATCTGAGATGGTGATTTATCAGTATTGTATCAGCTTCATACCAAGCTTAGTAGTTGCTTCATCATGGTAGTTGTTAATTAATTAACCTGTTAATGCTATGTTATTGTCTTGCCTTGATGTTTATGGTTGTTGTGAGCTTGCAAGTACATTCAATGTACTGACCTGGCGTGTCACGCCAGATTGCAGGTGATGCCGTGATTGCTTGATTGCTTGTCGTGGTTTCCGTTCGTGCGAGCTAGATCGTGTCCCAGCCAGAGTCCCTGCGGAGTGGATTTCACCACCTTCGTCATTGTTCCGCTGCTACGAGTTGTTTCGCTTCTAGCATAGAGCAAGTGTAGTATCGCAGGCGTAGTGTCATCGTGCTGATGTGCTTCTTTGTAACATCAGACCCTTGTATTATTATTCTTGTAATAAGAGCTGATTTGTTCTATGTCAAGCAGTGCCGTATTCCAGAGACTTCTCCTCGATCTCTGGGCTGGAATACGGGGCGTTCCGGTTTCTCTGAGCCGGGGTGCCACAGAGGAGGAGGCGAACCCGGGCGCTGGTGGCTTCGTCCCGGCACCAGATGTTGGCGGGGAAGGGGCTACTTCATCCCATCCTGGCACGGGTAAGTCACCCGCCTTTCGTCCCTGTTCTTTTTCTTTTTGAATCTTGGTCTTGGCTTCATCTCATCCCCTTCTCGATATCCAGATCCTCCCTCGGCGGACCGGGAGGACATAGACATCGTCATCGAGGATGTCGCCAAGGAGGCCGGAAAGGCTGCTGCCAAGGAGGAGGTAGTTGACGACAAGGCTGGGGAGGCCGGCAAGGCTGCTGCCAAGGAGGAGGTAGTTGACGACCAACCTTCCTCCTCCGTTGCCTCTGGCTCCAGCAGGTATCTGAAGGTGAGCGACGACCTGTTCGTCCACCTCCCAGGGACGGTGAGCGCTAGGGCACCCATCGAGGGAGAGGTGTTCGACGAGGAGGTGCTTGCCGCCGCCGGGCTCGAGGTAGTTGACGAGCCGAGCGCCGGTGGCGATGGTTCCTAGGAAGAGCGGCTCCTTCGGGCCATGGGCGCCAGCTTTCGGAAGCTCCAGGCACTCCACCGCACCCGCCTGGACAAGGCCAAGCCTAGGATGGCAGCGGTGGACAAGGCGGAGGCGGACCTTGAGGGGCGCATCGCCGAGATGCAGGCTTGGTTCCGCCAGGCCTGTGAGGAGCTGAAGACTGCCCAGGATGAGCTGGCCGAGCACAAGGTGGAGCTCATCATGAACAAGGCCGACATCGAGAAGGCCCAGGAGACGGCGAAGAACCAGGCCGCCAAGGACGAGGCCGCTCGGTCCCAGCACCAGGCCGCGCTGAACTCCCAGGAGGAGGACCTTGCCGCTCGCAAGGAGAAGCTCGCTACGACACTCCACGGCAAGGACGAGGAGGTCGAGAATCTTGTCCTGCAGCGGACCCAGGAGCTGGAGCAGAGGCACGAGGAGGCACTCAATGCCCAGGCTCAGGTCCACGCCAGCAAGGTGAAGGAGCTGGAGGTGGAGCGGGATGAGATGAAGAAGCAGGCCCTGGAGCTGACGGAGGAGAGGGACGCGGCTAAAGGCGCCTTGGCCAACGCGCAGGCCGCAGTCCTCAGCAAGGCCGGGCTACTCTCCATGGCCAATGAGTCCATCAAGGACCTGAAGCAGAAGTTGGAGGGCCTTGAGGGGACGCTCTCGGAGGCCAAGGCCCGGGAGGAGACCCTGGCCAAGGATCTGGAGGCCGAGAAGCAGCTGCGGAAGAACGAAGCCACCAACCACAAGGATTTTGTGGAGGGCGAGAAACGCTGGATCAGCCGCCTCGAAGACATCGCCGGCAGGATCACCACGTAGCTGGCTACCATGGGGATGCCAAATGTAAGGTATACCCTGGAGCGCAACGTGAGTCCCAACGCAGACCCTATTCTTCGAGGGTGTCCTTGGAGCCCTGGAGCATCTTCGCTCCAGCAGGGCGGCCTCTCTGGCCGATGAGGCCCGGAAGCTTTGCCGGGGTGCCATGACCAAGGTCCTCACCAAGGTGGCGCACTGGAACCCCAACCTCGACTTCGACGCCGCGCTAGAGAGCTTGCCGGAGGATGCGGACCTCGCGACGCTCGAGGAGCATATCGAGCCCATCATCAGCCGCATCGACGGAATCCAGAGGGTGGAGGGCCTGCGCCGGGACTAGGCACCCCGTTTCTCACCGCTGCTGCGGGTTCATGACCAAGACAATTTTTATCTTTAGTTAGAACTGCAGCAACAATTGATGTAATATAACTCTGCAGTACTTTTAGAAACGATGCATGTTATTTTCCTGTTTGATCTCCCTTTGTATGTCCACCCTACGTTAATCGGGTAGGCTTGCTGGCGCGTAAACACAGGCCGCAGCGCCTTGAGGACGGATTCCCAATAGCCTGCCGGGTGTGCTTGCTGCCAGGCGAACCACCTTACCGCTCTTAACGCGGCCGCTCGAACTGTCGAGCTTGACTCGAGTCAGAATCGAGAGCGTTGCCAATTGCGGAAGGCTACCCTGCTGTTCTCGACGCAGCCGCTCGAACTGTTGAGCAGACTCGAAACAGAGCAAGGGTGTTGCCAATAGCGGAAGGGCCCCTTTGCGTGCAGGTTTTCCATACATAGGGCAGAACCTTCGAGGACAATAACCTTATGTATAAAAAGAAATTGCTTAAAGTTTTGCACGACTTAGCTTTTCGGTCGTTGCATGGGCATCCACCGCATCTGCAGATGGTGCTGTCAAGCTTGGTTGTCTTCTTCCTTCGAACAACGGCCACGATGAAGCCGCTGCTCTGATCAGACCAGATTTCCACAACTGCGCCCCCTACCTGGCGCGCCAAAGATGTCGGGGGAAATCGACGCCTATGGAATCACTGGGATCCCTTCTACGGTTGGCGGGCGCGGGGTTGTGCAAAGAGCGGGTCTGACAGGAAGCACATGGGGCGTTTACCAAGGTTCGGGCCGCGAAGATGCGTAATACCCTAGTCCTGCTTGGTGGATGTATTCGATTGTTCTTGTGTTCTTGAGCTAGCTACGGGGTGTCACTTGCCCAAAAGATCCGAATCCTTCTCCTGGATGCCTCGGGCCTCCTTTTATAGACAAAAGGGGTTGCCACAGTGGCACACAGGAGGTGGAAAGGTGTATAGTGGATGATTCTATCCTCTGGCACCGTCGGACAAACGCATTTAATGCGCTACCGACGTGCCCCTCTCGCTTTATCGGGGACGGCAAGGAAGCACATCCCTGTCGCCGCCTCGCTTGGCTTCGACACGCGTCCGGGCTGACACGGCGTCGTGGTGCCATGTTGGCTGGCTGCTGGGCTGGCGTGGTGGTGGAGCCTTCACGAAGATCTGCATGCCACCACGCAGGTGCTCGCTGGGTCGGCGTAGAGGCCGCTCGTCGCCGCGCAGGTGCTTGCCCAGCTGGTTGAGCTAGCAGCTGCATGGGGACGGCGGTGGAGTCTTGGCAAACGTGGGCCTGGCTGCAGCCCCGCTGGTGTCCTCGGCAAGGGTCTTGCCGGGGCCCGGGCAAGGGTCTTGCCGTGGCATCGTGGTCGTCCCCGGCAAGAGGTCTTGTGGATTTCCTCGGCTAGGATCCCACCGAGGGTCGTCGTCTTCTGGTCCTCATCTAATCAGCGTGTTTATGATCTTCACAAAGATCTGCATGCCACCACGGAGGTGCCTCCGGAGCCTTGGTTCCCATGTAGTTGTTGGTGGCGTTTGGAACCCTTGGGCTCAAGGGTGGCTCGCTCTGCTGGTGTTGGCCAAGCTGCCCCGGCAAGGCTCTTGCCGGGGTTGTGGAGGCCGCCCCGGCAAGGGCCTTGCCGGGGGAGTCCACCTCGCCCCTCTGCTCTTTGTGTCTCTTGGTATTGCGTTGCTTTGGTTGCCTTGCGCTTCGGCTTCCCTCTTCTACCCTGCTCAGTGTGGCCGTGTGTCGGGTGGTTGGTGCGACATATGCCAAGGGATGGCTTATCATTGTGGGAGCCAATAAAACGTCGCCGGTGCCTGGAAACGGGATGAGGCGAAGACATGCACGCCGGCGGATCTTACCCAGGTTTGGGGCTCTCCGAGGAGATAACACCCCTAGTCCTGCTCTGCGGGGTCTCCGCATGATCACTAGATCGATGAAAGGTAGCTACAATCGCTCCTAGAGCTGTTGAGATCAAGGGAGAAGAAGAACAAGACTAGCTCTTGCTTCTCTCTATCTATGGTGTGTATGCTATGCTTTAGGAGGCAACTCTATGCTCAGAGGCCAACTATGCTTAGAAGCGAACAATGCTTAGAAGCCAACCCTTTGCATGGGTGCTCCGGGGGGTTTACATAGGCCTATCCCCCGGGGGTACAATGGTAATCCGACTGGGACCTGGTCCCAGCCGTCAGTGTCTACGCTTGCCGGCTTCTCCGCCAGCTGCTGGGTCCCGCCGGCTGCTGGGTCCCGCCGGCTGCCGGCTACTTGGTCGACAGGCCGGCCCCACCGCCTAGGGTCTTGTCGGTGGCTGCTTACTGTAGCCTCGCCTGTGATGACGAGGGCTTTGTCGAGGTAAGCGTGGCTACAGTGGGCCGCCTCGGGGGCTATCACTGTAGCCTTACCTCGTCTTGTCTCCTTAATGGGGCTCCTGCTTCGAGGAAGGGAGTAGCCGGCTTCTGGAGGCCGGTTGTGCTCTTGGCCGACTGGGAAAGGCCAGGCCGCCTTCATGCCTCTCTCTGGCTGAAGGAGCCCGCAGTCCTTGGGCCGTACAGGAGTTGGTCATGGATGACGTCGAGGCTAGCACGGCTACAGTGCCGAGCTGCACGGGAGACGGTCGTCCCGTACGGCCTCCTGTAGCCATGCCCGCCTCGGGCTTCGGGGGTAGTGGGCCGCACTGTGGCCACACCCCGTCGTGTCACCGTTATGTGGGAACAGCTTTGGTGGTTGTGGTCTCGGCCGGCTGCTAGGAGCCGGCGTCCTTCTTGGCCGGCTTCTTGGAGTCGGCCACCCCGTAGTCATCCTGGGGAGAGGTTGCTTGAGGCTGGGTCGCCTTCCGGGAGTCGGCTTCAGAGGTAGCTGGCCAGGGAAGGCGGCCCAAATGCTTGGAGTGCTTGAAGGCCCAAAGGCCTGATAATTTTTCTGAAGAACCAGGGGTAGTCGGTTGGGCTACCCGTGGCCATTTACTCCGACAGTAGTCCCCGAAGCTGATTGGGCTTCGAGGTGGAGTAGGGGTTGAGAAGCTCGATCAGCTTCCTATCTTGACAAGCCGGCAGCTGGGAGCCGGCCTTGGTCAGGCGCGCCGCCTGAGACGAAATCTTCTAGAGTCGGCGGGCGGGAACCCGCTGGCACGTGCACCGGGCCGCGGGCCGGCCACGGGCCGTCGGCGAACCACGTGGCCGGAAAGCCTGCCAGCCCACGCGCGTGACGGGACGTCGCCGCAGGGAGGGGGCCCGCCACGTCCGCGCCCTGGCCCAGGCGCGGATCCTTTGTATCCTGAAACCGCCCGCACGTTCCGTGCGGCAGTTTCGGCTCGCACTTATGCGCAATAAACGCGAGACGTGGGGGGAGTGGGCGCAGTTAATCCCACGTCTCCCCCCACGTCCGGCCTCTTTGGCCTCGAGAGGCTATAAGTAGGGGGAGGTGGAGGGCGGCAGGCCCTCGCACGCTCCTCCTACTTCCACCGTCTTCTTCGCTTGCCCGTTCTCGCGACAGCGCCTCGCCGCCGCGCTCTTCCACCGCACGCTCCTCCGCCGCCGTGCTAGCTTTCGCCATGCCTCCCACCGTAGAGCAGCTTGGCGGGGATTGGGACGGCTCCAACGTCCATGACGACCACGTCGACTTCCTCCGCGACACGCGGCGGCTGCCCAGCGCGGACAAAGTGGAGGTCCGCCTCGCGCCGGCGAAGGAAATCTCGCCGAGGCCGCAGGAGGGCGAGCGGGTGGTCTTCCGCTCGCACTTCTTGCGCGGCTTCGGCCTGCCAGTGAGCGCCTTCTTCCGCTCCTGGCTCGAATTCTATCAGCTCCAGCCGCACCATCTCACCCCCAACGCGGTGGTGCTGCTGTCTGCCTTCGTCACCCTGTGCGAGGGCTATCTCGGCGTCCTCCCCACCCTTGAGCTCTGGGGGGAGCTTTTTCAGTCGAAGCTGGGCACGCGCAGCAAGGGCGTGCCGGCTCATACTGGCGCCTTCATCGCGTCGCGAAGATCGGGCGCCGACAACCCCTTCCCCGTCATCACGCTGATCCAATCGGTGAAGAAGTGGCAGAAGTCGTACTTCTACGTGCGGAACATCGCTCCATGGGGTGACTACATCAACCCGCCGGCTTACGTAGCCGGCCCACCGGCGGGCAGGCTGCCCCAGTTGTCCTTCTGGGCTGTGACGCTGTCGCAGGCGGGAAACGCCGCCATCGCCCGACTGCGGGTGATGGTCCAGTCGGAGGGCCTGACGGGGCCCGACCTCCTGGCCGCGTTCGTCACGCGCCGGGTTCTTCCGCTCCAGAGCCGGCCTCATCTGATCTGTCAGATGAGCGGCCAGCTCGATCCGAGCCGAATGTGCACCAAGGAGATGCCGCGCCATGAGGTCGCCTACATGGTGAACTACCTTGCAAACTGCCAACTCACTGAAGAGTGGCAGTTCGGCAAGGAGCCATATAGCCGAGCCAATCCTCCGCCTACGGTATGCTCCCCTTGTCTCTTTTTCTCTCTCTCTTAGCCTTGTTGCCGAGCATCTCTTGGCCGACTCTGACTTAGTCGGCTTGTTCTTCGACAGAGCCCTCTGCTTCGGCCGGCCGTTGGGTCAGACGCGGAGCGCCGCTTCGTCCCCGACCGGACCGAACATGACCTGGAGGACCCCGACCTGGGGGCTGTCCATATGGACGACGCCGTCGAGCCGGGTGGTGGCCAAGCCGGCGGCGAAGTAGGCGGCTCCGGGTTCACTGCTACCTTCGACGACTGGCCGGACGAGGATGAAGCCGAAGCCGTCCCGCGCCGCCAGCCGGCATCTGGACGCGGCGCGGGCTCCTCCGCCGCGCAGCCTGCTCGGGATGGAGGGCAGAAGCGTCGCGCCACCCAGGGTCTATTCGGCAGCCAAACGAAGAAGCCCAGGGGCGGGGCGGCAGCCACCAGGCAGGAAGAGGCGGCCGCGAAGGCGGCTCGTTTCCGCAAAGTGGTGAAGCAACCGCAAACCGTGTCGGCGTAAGTCCGAATCTTTCTTTGTGTATTCTCTTTCTTTCTTTCTTTGGTGGTTCTTGATCTCTCGTCCTTATCTTCGACGATCAGAGCTCCGTTGTCACTTGAGCGGGCGGCTGCCGGCTCCGTCGTCGAGTCGCCAAGGGGCTCTGGGAGCACCACCCGCCGCGTGGACCCCCGCGCCGACCTCCAGGAGGCGACGGAAAGGAACGCGCGGGAGGCGCGGGAGGAGCAGGAGGCACGGGAGGCGGAGGCACGGAAAGCAGCCGCCGCCCAGGCGGCACGGGAGGAGGAGGCGGCGAAGGCACTCGCTGAGGCCGCAGCCAGGGCCCAGGCGGAGGCTGAGGCCGCGGCGGCGGCAGGGGAGGTTTTGATGGTCACCCCCCTGCGCGTCGTGGCGCCTGGGGACGTGGAGCCCTCGCCAGGGGGAGCCAGCGGCTCCCAGCCGGGGCTGGGAGGAAGCGGCGACGACGTCATCATTTTGGAGAAGGGGCCGGAGCCGACCCCGCCAACTGGGGCGGCCCAAGGTGGCCGGCCTGATTCGCCGCCTGCACAGTCGGCGGAGGGCGAGCCGGCCGCGAGGGCTGAGGTGGTGGTCCGGGTGCCGCTGAGCCGGCGCGCGGGGAAGGCCGCGTCAGAGCCACAGAAGGCCGCGTCGGAGCCACAGCCGGCCGTGGGCTCCAGCTCGTCGGCCCGAGACGCGGAGGCGGCCAGCGCTACCTCGGGGTGGACGCCAGGCGGAGGGACAGCCGTAGTGAACGTGGCTGCACACGACGTCCGGTCCCGGCTCCAAAGCCAAGCCGCGGCGCGGAGGCAGTTCACCGACGAGTTCCTCGCAACGCGGGCGGCCATCCGGGTTAGTATTCCCATCTTGTTCTTGATTTCTTCCGTGGGGGCGCGTTAGCGCACCCACTGGGTGTAGTCCCCGATTTCCAAGTCGGCTGCTGAGCAGGCGGCTTGGAACTTCTTGGAGGATTTGCCTTTACTGTTTTTGTTCTTACTTTGGTCTTCTATCTATCTTGCAGGACTACCACAACCTTCGAGCGGCCGCTTTCAACTCCCAGGCTCGGGAGCTGACTCAGAAGATCGCTGACCTTACTGAGAGCCGAGGTACGTGACTTAATCTTTATCTCATGTGGGGGCGCGTCAGCGCACCCACTAGGTGTAGTCCCCGAGATTCGAGCCGACTGCTGAGCAGTCGGGTCGGATCTTCCTTGACGATTTCTTACTTTTCTTCTTCTTCTTCCGTTTCTGCAGCGGCCAACGCCAGTCTAAGGGCACAGCTGGGGGAGTCCCAGACTGCTCTTCGTGCCAAGGATGCCGAGCTCGCCGCCTTGGTGCAGGAGCGCGACCGCCTGGTCAAGAAGCTGGCCGACCAGGAGGAAGGCCACAAGGCGGCGCTGAAGGCTGCGCAGGATCGTGAAGCCACTCTCCAGGCTGAGTTCGAGACGGAGGCGGCTGGCTGGGCTGAGGCCAGGTAGACTCTGGTCTCCGGCTACGGCCAGATCGAAGATCTGGTTGACGGTAAGCTGCCTACCTCTCCGTCCTTTCTTGCCGTCTGCCACTTTGGCTTGCTTTCTGATTTTGGTGTTCTTCTCTTCCTTTCTTCTTCGCGCAGAGTATTTCCCTGGCTATTCGACTGCCGCCAACCAGGCCATCGAGGCCCGTCGCCAAGCGAAAAGGCAGGCTGGCTTCGAGATCTCGCCAACCGCCGGCCGCTCGCTGGAGGAACAGCTCCTGGCGATCCAGGCGCGCATCCAGCCGGCTCACCGGCTGCTCCGCCGGCTTCAGCGTGCCGGGTCACAGGTCTTGGCCGCCCTCTGGCCCGGCCAAGTGGTCCCTCGCACCCCCAGTCGGACTGCCGACTGGCTGGAGGTGGCAGTCGGCCGCTTCGAGGCTTGGAAGGCGTCGGTGGCTCGCTCCGGTGCCGAGCGGGCGCGGGAGTTCGTCATGGCCTGGTATCCCGGCCTGAGCCTGGACCAGCTAGCTACCTGGCAGCAGCAAGCCGACGCGGAGCTGGAGCCGGCGCGGCCGGCCATCATTCGGCGGGCTTCGGCGATCGCCGACTACACCAACACCAACGTCTTCACCCCCGAGGTGGACGACAATGGAGTCGCCCAGCCGGAGGAGTGGTTCGGGCTGGACCTGGCGTACGGCGAAGACACGGCGGAGGAGATCGACTCCAGCAACGAGGGTGAAGAAGAGGAGGAGGAAGGTGAAGACGCCGAGCTGGCTGGTGGAGTAGCCGGCCAGCCTCAGCCTGACCGCGCCTCCAGCACTACGTCGCGTGCCTCCACGCCTCCTGCCGCAAGTGGTGGTCAAGTCGGGGCCCACTAGTCGGCCACTCCTTCAGCCGGCGAGGCCGCCTTCACCGACCAGCTCGGCCTCCATGTCGCGCCCTAGTCTGCCGTCTTTTGCTTTTCTGCTTTGTTACTCTTTAGAACAATGTTTGTTTAAATTCGCACAATTCCACCCACTGGGTGTATTCGAACTTATGTCAGTTGCCGGCCTATTGGCGGCTTTTATGTATATAACTTATGCATTCGGCCTTTTCCTTGTGCTTTGCTCTTTGTCCTTCTGCTTTTTCCTTTGCCGCCCTCCCTTGGTTGCCGCCTCCCCAGTCAAACAGTTGCTCTGCAATCTGTAGCCGGGGAGTGCCTGGCCGATTGGGGAAGGGGAAGTACTTTAGCTCTGCTGGACTAAAGCTAAGTTTTTTAGGAAGCCGGCCAGCCGGCTGCTTTGACAGCCAGCAGGCATATTTGGAGGCCGTCTCTTTGCTATATAGGTTAGTTGTTCCTTAGCCATTTTTTGTGTGGGCGTCCTTTCTGTCTTCTCTCTTGCTAGTCGGACAGTCGGTTCTTTGAGCTGCGACTTTCAACAAGAGAGGACTTGGGAGCCGGCGCACTACTTTTCTGACTTTAGGAAAAACTTTCGATATAGCTCAAGGCGGCCAGTCCCCGGGCCAGGTGCCACTACGGCAGTCCCCGGGCCAGTTGTCGAAGTCCCCGTGCCGCCTGCGGGATTTCTCCAGTCGGATCCGGCTGTATCTGGCACAGGCGGTACGAAGATGGAATCCGACTCTGGAGACGGCTTGATGGACGGCTTGAGGAGGCGCTGGAGGGAGACGCCAGTCGGTATGGCTTGTCGGGTGGAGCCGATCCGTGCTAGGGCATCTGCTTGGTCGTTGTCGGCCCTTGGCACGTGAAGGAACTCGCACCCTTCGAAGTATCCGCTCATCTGTTGGACGAGGAAATGGTAGCTCGCCATGTTCGCGTCCTTGGCGTCCCAGTCGCCAGATGATTGCTGGACCACCAAGTCTGAGTCGCCGTAGCACAGGATCCGGCGTATGCCGAGTTCTTTGGCTAGCCGGAGCCCATGTACGAGCGCCTCGTACTCGGCGAAGTTGTTGGAGGCGGCGAAGTGGATCTGCAGCGTGTACTTGAGCTTGTCGCCTTTGGGAGAGGTGAGGACGATGCCGGCTCCCAAGCCGGTGCGCATCTTGGACCCGTCAAAGTGCATCCGCCAATGGGTAGAGTGGGGAGCCGGCGGTAAGTACTGGGTCTCGGCCCAGTCGACGAGGAAGTCGGCCAATGCTTGCGACTTGATGGCGGCACGGGACGGCTTCGGTGAAGTCCAGCCAACTGTTGATGCTGTAGGGCTTGAGGCTGTTGAGCCATGTGCGTGCCGTGCCTTGCAGCATGAGGGGGACATACTTCACGGCGACGCGCCGATTGCCGTTGGCTATGCTGACGGCCGTGGAGTAGTCGATGAGCCAATCTTCCGGCTCCACCGAGCCGTTGTACTTGGGCGTGTCACTAGGGAGCGAGAACCCTTTGGGGAAGGGCTCGTTGCGGATGGGGGGGGCCAAAGCATGGCGGGCCGACATCGTCTTCTTCTTCTAACGCCAAGGATCGAGCAAGGCGGTCGATCCTGTGGCGGGCGTCACTCTCGCCGACTCCTTCTCGGCGGCCGAGTCGGTCACCAAGAGTCGGATGTATGATGGGCGGCGGAGTGAGGCGTCTTTCTCTTCGAGGCGGGGGAGGAGGCAGGTTTCCTTGGTGCTCTACTGCTTGAGGGCGGCCCTCCGCGTCGCGCTCGATGGTGATGCGAGTCTGGCTGCGGCTGGCAGCCGGCTCCTTGTCTTTCTTCTGGCGCGCGCCGCTCGCAGTCGGCGAGCGGGACGTCGCGGCGTGCTCCCGGCGCGGGGGATGACTATCAGCACGGGCGCCGGCTTCGTGCCGTTCGGCAGCCGCGTCGATCAGCTGCTGGATCCGTCTTGTCATGTAGGGGAGCTCGTCGGCTCCCAGCCCATTGAGCTCCTCTGCAGCCGCCTGAGCGGCTCGCAGATTCTCGAGCGAGGTGGCATAGACGGGGCGATCTGCGCCCAGCATGCTGGCAACGGCCGCGCCGCGCTTCTGGACGAAGCCGGCTCGGCTCGGGCCGCTAGGCGGCGGCGTACCGAAGGCGGCGCGGTCGACTTCGCGCTGGTGAGCCTCGGTGAGGCGTCTCATGGAGGCTATCTTCTGGCCCTCCGCGATGAGGGCAAGGCGGCGTGCCTCCAGGGTCTCGGCGTCGGCATCGGCCGGGATGGGGACGGAGAGGTCGTGCATTGCCGCTTGCAGGGCGTCGTGGGTGTTCTCGTCCGAGTTGGCGACGGGGGTGATGACCAGCACTTCGGTGATAGCGCGGCTGCCGCTGTCAGCTCGAGGGAGGGGGTCGTCGAAGACCACCACGTCGGAGGGGTAGGCGTCAAGCGATGCGGTGTCGGAGTCGACGAGCATCGGGTCGGTGGAGCCGACCGACTCCACATCTGCAGCAGGCTCGCTGGAGACGTGAAGCTAGTCGAGGAGGCTGACCAGGCGGCTCTCGGGGTAGTCGGTGCCTGCGTCGGACGCAGGCTCGTCGGAGATGCGAGTCTCGCCGAGCAGATCGGCGAGGCAGCTCGCTGCGCAGGCATCGTCGACGCCTTGCAGCGCGTCGAGGCAAACGCCATCGGGTGCAGCAGGCTGGCTGCGCTCGCGGGGGAGGAAGAGGGTTCCCGTCCAGAACAGGTCTTCGGACGACGGTGCACCTGGCCCCACGGTGGGCGCCAAATGTCGGGTGGTTGGTGCGACATATGCCAAGGGATGGCTTATCATTGTGGGAACCAATAAAACGTCGCCGGTGCCTGGAAACGGGATGAGGCGAAGACATGCACGCCGGCGGATCTTACCCAGGTTCGGGGCTCTTCGAGGAGATAACACCCCTAGTCCTACTCTGCGGGGTCTCCGCATGATCACTAGATCGATGAAAGGTAGCTACAATCGCTCCTAGAGCTGTTGAGATCAAGGGAGAAGAAGAACAAGACTAGCTCTTGCTTCTCTCTATCTATGGTGTGTGTGCTATGCTTTAGGAGGCAACTCTATGCTCAGAGGCCAACTATGCTTAGAAGCGAACTATGCTTAGAAGCCAACCCTTTGCATGGGTGCTCCGGGGGGTTTATATAGGCCTACCCCCCGGGGGTACAATGGTAATCCGACTGGGAGTTGGTCCCAGCCGTCAGTGTCTACACTTGCCGGCTTCTCCGCCGGCTGGTGGGTCCCGCCGGCTGCCGGCTACTTGGTCGACAGGCCGGCCCCACCGCCTAGGGTCTTGTCGGCGGCTGCTTACTGTAGCCTCGCCTGTGATGACGAGGGCTTTGTCGAGGTAAGCGTGGCTACAGTGGGCCGCCTCGGGGGCTATCACTGTAGCCTTACCTCATCTTGTCTCCTTAATGGGGCTCCTGCGTCGAGGAAGGGAGTAGCCGGCTTCTGGAGGCCGGTTGTGCTCTTGGCCGACTGGGAAAGGCCGGGCTGCCTTCACGCCTCTCTCTGGCTGAAGGGGCCCACAGTCCTTGGGCCGTACAGGAGTTGGTCGTGGATGACGTCGAGGCTAGCACGGCTACAGTGCCGAGCCGCACGGGAGACGGCCGTCCCGTACTGCCTCCTGTAGCCATGCCCGCCTCGGGCTTCGGGGGTAGTGGGCCGCACTGTGGCCACACCCCGTCGTGTCGCCGTTATGTGGGAACAGCTTTGGTGGTTGTGGTCTCGGTCGGCTGCTAGGAGCCGGCGTCCTTCTTGGCCGGCTTCTTGGAGTCGGCCACCCCGTAGTCGTCCTGGGGAGAGGTTGCTTGAGGCTGGGTCGCCTTCCGGGAGTCGGCTTCAGAGGTAGCCGGCCAGGGAAGGCGGGCCAAATGCTTGGAGTGCTTGAAGGCCCAAAGGCCTGATAATTTTTCTGAAGAACCAGGGGTAGTCGGTTGGGCTACCCGTGGCCATTTACTCCGACACCGTGGGCGCGGCTCTGACTGCCCGTGCACAAGTAAAGGTGTAAAAAGGAGTGCCCCTACTTTTGTACACCGACACTCTATTAAACAGGACCGATCAATCTCAGAGCTGGATTAGCAGTTCGGCCTCCGTCGTTCGCCTCATATACCTGCAAAGTTTGTACCGCACATACATAATTATGCACTTAAAATACCCTGGTCATCGGCGGAGGCACAATACAGACAGGCCTACAAGCACTCCCATAGCCTCCTTTTCTTTTCTAACTATTTTTTTATCTTTTACCACAGGTGGCTCAAAGGCTGGTCATCTCACGGACTCTTTTCGAGTTCGGCTTCGTACACTTACCCAAAGGCTATTCCTGTTAAGGAGTCCTTTCACCAAGGCAAGGTGGCGCAGACGTGCGACAGGAGGTCCAAAAAAATTTAGACCGCACTCTCTATTTCGAGCCTGTAAAGTGCCTTTTCCCTCAGCCTTCGACCCCCGGCATGTCAAATAGCCTGGGTTGTGGCTTTATTATCTGTAAGATGGCGATTGACATATCAATCAGGTTCCAGTGAACATAATCCGTATTTAGCATTCACTTTTTCTAAAGAAATAAATTTTGCTTCTTCAGTTGTTTCGCACACGCACCTCGGCACAAATTGCCAGGGGCTCGATATGGGAACAAATGAGTTGCCGACAAGTCCGAACAGCTTTATAGCACACTTCGGCATCACGAGTTTGGCCTTATATGCATCAGCTCCGAATCATGTCTTTGGTCAATAGTTGGGTTGCCCGGCTCCTGTGCTTACTACCTTACGTTCTGCTCTATCGGCTAGGGTAGTAAAGGGAGTACTACTGCGATTGTGTTTCTGGTTCATCTGGTCAAGCACCTTAGTAGAGAAAGCCGAAAACTGACTGTCATGATGCAGCGAGAGCTGGTCAACCACTCGATGACTTATCAGAATCTTTCGCAATTCCTTCCGTATTACATGAAGGACCGTTCTTAAGGTCACCTATGTAACGCACCGTATAGGGATAACCGCGTACATACCAGGGGCTATATCATAGACCCACCGTCAAACACCTATGGCTAAGTGAAAGTGTTAAAGCCCTATAGTCCGATCGCCTAGTTCGCCGCATTGACACCTCCTTCTCGGACCAAGACGTTGGGTCAAGAGTGATCAAGTGCTTTTCCGAACACCCCCGCATTTTATGCGAGGGGGCCGAAGCCGATGACTGGAAAACTTTCAAATTATACAAAAACGGTCGCACAGGAGGAACCAAAACTTTTAGGCAAATGTGTAAAAAACATAGCCTTAATATATCATAATATTGTTTTTACAATTTCGGTACATTCACTCGAAGATCATATCCTTTGAGCACTGACCCTCTATCAAGCAGGCGCCCTCTAGGACATCTTCAAAATAATGTTCCAGCGTGTGTTTGTCCTTGCCCCCGGGTGGACTCTTCGCTGCAATATCGGCGGCCTTCATCTTCGCCCAATACGTCTTGACACGGGCGAAGGCCATCCGTGCACCTTCAATGCACGCTGATCGCTTCACGGCATCGATACGCGGCACCACATCAACAAGTCGCTGCACCAAACCGAAATAACTATTCGGAATTGCCTCAGTCGGCCACAGCCGGACCACGACGTCCTTCATGGCACATCCGGACATCTTGTGGAGCTCGGCCCACTGGGCCATCTGTTCGTTCAACAACAGCGGACGCTTCGACGCGCTGAATTGTGACCAGAAAAGCTTCTCCGTCGCGTGCCCTTCTTGCGCTTGGAAAAACTGCGCCGCATCGGAGACACTCTTCGGCAAGTCCAAGAATGCGTCTGGAGAGCTCCACATTTGATTCAGTGGGGCATATTTCGGATCATCGAATTTAGTCTGTAACAGAAAGGGCTTACCGGACGCTATCTCCCCGGCTTGCAGGATCTCCTCCCGAGCCGCTCTAGACTTGGATCGTGCTTCTCTCGCCTCTTGTAAGGCTTTCTCGAGTTCGGCTACTTTGGCCTTGTTCTCCTCTTTGAGTGCTTGGAATTTGCCAACGACATCCTTTAGATCTCTCTCTATGGAAGATATTCTCTCCTCACACTGGTGCCGAGCAGCCTATTCGGCCTTTAGCTCCTCCGCTGCCTTCCTGGCAGCCACATTACTCATCCTGGCTTGCTCCTTCGCTCGAGAAAGCTTAGCCCTAAGGGTCTCAACCGTGGCAGCACTATCTGCAGTTATGCATGTCTCAGTATGTAATTCTCAGCTTCGTGCTCATGTTATTATACATACAGATACTGACCGCCCCAAAACATACCTTGTGCCTCGTTGAGTCGCCTGTTAATAAGGGTGATGTCGTCATCCTCCACATCAAGTTTCTGCTTCAGACCTGCAACCTCTGTAGTATGGGCAGTGATACGTCTCCGTCGTATCTACTTTTCCAAACACTTTTGCCCTTGTTTTGGACTCTAACTTGCATGATTTGAATGGAACTAACCCGGACTGACGCTGTTTTCAGCAGACTTTCCATGGTGTTATTTATGTGCAGAAACAAAAGTTCTCGGAATGACTTGAAACTCCACGGAACATATTTTTGGAAAATATTAAAAATACTGGAAGAAGAATCCACGTCAAGGGGCCCACACCCTGTCCACTAGGGTGGGGGCACGCCTGCCCCCCTGGGCGCGCCCCCTGCCTCGTGTGCCCCCTAACACTCCACCGACCTCAACTCCAACTCCATATATTCGTGTTCGGCGAGAAAAAAATCAGAGAGCAGGATTCATCGCGTTTAACGATATGGAGCCACCGCCAAGCCCTAAAACCTCTCGGGAGGGCTGATCTGGAGTCCGTTCGGGGCTCCGGAGAGGGGGATTCGTCACCGTCGTCATCATCAACCATCCTCCATCACCAATTTCATGATGCTCACCGCCGTGCGTGAGTAATTCCATCGTAGGCTTGCTGGACGGTGATGGGTTGGATGAGATTTATCATGCAATCGAGTTAGTTTTCTTAAGGTTTGATCCCTAGTATCCACTATGTTCTGAGATTGATGTTGCTATGACTTTGCTATGCTTAATGCTTGTCACTAGGGCCCGAGTGCCATGATTTCAGATATGAACCTATTATGTTTTCATGAATATATGTGAGTTCTTGATCCTATCTTGCAAGTCTATAGTCACCTACTATGTGTTATGATCCGGCAACCCCGAAGTGACAATAATCGGGACCACTCCCGGTGATGACCATAGTTTGAGGAGTTCATGTATTCACTATGTGTTAATGCTTTGGTCCGGTACTCTATTAAAAGGAGGTCTTAATATCCCTTAGTTTCCATTAGGACCCCGCTGCCACGGGAGGGTAGGACTAAAGATGTCATGCAAGTTCTTTTCCATAAGCACGTATGACTATATTCGGAATACATGCCTACATTACATTGATGAATTGGAGCTAGTTCTGTGTCACCCTATGTTATAGCTGTTACATGATGAACCGCATCTGGCATAATTCTCTATCACCGATCCAATGCCTACGAGCTTTTCACATATTGTTCTTCGCTTATTTACTTTTCCGTTGCTACTGTTACAATCACTACAAAACCCAAAAATATTACTTTTGCTATCGTTACCATTACTTCCATACTACTTTGCTACTAAATACTTTGCTGCAGATACTAAGTTATCCAGGTGTGGTTGAATTGACAACTCAACTGCTAATACTTGAGAATATTCTTTGGCTCCCCTATACTTGTGGGTTATCAGGCAGTCACCATGGATGTGACAGCCTGTGTTCTAATTAATTAGATTATCTCCTGGGAATGTCTTTTTCGATCCTCTGATTGCCTCCCCTTGGACGCCAACCAGAGTCTCAGGGACTACTACCTATACACAGATGCATTTTGCGCGTACAGAGCACAATTGAAAATATTACACTACGTACATCGAAGCCTCTTAGCAGGACCATGAAGGCTTCATTCAATCTGGATTTTGCGAACAGAATCCTCTCAACTACCATACCCATTAAGGTACGATGTTCCTCTGAGACGGACGCATGTTGCAGCATGTCCATCAATTTATCCGGCGCCCCCGGATTCCTGGAAGCGGCTGCAGGAGTACGGATTCCCTTTGAAGGGATATGCTTACTCGGCCCTAGGGTCGTCTCCGGCTGTAAACCGGCTAGTCCAGGGCCTTTACTGTTGGTCCCCGTTGGGGCCGCATACCCCGAACCTTGGACGACCGAAGTTTCACCTTCGGGCGTTGTCTTCATTGTCCCCCACACCACTTGCTGATCGGGAGAGATCCTTCGGGACGACACTTCAAAGTCGTCCGCTCTATTGGGCGAGGAGGCCTGTGGAGGCGTCTCGCTTTCCATCATCTCCGGAAGCAGATCCCCCAAGGAGGAGGACTGTTGAGGAACACTACGCGCCGGACTGCAAATGTATATTAGATGTTACCCTTGTAACACGATAGGAATGGGATATGTTTAGGATGTGCTCGTTCACTTACGATTCAGCTAAAGGCTTGCCCTTACGGAGGAACTGTGCTACAACGTCGTCTTCTGAGCCCGAACCGCCTGACAGGGGCATTTTCCCTCGCTTAGGAGCCTTTACCTCACAACCTTCGGAGGCGGACCTTTTCTGACCATGGGTTGAAAGGATGTCAGCTTCTCCTTCTCTTTTGTCTTCGGAAGGGGGAGCCCTATTCTCCCCGGGCACGGTACCCAGTGTACCTTCAGAATGGATGCCACCTTTGGCCATCCTGCTCTCCTCCTTGTCCTCTTTCACTGGCACCTGGTATGGCGCCGGGACCAGCATCCTTGTTAGCACGGGACTAGCTGAGTCTTTGGGAAGAGGGGCCGAACACCTAATTTGCTCCGCCTTCTTTATCCATCCCTGGAAGAATATGGTTTTCTCAGTATCTTATTACGGGATATTTAACTAAGATGTGTTCGGGAGTCGAGTGCTTGCCGAGGTATCCGTATGGTTGCAGTCGAGGACGATGTCCTCGGTGGTGTCCGGCCACTGTTTTCGTGTCCCGAAAAATAACTTCCACATTCCTCTGTGCGTCGTGCCGAAGAAGTGCTGAAGGGTTCGTGGTCCTTCCAGATTAAACTCCCACATGCGGAGGGGCTGTCGCTGGCTCGGCAGGACCCGGCGGACTAGCATTACTTGAATCACGTCGATGAGGTCGGTGTCCTTCTCAAGGAGACTCCGGATGTGGCTCTGTAGAGTTTGCACTTCGTCAATTGATCCCCAGTCCAACCCCTTATTGATCCATGATGCGAGCTGAATTGGAGGGCCAGATCAGAACGCATGTGTAGCTGCCCACTTGGTACCACGGGGTTTAGTGATGTAAAACCACTCCCGCTGCCATAAGTTGGAGGATTCTGTGAAGGATCCTTTTAGCCAAAGAGCATTGGTGAGCTTGCTCACCGTGGCGCCACCACACTCCGCTTGCTTCCCCTCGATCACCTTCGACTTCACATTAAAGGTCTTGAGCCATAAGCTGAAGTGTGGGGGAATACGGAGAAAGGCCTCGCACATGACGATGAACGCCGAGATGAGAAGAAAAGAGTCCAGGGCTAGATCGTGAAAATCTAGCCCGTAATAGAACATGAGCCCGCGGACAAAGGGATGGAGAGCGAACCCTAGCCCTCGGAGGAAGTGGGAGATGAATACGACCCTCTCGCTGGATCTGGGGATAGGGATAACCTGCCCTTTAGCAGGGAGCCTGTGGAGGATTTCCGCGGTCAGGTATCTTGCCGCTCGGAGCTTCGCAATATCCTCCTCTGTGATAGAAGAGGCCACCCACCGGCCTTGAAGGCTAGATCCGGACATGACTGAGAGGCTCGTAGTAATTAAAACCTGGGCGCTGGAACTCGAGGTTGGAAAGGTTGAGGAAGAGGCAGGCGTAGAGGAGAAAGACGCGTCTGTACCCCTTTATAAAGGCGGTGAATATCAAACGCCTCCTCATGGGCCTTAAAACTTTCCTATTCCCAAGGAATCATGCCGACGGGGCGGTTGGATTACCCACGCCCGTATTGATGAGAATCCCGTAATAAGGGGACACGATCTCTGCTTTGACAAGACGTGCCAATGAAACCGCATCTCAAAACATGGAGCGGCAGGCCGAAAATGGTTCAAAATAATGACCGGGTGGTGACGTGGTGTCACGCTACAAAAAGTTGTCGGTAGATTGGACTCGTGAAATATTATACTCTCTACGGTTGTATGTGGTACTTGTTTTGCAGAGCCGGACACGTTCTTTGTGTTCGAAGGCTGTTTTGGAGTATTCGGAGGAGGAACCCGCCTTGCAATGCCGAAGACAACCTGCGGGCTGGACACCTCGTCATTGAAGCCTGGTTCAGGGGCTACTGAGAGAGTCCTGGATTAAGGGGTCCTCGGACGTCCGGCCTGTTAGACATGGGCCGGACTGATGGGCCTTGAAGATACAAGATAGAAGACTCTCTCCCGTGTCCAGATAGGACTATCCTTGGCGTGGATGGCAAGCTTGGCGTTCGGATATGAAGATTCCTTTCTCTGTAACCGACTTTGTACAACCCTAGTCCCCTCTGGTGTCTATAAACCGGAGGGTTTAGTCCATAGGGACAATCATAATCATACATGCTAGACTTCTAGGGTTTTAGCCATTACGATCTCGTGGTAGATCAACTCTTGTAATACTCATATTCATCAAGATCAATAAAGCAGGAAGTAGGGTATTACCTCCATAGAGAGGGCCCGAACCTGGGTAAACATCGTGTCCCCTGTCTCCTGTTACCATCGACCTTAGACGCACAGTTCCGGACCACCTACCCGAGATCCGCCGGTTTTGACACCGACACCCGTGGCGGCGGGGTCCTAATGGAAACTAAGGGATATTAAGGCCTCCTTTTAATAGAGTACCGGACTAAAGCATTAACACTTAGTGAATACATGAACTCCTCAAACTACGGTAATCACCGGAAAGAATCCCAATTATTGTCACCTTGGGGTATGCGGATCATAACTCGTTATAGGTGTCTACAACTTTCAAGATAGGATCAAGAACACAAATATATTCATGAAAACATAATAGGTTCAGATCTAAAATCATGGCACTTGGGCCGTAGTGACAAGCATTAAACATAGCAAAGTCATAGCAACATCAATCTCAGAACATAGTGGATACTAGGGATCAAACCCTAACAAAACTAACTCGATTACATGATAAATCTCATCCAACCCATCACCGTCCAGCAAGCCTATGATGGAATTACTCACGCACGATGGTAAGCATCATGAAATTGGTGATGGAGGAAGGTTGGTGATGATTATGGCGATGAATCCCCCTCTCCGGAGCCCCGAACGGATTCTCGATCTGCCCTACCGATGAAGAACAGGAGGTGGCGGCGGTTCCATATCATAAAACGCGATGAATCCTTCTCTCTGATTTTTTTCTCCCCGAACGTGAATATATGGAGTTGGAGTTGAGGTCGGTGGAGGTCCAGGGGACTCACAAGGCAGGGGCGCGCCCAAGGGGGGGGCCACCCTTGTGGACAACTGGTGGGTCCCCTCCGGTTGATTCTTTCGCCGGTATTTTTTATTTATTCCAAAAATATTCTCCATGGATTTTTAGATCATTCTGAGAACTTTTATTTCTGCACAAAAATAACACCAAGGCAATTCTGCTGAAAACATCGTCAGTCCGGGTTAGTTTCATTCAAATCATGCAAATTAGAGTCCAAAACAAGGGAGAAGAGTTTGGAAAAGTAGATACGATGGAGACGTATCAGCATGCTGGATAGCGGTTGATGTGTGGAGTAATAGTAGTAGATGCAGAATTGTTTCATTCTACTTGACACGGACGTGATGCCTATATTCATAATCATTGCCTTGGATATCGTCATAACTTTGCGCTTTTTTATCAATTGCAGGACATTAATTTGTTCACCCACCATATTATTTTCCTACAAGAGAGAAGCCTCTAGTGAAACCTATGGCCCCCGGGTCTATTTTCCATCATATATTTTCAGACCTATAAACCAAAAAACCCAAAAATACCTTGATGCAATTTATTTGTTTTTACTTTGTTTTACGTTTTAGTAATCTTTTATATCTTTCTCTATCAGATCTCATCTTTGCAAGTGATCGTGAAGGGATTGACAACTCTTTATCGTGTTAGGTGCAAGTGTTTGATTGTTTGTGCAGGTGCATAGATTGGAGACTTGCTTGTACCTCCTACTGGATTGATACCTTGGTTCTCAAAATGAGGGAAATACTTATCTCTACTTTCCTGCATCACCCTTTCCTCTTCAAGGGAAAAACCAACGCAAGCTCAAGAAGTAGCACACCTCCGCCTCTGCTGGCGCTGCCTTCCCTCGATCTTTGCATGTTGTCAGCCCCTTCGGCACGGTCGCCGGTCCACGGCACCTCCCGTCCTCCTCCGCCTCTGCCGGTGCTGCCCGCTGCCACCACTCCTCCTCCGCCCCTGCCGCTATCCATGGTGGTTGTTGTCGAACCACGCTTCTTTCGCCGCTCCCGCAGATGAAAGGCATGGATAGGAGGCTGTAGCCTAGTTATGGATAGTCCGCTGTACCGACGGCTTTTCTGTGCCGACAACTCGACCTGGATACACCGACGTACACGTTGCCGACGGGTCTATGCCGACGGCAGCTGTCTGCATAGGGGTATCCGACGGGGTTTGCCCCTATGCCAACGGCCTGACGGCGGTGGGCCGTCGGCATTGAACCCTATTCCGGTTCTGTGGGCGCGAATCACTATGCAGCTGAGTGGTCTAGATAGTAGGAGCACCTAGACTCGGGAGCCAAAATGGTTTCCCCATAAGTATTTTGTTCCATATATGGTCAACTAGCCACGCAATATATGTGCTTTCTACATGTTGTAAATCATGAGATGCCCTCTTTCTGCTTGTCTCCCAAGACACATGAGCTATTTAGATTAAAATGGTAAGCATGAGGTTTGCCCTTTTCAACACTAATAATTTGGTATGCATCTAAAAGGAGCAACGAGACTAGCTGTATGGAATCAACTTTTAATCCTGGCAAGATGACTTGGGTACTTCCCTTTTTTCATTTTCCTGTGAAACAACAAATAATAGATTCGAAAATCGATAATTCATTTCTGAGCCCAAGCTCATCTACACCCGCGCTGACGAAACAAATAAAAACAAATACTAGAAAAATTCAAAAAAAAAATCAATTTTTTTGTACGTGGTAGATTCCCAGTTTAAAATTACAAAAGTTTAGTAGATAATTTGGGCCCGGAGGCTATTAAAACAATTGTTTTTTATACTAAACTTGTATACTTATTTTAAACTAAGCGTACCATATTATAGTTGTAATTAATATATTTTCTATTACTTAACTACATAAGAATGTTTTTAAATAATAGTTATATTATTCATTAGTATACAGTTGTAATGTATATCATTGAAAATTTTAATTATACAAAATGAAATTTTGTGATGTACCAATTTTTACTTTATTGTTGAAACAATCTTTAGATTTATTTTTCGAATATTGCAATGATGTAGTGTATACACATTTACATATGTTCATATGTCTTTTAATATTATTGAATATTATGGTAGAGATTTCTAAATCATATATGCACTTATAAATATTTTAATAGTGGTTTATAGTGTATATTATGCAGTCATATTCATGGGAACTTTTACATCAGAGTCAGCAAGTCCAACACTGGTATCGACAGCTAACCCTATCCAATATATTGGTTATGATCAGCCAAACACTACTTGAGCACTATAAAAGCATTGATAACCCACAAGTACAGGGGATCGCAACAGTTTTCGAGGGTAGAGTATTCAACCCAAATTTATTGATTCGACACAAGGGGAGCCAAAGAATATTTGCAAGTATTAGCAGTTGAGTTGTCAATTCAACCACACCTGGAGATTAATTATCTGCAGTAAGGTGATCAGTAGCAAAGTAGTATGATAGTTTTGATAGTAGTAGCAACAGTAATAGTAACGGTAACGCTGATAGCAATGATTTTGTAGCAAGGACAATAGTAACAGCATCAGTAGTAACTTAGCAAGATCAATGTGTAGGAAAATCGTAGGCATTGGATCGGCGATTTGTTGGATGATATTCATCATGTGACAGTTACAACCTAGGGCGACATGGCACTAGCTCCAGTTCATAAACATAATGTAGGCATGTATTCCGTAAATAGTCATACGTGCTTATGGAACGAACTTGCATGACATCTTTTGTCCTACCCTCCCGTGGCAGCGGGGTCCTATTGGAAACTAAGAAATATTAAGGCCTCCTTTTAATAGAGAACCGGAACAAAGCATTAACACACGGTGAATACATGAACTCCTCATACTACGGTCATCACCGGGAAGTGTCCCGACTATTGTCACTCCGGGGTTGTCGGATCATAACACGTAGTAGGTGACTATAACTTGCAAGATCGGATCTAGAACATAGATATAATGGTGATAACATAAACGGTTCATATCTGAAATCATGGCACCCGGGCCCAAAGTGACATGCATTAAGCATGGCAAAGTCATAGTAAAATCAATCTTAGAACATAATGGATACTAGGGATCAAGCCCTAACATAACTAACTCGATTACATGATGAATCTCATCCAACTCCTCACCGACCAGCGAGCCTACAAAGGAATTACTCACTCCCGATGGGGAGCATCATGGAATTGGCGATGGAGAAAGGTTGGTGATGACGAAGATCGAAGATCCCCCCTCTCCGGAGCCCCAAACGGACTGCAGATCTGGCCTCCCGATGAAGAATAGGAGGTGGTGGCGGCTCCGTCTCGTGAAATGCGATAATTCTTCCTCTTTGATTTTTTTCTGAAAATATGTGATTTTATAGCGTTGGTTTTAGGGTCTGCGGGGCAACCAGGTGGGGATAACCCACCTGGGCGCACTTGGAGGGGGCATGCCCTGGTGGGTTGTGCCCACCTCGGTGCCCCCCCCGATGGTTCTTGGCTCTAGAAATTCTCTTTTATTGAATAAAAAATCCTTGCAAAGTTCTGTTCCAATCCGAGAATTTTTATTTCTGTACAAAAACAACACCATGGTAGTTCTGCTGAAAACAGCGTCAGTCCGGATTAGTTTCATTCAAATCATGCAAATTAGAGTCCAAAACAAGAGGAAAAGCGTTAGGAAAAGTAGATACGACGGAGAAGTATCCACTCCCCCAAGCTTAAACCTTTGCTTGTCCTCAAGAAATTCAGTTGATAAACTGAAAGTGCAAATGAAAAACTTTTACGAACTCTTTTGCTCTTGTTTGCATAAATAAGCTTAAACAACACCCAGGTTTTCAGCCAAGATTATAACTAACCATGTCGACAATAACTCTTAAAAATTATATTAACTCATATCAATGACATAATCAGCTAGGGAGCAATAATAAGATATCTCAAACAACAACACGTTGTCAAAACAACCATGATATAATATGACAATAGTGGTATCTCGCTAGCCCTTTCCGAGACCGAAAAACATAAATGCAGAACACCTCCAAAGTTCAAGCAGCGACTAAACATTGTAATTCATGGTAGAAAAGATCCAGTCATGATGTACCCAACATTAGCTACACACAATGCATAAGCATGACAATAGTGCTCTCAAATCTGGCGCTTATTGGAGAAGGTGATGACTCAACATAAAATTAAATAGATAGTCCCTTCGCAGAGGGAAGCAATGATTTGTAGCGGTGCCAGAGCTCGAGTTTTGAAAACAGAGGTAAATGAAATTTTGAGAAATGCACCCTTCTTGTTTACTTCACGACCATTAGTTATCGGTATCTCCCATGCTAAACACATTAGCGGCGGTTCCCAAGCGATAAAAGTAAAGGTTTACTCCCCCTCCACCAACAGTCACACTCCACGGCTTGTCCGAAACAACGGGTGTCGTCCATACCAACAACAGTCCTGGGGGAGTTTTGTTTAATTAATTGCAATTTTGAATTCGGGACTGGGAATCCCTATTACCGCCCCTCTCGTGCAAGGACGAGTGTATAAACACTCATCATGAGAATAACCCGCTTAGCATGGAAGATACTGGCTACCTCCTGTCGCTCTATAAACAATCCAAGCACACAAAAATGGATATTTATTTGAAGTTTTTAGAGGTGGCACATGCAAATTTACTTAGGACGGCAAGGTAATAGCGTATATAGGTAGGTATGGTGTACTCATCTGGAATAACTTGGGTTTCAAGTTTTTGATGTACAAGAATAATTCCCACTTAGTACAGGTGAAGGCTAGCAAATAGGTTGAGAAGCGGCCAGCCGGAAAGCAAAAACGGTCATGAACATGCATTATGCATAAGTAACATTGGATACTAGCATGAGTAGGATAGGAACACCATGAACATAAATATCATAGAGGCTATGTTGGTTTTGATTCAACTTCATGCATGAACATGTGCCAAGTCAAGCCACTCAAACATTCAGAGGAGGATACCATATCATCATACTACATCACAACCATTTTAACGGAACGTTGACATCCAAGATAAATCATTATCCACTCCTAGCTACTTATGCATGGCATGAGGAAGTATAATATCTAATTGTCATTGCAAACATGTTTGATCATAATAGGCTGAATCATGGATACTAGGATAAACATATTTACAAAAACAGAACAAGTCGAGTTCATACCCGTTTCTCTATCCCACGGCCATTTCATCAAATATCGTCATTATTGCCTTTCACTTGCATGACCGAACGATTTGAAAATAATAATAGTGCAAGAGTGTCGTGCACTAAGCTGGAATCTGCAAACATTTTATTCAAAAGGAGAAGACAAGGTAATATGGGCTCCTTGTTAGATCAATAATAATGCATATGAGAGCCACTCAACAGTTTCATCGTGGTATTCTCCTCGGTATGACTCAATAATAAAAAAGAAAAAAAAGAAATTCAGAGAAACACACTAAAATATTTTTGGAGTTTTTGGTTTTTCTTGAACAAGCAAATAAAAGGGAAAAGCAAAAACGAGAAAAACTATTTACACGGGAAAGCTCCCAACAAACAAAAGAAGAACAAGGAAATCTTTTTGGGTTTTCTTTTTAGTACTACAACAATTTAAACTAGGAAGAAAAACCGAAAAGAAGCAGGAAATATATTTTTGGATTTTCTCAAAGTTTTTCAAACACACAAAAAGAAAGCAAGAGAATAAATCTAGCATGGATAATACAATGAAAGAGTGTGGACACCGACAACTAAAATGAGATATGTAAACATGAATGTAATGTCGGTGGAAATACGTACTCCCCCAAGCTTAGGCTTTTGGCCTAACTTGGTAATCAGTCGGTAGCTTGCATAATGGTCGGAGTGATAGCTCACGGAGGCTCTCGGCGCGGATGCCTCAGCCCGCTGTGCAGCCACAACTGCCGCATTATGAGCTCGGGCCTCGCTCTCAAGAACATAATATCTTCCCCTACCGTGAACATCAAAGAGAGCAGGTGCAGGGTGTCCACCACGGAACTTTTATTAAACAACAGGTTATAAGTGAAATTATGGGGTTCACCACTAAGGATCTTATGACGTTTCATAGCATCAAAGTCTAAGTACTGCGTGGGTAAAATAGGGTCATGGGCAAAGGTGAAACACCTAGCTCTCTTGCTAAGCGTGTGGCATAAATTCCACCATAAAGATATCCACTGCCAGCATTATGTTGCAACCTGCGTGCAACAATCGCTCCAAGGTTATAAATTTTGTCACCGGTGAGAGCCATGCGTATGAGGCTTAAGTCTGGTGCACAAAGTGTACTACAATCTTGTTTGCCTACAATGCATTTTCTATTAAATAATGCAAAGTACTGGATTGCGGGAAAATGAATGCTCTTTATTCTACCCTGTGTCACTCCCCTAGTCTCACCATAGCAAAGTCTAGTTAAAATATCTCAAACTCAGATCTTGGTGGTTCGTCAAGCGAACCCCGGAATGGGATTTTGCAGCAGTAGGCAAATCTATCTAAAGATATGGTAAAAGGATTTTCATATAGTTTAAATGACACCCTAGACTCACGGGGATGGAATTTGAATCCTTTGGTAAATGATTCAGTGAGAGTGAGGTGTTGGTTGCACTTATCTGAAATGTAGGGACCGAGCTCGGCATTGTGAACATATTGCTCAAATTCTTCCTTAATGCCCACACGCACCATATAATCGTTGCATGGCCATAAGCATGTTTTGGTGGCGGCATCTCGTATGAATCTTTCACTTGGTTCAACATAAGGCCGACAAGCGGAGCTGCTGCTAGAAGATGCCTCCGAGGATCTTCTCCTCGAAGAACTCCTTCCAAAGAGGTTCATAGGGATGCATAGAGGCCATAGCAAGCATTCGAACTACATAGACCTCTAAGAATTCAACATGCAAGCTCATCTATAGCAGCACCAAGAGTATCTAATTATTCAAAATACAAACTACTAAAGCAAAAACAAATTGGACCAATGGAGGAGTCACATACCAAGCGACAAACCCCCGAAACAGTTCCGGAAATGGAGCTTTGAGCAAAGAGATCGAAAACCGTGGGTTTGAGAGCAAGAACACGAGAGAGAGAGAGCAATGGTGCTTTTTTTCTTGAGGTAGGTGGTGATATGGGATGAAGAGATAAGTGAGGGGCCCACGTGGGGACCACTGATGTCTACTACGCAACCTTCTTCTTGTAGACGTTGTTGGGCCTCCAAGTGCAGAGGTTTGTAGGACAGTAGCAAATTTCCCTCAATAGGTTGACCTAAGGTTTATCAATCCGTGGGAGGCGTAGGTTGAAGATGGTCTATCTCAAACAACCCTGCAACCAAATAACAAATAGTTTCTTGTGTCCCCAACACACCCAATACAATGGTAAATTGTATAGGTGCACTAGTTCAGCGAAGAGATGATGATACAAGTGCAATATGGATTGTAGATATAGGTTTTTGTAATCTGAAAATATAAAAACAGCAAGGTAACTAATGATAAAAGTGAGCACAAACGGTATTGCTATGCTAGGAAACAAGGCCTAAGGTTCATACTTTCACTAGTGCAAGTTCTCTCAACAATAATAACATAACTGGATCATATAACTATCCCTCAACATGCAACAAAGAGTCACTCCAAAGTCACTAATAGCGGAGAACAAATGAAGAGATTATTGTAGGGTACGAAACCACCTCAAAGTTATTCTTTCGGGTCGATCTATTCAAGAGTTCGTACCAGAATAACACCTTAAGACACAAATCAACCAAAACCCTAATGTCACCTAGATACTCCAATGTCACCTCAAGTATCCGCGGGTATGATTATACGATATGCATCACACAATCTCAGATTCATCTATTCAACCAACACAAAGAACTTCAAATAGTGCCCCAAAGTTTCTACCGGAGAGTCAAGACGAAAACGTGTGCCAACCCCTATGCATAAGTTCACAATGTTACGGAACCCGCAAGTTGATCACCAAAACATACATCAAGTAGATCACGTGAATATCCCAATGTCACCACAGATAAGCACATGCAAGACATACATCAAGTGTTCTCAAATCCTTAAAGACTCAATCCGATAAGATAACTTCAAAGGGAAAACTCAATCCATTACAAGAGAGTAGAGGGGGAAACATCATAAGATCTAACTATAATAGCAAAGCTCGCGATACATCAAGATCATGCCACATCGAGAACACGAGAGAGAGAGAGAGAACAAACACATAGCTACTGGTACATACCCTCAGCCCCGAGGTGAACTACTCCCTCCTCGTCATGGAGAGCGCCGGGGTGATGAAGATGGCCACCGATGAAGGATCCCCCCTCCGGCTGGGTGCCGGAACAGGGTCCCGATTGGTTTTTGGTCGCTACAGAGGCTTGCGGCGGTGGAACTCCCGATCTAGGTTTCTTTCTGGAAGTTTGGGTATATATAAGAGGTGTTGGCGTCGGGAACAAGTCAGGGGGGTCCCCGAGGCGGCCATGAGGTAGGGGGTTGCGCCCAGGGGGTAGGGCGCACCCCCCGCCCTCGTGGTGGCCTCGGGACTCCTCTGGTCCATCTCCGATGCTCCGTGGGCTTCTTCTGGTCCAAAAGTAAGTTCCGTGAAGTTTCAGGTCAATTGGACTCTGTTTGGTTTTCCTTTTCTGCGATACTTAAAAACAAGGAAAAAACAGAAACTGGCACTGGGCTCTAGGTTAATAGGTTAGTCCCAAAAATAATATAAAAGTGCTTAGTAAAGCCCATTAAACATCCAAAAGAGATAATATAATAGCATGGAACAATCAAAAATTATAGACACGTTGGAGACGTATCAACCACAACTCAACAGGGCGCGCCTGGGGGTCCTGGCGCACCCAGGTGGGTTGTGCCCACCTGGTGCACCTCCCTCTGATGTTATTTGCACCAAAAATTCTTAAATATTCAGAAAAAATCGTATTAAATTTTTAGAGCATTCTGAGAACTTTTATTTTTGGGTCATTTTTTATTCCACGGGAAATTCTGAAACCAGACAAAACATGGCATTTTATTTTATTTAACTAGTAAAAACAGAAAACAAAAGTTACGGACAGAAGGTAATGCTTACTAAATTCATCAACTTCATACCTCTAAAAAATGATCCATTAATAAGGTTTATCAAGACTTATTAACAACCACTTTCGATTAGCATGAAACCGAAGAACTTTCGTAAATCACTAAGTTACCTCAACGGGGATGTGAATGTCCCCAACAATAAGCATTTCAGATTTCTTTTTAACAGTAGGTAGGGGTAGTTGAAAACTTCCAATAGTGATTGTCGGAGATTTTTCAATAACATTAATACCATTGATACGTCTCCAACGTATCTATAATTTATGAAGTATTCATGTCGTTTTATTATCATTCTTGGATGTTTTACAATCATTTTATAGCAACTTTATATCATTTTTTGGGACTAACCTATATTGACCCAGTGCCCAATGCCAGTTGTTGTTTTTTGCTTGTTTTTACATCATAGGAAATCAATATCAAACGGAGTCCAAACACCGCGAAACTTTTTGTGGATTTTTTATGGACCAGAAGACCACCAGTGGGCCAGAGCAGCACCTGGGGGTGCCCTGAGGGGGACACAACCCACCAGGGCGCGCCTGGGGGCCCAGGCGCGCCTAGGTGGGTTGTACCCACCTCGGTGGCCTCCCGCACCCCCTCTTTGCCCTATAAAATCCCAGATATTCCAAAAACCCTCGGTGTTAACCTAGATCAGAAGTTCCGCCGCCACGGGCCTCTATAGCCACCGAAAACCAATCTAGACCCTGTTTTGGCACTCCGCCGGAGGGGAAGATCATCACCAGTGGCCATCTTCATCATCCCGGCGGCCAATACGATGAGGAGGGAGTAGTCCACCCTCGGGGCTGAGGGTTTGTACCAGTAGCTATGTGTTTAATCTCTCTCTCTCTCTCTCGTGTTCTTGAGATGGCACGATCTTGATGTATCGCGGGCTTTGTTAATGTAGTTGGATCATATGGTGTTTTCCCCTCTCTATCTTGTTGTGTTGAATTGAGTTTTCCCTTTGAGATTTCGCCGTTATCGGATTGAATACTTTTATGGATTTGAGAGCACTTGATATATGCCTTGCATATGAATACTCGTGGTGACAATGGGGTATCATATTGATTCACTTGATATGTGTTTTGGCATTCAACTCGCGGTGACATTGGGGTAATCTATGCATAGGGGTTGATGCATGTTCTCGTCTTTGTTTCTCCGGTAGAAATCTTGGGGCACTCTTTGAAGTTCTTTGTGTTGGATTGAGTATTATGAATCTGAAATTATTTGGTGTTATTTTAGTATGAACTCTTGGATAGATCGATCGGAAAGAATAACTTCGAGGTGGTTGCGTACCCTACAAACGATTTCTTCGTATGTTCTCTGCTAGATAGGAACTTTGGAGTGATTCTTCATCGCACGTTGAGGGATGGTTATATGATCCAATTATATTAGCATTGTTGAGAGATTGCACTAGCGAAAGTACGGACCCTAGGCCTCATTTTCAGGCATTGCAATACCGTTTTTGTGCCCATTTACTATTTGCTACCTTGCTGTTTTTATTTATTAAGATTATAAAAATATATTTATACCATCCTTATTACACTTTTATCACCATCTCTTCGCCGAACTAGTGCACCTATACAATTTGCCATTGTATTGGGTGTGTTGGGGAAACAAGAGACTTTTTATTATTTGGTTGCAGGGTTGTTTGAAAGAGACCATCTTCATCCTACGCCTCCCACAGATTGATAAACCTTAGGTCATCCACTTGAGGGAAAATTGCTACTGCCTACAAACCTCTGCGCTTGGAGGCCCAACACAAGTCTACAAGAACAAGTTGCGTAGTAGACATCAAGCTCTTTTCTAGCACCGTTGCTGGGGAGGTGAGTGGTTGTAGGTAAATCTTTAGATCTTGAAATTGAATCTTTTAGTTTCTTGTTTTATCACTAGTTTGGTTTATAAAAGAAAACTACATAAAAATGGAATTGAGGTTGCATCATATTATTGATCATCTTTATAATATCTTTCTTGAAAATGTTGGATCGGAAAATTGTGCTCAATTGTTAGAAGAAGAAGTCAATAAAATGTTTGGCACAAAATATTTGAATGATGAGCATGATTGCAATGTTGTTATTATGAATTCTTTGAATATCCAAAATGCTAATGATGATTGCACAAGTCATGACAAAAATGTTTCTTATAAGCATGTCAATTTTTGTGGAGTGCATAAAGTTTGTGAAGACGTGCCTTCAGGGAAGATAGATTTTGCAAGAAGCATAAAGATGATAGGACCAATTCTTTGCTCAAAGTGATAGATGAATTTGCTACAAAATTATGCTCTCTTTGTCCCATTACTTGTGAACTTTGCAATAAAGTTAGTCACCTTAATTTCCAATGCATGCTTTTTCATGATCGAATCGTGTCCAAATATTGCAATAACTTGATCACCCTTGAACTTTATAATGAGCTTTGTCTATTTTTGGGGAGTGAAGAATTGACACATAAAAATAGTTGGTTTGAAGTATTCATTCTCACGGACGACATTGAAACTAAGCTAAAGAATATCTATATGTTTTGCATGGTAAATTGTAATGAGAATATTGCCAACTATAGAAAGATGGGAAAACCAATAGAATATAAAAGGAATACTAATGAAAGGGTAAAGATTTCCACGTTCCCTCCTATTGTCTCTCATGATGAAATAGGTGACGAGGAGGAGCTCCCTATTCAACCAATCTCATCAATAAGAAGCTTGAAAAAATTAATTAAACCCGCACATGATGTGGTGAAGAAGAATAAAAGAAGAAAGAATAGAGGTAAAAAGGTATCTCTCCCAGATAATGTTCCTCCTATTATTGTTGTTCCTCATGAAAATGAATCAAAAATAATTGTGGAAGATGATGCACTTGATGATGATATTGCTTCCATGTCTTGTGGCACAATGTCCGGGAGCACTATTGATGATGATTTTGTTATTCCTATTACTTGTTGTGATGATTATGATTGGGAAGACAATGATACTTCTTCTAATCTTGGAAATCTTTTTGGCACTAACTTGGGAAATTATGATGATAGCAATTGTTATACCGTTGGTGCTATTCATACTATTAATGATGAGAGTGATTATGCTTATGATATGCCAAGCCACGAGCTTGGAGATGCTATGTTTGATGAGAATGACATGTTTGAGAATTTATTTGCTGCAACTAATATTTGTCCCAAGCTTGGGGATGATATGCTTAATGAAGATGATCTTTTTAGTCCCCCTACTTTGAATGATCAAATTTGCTATGATGATTGAATGCCTTCTATCTATGATGAGAACAAAGTTGCTACTTATGATGATTATTGTGATGATACTTATGATATAAAAAGTAGTGATGGTTATATTTATAAAACTTGTCTAGTTATGATTACCCTTTTCCTGAACATTACTCTTTTAATGTGGAAAGAATTTATAGTATTCAAGTTTCATATGATACTCCCACCATTGTGAATGAGAAGAAATTTTCTTATGTGGAGAGTAATAAAATTTCTATGCTTGTGGATCATGAAAAGAATGCTTTATGTGATGGTTATATTGATGAATCTATTCATGATGCTACTGAAAATTATTATGAGAGAGGAACTTATGATTCATGATGCTCTCTTTATGTTTCAATTCTTATATTTTATGCGAGCATCATTGGAATCATCATGCCTAGCTAAAAGGCATAAAAGAAAAGCGCTTGTTGGGAGACAACCCAACATTTACCCCTACTGTTTTTATGTGTTCACATGATTAGGTTACTGCAGTAATCATGTTTTATAGCTTTTGTTTCAATAAAGTGCCAAATAAAGCCTTTGGGATAGCGTGGATGCTAGTTAACTTGATTCTGTCCAAAAACAGAAACTTTTGTGCTCAGTCCAGGAATTTTGAAAATTCACTGGAACGTGCTTTTGGTCTCAATTTTTTACAGGTGATAGATATACAAATTATCTACGTTGTCCTAATTTTTCAGAATTTTTAGAGTAGCAGAAGTATGGTTGGAGTACACATTACTTCAGACTGTTCTGTTTTTGACAGATTCTGTTTTCCATGCATAGTTTGCTTGTTTTCTAGTTTCTATGGCTTATATTGCTCAATATAAATTGTGGAAATGATATGCTACAGTAGGCATTGTGTGTAAACAATTATGAATCTTGTCTTTGACAGTACCAAAGTGAAATGGTTTGCTCTTTATCATACTAACCTATCTCACGAAGTTTCGTTAAGTTTTGTGTGATTGAAGTTTTCAAGTTTTGGGTGAGATGTCGATATGAGGAGAATAAGGAGTGACAAGACCCTAAGCTTGGGTATTCCCAAGGCACCCCCAAGGTAATATTCATGGAAGATCCAAGCAACTATGCTTGGGGATGCCCCGGAAGGCATCCCATCTTTCGTCTCGAACATTATTGGTAACCTCACATGGAGCTATGTTTTCATTCGTCACATGATATGTGTTTTACTTGGAGCGTCATTTTCTTTTGCTAGGATTTTCTTTCTATTATTTAGAATAATGTTTTGAATCTTTATTTTCAATAAAAATGTCAAGCATAGCCTTTACCATGCTTATTTTGCAAGTATACATGTTAACCAGAAAGTTTATCACTGTTGCAAAAATTCCCTAGAAAAGTCAGAATGTGATAAGATGTTGAAACATTTTGCACAATAAGCTCTGACAAATTTTTCTACAGTGTGGTAAAGTTTCAGAATTTGTGGAGTTAGGGAAGTATGATGAATTTTGCATTCTTTACAGACTATCCTGTTTTGGCAGATTGCTGTTATGTTTGCATATGTTTGCTTGTTTAATGATTCTATTTTAAGATAGGAGTATTGAATATGCAGAGGCATTTAGTATGCAATGTTGAATAATAATTTTAGTGATTTGCTACAGTAGAGAATGATAAAGGTTTTGCATTGATTTATACTAACTTATCTCACGAGTTCTTGTTGAGTTTTGTGTGGATGAAGTTTTTTAGATTTAGGAAAACCGTGATATGAGAGGAATTAAGGAGACACAAAAGCTCAAGCTTGGGGATGCCTAAGGCATCCCAAGCTAATATTCCAAGAAATCTCAAGCATCTAAGCTTGGGGATGCCCCGGTAGGCATCCCACCTTTCTTCTTCAACAATTATCGGTTAGTATCGGTTGAGCCTAAGCTTTTGCTTCTTCACATGAGTTGTGCTATTCTTGGAATGTCATTTTGTTTTGTTTTGATTGCTGTTTTAATAAAATACTTAGATCTGAAATTTTTAAATAAGATAGATTCATCAATTAGCTACCCCTTTACTCAACTACTCGCTTGATCTTCACTTATCTTTTTGGACTATCTTGTCATTTACTCTTGTGCTTCACTTATATCCTATGAGTAAATTGTTGAATGAATTGAATATCATGGAGTTGAAATTATATCATGCCGAGTAGTAGCTTCACATTGGGTTTAGAAAGTGAAATCTTTTGAAGCTTGACAATCACAATATTGGTCATACAGGCAATTCATGAATGATTAGTAGAAGGAAGAGAACTTTCACATGCAAATACACTATCTTGGAAATCTTTTGTGATTGTGAGCCCCCATCAAAATATTATATGCCAAAAAATTTGACGTTGGACAAGGAAGACAACGTAATGGTTTATGTTTGTTCATATTCACATAGAAGTTATATTGTCATAGATCCTTCAACATGTGGTTCTTGCCCCCCATCTTTGCTAGCCAAAAACTCCGCACCAAGTAGAGATACTACTTGTGCATCCAAAAACCCTTAAAACCCTAATCTTATTTTCAAGAGTCCACCATACCTACCTAAGGATTGAGTAAGATCCAAGTAAGTTATCATCAGTGCAATAAGGCAATAACAATTGCTTATAAAAGTGTGAGATCATTTAGTGTAAGAGAAAATTGAGCGTTGTACGAACTTGTGATGGTAAAGAATAAAAGCGACAGACTGCATAATAAAGGTTGCCATCACATGGGGCAATATAACGTGACGTACTTTTCCACTAAGGGGTTGAACATACAAACAAATAAGCGCATGGCAACCTCTGCTTCCCTCTGGGAAGGGCCTATCTTTTACCTTATGTATTTACTTTTATGCAAGAGTCAAAGTTTTTCTCTCTATTCCTTTTTATTTTTCTCCTTTGGCAAGCATCTTGTGGTGAGGAAAGATCTAGGCACATATGTCCAGTTGAATATGGGTAGCATGAGTTATTATTGTTTACATCACCCTTGAGGTGAATACGTTGGGAGGCGAAACTATGAGCCCCTATCTTTCTATGTGTCTGGTTGAAACGTTTTGCTCATGTGTATGCGGTGAGTGTTAGCAATCATAGAAGACTATATGATGGTTGAGTATGTGGAGCTCTTACTTAAACTCTGTTGAATAAGTTGAATTGGAATTGCTTGGTGACTGAGAACATAGGTTGTTGAGTTTCAAGAGAGTTCATTGTTTGAACCTTAACATGTGAATTGGTTGCTACTTTAAACATGAGAAATTTTATAAGAAAGAGTTGTTGTCATGATGCTAGGAAAAGTGATTGAAATTATCATTGATCAAACTTATGCACTTCGCTAGCATTCACACTTCATAAATTATTTATTTTATCATTTACCTACTCGAGGATGAGTAGGAATTAAGCTTTGGGATGCTGATACGTCTCCAACGTACACTACAAAAAAAGACACATCCGTGACATTTTGGGCCGAACAAAAAAAATTCTGTCATACATGACACTTCTATGACGATAATTGTGACAAAACCCGGTATCATCATAGATGTGGTGGGCTCCTAATTCTATGATGAAAAATCATGACAGAAAATGGGCTTTTCGTCCTGGGCGGGCCGGAGACGCAGCTACATGACACTCTTTGGGCCGTCCATGACGGAAAAAACCGTGGTAGAAGCGAGGGCGAGGAAAATTTCGGCGAGTTCCAGGTTACGGTGGGAGGTCGGGGGCCGAGCGATGCGCGTTTCTCTCGTACACGTACGCGCGTGTGTGCGAGGCGTTGGCTCTAACTGAACCCGAGCGAGGCGTTGGGCTCTAACTGAACCCGAGCGATTGCACTGCAGGCTACGCGTTACTGAACCCGAGCGATCGATCGATGGCGGTTAACTGAACCCGATCGAGTGATTCCTTCGCTACTGCTGTGTAACATCCCAAATTTTCAATTTGGAATGTTATACATAGATCATTCATTGCATAGCATATTTTATTGCATTTTGACAAATCCTCGATAAATCCTAAGCAACTCAAGGACCCTCGGAGAGAGTTGGGGATTTTCTCGATTTTTCATATTTGATTTTTATCAAATAATAAAACGAGGATTTTGGTTTCAATTATTTTCTCTCCGGAAAAATATTTCATTTTAAAAATAAATGAGAGGAGAAAATATGACTTCTCCAAAACAATTGAAATACTGGAGGAAAAATATTAAAATCATATATTGGATTTTATCCGAATTTTATTTGCAATTTTAATTGCATTAAAAAATTGCACGTTTTCAAAACTGTATTTTTGTGTCAAAACAAATGTTCACCCTCTTCTAATTATTTTAACTAGACAGGGAAATTTTGTTTTATATTTTTTGGATTTTTATTTATTTTTCTATGAATTTTTTTCGGTGGAATGTTAAAAAAACGCGCCGCGCCCGACCGGGCCGAGGCCCAGCCACGCGTCTCCTCCGCGAGCACGCCAGCGCCGCCGCGCCCGTGTCCGGCTCGGACACCGCCGGAGCCCCGCCGCCTTGCCCCCTCCTCCAAGCAGGCCCCCCCTCCTTATATACCCCGCCGCTCCCCCCCTCCCCTCACCCCGAGCCCCGCACCCGCCGCCGCCCCGCTCACCGAACCCCGCCGCCGTTCGCCGCCCCAAGCCCGCCCGAGCCCCGCCGCCCTCGCCCCCCCTCGCCGAGCCCCCGCCGGAGCCCAGCCGAGCCCCGCCGGAGCCCCGTTCCGACGAGGTACTGACTCGCCGTCGTTTGCCGGTTTTCTAAAAAAAACCGTTTGTTTTTTTAAAAAAACCCTAGATCGGTTTAATTTCTTTGGTTTTATTATTTAGTGAACGTTCACCGACCCGTTCGTTTTAACGAACGTGTTCGTTAGATTTTCACTGTTAACGAACGTCCGTTCGTTAACCGTTCGTCAGATTTTTCCGCGATTTCTCAGATCTCGATTTCTCATCGGATCTTTGTTTTCGTTTAACTTTTCACTCGTTTATCGGAATCAGGCGATTCAAGCGCCTAGAGTTTCGTCTCGAAATTCTCTTTCCGATTAACCTACTCAAACAAGTTTTTGCTACTGTAAAATTTGACCTAGATCCAAAATAGTAAATGAAGCTTGTTTCTTTCGCCGTTTGACTTTCGTTGCTTCGTTCGAGTTGATTCTTTTTGCAAACCAGAGTTCTTAAGTTGAACTTTCTGGTTGGATCTTTCATTCGAGTTTTACATGTGCATTAGATGAGTACTTATTGTTTGCTTGTTTGTTTGCGATAGAGTACCCGGAGTGCGCCGCTTGTTACTTCGAATCGCTAGGTTTCGCGGATCATCAGCAAGGCAAGTAACACTTTGATCATACCCTACTATACCCAGTTTTTATTGCATTAGATCAATCCTCAAACATTGCATGGTTAGGATCTAATTAAATTGTGGGTATTGGGATGTAGTTGAGGTAGTACCTATTACCTGCTTTATATAACAAACCCTTGGGAGTTACTTCTACGTTGCTACTATATTGCCATGCTATGCTCGTAGACGTGGATTGGGTTTGAGAGATTTCCATGACAGATGTGAGATTGTTAATTAATGGTTTACTTAAGGTGGCAACTAAAACTCACATCTGGGTGGATTGAGGTACCTGGGTATTCCAGGATTGCCTGTTTTTCTTTTGGACCGCCACCCAGGTTCAAAGGGATCATGAGATTATTCATGCTAGAAACTTCCGTGTGCAGCCACAAGCTATTACGGGCTCTAGCATAGTTGACTAAGTTGTGTGAACTCTTACAGTGGTAGACTAGCAGATGTAGGGGAAAGTAGGTGTAACTGTCTACCCATACGTAAGGTGCAAACACTTCTGAAAGACTGTGTCTCGGTCATCCGTTACTCAAACACCATGTAGTGCGAGTAATCCAACGGAGGAGATCGAGTCTTGTGGGGACAAGTGCGCAAACCTCTGCAGAGTGTACAAACTAATCATGGTTAGCCGTGTCCCCGGTTATGGACAACTTGAGTATCTAGTACTTGGATTATCATGTGAATCTCATCACCATGTTACTTTTAATTAATTTTGTTGGGTTAATGATGATACTTAATTGGGATTGAGATGCTGTCAACCATCTCAATGTTTAACAACCACCATGATAGTTAAAAAAAATTTATTCCTTTGCAGTAGGGAAAAATTGGCTTTTCGCAAAAACTTTAACCATAGAGCCTTACACCAGCCATATATGCATGTAGTATAGCATTATCATGTTCATTATTCTCTATGTGTTATTTTGCCAGCATATTCCATGTGCTGACCCGTTTTCGGGCTGCAACGTTTCATGTTGCAGACTTTTCAGACGACGAGTAAGGAGCCTTAGGTCGTGGTCTTATACTCAGTGATGCCGTTGGAGGTTATGGACTCACTTATCTTCCAAGTCTTCCGCTATTATCGTTTTTAGAAAGCCTAAGCCATATTTATCATACTTAATCTCTTTAGAGATATTCGATGTAATAAGTGTGTGATTGCTACTCTGTTATAAATCCTCCATTTGTACTGTGCGTGTCAGCATTACTGATCCAGGGATGACACTGGTGCACAGCAGCACAGACTATTTGAGGTCTGGTCGCTACAAAGGTGGTATCAGAGCACACGCTGACTGTAGGACACGACCACTAAGCTTAACCCCTAGAACACTTCTCTCTTCTCATTTTTGACCCCTCTCCACTTTCTACTCTTTTAGGAATGGCGGATACAAGGAGCAAGTTCATGCAACCAGATGAAGACACGCCTTTTGGACGACATTTGAAGGAAGTCACTAAGTACTTGAACATAGGAATACCAAGCATCACCGGAACCTACAACGCCACATTACCCGAAGAGGAGAGCTGGAAGATTCAAGTTCACATTCTAGGGAGAACGTTTGTGCCAGTTACTGAACCCATAAGATTGGTTTTCGAAGCACCAACCTGGAGTTTAGGGAAGAGCATGGCAGCCCACATCGCTATGGGACGCATTGGAGAAGTCTACCACAGGGAGCTTAAGGATACTATTTATCAGATTTGTGGACGCCGAGACGAGCAATGGGAGATGATCAGAACCAAGAAGGATGGATCAATTGCAGTTTTCATCCAGGAGCAAAACCAACACATTCGTCGCCAGGAGAACCAGATGTGCTCAGACAAGGAAGAACTGAAGAAGGCATTGACGAAGATCAAGGAGCTGGAGGAAGAACTCAAGTCTACACACGAGGATTATTTGGAGGAAATCGGCGCACTAGTAGGGAAGAATGACGACCTAGAGAAGAAGATTGGAGTATTCATGGGAAATCCAGTGCCAAAAGCAAAGGATGACGAATGCACTTGCCCGGATAACTACATCATCATCGACGAACCGACTCGGAACCAAGTGAAGATGACTTTGTTGATGAAGCTGGAGCAGACATCATGGAGTCTTCAACTGATCAGAATTTCTAGTAGACCACCATATCAGTAGTAGTTTTCCCCCATTTAATAGTATAGCTCAAGCACTTTGTAACGCTAGTTAGATCGATTGTATGCCTTGTTTGAATTGATTGAGTGATATTGATTGTATTTGTCTCATGAGCATATGGGTAGTGTTTTCCCTCTAGACCCCATTCTATTCTTAACTCTCATCTTTTCTAACCCATCAGATGCCTCCGAGACGCGACACCGGATTTTCTTTCCCACCGGAGATCACCCAGTTGATTCAGCAACAGAATGCCCTGATGCAAGTGTTAGTGCAGAACCAAGGCAACAACAACAACAACAACAACAACAACAACCCACCGCCACCACCACCTGTTGATCACTTAGCCCGTTTCTTGAGGCTAAATCCGCCGGTGTTTTCCAGTAGCACCGAGCCGATTGTTGCAGATGATTGGCTCCGCAAAGTTGGAAGGGAGTTGACCATTGCAGGATGTACAGATGCGGAAAGAGTGCGTTTTGCCGCACATCAGCTTGATGGACCCGCAGCATCATGGTGGGAGAATTACACCGCCACTCACCCTATTAACACTGTCACATGGGACCAGTTTCAGCAAGCTTTCCGTACAGCTCATGTTTCAGCAGGAGCTATGGCTATGAAGAAGCGTGAGTTTCGCAACCTACGCCAAGGAGGACGCACCGTAGGCCAGTATGTGGAGGATTTCAGTAAGTTAGCACGTTATGCACCAAATGACGTTGCTACAGATGCAGCCAAGCAGGAGAAATTTTTGGAAGGACTGAATGATGAACTGAGTATGCAGTTGATGGTAGCAACTTTCAACAACTACCAGGAGTTGGTAGATAGAGCTCTCATGATTGAAGGGAAGCAGCAGCAGATTGAAAACCGTAAGAGGAAGTATGGACAAGGGAAGTATAATTCTGGAGCTCAGCAGAAGCCACGATTTGCCTCGAAACCGGGAGGACAGTTTCAGCATACCAGTGGAGGAGGTAGTTCGCACAACCATAATGGCTCTAAAAATGGTAATGGGAATGGAGGAAGCAACGGACAGAACCGCACCAACCCATCTACCCCAGCCAAGAGGGACCTGAGCCAAGTCACTTGCTTTAAGTGCCAGAAAACTGGACATTATGCCAATGAATGTCCTGAAGCCTGGAATGGAAATGGCAATGGAAGCTCTGGGAAGAAGCCGAACCCGTTCAACAAAGGACATGTGAACCACCTGAGCGTGGAGGAGGTTGAAGCACAGCCTGATGCAGAAATAGGTAAGTTTTTGGTTAAGTCATTTACTGCAATCGTTCTTTTCGATACTGGTGCATCGCATTCATACATATCAAGGGGATTTGTGGATAAGTTTAAGTTGCCCACCAAAGTTCTCAGAACACCTATGTTAGTAACCTCGCCAGGAGCAGAGTATATGGCAAGCCAAGGATGTTTTCAGATGCCATTGGCCATTGGTAGGCATGTTTTCCCCTCAGACTTAACAATTTTGGAGTCGCAAGGTTTGGATGTGATTTTGGGAATGGATTGGCTATCGATGTATGGAGGAAACATCGATTGCGCCAGTAAGTCGATTTTGCTTACCACCCCAGAAGGGAAAAGGATCAAGTATGTATCCCGGCATATGCCGAAGAGGACTCAAGTGAATTCCTTAACAGGAGTTGTACAGGAGGAAGTACCAGTGGTGAAGGATTACCCGGATGTATTTCCAGAAGAGTTGCCAGGCATGCCACCAGATAGAGATATTGAGTTTTTTATTGAACTTTTGCCAGGCACAGGGCCAATATCTAAGAGACCGTACAGGATGCCCGCAAAAGATTTGGAGGAAATTAAGAAGCAGATCAAGGAGTTACTGGATAAAGGCTATATTCGCCCAAGTTCGTCACCTTGGGGATCACCAGTACTTCTAGTGGAGAAGAAAGATGGATCGTTGAGGATGGTTGTTCATTACCGTGGATTGAATGAAGTGACCATCAAGAACAAGTACCCACTGCCGATGATCAATGATTTGTTTGACCGCCTACAAGGAGCTAAAGTATTTTCCAAGATCGATCTACGATCAGGATACCATCAGTTAAAGATTCGAGAGCAGGATATACCTAAGACGGCTTTTACCACCAGGTATGGACTGTATGAGTATACCGTTATGTCATTCGGACTGACTAACGCACCTGCCTATTTCATGAACCTGATGAACAAAGTGTTTATGGAGTTTTTGGATAAGTTCGTCGTGGTGTTCATTGACGACATTTTAGTCTTTTCCAAGAATGAGGAAGAGCATGAGGAGCATTTGCGATTGGTACTTGAGAAGCTCAGAGAACATCAGTTATATGCCAAGTTCAGCAAATGTGAATTTTGGCTGAAGGAAGTTGGATTCCTCGGACATGTTATTTCTGGAGAAGGAGTTGCAGTAGACCCTGCCAAAGTTGACACAGTGACAAGTTGGGAATCACCCACGTCAGTTGGAGAGATCCGGAGTTTTCTTGGACTTGCAGGATACTACCGGAGGTTCATCGAGAATTTCTCGAAGATTGCTAAGCCCATGACTGAGCTATTGAAGAAGGACACCAAATTCAATTGGACTGAGGAATGTGAAGCTAGTTTCCAAGAGTTGAAGAAACAATTGGTTACATCACCAGTGTTGATTCTGCCAGATCAACGCAAGGACTACGAAGTTTATTGCGACGCTTCTCGTCGAGGACTTGGAGCAGTGCTTATGCAGGAAGGAAGAGTTGTGTCATATGCTTCACGACAACTTAAACCCCATGAGAAGAATTATGCTACGCATGATTTGGAGTTAGCAGCCGTGGTGCATGCGTTGAAGACATGGAGACATTTTCTCATCGGAAACCATTGTGAGGTGTACACGGATCATAAGAGTTTGAAGTATATTTTCACGCAGAAGGAGTTAAATCTCAGACAGAGGAGATGGTTGGAGCTTATTAAGGACTACGATATGAGATTGCATTATCACCCAGGAAAGGCTAACGTAGTAGCAGACGCGTTGAGCCGCAAGAGTCATGTCAACACCCTCATGACAGGAGAGTTACCTCAGGAGTTAGCAGAGGACCTTCGCGAGCTATGTTTGGAGATAGTCCCAAGAGGCTATCTAGCGACACTGGAGATTCAGTCTACCTTGATGGAAAGGATCAGAGAAGCTCAGAGGACAGACAAGGAGATTGACGAGATAAAGGAGAAGATGAGCAAAGGAAAAGCCAAGGGATTTCGTGAGGATGAACACGATACCTTATGGTTTGAGGACCGCGTTTATGTGCCAAATGATCCGGAGATCAGGAAGTTGATTTTGCAAGAGGCCCATGATTCACCATATTCGATTCACCCAGGGAATACCAAGATGTATTTAGATCTGAAAAATACTTTCTGGTGGACCGGAATGAAGAAGGATATTGCGGAGTATGTAGCAGTTTGTGATGTATGTCAGCGAGTGAAGGCAGAGCATCAGAAGCCAGCAGGATTGCTACAGCCATTGCCGATACCCGAATGGAAGTGGGATAAAATAGGCATGGATTTTATCACAGGATTGCCCAGGACTCGTTCAGGCTATGACTCAATATGTGTTGTAATCGACCGTTTGACGAATGTAGCTCATTTCATCCCAGTGAAGACTACTTACACCAGTGCTAAGTTGGCAAAGATATACATGACCAGGATCGTATGTTTGCATGGAGTTCCGAGGACCATTGTATCAGACAGAGGAACCCAGTTTACCTCGAAGTTTTGGAAGCAGTTACATGAAACATTGGGAACCAGGCTAGAATTTAGTACAGCCTTTCACCCACAGACAGATGGACAGACCGAGAGAGTCAATCAGATTTTGGAGGACATGTTGAGAGCTTGTGCACTAGATTATGGATCTAGTTGGGACGACAATTTGCCCTATGCAGAGTTTTCTTACAACAACAGTTATCAAACCAGTTTGAAGATGGCCCCTTTCGAAGCTTTGTACGGAAGAAGGTGTAGAACACCGTTGTTATGGGACGAGGTTGGAGACCGTCAGTTGTTTGGACCAGATTTGATTAAGGAGTCTGAACAGAAAGTGAGGCTAATTCGCGATAGGCTCAAGGTAGCCCAGTCCAGGCAGAAGAGTTATGCTGATTCTAAATGAAAGGAGACAGTCCACGAAGTCGGAGACAGAGTGTATCTTCGAGTGTCACCACTTCGAGGAGTGAAGCGCTTTGGAGTTAAGGGAAAGTTAGCGCCCCGTTTTATCGGACTATACAGAGTTTTGGAACGTATGGGAGAAGTTGCTTACAAGCTGGAATTGCCTGAAGGATTGTCAGGAGTTCATGATGTATTCCACGTTTCACAGTTGAAGAAGTGCCACGCAGAGATGGCTGAGATACCACTGAGAGATACTGTGCCGCTGGAAGCGATTCAGCTGGAAAGTGATTTGACCTATGAGGAGAAACCAGTCAAGATTCTCGAGTATGCCAGCCGAGTCACCCGCAGTAAGGTTATCAAGTTTTGCAAAGTCCAGTGGAGTCACCACACGGAGGATGAAGCCACCTGGGAGCGAGAGGAAGATCTACGGAAGGACCACTCCCACCTGTTTTCTAGCCAACCCGAATCTCGAGGGCGAGATTCATCTTAAGGGGGTACGTTTGTAACATCCCAAATTTTCAATTTGGAATGTTATACATAGATCATTCATTGCATAGCATATTTTATTGCATTTTGACAAATCCTCGATAAATCCTAAGCAACTCAAGGACCCTCGAAGAGAGTTGGGGATTTTCTCGATTTTTCATATTTGATTTTTATCAAATAATAAAACGAGGATTTTGGTTTTAATTATTTTCTCTCCGGAAAAAATATTTCATTTTAAAAATAAATGAGAGGAAAAATATGACTTCTCCAAAACAATTAAAATACTGGAGGAAAAATATTAAAATCATATATTGGATTTTATCCGGATTTTATTTGCAATTTTAATTGCATTAAAAAAATTGCATGTTTTCAAAACTGTATTTTTGTGTCAAAACAAATGTTCACCCTCTTCTAATTATTTTAACTAGACGGGGAAAATTTGTTTTATATTTTTTGGATTTTTATTTATTTTTCTATGAATTCTTTTCGGCGGAATGTTTAAAAAAAACGCGCCGCGCCCGACCGGGCCGAGGCCCAGCCGCGCGTCTCCTCCGCGAGCACGCCAGCGCCGCCGCGCCCGTGTCCGGCTCGGACACCGCCGGAGCCCCGCCGCCTTGCCCCCTCCTTATATACCCCGCCGCCCCCCCCCCCCCCTCACCCCGAGCCCCGCACCCGCCACCGCCGCCGGAGCCCGAGGAGCCGCCGCCCCGCTCACCGAACCCCGCTGCCGTTCGCCGCCCCAAGCCCGCCCGAGCCCCGCCGCCCTCGCCCCTCGCCGAGCCCCCGCCGGAGCCCAGCCGAGCCCCGCCGGAGACCCGTTCCGACGAGGTACTCACTCGCCGTCGTTTGCCGGTTTTCTAAAAAAAACCGTTCTTTTTTTTAAAAACCCTAGATCGGTTTAATTTCATCGGTTTTATTATTTAGTGAACGTTCACCGACCCATTCGTTTTAACGAACGTGTTCGTCGGATTTTCACTGTTAACGAACGTCCGTTCATTAACCATTCGTCAGTTTTTCTTTTTCGTCAGATTTTCCGCGATTTCTCAGATCTCGATTTCTCATCGGATCTTCGTTTTCGTTTAACTTTTCGCTCGTTTATCGGAATCAGGCGATTCAAGCGCCTAGAGTTTCGTCTCGAAATTCTCTTTCCGATTAACCTACTCAAACAAGTTTTTGCTACTGTAAAATTTGACCTAGATCCAGAATAGTAAATGAAGCTTGTTTCTTTCGCCGTTTGACTTTCGTTGCTTCGTTCGAGTTGATTCTTTTTGCAAACCGGAGTTCTTAAGTTGAACTTTCTGGTTGGATCTTTCATTCGAGTTTTACATGTGCATTAGATGAGTACTTATTGTTTGCTTGTTTGTTTGCGATAGAGTACCCGGAGTGCGCCGCTTGTTACTTCGAATCGCTAGGTTTCGCGGATCATCAGCAAGGCAAGTAACACTTTGATCATACCCTTTCATACCCAGTTTTTATTGCATTAGATCAATCCTCAAACATTGCATGGTTAGGATCTAATTAAATTGTGGGTATTGGGATGTAGTTGAGATAGTACCTATTACCTGCTTTATATATCACCCTTGGGAGTTACTTCTACGTTGCTACTATATTTCCATGCTATGCTCGTAGATGTGGATTGGGTTTGAGAGATTTCCATGACAGATGTGAGATTGTTAATTAATGGTTTACTTAAGGTGGCAACTAAAACTCACATCTGGGTGGATTGAGGTACCTGGGTATTCCAGGATTGCCTGTTTTTCTTTTGGACCGCCACTCAGGTTCAAAGGGATCATGAGATTATTCATGCTAGAAACTTCCGTGTGCAGCCACAAGCTATTATGGGCTCTAGCATAGTTGACTAAGTTGTGTGAACTCTTATAGTGGTAGACTAGCAGATGTAGGGGAAAGTAGGTGTAACTTTCTACCCATACGTAAGGTGCAAACACTTCTGAAAGACTGTGTCTCGGTCATCCGTTACTCAACCACCATGTAGTGCGAGTAATCCAACGGAGGAGATCGAGTCTTGTGGGGAAAAGTGCGCAAACCTCTGCAGAGTGTACAAACTAATCATGGTTAGCCGTGTCCCTGGTTATGGACAACTTGAGTATCTAGTACTTGGATTATCATGTGAATCTCATCACCATGTTACTTTTAATTAATTTTGTTGGGTTAATGATGATACTTAATTGGGATTGAGATGCTGTCAACCATCTCAATGTTTAACAACCACCATGATAGTTAAAAAAAATTATTCCTTTGTAGTAGGGAAAAATTGGCTTTTCGCAAAAACTTTAACCATAGAGCCTTACACCAGCCATATATGCATGTACTATAGCATTATCATGTTCATTATTCTCTATGTGTTATTTTGCCAGCATATTCCATGCGCTGACCCGTTTTCGGGCTGCAACGTTTCTTGTCGCAGACTTTTCGGACAACGAGTAAGGAGCCTTAGGTCGTGGTCTTATACTCAGTGATGCCGTTGGAGTTGATGGACTCACTTATCTTCCAAGTCTTCCGCTGTTATCGTTTTTAGATGGCCTTAAGCCATATTTATCATACTTAATCTCTTTGGATATATTCGATGTAATAAGTGTGTGATTGCTACTCTGTTATAAATCCTCCATTTGTACTGTGCGTGTCAGCATTACTGATCCAGGGATGACACTGGTGCACAGGAGCACAGACTATTTGAGGTCTGGTCGCTACATGCTGCTAACTGAAGCCGATCGATGCTGCCTCTGGGATGAACAGTGAGCGTTGCGGGGGGTTTGGATGAACAGTGAGCGGTGGCGTTGCCTCTGGATGAACAGGACCCCGTGGTGTGGTGGAGGGCTGGATGAATAGTAGACGGTGGAGGGGTGGTTGAACAGGACCCCGTGGTGTGGAGGGCTGGATGAACAGTAGACGGTGGAGGGGTGCCCATGGAGGGGTGGTTGAACAGTAGCCGGTGGAGTAGCGCGCGGTGGAGGCAGGATGAACAGGAGCCCCTGGAGGCTGGAGGAGGTCGACGGTGGAGATGAACAGTATCCCGTGGAGTCCCGTTTTGCGGTACGCCACACCCCTCCCGATGAACATGACCCCCGTTTCGACCGTAGGAGGTCCGTTTCATCCGTTTTGCGGTACGCCACACCCCTCCCGATCAACAGGACCCCCGTTTCGACCGTAGGAGGTCCGTTTCGTCCATTTTGCGGTACGCCACACCCCCCCCAATCAACAGGACCCCCATTTTGACCGTAGGAGGTCCGTTTCCTCCGTTTTGCGGTACTCCACACCCCTCCCGATCAACAGGACCCCCGTTTCGACCGTAGGAGGTCCGTTTCCTCCGTTTTGCGGTACGCCACACCCCTCCCGATCAACAGGACCCCATTCCGAACGTAGGAGGTCCGTTTCCTCCGTTTTGCGGTACGCCAGGCCTCGTTTCCATCGCCTGTTCCGTCCAAGCCCTCCCGATGAACACGACCACGCATTCCGTTCCGACCCAGCCGGTTGGCTCCCACGCGTTCCGTTGCCTCCCGATGAACATGACGCATTCCGTTGCCTCCCCATGAACACGACGCATTCCGTTGCCTCCCCATGAACACGACGCATTCCGTTGCCTCCCCATGAACATGACGACGACGTTGTTTCTCCGTTCCGACCCAGCCATGTACACGAGCCCTGGCCGTACGTATGCGCGAGTAGGCGTTCGAGACCCCGCCCGTATGTACACATATGTGGCCGTATTTTCTTTCTTGCACCCTGGCCGCTGTACGTACGTGTACATGCTACGTGCGCGCCTCTACTATGACACGTGCGCGCCTCTACTACGACACGTGCGCGCCTCTACATCGATCAGTATGTACGTACACATTCGCGACCAGAATGACAACGCTACGTACGCTTCGACCAGGTGGGTCCCGACTGTCAGGCACTTCCTTGCTTGCGAAGATGTAGCTGGTGGGTCCCAGCAGTCAGGGGGGCGAATCATTTTTTTTGCCCGGACGCACTTCCTTGCGTGCGAAGATGTAGCCGGTGGGTCCCAGCAGTCAGGGGGCGAATCATTTTTTTTTGCCCGGACGCACTTCCTTGCGTGCGAAGGTGTAGCTGGTGGGTCCCAGCTGTCAGGGGGGTGAATCATTTTTTTGCCCGGACGCACTTCCTTGCGTGTGAAGAAGAAACTGGTGGGTCCCAGCAGTCAGGGGGAAACGTTTTTTCCGCGAAATACAGTGGCCCGTCCGATGGGTCCCAGCTGTTAGGTGGAGGAATCATTATTTTCCGCGTAATAAGGAGGCACTTCCTTGCTGCGGCCGTGGACCCAGCTGTCAGCCTCTCCATGTACAGTCCACGTCCGATGAAAGTCGTTCCTTGACCACGTTGACCAAGCCGCGCCGAGAGCACCACGGCGGTGGACGACGGCAAGGCCTGGGAAGGGGACGACCCGGAGCCGGGGAAGACGCGGCAGTGGAAGCCCGCGCGGAGAGGAGTACGAGGGTTCACTGGTTCAGCTGTGGTGTGAGGCTGCCGTCGTCGTAGGGCCTGGCCAGCGGTGGGAATAGTAGGGGCGGTGAGGCCTCCGCGGCAGCACAGCCGGCCACGGGAGGCAGGAGCATGCGGCACGATCGGCGCTGCTTTGGGCAGCTGGAGCAAGAAGACCAGAGGTTGAAGAAGCACTATGGCCGTTGGATGGACATCGTACGGTCACTGGAGCTAGAATCGTTCATATTGACTAAGTTGACAAAGCCCTCCGTCCCCGTCCAACTTAGTTGGTCCACAAGTCATCCTCCCACTATGGTGGGTCCAGCTAGCAGGGGGTATTCATTTTTTTGTGCGTAATAAGGAGGCACTTCCTTGCGTGCGAAGATATAGCTGGTGGGTCCGACATGTCAGCGGGGGGATCATTTTTTTCACGAAATACAGAGGCCCTTCCGGTGGGTCCCAGTTGTCAGGTGGAGGAATCATTATTTTGCGCGTACAGTCCACGGCCGATGGATGTCGTTCGTTGACCACGTTGACCAGGCCACGCCGAGAGCACCATGGCGGTGGACGACGGCGAGGCCTAGGAAGGGAACGACACGGAGCCGGGGAAGACTCGGCAATGGTTGCCCATGCGGTGGGGAGTACGAGGGTTTACTGGTCTGGCTGCCATCGCCAGAAAATAACAGGAGGTGTGGGTGAGTAGAGGTATGGCCTGGCCAGCAATGAAGTAGGGTGGGGCGGTGCGGCCTGTGCGGCAGCACAGCCGGCCACGGGAGGCGGGAGCAGGCAGTCTCACCGGAGCTGGTTTGGGCGGCTGGAGCAAGAAGATCAGATATTGAAGAAGCAGCACAGCCGTTGGATTAACATCCAACGGTCACTGCTACTAGAATCGTTTGTGGACTAAGTTGACAAAGCCAAAGTACACGTCAACCTAGTAGACCCACAAGTCAGCCTCCAAATCTGTCCCAAACAGCATACAACCCGAAATTTTTCTAGCCAGATTCAAATTAATTTTAAATCTAAATATACCTTAATTTAAATTCAATAAAATTTTACCCGCACAAAAGCAATGAAATTTAAAATATCAAAATCCGAAGAAAACAGTATTTTGGAACTAATTGCCTGTTTGCTGTATTTTTTCATTTTACAGCCCATTTATTATTACTTATAGCCCATTTCTTATTACTTATAGCCCATTTTCTGGGCAAAATGCATCCCTCCTCGTCTTGAAAGATTTCCGGCCCAGGAGGGCGTAGAAAAGCAAGTAGGCCTACGTTGGTTATTCTGCAAAAAACAAAATAGCTGGCTAGCCATTTTCAGAAAGGAAAAAAACAAATTGGGCAGGTCATGTGCTAAACATATGAAATAAAAGCCTGGGCTAGACGGGCCATAGGTCCCGCACAACCCAGTTGATACCCTTCTCCGTCCCGAAAAAACAAAGATACTGCGCGCGCTGCTGGGTCCCTACTGTCATCCTCACCATGTACAGTCATCTCCCTATTCCTCTCGGTTGTTGACCATGTTGACAACACCGGAGGGCGGCGCCGCGGCGAGCGAACCAAGGCGGAGGACGATAGTGAGGCCTCGGACGGGAACGAACAGGAGCCGGGGAAGATCACAGCCAACCGTGGGAGGCGGGAGCAGGCGGTCCCGCCGGCGCTGGTTTGGCTTTGGCGGCTCGAGGAAGAAGAGACTGAAGAAACGCGATAGACGTTGAATGTCAATCCAACGGTCAAGGTTGGCATAATCGTTTGTTGACTAAGCAGACACCAAGTAGCATACTTTTTTATATATAGGAAGAAAACTGCAAGGAAAATGCGTTCGTCTGTCGTCCTCCTCACAGGGAACGTTCGCCACATAAGTGACTAGCACCCTTGGTTTTCAACCGAGAGGTCTTGGGTTCGAGTCCCAGGAACTCTCAATTTTGTCCTCCTTCCTTCCTCGCAAAAAAAGGGAAAGAAAATCAAAGACTTGGGAAGGCGTACAGAACAAGCTAGTGTACCAGTAAAGAGACGTTGCTGAGTTTTAGAAAAAAAGAAAGACGTGCTCCTGTAGCTGGTTCGAATCCAAACCTAGACTATGACTATATATGGTGCTATGCTACTCTGCAAGTAATGAAACTGACATATCCAACGTTCGCTTCTCCTCTTCTCTACTTACTCTGCCTAGCATCAGAAGCTCTGGCCGCAGCAACCATGTCCGCTGGCTGCTCGTCCACCTGCTCTTCAGCAAGCAACAACCAGATATGCGCCAAGTCGCCACCCGTACCATCGCCTGTGGGTCTCATCACACCCCCGCCGGCACGCGCACCGCAGCCGATTGCTCATCGCAACCTGCTGCCGTTGGTGTGGTGCCACTGCTGCAAATCACGCAGAGTCATCTGTCGCGTCTCAACCACAATCCGCAACCCTGGCCGAGTCTTCTACAAATGCCCGAATCATGGGGTAATAATATGTTTAAGTGTTGTTCTGCTGCTTTCAGTTGCTGATTTTTTTAATAATTTGGTTGATGATCTTCCAATTTGATTCGTGCAGAAAAGGGAAGATTCGTGTGATTTGTATTTTTGGGAAGTTGCTGATGTGGGGGAATGCAACTACGCTGATTATTTGGTTAGCCGAGGAATCCCAATACCAGCAGGTTGGGGTGTTGGACAAGTAACTGAAGGAACGACAGAAGAGGAAGATGCAGAGCAGAAGGTTAAAGATGCAGTTCCTCTGATCATGGCCAAGCAACAGCTGCTGAACGGCCTTGACAGCAATGAGGAGATGAAAGAGCTTGTGAAGATAATGGGCAAAATCGATGTGCTCTGTAGGATGATTGTCTCTTTATTTGCAGTGTATGTAGCACTCGTGATGTATTCAGTGGCTACGACATGAGCACTTTGCTGAAACTAGTAATGAATGAAACCTGTGTAGTAGGCTGGGCGCAGTGCTGTGAACATCTAATGATTTCTATTAACGGAAATCAGGGGTATCCCCTTTTGCTCATATAAATAAATAAATAAATAGCAGAGGCCCTGTCGGGTCAGCTTTGTTCGCATTCGAAGACGTCGAGCAAATTGCAGTCCAACAGCAAACTATGTCATCAAATTCAAGTTTCACAGCCAAATATGAGTACAACTAAACAACAATGTCATCATGTTTTAGTTGTCATACAATCACCAAACACAAATCAGCATACATAACAAGTGATGTTCTCACAGCAAAATACTAAACAACATGTTCATCAGGTTTCAGTTGTCATAGCAAACACAATTTCACAGAGTAGATAAAAAACGTCTTCTGAAAGGCAAATACGACAAAAGCAATGTAATCATCATCCGCAGCAGCAGCGTCAACATCTTCGCCATGTGTATCAGTCTGAATCGTAATTCCCCACGGTGTCATCTTCTTCTTCGTCCTCAACGTCCTCGAACGTTGGCTTCTTCTTGATCAACTCTTGTATGTCCACAGCACGACAGGCAATCTTTTCGCCGGCGTCATTGACGTGATGGTTCTCAAAGATATTAGGAACATCTGTGTTATCCTGTACATCAGGAGCAGTGTAAGCATCATCTTGTTGTGCAACTTCATTAAACGAATTCCTCTGCTCAAACCTTTGCAATACTCTCCAGTCATCGCTACGTGCAAATGTGTCTTCCAAGAAAAATATCTGTGTTGCTTGATTTGCCAAAATAAAAGGCTCGTTGGTCTGGTACGCCGCCTTGACATTGATGGATTTGAAATAATCATCAGCTCTGGGTTTTGCGATCCTGGAAAACAGGTTATACCAACGACAGCACAACAGAACCACACACTGATGATCCTCGAAACTGGAGATATACTACAACTGAACAATGTCTGTTATGTTAGCATACATTTCAGTTGTCTCTTTGTCATACGTATCCGTGCTCATGATGGCACTGTTTTGTGTCTTCCTGCCTTCGTCTCGTGCAAGGGTGTTGTAGCGCACATCTCCAACAACGCAAGATTCATAATGTCTTACCCGAGTATCCGGACCCATTGCTAGTGAGTAAAGGGCATCATCAACTGCATGCCCATCCTCCCGCATCTTCTTAACCTATGGTTAGAAAATAGACAAGCTGATCATCTTATGTACTCAATATATTAAAAAAACTGACAATGCACTTCAAAGCTTACATGGTTCTTGAACCATTTCGCAAATCCTGCCATAACCAGTTTGTCAATGTTTCTTGGATTTTGCGGCAGTAACTCCTCTTTGTAGATGCTGCACAACATAGTGATCGCGTCAAAAATCTAAATATATAAGAATGTGCTGCAAGTTTAGTAGATTACGATGTATAAGCTGCAGTACTGCACTTACTTGATATAAGGTAGTATTTCAGGACAGTTATTCAACACATACCAAACCATTTTGTCCAAATCTTTAGGTTTGTCCTCTTGTCGACTCTTCCCTGTAACTCGAACAGAATAATCGAAAACATTGAGCCCGGGATTGTCTTCACAGTTAGAAAATAGGGTTTAGGGTTTTCCGTGGGGCAAAGCCTCTCCACGTCTTTCAATATATATAACAATCAGCATACAATTACATACGTACAGGGTACGTGTACATGACACGCTAGACCTATTTTAACACTCCCCCTCAATCTAAACTTCAACTCTGTACAAGGTTTAGATTGGCACTAAAACGGTCTAGCATTTGTCTGGTGGTTGGTTTAGTAAACACATCAGCCAGCTGATCGTTAGAAGAAATGAATCTGACCTCAAGAGCTCCAGAAGCAACACGCTCACGCACAAAGTGAAAATCAATCTCGATGTGCTTGGTACGTGCATGGAAAACTGGGTTGGCAGTTAGATATGTGGCCCCTGAGTTATCACACCAGAGAACCGGAACACGCTGCTGAGACACTCCAAGCTCTTTGAGTAGTGACTCTACCCAGATGGCTTCAGCAGCTCCATTCGCCAAGGCTTCGTACTCGGCCTCTGTGCTCGACCTCGACACTGTTGGTTGTTTCTTCGAACTCCAGGAAATGAGGTTCAGTCCAACGAATATGGACAAACCTCCAGTTGATCGACGATCATCCGGACAACCTGCCCAATCTGCATCAGTGAAGATACTAATGCTAGTAGAGACAGCCTTGCGAAATTTCAGCCCTGTGTGCAACGTTCCTTTCACATAGCGTAAAATCCGCTTAATAGCTTCCCAATGAGCATCAGTGGGCTGTGAGAGAAACTGACACACCTTGTTCACTGCAAATGAAATATCCAGACGGGTGAGTGTTAAATACTGCAGTCCACCAACAACACTGCGATACCGGAAGGAATCATCGGTACTGAGAGGCCGTCCAGACACTCGTGCAAGCTGCTCGGAAGTAGACAGCTGTGCGGAAGTAGGCTTACAATTCTCCATGCTCACACGGTGTAAAAGATCCAAGGCATACTTCCGTTGAGTCAATGTCATCCCCCCTAAATTGTAGGACGTTTCTAGACCAAGAAAATACTCCAACGGCCCAAGGTCCTTGATAGGAAAACTGGCAGCGAGGGCATGAACAAGACCATCAACTGCACGTGGAGAAGATCCGGCAATGACAATGTCATCCACATAGACAAGCATATAGATCTGAACATCACGATAGCAGAAGAAAAACAGAGATGTGTCTGCTTTGGAGGAGGCAAAACCCAAAGCGAGAAGACGAGCACTGAGCCGAGCGTACCATGCATGAGGAGACTGCTTGAGTCCATAGAGTGCGCATTGAAGCTTGCACACATGCGAGGGAAAACGAGCATCCTCGAAACCAGGTGGCTGCTGCATATAGACGTCCTGGGAGAGATACCCATGAAGGAAAGCATTGCTGACATCAATCTACCGAAGACTCCAACCGTGAGAAACAGCCAAGGCAAGAACCAAACGAATGGTGGCCGGCTTGACAACCGGACTGAAGGTATCACCATAGTCAATGCCAGGCTGTTGTGTGAAACCACGGGCGACCAGACGAGCTTTGTACTTATCAACAGAGCCATCCGGACGGTGCTTGGTCTTGAAGATCCATTTGCTCCCAACAACATTGACACCGCGCGGCCGAGGCACAAGAACCCAAGTCTTGTTGTGATGCAGAGCAGTGAGCTCATCAATCATCGCGGTACGCCAGGCAGTCTCACGGAGAGCATCACAATGAGAGATAGGCACCGCAAGAAATGCCCGGCGACGGGGATCATAGCGAATAGTCTCGTTAGTAGGAACAAGAGCACGGCGAGTATGATCGCGGGTGCGGGTAACCATGGTGTGTGCAGGAGCAGCTGGGGGCGTCGCGGTCGAGGGAGCTGGACTCCCCTCGACAAAGGGTGACGCGAGTTGCGGTGGCGATGGTGGAGCAGCATCCTTGAGCACCGGGGCGGGGGACACTGCGTCACCGCGCGACAAGGAGGCCGTGGACGGGCCGGTCGAGCCGGGCGAGGCGGTAGCCGATGGACCAGCCAGACCGGGCGAGGCGACAACCGACCGGGCGACGCGGGAACCGAGCCGGGCGACGCGGGAGGCGAGCGGGGAGACGTGCATGTTCGCCAAGGAGGGCTGCGCGACGGCCACGTGGGGGCGGCGGGCAGAGGGCATGCATGCGCCATGCACGTTGAGCGCCGGACAGGGCGGAGCCGAAGAATCCTGCACAGAAGCAACAGGGCCTGGGACAGGCGTGTTAGTAGACAAATAGGACAGGTCGTATTTGCGCATATGGTCACCCGTAGCCGGTTCAGTGGGAGGAAAAGAGAGAACATCAGCCAAAGAAGAGACATCGACAGTGACCCCAGGAGTGGCATAGGGAAAAACAGACTCGTCGAAAACAACATCACGGGAGATGTAGATATGTCCCGTGGAACGATCAAGACACTTGTATCCCTTATGCATCGGACTATAGCCCAAGAAAACACACATGGTGGATCGGAAAGCAAGTTTGTGTGCATTATATTTGCACAAACTAGGCCAGCAGGCGCACCCAAAAGTGCGAAGAAACTTATAATCGGGGTGCACCTTAAGGAGACGATATATGGGTGTATCTTGTTGAAGAACAGGTGTAGGCATGCGATTAATGAGATAGCATGCCGTAAGGAATGCCTCATCCCAAAAACGCAATGGGAGAGAAGAATGAGCCAGCAAAGCAAGGCCTGTTTCAACAAGATGACGGTGTTTGCGTTCAGCAATGCCGTTCTGCTGAGACGTGTGCGGGCAAGACACACGATGAGAGATGCCAGTGCGTTGGAAATAATGATGCAACCGGTGATACTCACCACCCCAGTCGGACTAAACAGCTATGATTTTAGTGTGGAGAAGACGCTCAACATGAGCCTGAAAGGCATAAAATACTTGCTCAATGTCAGACTTATGCTTAAGGAGATAAATCCAAGAGAAGCGAGAGTAATCGTCAACAAAGCTCACATAATATTTATAACCTCCGGAAGAAGCAATAGCTGGCCCCCAAACATCAGAATGAATTAACTCAAGAGGCATAGTGGAAACATGATGTGATAAATGATAAGGCAATTGTCGACTTTTAGCACACTGACAAGCATCACACACGGAAGTCTGACGTTCAGAAGAACACACTAAATCATTATTCCTAACAATGTTGTGAACAATATTATTCAAGGGATGACCGAGACGCTGGTGCCACTGGGACGGGGTGGTCTTGACGCTGAGGGATGCTTGGCGGGTGGAGGATGACGACGCGCGACCAAACAGGATGGGGTAGAGTCCACCATGACATCTACCGTGAAGAAGGATTTTCTTCGTGGCCGTGTCCTTGACAAGGAAAAAGAAACGGTGAAATTCCACAAAAACATCATTATCAAGGACGAGACGATAAATGGAGAGAAGATGTTGATGAATGTGTGGTAGACGAAGAATATTGCATAAACGAAGGGATGAACCGGGTATAGTGGAATGACCAATATGCGAAATAGACAAACCTGCACCGTTTGCCACTTGCACTTGATCCTTCCCGCCGTAGCGCTCGTGGAAGTGCAGACGATCAAGATCATTCGTCAGGTGGTCCGTCGCACCGGTGTCCAGAATCCAGTGCGGCGGCTCATGGGAGGAGGATGTGGACGCGGAGTTGGCGGCGCGGTGGTCATAGCGGCTGCGACAGTCGCCGGCCTCATGAACCCAATTCTTGCATATCTGGCACCGTGGACGCCAGCGGCAGTTGCGACCACCCCCGTTGCCACCTCCGTTTCCTCCTCCATTGCGGCTATTGCCGCCGTTGTTGTTGTTACGACCAGAGGGGTTGCCCTGGCTGTTGCCATAGCCGCCCGAGCTGGGCGGGAGGGAACCGGCGGGGGGGGGGGGGGGGGGGCGGCCGCCGCTCGGGCGGCCAGAATCGGAGGCTCGGCCGGAAGTGTTGTTGTAGACCGGACGAGACGCGGCGTTGGCGGAGGACTGCCAATCCTCGTGCTCGGACTGCTGCTGCTGAAGGGCCTCGTAGTGGAGAACGCTGGAGTAGAACGCGGGGAACGTGATTAGCACACCCGCGAAGTTCATGGAGGCGGCGATGGGGTTGAACGCCAAGCTGAGCCCGGTCAGCATGTAGTCGATGATCTCATCATCACGAAGAGGAGAGCCGGCGGCGGCCATCGAGTTAGCGAGGGCCTTGACCTTTTGCATATACTCGCCGGTGGGACGATCTCCCTTGCGCAGCGCCTGAATCTGGCGCCGGAGGTTGCGCACGCCGGCGCTGTTCTCGGCGGCGAACATGGTGTGCACGGCTGCCCAGGCGGCGGCGGCCGACCTGCAGCCAATGAGCTGCGCGGAGATCTCCACGCTCATCGAACCGAGGAGATGCCCGAGAACCTTCTGATCCAGCGTCCACCATTGCTCGTAGTCAGGGTTGGACACGGTGCGGGCGGCCTCGCCGGTGCCTGTCGTCATGGTCGGTGCCGGCGCGGTGGCCGAGCCGTCGAGGAAGCCGTGGAGGCGAACTCCGGCGAAGTTGGGGAGGGCAAGAGCCCTCCGGAGCATGAAGTTGCTGCGGTCAAGCGAGACCGCGATGGGCGGAAGGACGGGGGTGGGAGCCGTCGCGGCGGGTGGGGCGATGACGGGGCGATCGGGACGAGCGCGGAGGGGGTGGTGAGTGTGAGCGCAGAGGAGGGGGTCATCGCGGGTGCCGGCGCGGTGGACATCGCGGCGGCCGCGAGGAAACTGCGGCGGCGGGAGGAGAGGCGGCGGCGGCTAGGGTAGGCTCTGATACCAAGTTAGAAAATAGGGTTTAGGGTTTTCTGTGGGGCAAAGCCTCTCCACGTCTTTCTATATATATAACAATCAGCATACAATTACATTCGTACAGGGTACGTGTACATGACACGCTAGACCTGTTTTAACATTCACCCACCTCTTTGCTAAGCTAAACAGTTGTTTCAATATATTTTGAGCAGAATGTCAACGCTTCTGTAGCAATGTAGGCCTCTGCAATGGAACCCTCGGGTCTAGCAATGTTCCTAACATAGCCCTTGAAAGTGCCTAGCCGTCTTTCAATAGGGTACATCCAGCCATACTGTACTTGTCGGGGTAAACGACCACGGGTAGCCTACCGACTACCCCTGGCTCTTCAGAAAATTTATCAGGCCTTTGGGCCTTCAAGCACTCCAGGCGTTTGGGCCGCCTTCCCCGGCCGGCTAGCACTAAAGCCGACTCCCGGAAGGCGACCCAGCCTCACCGACTCCAAGAAGCCGGCCAAGAAGGATGCCGACTCCTAGAAGCCGGCCAAGATCACAACCACTCCTACATAACGACGACTTGAGGGGGCATGGCCACAGTGCGGCCCATGACCCCCTAAGCCCGAGGCGGGCATGGCTACAGGAGGCCGTACGGGGGGGATGTCTCCCGTGCGGCCCGGCACTGTAGCCACACCAGCTACGACGTCATCCACGACCCACTCCTGTACGGCCCAAGGACTGCGGGCCCCTTCAGTCAGAGAGAGGCGTGAAGGCGGCCCGGCTCTTCCTAGTCGGCCAAGAGTATAGCCGGCCTCCAGAAGTCGGCCACTCCCGTCCTCGAAGCAGGAGCCCCATTAAGGAGACAAGACGGGGTGAGGCTACAGTGATAGCCCCCGAGGCGGCCCGCTGTAGCCATGCTCACCCCGACAAAGCCCTCATCATCAGAGGCGCGGCTACAGTAAGCAGCCGCCGACAAAACCCTAGGCGGTGGGGCCGGCCTGTCGACCAGGTAGCCGGCAGCCAGCGGGATCCACCAGCCAGCGGGACCCAGCAGCCGACGGAGAAGCCGGCGAGCGTAGACACTGATGGCTGGGACCAGATCCCAGTCGGATTACCATTGTACCCCCGGGGGGTAGGCCTATATAAACCCCCCGGAGCACCCATGCAAAGGGTTCGCACCCCTGCATGTTTGGCTTCCAAGCATAGCACACACATACACACCATAGAAAGAGAGAAGCAAGAGCTAGCCCTGTTCTTCCTCTCCCTTGATCCCAACAGCTCTAGGAGCGATTGTAGCTACCCCTTATCGATCTAGTGATCATGCGGAGACCCCGCAGAGCAGGACTAGGGGTGTTATCTCCTCGGAGAGCCCCGAACCTGGGTAAGATCCGCCGGCGTGCATGTCTTCGCCTCATCCCGTTTCCAGGCACCGGCGACGTTTTATTGGCTCCCACAATGATAAGCCATCCCTTGGCATATGTCGCACCAACCACCCGACATTTGGCGCCCACCGTGGGGCCAGGTGCACCGTCGTCCGGAGACCTGTTCTGGACGGGAACCCTCTTCTTTCCCCGCGAGCGCAGCCAGCCTGCTGCGCCCGATGGCGTTTGCCCCGACGCGCTGCAAGGCGTCGACAACGTCTGCTCGGCGAGACTCGCATCTCCGACGAGCCTGCGTCCGACGCAGGCACCGACTACCCCGAGAGCCGCCTCGTCAGCCTCCTCGACCAACTTCACGTCTCCAGCGAGCCTGCTGTGGACATGGAGTCGGTCGGCTCCACCGACCCGATGCTCATCGACTCCGACACCGCGTCGCTCGATGCTTACCCCTCCGACGTGGTGGTCTTCGACGACCCCCTCCCTCGAGCTGACAGCGACAGCAGCGCTGTCACCGAAGTGATGGTCATCAGCCACGTCTCCAACTCGGGCGAGGACGCCCGCGACGCTCAGCAAGCAGCGATGCACGACCTCTCCGTCCCCCTCCCAGCCGACGCCGACGCCGAGACCCTGGAGGCACGCCGCCTTGCGCTCATCGCGGAGAGCAAGAAGACAGCCTCGATGAGACGCCTCACCGAGGCCCACCAGCGCGAAGTCGACCGGGCCGCCTTCGGGACGCCGCCGCCTAGCGGCCCGAGCCGAGCCGGCTTCGTCCAGAAGCGCGGCGCAGCCGTTGCCAGCATGCTGGGCGCAGATCGCCCCGTCTACGCCACCCCGCTCGAGAATCTGCGAGCCGCTCAGGCGGCTGCAGAGGAGCTCAATGGGCTGGGAGCCGATGAGCTCCCCTACATGACAAGACGGATCCAGCAGCTGATCGACGCGCCTGCAGAACGGCACGAAGCCGGCGCCCGAGCTGATAGCCATCCCCGCGCCGGGAGCACGCTGCGACGTCCCGCTCGCCGACTGCGAGCGGTGCATACCAGAAGAAAGACAAGGAGCCGGCTGCCAGCCGCAGCCGGACTCGCATTACTATCGAGCGCGACGCGGATGGCCGCCCTCGAGCGATAGAGCACAAGGGAAACCTGCCTCCTCCCCCGCCTCGAACAGAAAGACGCCTCACTCCACCGCCTGTCGCCCATCCGACTCTTGGCGACCGACTCGGCCGCCGAGAAGGAGTCGGCGAGAATGACGCCCGCCACCGGATCGACCGCCTGGCTCGATCCTTGGCGTTAGAAGAAGAAGACGATGTCGGCCCGCCATGCTTTGGCCCCCGCATCCGCGACGAGCCCTTCCCCAAAGGGTTCTCGCTCCCCAGAGACACGCCCAAGTACAACGGCTCGATGAAGCCGGAAGATTGGCTCATCGACTACTCCACAGCCGTCAGCATCGCCAACGGCAATCGGCGCGTCGCCGTGAAGTACGTCCCCTTGATGCTGCAAGGGACGGCGCGCACGTGGCTCAACAGCCTCAAGCCATACAGCATCAACAGCTGGCTGGACTTCACCGAGGTTTTCGTCCGCAACTTCACCAGCACCTACAAGCGGCCTCCCAAGCCTCGCCAGCTCTCCCTCTGCGTCCAAGGGCCCAACGAGTCGACCCGCGACTACCTCACGCGATGGGCCGAGCTCCGCAACTCCTGCGAGGGAGTGCACGAGGTCCAGGCCATCGAGTACTTCACTGCCGGGTGCCGAGAGGGCACCCTCCTCAAGCACCGACTCCTCTGCGATGAGCCGGCTACCCTCGATGAGTTGCTGATCACCGCCGACAAGTATGCCACTGCCGACTCCTCCATGAAGACCGAGCTCCGAGTGGACGCCTCGGGGAAGGTAGTTGCTCCGGCTCCCAAGACGCCGGCTGGCGACCCAAACCGGCGCCCCTACCAGAACGACCACAAGCGCAAGGGCCCCATGCCGACTTCCTCCAGTCGGCAGGTGGCCACAGTTGAAGACGAGCAGCCCGAGGAGCGGCCCGCTCCCAAGAAGAAGGGAGGCCGGCCGCCCTGGCAGCCGTCCTTCTCCTACGAACAAGCACTCGATGCCCCCTACAAGTTCCACAGCGGCGCGAAGCCGTCCAACCATACAACACGGAAATGCCACTGGCTCACCCGCATCACCAAGGGCGAAGGGATGGTGCCGCCTCCGCCTCCCGGCCCGCCGCCTCCAGCTCCCCAGCAGCCGGCGGCCCGGCCGGCAGTCGGCGCCATCCAAGACGAGTTCCCCGAAGCGCACGACGCCTACGTCGTCTTCACGAGTCAAGTCGACGACAAGCGCAGCCGACGCCGGCAACACCAAGAAGTAAACGCAATCGCCTCTAGCACCGCCGAGTTCATGCACTGGTCGGAAAAGCCCATCAGCTGGAGCCAGGCCGACCACCCAGAGGTGATGCCTTCGCCTGGCTCCTATGCTATGGTCTTGGACGTCACCCTTGCGACGGAGAGGCGAGCCGCCAGATTTTCCCGCGTCCTGATAGACGGCGGAAGCAGTATCAACATACTGTACCGCGACACCATGGACAAGCTGAACATCAAAGCAAAGCAGCTCATGCCGAGCCGCACCGTCTTCCATGGTATCGTACCCGGCCTATCTTGCTCTCCAATCGGCAAGATCAAGATGGATGTCCTCTTCGGAGACAAAGATCACTTTCGCCGGGAAGCAATATGGTTCGAGGTGGTGGATTTGGAGAGCCCCTATCATGCACTACTTGGCCGACCTGCTTTGGCCAAGTTCATGGCTGTGCCCCACTATGCCTACCTGAAGATGAAGATGCCGAGCTCAAAGGGGATCATCACGGTAGCCGGCGACTACAAGAAGTCCATCGAGTGTGCCATGGCCAGTAGCCGGCTGGCCGAGTCCCTCGTGGTGGCAGAAGAGAAGAAGATGTTGGAACGGGTTGTGGCCATGGCCGGCAAGCAGCCGGCCTTGTCCCCCAACCCCAAGGACTGTGATGCGCAGGGCTCCTTCCAGCCTGCCAAAGAGACGAAGAAGATACCTCTAGACCCGGAGCACCCGGAGAGGTTCGCCGTGATTGGGGCGAACTTGGACAGCAAATAGGAAGGCGAGCTCGCCGACTTCCTCCGTGAGAATCGAGACATCTTTGCATGGTCCCCAAAGGACATGCCGGGTGTCCCGAAGGATTTCGCCGAGCACAAGTTACATGTCCGAGCTGATGCGAAGCCGGTCAGGCAACCCCTCGCCGACTATCAGAAGAGAAGCGAAGAATCGTGGGAGAAGAGATAGCCCGGCTCCTTGCAGCCGGCTTCATCATGGAAGTGTTCTTTCCAGAATGGCTTGCCAATCCAGTTCTGGTTTTGAAGAAGGATAACAAGTGGCGCATGTGTATAGACTACACAAGTTTGAACAAAGCCTGCCCAAAGGATCCGTTTGCTTTGCCACGGATTGACCAAGTGATAGACTCCACAGCCGGATGCGAGCTGTTGTGTTTTTTGGATGCATACTCAGGGTATCATCAGATCAAGTTGGACCCGGCTGACCGCCTGAAGACTGCCTTCATCACACCCTTTGGAGCTTTCTGCTACCTGACAATGACATTCGGCTTGAGAAACGCCGGTGCCACTTTTCAGCGTTGCATGCAGAAATGTCTCTTGAAAAAACTCGGCAGAAATGCCCACGTCTACGTAGACGACATTGTGGTGAAGACAGAGAAGCGCGGTACCTTGCTGGAAGACCTAAAGGAAACATTCGCCAACTTGCGCCGATTCCAGATCAAGCTCAACCCCGAGAAGTGCGTGTTCGGAGTGCCAGCCGGCCAGCTGCTAGGCTTCCTGGTCTCCGAACGCGGCATTGAGTGCAACCCTGTCAAGATCAAAGCCATCGAGAGGATGGAGATTCCCACCAAGCTACGAGATGTGCAGAAGTTCACTAGCTGCTTAGCCTCCCTGAACCGTTTCATCAGCCGACTAGGAGAGAAGGCCCTCCCCCTGTACCGACTCATGAAGAAGTCCACTCACTTTGAGTGGAATGATCAAGCCGACCAAGCCTTCCACGAGTTGAAGAAAATGTTGACCACTCCGCCTGTCCTGGCTGCGCCGACTGAGAAGGAGCCCATGCTCCTCTACATCGCCGCGACAAGCCGAGTCGTCAGCACTGTTGTTGTGGTCCAGCGCCCGAAGGAAGGCCGAGCTCAGCTGGTCCAGAGGCCGGTCTACTATCTCAGCGAAGTACTGTCCAGCTCAAAGCAAAACTACCCGCACTACCAGAAGATGTGCTATGGGGTGTACTTCGCTGCCAAGAAATTGAAGCCCTACTTCCAAGAGCACCCCATCACGGTCGTGTGCACTGCCCCGCTCGCCGAGATCATAGGCAGCCGGGATGCATCCGGCCGGGTGGCCAAATGGGCCATTGCCTTGGCGCCCTACACGATTTTCTATCAACCCCGCACCGCCATCAAGTCGCAAGCATTGGCCGACTTCCTCGTCGACTGGGCCGAGACCCAGTACTTACCGCCGGCTCCCGACTCTACCCATTGGCGGATGCACTTTGACGGGTCCAAGATGTGCACCGGCTTGGGAGCCGGCATCGTCCTCACCTCTCCCAAAGGTGACAAGCTCAAGTACATGCTGCAGATCCACTTCGCCGCCTCCAACAACGTGGCCGAGTACGAGGCGCTCGTACATGGGCTCCGGCTAGCCAAAGAGCTCGGCATACGCCGGATCCTGTGCTATGGCGACTCAGACTTAGTGGTCCAGCAATCATCTGGCGACTGGGACGCCAAGGACGCAAACATGGCAAGCTACCGATTCCTCGTCCAGCAGATGAGCGGATACTTCGAAGGGTGCGAGTTCCTTCACGTGCCAAGGGCCGACAACGACCAAGCAGATGCCCTAGCACGGATCGGCTCCACCCGACAAGCCATACCGACTGGCGTCTCCCTCCAGCGCCTCCTCAAGCCGTCCATCAAGCCGTCTCCAGAGTCAGATTCCATCTTCGTACCGCCTGCGCCAGAAACAGCCGGATCCGGCTCAAGAAATCCCGCAGCCGGCACGGGGACTTCGACGACTGCCCCGGGGACTGACGTAGTCGCACCCGGCCCAGGGACTTCAGAACCCGGCCTGGGGACTGCAGCAGTCGGCCCGGGGACTACAACGACACAAGAAGCGATGGCCGACTCCAACGCAACACCCAGCCCACCCACCCGAGTCATGGTGGCCACATTAACAGCAGAAGAAGTCACAGCTCCCTCATGGGCCCTGCCCATCCTCAAGTTCCTAGTCAGCAGAGAGCTGCCGGTTGACGAGATCGCGGCAAGACTAGTGCAACGACGAGCCGCAGCATACACAATAATCAACAGGGAGCTTGTGAAGCGCAGCGTCACTGGAGTCTTCCAGCGTTGCGTCGAGCCAGAAAAAGGAGTGGCAATCCTCAAAGACATCCACCAAGGCGAATGCGGCCATCACGCTGCCTCAAGATCCCTCGTGGCCAAGGCTTTCCGCCATGGGTTCTTCTGGCCGACTGCCTTGGAGGATGCTAAAGAAATAGTCAAGACCTGCAGAGGATGTCAAGTCTTCAGCTCCAAACAACACCTGCCGGCTTCTGCCCTCAAGACCATTCCCCTCACCTGGCCTTTTGCCGTCTGGGGACTGGACATGGTGGGCCCTTTCAAGACAGCCCGCGGCGGCTTGACACATCTACTCGTTGCTGTGGACAAGTTCACAAAGTGGATTGAAGCCAAGCCAATTAAGAAGCTGAACGGGCCGACTGCCGTGACATTCATCACCGACATCACTACTCGGTACGGCGTGCCGCACAGCATCATCACCGACAATGGCACGAACTTCGCCAAAGGCGCACTGGCATGTTTCTGCGCGACACAGGGCATCCGATTGGACTTAGCGTCCGTTGCCCACCCGTAGTCGAACGGCCAGGTCGAGCGAGCAAATGGACTTATCCTCTCCGGCATCAAGCCCCGATTGGTTGTACCACTGGAGCGATCGGCCGGCTGCTGGCTCGAAGAGCTGCCGGCTGTCCTCTGGAGTCTGCGAACTACACCCAACAAGTCAACCGGCTTCACTCCATTCTTCCTTGTGTAGGGTGCCGAGGCTGTCATCCCAACAGACATCGAGTTCGACTCGCCTCGGATCACCATGTACACGGAGGAGGAAGCCAAAGAAGCAAGAGAAGACGGCGTCGACCTACTGGAAGAAGGCCGGCTGTTGGCCCTCAGCCGGTCCGCCATCTACCAGCAAGGCCTGCGCCGCTACTACAACCGCAAGGTCAAGCCAAGATCCTTCCAAGAGGGCGACCTTGTGCTCCGGCTGATCCAGCGAACAGCCGGCCAGCACAAGCTCTCGGCCCCTTGGGAAGGCCCCTTCGTCGTCAGCAAGGCACTCGGCAACGACTCCTACTACTTGATCGACGCACAAAAGCCAAGAGCACGCAAGAGAGACGACTCCGGCAAGGAGTCGGAGCGACCATGGAACGCAAATCTCCTAAGACGATTTTACAGCTGAAAAGCAGTATGTATCACGCTACCCCTTTTGTATTAAGTTACAAACCAACAGGCCCCCCGAACAGTACTCGGGGACTGCCTTTTATTTATCTATGAATGACGAGTGTCATATCCATGAATGTATTATTACATTTTCGAATACTTGTCCGGCACCGGGTCCGACTAGTCGGCCCGGGGACTGGCCGCCCTGAGCTATATTCTAAGTTCTTCCCGAAGTCAGCAAAGTAGTGCGCCGGCTCCCAAGTCCTCTCTTGTTGAAAGTCGCAGCTCAAAGAACTGACTGTTCGACTAGCAAGAGAGAAGACAGAAAGGACGCCCACACGAAAAACGGCTAAGGAACAACTAACCTATATAGCAAAAAGACGGCTTCCATATATGCCTGCCGGCTGTCACAGCAGCCGGCTGGCCGGCTTCCTAAAAAACTTAGCTTAAGTCCAGCAGAGCTAAAAGTACTTCCCCCTCCCCAATCGGCCAGGCACTCCCCGGCTACAGATTGCTGAGCAACTGTTTGACTAGGGAGGCGGCAACCAAGGGAGGGCGGCAAAGGAAAAAAGCAAAAGGACAAAAAGCGAAAGTACAAGGAAAAACCGATTGCATAACTTATATACATAAAGCCGCCTAAAGGATGGCAACAGACTTGAGTTTCAATACACCCAGTGGGTGGAATTGTGCAGACTTAACCAAACATTGTTCAAAAGCAACAAGACAGGAAAACAAAAGAAAGAAGACTAAGGCGCGACTTGGAGGCCGAGCTGGTCGGTGAAGGCAGCTCGCCGGCTGAAGGAGTGGCCGCCTAGTTGGTCCCGGCTTGACCACCTCCCGCAGCAGGAGACGCACTCGCATGCGACGTAGTGCTGGAGGCGCGGTCAGGCTGGCCGGCTTCTCCACCAGCCGGCTCGGCGTCTTCACCCTCCTCCTCCTCCTCCTCGCCCTCGTCGCTGGAGTCGATCTCCTCCGCCGAGTCCTCGCCATGCGCCGGGTCCAGCCCGAACCAATCTTCCGGCTGGGCGACTCCATTGTCGTCCACCTCGGGGGCGAAGACGTTGGTGTCGGTGTAGTCGGCGATCGCCGAAGCTCGCCGAATGATGGCCGGCCGCGCCGGCTCCAGCTCCGTGTCGGCTTGCTGCCGCCAAGTCGACAGCTGGTCCAGGTTCAAGCCGGGATACCAGGCCTTGACGAACTCCAGCGCCCGCCTGGCGCCGGAGCGAGCCGCTGACGCCTTCCAAGCCTCGAAGCGGCCGACGGCCACCTCCAGCCAGTCGGCGGTCCGACTGGGAGTGCGTGGGACCACTTGGCCGGGCCAGAGGGCGGCCAAGACCGCCGACCCGGCACGCTGAAGCCGGCGGAGCAGCCTGTGAGCCGGCTGGATGCGAGCCTAGATCGCCAGGAGCTGCTCCTCCAGCGAACGGCCGGCGGTTGGCGAGATCTCGCAGCCGGCTTGCCTCTTCGCCTGGCGACGGGCTTCGACGGCCTGGTTGGCGGCAGTGGAATAGCCGGGGAAGTACTCTGTGCGAAGAAGAAAAAGAAAGAAAAACACCAAAATCAGAAAAACAAGTCGAAGGGCGGATGGCAAGAAAGGACGAAGTGGTAGATGACTTACCGTCAACCAGGTCCTCAATCTGGCCATAGCCAGAGACCAGAGTCTGCTTGACCTCTGCCCAGCCGGCCGCCTCCGTCTCGAACTCGGCCTGAAGGGCGGCCTCGCGATCCTGCGCAGCTTTCAGCGCAGCCTTGTGGCCTTCCTCCTGGTCGACCAGCTTCTTGACCAGGCGGTCGCGCTCCTGCACCAAGGCGGCGAGCCCCGCGTCCTTGGCACGAAGAGCAGTCTGGGACTCCCCAGCTGCGCCCTCAGACTGGCGTTGGCCGCTGCAGAGATAGAAGAAAAAGAAGAACAATAAGGAATGATCAAGGAAGATCCGAGCTGACTGCTCAGCAGTCGGCCCGAATCTCGGGGACTACACCCAGTGGGTGCGCTGACGCGCCCCCACATGAGAAAAAGATCAAATCACATACCTCGGCTTTCCGTGAGATCGGCGGTCTTCTGAGTCAGCTCCCGAGCCTGGGAGTTGAAGGCGGCCGCTCGGAGATTGTGGTAGTCCTGCAAGACGGACAGAAGACCGACGTGAGAACAAAAGCAGCAAAAACAAAAATCTCCAAGAAGTTCCAAGCCGCCTGCTCAGCAGCCGACTCGGAACTCGGGGACTACACCCAGTGGGTGCGCTGACGCGCCCCCATGAGAGAAATCAAGTTCAAAAAAGAGCAAGATGAGAATACTAACCCGGATGGCTGCCCGCGTGGCGAGGAATTCGTCGGTGAACTGCCTCAGCGCCGCGGCTTGGCTCTGCAGCCGGGTCCGGATGTCTTGCGCGGCGACGTTCACCATGGCCGACCCTCCGCCCGGCGTCCACCCCGAGGTAGCGCTGGCCGCCTCCGCGTCTTGGGCCGACGAGCTGGAGCCCACGGCCGGCTGTGGCTCCGACGCAGCCTTCTGCGGTTCAGCCGCGGCCTTCCCAGCACGCCGGCTTGGCGGAACCCGGACCGCCACCTCAGCCCCCGCGGCCGGCTCGCCCCCCGCCGACTGTGCGGGCGCAGGCTCAGGCTGGCGGCCTTGGGTCGTCCTAGTCGGAGGAGTCGGCCCCGGCGCCTCCCCCAAGATGACGACGTCGTCACCGCTTCCTCCCAGCCCCGGCTGGGAACCGAAGGCTCCCCCCGGCGAGGGATCCACATCCCCGGGCGCCATGGTGCGCTGGGGGTGACCATCAAGGCCTCCCCTGCCGCCGCTTTGGCCTCAGCCTCTGCCTGGGCCTTGGCTGCGGCCTCGGCGAGCGCCTTCGCCGCTTCCTCCTCCCGAGCCGCCTGGGCGGCAGCTGCCCTCCGTGCCTCCGCCTCCCGCGCTTCCTGCTCCTCCCGCGCCTCCCGCGCGTTCCTTTCTGTCGCCTCCAGGAGGGCGGCGCGGGGATCTACGCGGCGGGTGGTGCTCCCAGAGCCCCCTGGCGACTCGATGACGGAGCCGGCGTCCGCCCGCTCAAGTGATAGCGGAGCCCTGATCATTGAAAAAGAAGACGAAGACTCAAGAACCACCAAAGGAAAGAAAGAAGGACAGTACGAAGAAAGAGAGAACTTACGCCGACACCGTCTGCGGCTGCTTCACCACTTTGCGGAAGCGAGCCGCCTTCGCGGCCGCCTCTTCCCGCCTGGTGGCCGCCGCCCCACCCCTAGGCTTCTTTGTCCGGCTGCCGAACATGCCCTGGGTGGCACGACGTTTCTGGCCTCTACCCCGAACAGGCTGCGCGCCGGAAGAGCCCGCGCCGCGTCCGGAGGCCGGCTGGCGGGGCGGGACGGCTTCGGCTTCGTCCTCGTCTGGCCAGTCCTCGAAGGTAGCGGTGAACCCGGAGCCGCCTGCTTCGCCGCCGGCTTGGCCGCCAGCCGGCTCGGCGGCGTCCTCCATATGGACCGCCCCCAGGTCGGGGTCCTCCTGGTCGTGCTCGGTCCGGTCGGGGACGAAGCGGCACTCCACGTCCGCTCCGCCGGCCGGCCGAAGCAGAGGATTCTGTCAAAAAGAGCGAGCCGACTGGGTTAGAGTCGGCCCAGAGGAACTCGGCGACAAACTGAGAGAGAGAGAGAGAAAGAGAAAAAGAGAAGGGGAGCGTACCGTAGGCGGAGGATTGGTGCGGCTGTATGGCTCCTTGCCGAATTGCCAGTCGTCGGAAAGCTGGCAGTTGGCGAGGTAGTTCACCATGTCGGCGGCGTCGGGCTGCGGCATCTCCTTGGTGCACATCCGGCTCGGATCGAGCTGGCCGCTCATCTGACAGATCAGATGAGGCCGGCTCTGGAGCGGGAGGACCCGGCGCGTGACGAACGCGGCCAGGAGGTCGGGCCCCGTCAGGCCCTCCGACTGGACCATCACCCGCAGACGGGCGATGGCGGCATTTCCTCCCTGTGACAGCGTCACCGCCCGGAAGGACCACTGGGGCAGCCTCCCCGCCGGTGGGCCGGCTACGTAAGCCGGCAGGTTGATGTAGTCGCCCCGTGGAGCGATGTTCCGCACGTAGAAGTATGACTTCTGCCACTTCTTCACCGATTGGATCAGCGTGATGACGGGGAAGGGGTTGTCGGCGCCCGATCTCCGCGACGCGATGAAGGCGCCAGTGTGGGCTGGCACGCCCTTGCTGCGCGTACCCAGCTTCGACTGGAAGAACTCCCCCAGAGCTCGAGGGTGGGGAGGACGCCGAGATAGCCCTCGCACAGGGTGACGAAGGCCGACAGCAGCACCACCGCGTTGGGGGTGAGGTGATGCGGCTGGAGCTGATAGAAGTCCAGCCAGGAGCGGAAGAAGGCGCTCACTGGCAGGCCGAAGCCGCGCAGGAAGTGCGAGCGGAAGACCACCCGCTCGCCATCCCGCGGTGCCGGCCTGATTTCCTTCTCCGGCGCGAGGCGGACCTCCACTTTATCCGCGCTGGGCAGACGCCGGGTGTCGCGGAGGAAGTCGATGTGGTCGTTGTGAACGATGGAGCCATCCCAATCCCCACCGAGCTGCTCTACGTGGGGAGGCATAGCGGAAGCTGGCACGGCGGCGGAGGAGCGTGCGAAGGAAGAGCACGGCGGCGAGGCGCTGTCGCAAGAACGAGCAAGGCGAGAAGACGAAGGGAGTAGGAGGAGCGTGCGAGGGTCTGCCGCCCTCCACCTCCCCCTACTTATAGCCTCACGCGGCCGAAGAGGCCGGACGTGGGGGGGAGACGTGGGATTAACTGCGCCCACTCCCCCCACGTCCCGCGTTTATTACGCATAAGTGCGAGCCGAAACTGCCGCACGGAACGTGCGGGTGGTTTCGGGATACAAAGGATCCGCGCCTGGGCCGGGGCGCGGACGTGGCGGGCCCCCTCCCTGCGGCGACGTCCCGTCACGCGCGTGGGCTGGCAGGCTTTCCGGCCACGTGGCACGCCACGGCCCGAGGCCGGCCCGCGGCCCGGTGCACGAGCCTGCGGGTTCCCGCCCCCCGACTCCAGAAGAATTCGACTAAAGGCGGCGCGCCTGCACCAAGGCCGGCTCCCAGCTGCCAGCTTGTCACGATAGGAAGCTGACCGAGCTTCTCGAACCCCACTCCACCTCGAAGCCCAATCAGCTTCGGGGACTACTGTCGGGGTAAACGACCACGGGTAGCCTAACCGACTACCCCTGGCTCTTCAGAAAATTTATCAGGCCTTTGGGCCTTCAAGCACTCCAGGCGTTTGGGCCGCCTTCCCCGGCCGGCTAGCACTAAAGCCGACTCCCGGAAGGCGACCCAGCCTCACCGACTCCAAGAAGCCGGCCAAGAAGGATGCCGACTCCTAGAAGCCGGCCAAGATCACAACCACTCCTACATAACGACGACTTGACGGGGCATGGCCACAGTGCGGCCCACGACCCCCTAAGCCCGAGGCGGGCATGGCTACAGGAGGCCGTACGGGGGGGATGTCTCCCGTGCGGCTCGGCACTGTAGCCACACCAGCTACGACGTCATCCACGACCCACTCCTGTACGGCCCAAGGACTGCGGGCCCCTTCAGTCAGAGAGAGGCGTGAAGGCGGCCCGGCTCTTCCTAGTCGGCCAAGAGTATAGCCGGCCTCCAAAAGTCGGCCACTCCCGTCCTCGAAGCAGGAGCCCCATTAAGGAGACAAGACGGGGTGAGGCTACAGTGATAGCCCCCGAGGCGGCCCGCTGTAGCCATGCTCACCCCGACAAAGCCCTCATCATCAGAGGCGCGGCTACAGTAAGCAGCCGCCGACAAAACCCTAGGCGGTGGGGCCGGCCTGTCGACCAGGTAGCCGGCAGCCAGCGGGATCCACCAGCCAGCGGGACCCAGCAGCCGACGGAGAAGCCGGCGAGCGTAGACACTGACGGCTGGGACCAGATCCCAGTCGGATTACCATTGTACCCCCGGGGGGTAGGCCTATATAAACCCCCTGGAGCACCCATGCAAAGGGTTCGCACCCCTGCATGTTTGGCTTCCAAGCATAGCACACACATACACACCATAGAAAGAGAGAAGCAAGAGCTAGCCCTGTTCTTCTTCTCCCTTGATCCCAACAGCTCTAGGAGTGATTGTAGCTACCCCTTATCGATCTAGTGATCATGCGGAGACCCCGCAGAGCAGGACTAGGGGTGTTATCTCCTCGGAGAGCCCCGAACCTGGGTAAGATCCGCCGGCGTGCATGTCTTCGCCTCATCCCGTTTCCAGGCACCGGCGACGTTTTATTGGCTCCCACAATGATAAGCCATCCCTTGGCATATGTCGCACCAACCACCCGACAGTACTGGACCTCTAAGTAGTGCCTCATCAGGTAGATGAACAGCCAAATGCACCATCACATCAAATAAGGCTGGAGGATATATCTTCTCAAGGTCGCATAGGATAGTTGGTATCTTGTCTCTAAGACGCTCCAAAGCATCTATCCTGATATTCCTACTGCAGAGTTCCCTGAAGAATTGTCCCAACTCTGCAACTGCTCTGTATAAGTCAGGGCGGCCCAATCCTCTAAGGATAACAGGTAAAACCCTTTGAAGTAGGACATGGCAGTCATGAGTTTTCAACCCTTGTACCTTGTTTCCATCTGCACTGACTCTCCTTGCAGGGTTGGAAGCAAATCCATGTGGGAATCTCACACGTGACAGGACCTCGCAGAATTCTTTTCTTTTTACCTTGTCCAAGACGTACACAGCTGGTGCCATATCCCGTGGTTTACCTTCATCTTGCACCTGCAAATCCTTTCTGATACACAGGTGTCTCAAATCAATCCTAGATTTTAAGGTATCTTTCGTCTTGCCTTCAATATTAAGAAGTGTGCCGATAATGCTGTCACATATATTTTTCTCGATGTGCATCACATCAAGATTATGTCGCAGATCCAAATCTTTCCAATATTCCAAGTCCCACAAAGTGGACCTGCGGGTAAACAATAATCTCTCTTCTACCCTTCCACGCTTCCTTTTCCCGCTACCATTACCAGGATGGTTTCCTGGTGTAATATGCCTGACCTTCTCTAATTCCACTTGCAACTCATCGGCGGTGAGCCTCTTTGGCGCATCACGGTTTTCATGCTTTGCATTGAACACATGTCTTCGGTATTTTCTAGGATGCGGCTTGTCCTTGGCAAGGAAACGGCGGTGTCCAATGTAACAGATCTTGCTAAGTATTGCGTATGACAGCGGATTCCTGTCACAGCGAACACATGCATTGTAACCATGTGTCGTTCGCCCTGACATAGTGCCCAAAGCCGGATAATCATGGATGCACCAAATTATAACAGCACGCAGAAAGAAATCAGCTGGTGGGCTGCTATATAGGTCTCGAGTGAGAACACCCTTCCATAGGTGTTGAAGTTCCTCCACAAGAGGCTCCATGAACAAATCAAAATCCTTTCCAGGACTTTTTGGACCTGGGATGAGCAAGGCCATCATGTAGTTTGATTCTTTGGTGCAGACATTTGGAGGCATGTTGTAAGGGATAACAAGCACTGGCCACATGCTATATGTGGCGCTCTGGTGGCCAAATGGGTTAAATCCATCTGAAGCTAAGCCAAGTCTAATGTTTCTCGGGTCAGCAGCAAACTCTTTGTGTTTATCATTGAAGCTTTTCCACTCACTACCATGAGATGGATGGCTCATTACATTCTGATCTCTGTACTCCTGGTTCCTAGAATGCCACAGTACATCCTCTCTTGTTTCAGCATCATGAAACAACCTCTGCAATCTTAGTGTAATTGGAAAATGTCTCAGAACATTATGAGGAATCCTCTTCACAGCATCGCCATCTTTCCATCTTGATGATTTGCATTTCGGGCATTCACTTAAGTTGGCATAATCCTTCCGGAATAGAACACAATTATTCTTACAAACATGGATCATATCATATCCAATTCCAACTGCATGAAGGAAATTCTTCATTTTACTGTAGGTGTGTGGCAGCTCAGACGCATCTGGGAAAGATTTGCGGAAAGCAGCCAACATCGCATCGACTGATTCGTTGGGCATCCGCTCAGATGTCTTCACCTGAAGAAAGGTGACCATAGCTGAGAATACTGACAGCTTATTCCCTGGGGTGACAGCAACGTTGCATTGTTCCAACATGCGGGCCCACCGTTTTTCTTCTGCAGGTGAAAGTTCACGGAATGCACGAGCATTTCATAGCATTGTTTCAATGTTGGTCAAACTCACTGGCTCTGCTACCACCTCCTCCTCCTCCTCTTCCACCTGAGCATCAGGCAGATCAAGATGGTGATCTGCTGCTTCCACGTAGTCAATAACATTGACGTTCACAGCTTCACCATGATGAACCCACCTAGTATATGTGACCGACATCCCATACAAGTGTAGATGATTTTGCACAGTTGACTGGGGTCTTGTAACTGAATTCATACAACTGCTACACGGGCAGAGCACATCTGATTTCGGACCACCGTACTCAGCTTTGATAAAGTTCATGAAGTTTTCAACCCCCTCGACATATGCAGCGGAGAATCTTCGAGCAGAAGTTATCCAAGTCTTGTCCATCGGTTAGACATAAAAATTAGTTCTTCTACTAGATATTACAGGAAAAACATATATGCTTTTTTATGAAGTCCAGAAAAAAATACCTAGGTCGATGTCTAAAGCTATGGCAAGATATTTGGATGAGCAGATCTAAGTAACAAAATATATGTAAAGCTAATTCAGCAAACAGATTTGAGTGCCAAATTATGGCAGGCTATTTCAGCAGTCAATGAGGCCGAGCACACAGCCATCAAACTATCGAAGGCCATCGCAGCAACAAAGATCGAGTATAAAACGGTGTAGAGCTATTTCACCTAACAGATTGGCTACTAGACCATGGCAATCGACGTCACAATAAATATATGGCAGGATATTTTAGCAACTAATCGGCCTTGGCATGCCATCTCAGCTAAGCAGATTGAGTGCAGAACAGGGCAAGGAAGCTTCTTAAGCAGAGCATATTGATAGTAAACTACTTCGGCAAACAGTGAGATTAACAGCGTCTATCAGCTAACATTCAGCGCTACACCGACATGAACGGGGGCAGTCTAGAATGCGCGTACCATGGGAGAAGCTGACCGTCGTGCGTCTCCACATGAACGTCGCCAGCGGTGGCAGCGCTGACCGTCGTGCGCCTCCACAAGAACGTAGCCAGAGGTGGCGGCGCGGCTAGAGGACGGCAATCTACGAGAGCGTACTGTGGGAGCGAGAGGATCGCCGAACCGCGGCGCCGACGTATCGGCGCAGCGGGGAGGGCGGCTTTGGCGGAGCGAATGGAGTGGAGGGGGGCAGGGGGGAGGGGGTTTGGGGAATTTTATTGGCTAGTTGGCCGAAGGGCGATTGAATCGGATTTGGGGGGAATTTTTGGGTGTGGGGGGGAGGATTTTCGCGCGGTGGGCGGGGGGAGTTTGGCGCATGGTCGGTTTCTCCAAGTGCTGTCCCACGTGTTAGTGAAGAGGCAAGCCGAAGCGCGTTTCGTTTCTGTGAGCCGTGTGCAGGACCGAACGTGTGTGGGGTGCAATGCGACCGCGACAGGAGTGATGTGAGTGTACCGCCTTTTTTCCTTTTAAACTAGGTGCTTCGCCCCCTCAAAAAAAATTTGTTGCTTCGCGCGATCCATCGATACTACTACTAGTAATCCGGTAATCCCGACTAAAACAGCGCGGCCGGGTCTTTTCCCGCGCGATATGCTGGGAGGTTGGCTTAGTTGGGTTTTTTAGGACGAGTAATGCTACACCTACGTAATCCCAGTTACGTAATTAACATAATGTGAAACGTGTGAGCTGTTGATTGTAGATTGGGGGAGGGAGGGGCCCACCACCATGAAAATCAGGGGAGGAGAGAGAGAGGCAATTTACGTTAACCCTTTCGTAGGTTCCCGTAGATGTAGAAAGATGTGAAATGCGTGAATGTGTAGTGGACGTACTATTGGAGTGCCTAAGATAATTTGTGTATGTATAGACCCTATGTGTTTATTTTACTTCGCATGTTAGATTTGTCTCGGTTCAATAAAAAGCAGAGTTGGTGATGATGGTGTGCCTGTCATCCTGCAATATAGGCCGTCCGATCTATATCTAATGGATAGGAAGGAAACTATGACAATTTACCCGCACTCCTCTCCACATTTGCAGATAAGGCTTTCCCTCGTTCATCCTTTTCTCCCACAAGATCTTGATCTTCCGTGCAACGCACGGGCATCTTGCTAGTACTCCTACAATATGTATATTATTGTGAAAGTTCATATACACCGGCCGAGATTAATGCAAACACGGCAGATTTTCATTACATTTCGAACTTTTATAGGACAGAAAAATAAAAGAAACCCGACCCTAAACCTATTCTACGGTGGCGACCGACGTCCTCCATCTGCGATCTCTATGTACGGGGGCGGGGTTCAAGACCCGTGAAGTGAAGGTGCGGTCTCCGGCGAGGAAGAGTAGAACACGGGATACGGACCGGCCAGTTGGCACACCATGCCATGCCACCTCCCATGCCCTACTCATCCTCGGAGGAGTCCCCGACCTCGGCGGTGCCGGACGTTGGACGGCGGCAAGTAGGACGCGTGGCTGACGGTGCTCCTGTCGTCGGCCGCCAGCGTGGCCACCGCTTGTGTGGTCGCGTCCGCGTCCGGCTACGCCGCTATTGCGTCGCGAGAGGCGACTTGAGCGAGGGCGGCGACCTCGAGCTTCATCCCCGAAGACAAACTCTCCCGCAGAGCGTTCGCACTTGCGGTCATGGCGGATGTGGTGCCAGGTAGGAGGACGATGCGCTATGGTGTGGAGGTTAGCTGGGCGTTGCCGCTTTAAGTAGCGCATTCCGGTGAGGCCAAGCGTCCGGGTGCGTCATTAAGTCGCCGGAGTTGGTTCCTCGGGCACCGAGCCTCTTAACGATGACATACGAACGGACGGCATGAATGCGGGCAGCTGGCACCGGCTGGGAACGCACCGCGCGACGGCGCGAGGGACGAGGGTTTTGGTGTGCCAGTGTACTCAGCTGCGGTCGTGGCAACGTTGGAGATGCACATTGCTCACATGCGATCCCCGCATGTCATTGAAAAAGCAAGACGACCCGGCATGGTCTCAGGTCCAGAGGATGTAGTTGGCCGCGCTACACCACTCCGGGGACGCGTCGCAGCGCCCCGTGCATCCTCGACGAGCCGGGTGTTGGGGTGTGTTTGGATTGTGGCCAAAGTGCACCTTACCAAAATTTAGGTCATGACCCAAAGATTGGTCTTTGTTTGGATGGTTGCCATTTTTTTGGCATGCCAATGAACTCTAGCCAACTCTAGTTCATTTTTCTTGCCAATGTCGGCCAAATCATGGGCAACCAATACCTCAACCAAAATTTTGGTCATGACCCAAAGATTGGTCTTTGTTTGGATGGTTGCCATTTCTTTGGCATGCCAATGAACTCTAGCCAACTCTAGTTCATTTTTCTTGCCAATGTCGGCCAAATCATGGGCAACCAATACCTCAACCAAAATTTTGGCTACCCAATGCTTTGATGGGGCAACCTTGGGCACAAACCAAACATACCGTTGGTCGTGCCACAGCACTAACGCCACCCTCGGCACACTGAAACCGACCGTATCTAGCGATGATATGAGCATGTCGCTCACCGCGGTCGCCGTGTCCAGAGGCGGTGCTGGAGCTGCGCCTCGTTGTTGGCCCCAACGACCCACATGAACGGTTGTTGGTGGCGAGGAGGTCGTGGTCCAGCTCCTCCATTGGACTAGTCTGCGCTACGTCGTCCCGACGGGTGTGCCCCACATGTCGGTTTCCCTGTTTTCCCGGCCATATTCGAGCGTCAGTGCTCCGCGTTGCGCATTAGGCCTTTCACTATGTAGGCCAAGCGAGACAACTTATTGTTTATTTGAGCCGTTCAAGTATAATCATGTGGCGTTTGCTTATTTCTCATTCCTCTCCAACCCTCTTCTCCATCGATCATGTTGCCCTCCTGTCGAGTCCGTCCTCCCGCATGCCTCATTTGAACATTCCGCCGAGTATCATTCGCATGTACCCACCCTAGTCCTCTTTCAATAGATCTCCGGACCCCGAGATGAAATCGAGAGGGAATGAGTGGGGGCACGTGATACCTAAGGCGGATTCAAAATTTTGAACCGGTGATCATAGCATCCGCAAATCATATATAAAGGGTATTCAATGTTCGTTTCGTTTTTGAACGTACAATATACTCCCCCTATCATTTCTAGTTTACATATAAGTTTTATGTGTAGTCAAAGTATCTCTACTTTGATCAAAAAGGTATCAACATTCAACAACGCCCAATCAATATTGTTAGATTCGTACGTACTCCAAGATTTGTACTCGAGATGGTTTCCAATTTGACTATTGACAAGATTAATAGTACATGAGATGTATAATGTGAAAATTATATCATTGGAAACTCCTTTCACATACGAATTTGACCGTATGCTTTGTGTAAGTTGCATGCATATATTATTACTCTAACATTTGGTCAAAGTTAGCCTCGAAAAACGCATTAGACCATGTATGCTTTGTGTAAGTTGCATGTCATATATTATTACTCTAACATTTGTGTAAGTTGCATGTCATATATTATTACTCTAACATTTGGTCAAAGTAGTATAGTGGAAGTGGATCCTCTGATGTAGGTATCCCTGCCTTACCCTCCCTTTTGGTCACTTACTGGCGGACCCCATGCTTGCTAGGCCCCGCATGTCAGTTACTCAATGGGTTCGGCCACGTCAGGGGATCCTCATCCGTAGTATACTCCCTCTGTTTTTATTTACTCCGCATAAAACGGAGGGAGTGGTGGTATAATAAATGACGCGGGCGGGGCAGGGGGAGGGACGCCGGTTTGCTCTCAACTGCGGTCCCACAAGCGAGCGAAAACGCAAGACGAAGCGCGTTCCATTCGGTGAGCGACGTGGAGGGTCCAGCGTGCCGGGCTGCAACACGAACGCGACAAGAGCGATGTACAGTCAAAACCGATTGACCGGTCGTCACCGGAACCACTATTCACACCAGAACCTTCGCTGCTCGGCCTATGCCAGCCACTGCCCTAAAACCACACCAAATCTCCAGCCCATTCCCCCACCTTTCGATCCCCTAGCCCGCATCAAGCGTCCCCTAGTTCACCGGAAAGCCATGGTGCGCCGCAAGATCACTTACTACAAGATGCTGACGCCGGAGCGCCACGCAGAAATCGCGGCGGCAGTCGGCGCCACAGACCTCCGTTCCCAAGCTCGCTTTGCGGCGGGCCAATCCCCAAGTTCTCTGGAGCCAAACTACGAGGAGGAGGAAGCCGATCCAATGTTCATGGCGGAGGCCGCGGCGCAGAAGGCCCCCGATGGGTATGAGACAATGGACATCGACTTCGTGCCGGCGTCCGAGTCCCCCATGGTGCAGGCGGACCAGCGGTTCAACATGGCGATACTAAAGGAGGACCGGGAGGCAGAGGCTCAACTCGACGCGGAGCGCGCGCATGCCGCTGCCATCGAGGCTCTCCTGCAGGCGGAACCGGATGTCGTGGATGTGAACCGGGCGGCAGAGGCTCGACTCGACGCAGAGCGAGTGCATGCCGCTCTCATCGACGCCCTCCTGCAGGCGGAACCGGACGTCCTGGACTTGAACCGGGCGGCGGAGGCTCGACTCGACGCGGAGCGCGCGGATGCCGCTGCCATCGAGGCCCTCCTGCAGGCGGAACCGGACGTCCTCGACTTGAACCGGGCTGTGCTCTCGTCCGTGCAGAGCGCCCGCACGCTCCGCTTGAACGAGTAGCTGGAGGCCGAGGACAACCACGGTGCGGAGACACACGTCGGCAGCGACGGCTGGTTCGCGCCGGCAGCCAAAGACGGCGAGGCCGTCTCTTTCCGCGAGCAGTGATAGTTTTTCTTTATGTTGTTGTTTTTATGGATCTTTTGCTGTGTAAAAACATATATTTATTATGCAAGCCGCCTGACTTGGGTCAGTCTACCATTTCAGGCGGTTGGATGAATATCCTACGTCTCCTAACCCTTCTTTCCTTCTTCCTCACCTCTTCTTCTTTCCCAACAGACCACCGCACGGGCCGTACGGATACTCCCCAACATGCGGTTGGATAAACATACTCTATGAACGAAAATTATGTGTCAGCGATAGGATGGCTGAGTTTGGTTTGTTCACATGCGACAGCACGTGCCAGTGAGGGTGCGTTCACTTGGTTGGGTTTGCGGCGTGCAGGAGCGACTGTGTGAGGGTGCGGTGCGACCGCGGCGTGCAGGAGCGACTGTGTGAGGGTGCGGTGCGACCGCGACAGCCGTGCACAAGTGTACCTCCTTCGCGTCACCTTGTCTCCAGATCTGAGATGCCACGTGTACCAGATGAATGACTCCAAGTTTGACCACCGTGATGCTAGGTGCGAGCCAAGGAACACTGTTGGAGAGACCCCCCTCATAATTTTCCTACATTGGTCGTTTGATTCATAGGATAGAATGCTATAGGATTTTTTTCCTATGTAATCATGTTTTAATTGGCAATCTAGCATCCACTCCAACTTTTGTTTCACTTCATTTGTTCCTACGAAGAGAGTACTTGCTCTAAATGATGTGCCGCTGCAAGAGCCGCCTATATTAATTAACCATGCTCTAAAAAGGTGGACCAGCTTTGGCTATAGTAGTACTGTACTAGGTTAGTAGGTGACCTTGCGGTTGGCTCTTCTCCTCTTCCGGAAGTCAAACAATAATTATGGTACTACAGTAATACTTTTGGCAATCTGACACCAAATGAACTGCTGCACGTCCACTGCTTGTAAGCAAAAGTTTCTCCTCGTGCTGCGAGCCACCGTGCACGCGTTGGCGAGGGAGAAGGCGTAGTAAGCAAGCTTCTGGTCGTTCTGCGAGTTGACGGGACACATTAAAGTTATTTATTAGTACTCTCTTCAAAAAGGGTCGACCATGTCCATGGCTACCATCCCATGCTCTGTCATTGAGTACGTGCACTATTCACGTGCCATCGAGGAGAAAAAATATTGCGTAGTACTAGGTGACATCGAAGTGCACGACTCACTTACGCACTGCATATCTCCATTTTCTTGCATGACACGCCACCTGGATGCTAGATGTCCCGCGTGTCATGGAGGCATATAGTATGATTTTGTAAAATGGAGGCATATAGATGTCCCGCGTGTCGGCAACAGGATGAACAAAGCTCATGTCTTAAACGAAAGAGTGGAAGAATATAGATTCCCGACGGCCGAGAAGGAGCTACAAACCTCGGGGTGGAGCGTGTGCACTCATAATATTTTATATTATTCAGCGATATAAAATCAACCAAATCTCTCCATGTTCCTATACCATTCTATAGAATGAGAATAACTTTGAACGTAAGCCATTGATCCACTCTATCCAATGGTCATAGTTGGAAAATCCAAACAAAACCAAGCATTGGATCAACTCTTTTTTCCAGATCAACTCTTTTAGCACTTAGATTGTTGTCGCCTGCCCACCTAGCCCACCTATATATCCGCTCACGTGTGATGACCACAGGAGCTATCCACTCAGATTGTATGTTAAAAAATAAAGGTCGATAACTAATGCGGCAGGAAGTCTTATTTACGTCCAGGAAGTCCTTTACTAGTACTACTAGGAGTACTAGTGCGGTGAGATGGTTTCTCGAAGAAGACAATGGAGAAGCGGAGTCAGCGAAGAGTGAAATGATGGTTGCTTCGTCCATGCTTTTGTGATTTGACGCCTCACTGCTTTGTGATTTGTGATAGAAGGGACAGGGGAGTAGACTCTGTGCTCTATACTGTACTACATGCGTCCAAGCATGGCAGAAAGAGGAGAGACATTGCATTTTTCTATTCCTTCAATCAATCAATCAGGGAGCTTCGGTTCCATCTTTTTGGCTTTGGCAACACCGTCCACAATGGTTCCCACGATGCCAAAAGCTATTTTCACATTTGGCTACACATTGTGGATGCCCTTAACCGTACCACTTGGTTTTGCTCCTGTGTGCTATCTATACAAATCTCAATTATATTGATCTAAAAAATTATAGAATCAAGATTAGTAAAAAGGAGGTGATTTTGCCGCGTGGATGGCGGGGGAGGTTTCTTATTTGAGCAATGCTACATCCATGTAATGGTTTACGTAAAGTTATGAACTGATGTGATGTGGGACTATTTGATTGGATTAAAGGAGAGGATTAGGCCCACCCCACCTGAAAATCACGGGGGGGGCATATATAGATTAGATGGAAAGTATACGTAGCAGCTACGTGGCCCTTTGTAAGTCTAGGATTAGGCTTCTTATTTTCGGAGGACGTTGTCCTAGCGGTTTGCTAATATGCGGTCCCACGTGTCAGTGCTTTACCAAGCCGATCCGCGTCCCACATGAGGCAGAACAACGGCAGAAGCAACACGTGGTTAAGTTGAAGAAGATGAGGGAGAAGCGGATTCAGCAACGAGTGAAATGATGGTTGCTTCGTCCCTCCAACTTAACCGCGGGAAAGGTGCAGCTTTGTGATTTGACGCCTCTTTGCTCATTACTACGCCGGCGCCATGACTGGGGTGCTTCACCCCGGCTGCTCTGCACTGTATTCCGGTATGGCACGTGGACTCAGTAGCTTGATGTCCCACATGTTGGCGAAAGGGACTAGAAGATTTATGAAAGCGAGCGCTCCACTCTTACAACGGAGGAGTAGACGACACGACGGCCCAGTGAACTGTCACTTGTACTGTATAGTACTATAGTTTTGCTGTTTCGCATGATCCATCGATACAAACCCGATTAAACAGGAAAGGGCGGGATTTTTCCCGCACGGTAGATGATACTGGCCATACATTTCAAAGGCAATTTTAATGTATGCAAACTGAATAATTATAAGTAACAATATGGTATCTAGTAAAACTAAAAACACATATGATTTATTGTGTTAGAGTGTAGTAGTAGTGCTGTATTGCATAGTTGTTAGATGTAACATGCGAGAACGTGTAGAGATGTAGTTTTGGAGGGCCTACAGAGAGAAAAGCGTAATACGGTCACGGAACTTCAGAATAAGCTGATTACGGTCACTATATACGTTTTGCGGTGATTATACGGTCACTTGCTCACAGTTCAGCATCGGATTGCACTCTGTTGACCGGCCAAATAGTCTGTGTGGCGCCATGTTGACTAGTTAAATTAACCACGTTCCTTGTGGGTCCCACCTGTCAGTTCGCATAGGCAAAAGGTCAGATAAACACAAATTTGCGCAGGCGCGACAAGGCTCCAACCCGTGCGTGGGAATCACCTGGTTGTGTATGTGTCTGTCAGGGCCTGATGTGTGCGCATGCACGTGTAGGTTGAGCACTTGAGCGTGAGAGTGTGTGTTGGTCGTGTGGTGTACTGGTGTGTGCATGCATGCGTGCGTGTGTGCGTGTGAGTGTTGTGTGCGTGTGTGTGAGTGTTGCGTGCGTGCGTGGCTGTGTGTGTACGTGTGAGTGTTGCGTGCGTGCGTGGGTGCATGTGTTTGTGTGAGTGTTGCGTGGATGCAGTTCGTGTGCATGCGTGCGTGTGTGTATAATCACCACACCAGCTCCTGTGTGTTAAAACAGACGGCTCAGCATACCAATACAAGGCCACCTTGTCCATTGTGCCCGCGGTCATGACTTCAAACCACCGTCCAAATACATTTTTGTCGTTTGTTTTCATTCTTACTAGCAAGATGCCCGTGCGTTGCACGTAACATCAAGATGCATTTGTATGACTTGTTTATCTTGTGAGAGAAAAGGATGAACGAGGGAAGGCCTTATTTGCAAATGTGGAGAGGTGTGTGGGTACCTTTTTGCAAAATTGCCATAGTTTCTTTCCTATCCGTCAGATATAAATCGGACGGCCTATATTGCAGGATGGCAGGCACACCATCATCACCAACTCTGTTTTTTATAAGAGTGTATTTTATGTATTTTATAAGAGTGTAGATGTAGAGTATATACAAGTCGACAGGTGGGCACGATGGTAGTGAGATAATGTGATGCAACACTAGAGGTGCCACGTGGAGCGTTTAACTGGTCAACTAGTCATGTCATGAGCAAATACAGAGTTGTATGGTGAGCCCGTGACTGTATAATAACCACTAAACGTAAATGGTGACCGTAATGAGTGGATTCTGAAGTCCAATGTACGTATCGTGCTTTCGCTTCAAATACAATGATCGTCATTGCATATATCGCGAGAGAAAGATGAAACATGCGTGAATTTTCTGGGGGCTTACTTTTAGAGGACCTGGAGATAGTTTTGTGTGCATACGTGAAAGGGGCGTACAGGGGGGGTATGCGATGGAGAGAGAGATGCTCTTCGTTTCTCTTTATTATGACTAACTTTGTATATAGTATAAAAATATACAAATTCACAGTGCGGAATAAATATCCTTGTGGGCACCATGCAATGCAAATTAGCGTTCGTACTCCTCCATATAACTTTGTAATGTTGTATATATGTAGAAACTCTAAAATAATTTTTTGGCCACACTTTATTCAAAAGGAATGTTGTATGCGAAATAAACATGAACAGAGGGCTTTTTAGATCAATGGGGTACGTGATGTAACATGTGTGAATGTGTTGTTGATGCATTTGGCGGGGCCTAGAGAGGTATGTGTGTGTATTACGTATTCGAGAGAGGCATGGATAGAGGGGCCGACGGGGGGGCGTGGGAGAGATAGCACGAGAAATGAGAGTGGTCTAGAGAGAGACGAATATGACGTCACGACAAGAGATTCCATTCCCTTGAGTGTGTATATGCAAGGGGGGAGGGAATAGAGGCACCAGGAGAAATTTTCTATGTGTGTGGTGTTTGTGTTGGTATGTGTGGGTGTGAGAAGATAATGAGACGTGGGGCAGAGGGTCACCGCGTGAGGTCCGGTGGGTCGAGGTGAGGCCCTTCGTTCGGTTCCGTCCTGCGCCACATTGGTCGGCCCGTGACGCATTTAGGAAGACCCATGGATGACTAGTCGTACAAGACAAAGATAGCAGAATTGTGAAGGACTCTGTGTCCACTGACAAAGCCGGCTAGGATTTTTAACCCTAGGTTCTCGGACTAAGGTAACCCCTTTATCTCTGATATTACTATTCATCCAACCTAACTTTAAGGGGCATCCTACAGAATGCTCTGCTAGAATCATACTCGTCGATTAGGAAGAGATGTGTGAGACAATGCGTGAGAGACAGGCGTAAAGATAATGTGCGTACATGAGACACGTAGGCAGGTCCATGTATATAGAAAGGGTCGATGAGGATTGTGCGTGTGTATGTTTGCGAGAGGAAGAGTGCTTGTGATAAAGGTTAGTGAAAACAGTTGTAAATGGTTACGAGAGGGAGGGAGGGTTATATCTAGAGCATGTGTGCGAGAAAGACACCTCGGGAGAGAGTGTGTGAGCATGTGTGAGAGACCACCGATGGAGAGTGAAACTACACGTAAAAGACTGTTCTACACATTGATTAAAGATATAAATTGTATCCAAATATTAGGATGGGATCATGATATTTGCAATTCGCGTAAGGAGCGGTCATTAATCCATCAGACATCTAGATTCTATCGAATTTGAGCATGTCTATGTTATTATTCGACACAATTGATCCATATAGTTAGTATTTTGCACTCCAGACAACGCATCGCTTTAGCAATCGAATATAAACGTGAGTATAGTTCATGTTGTGTGTGTAAAGCACATTATACATACGAAAGTTACACAATGGACATTATAAATAGCTACCTATGAACTAGCATACATTTGAATTTAACTTAAGGTGGTTTAAAAAAATCGAATTCAACATGAAGTCCGTTCAATTATTTGAATTTGATATCATGGCATTTGTAAACCATACCTAAATTATGGGGGCACCAATCTTTGCTCTGATTTTGTACATAATAGCATATGTAGTCGTGTACAAAATAGATTCAAATTTAGCTCCTCCATTCCAAAATAATCGTAGTTATAGGATTTTCAAGTGTCAAAATTTCAAAAAGAAGCGGATAATTTAATGAGGTTTTCAAACATACAAGGTCAAATATAATGTTGTCTATTTAGGTCAATCCTCATAGTTCAAGAGTACTCTAAACGTGAATGCTTGTGTTTCAAAATTTTGAACGAAGCGCCAAAAGAGCCTCTACTCGCCCTAAACCGCGTGAGACCAATGTTTGGTAGTACAAGGAAATTACTTTTCTAATAACTCCGACCCGTGAAACCTACCGGCCCGGCGTCCAAAGGTCTAAACCGGGGTAGGTTTGTAGCTTCATCTAGATGCCACGCAACCGCATCCGAAAAACATTCATACACAATGGCCGCCCAAGCACACATGCGCGCGACCGAAATCGCTCCCGCCCACTATTTGGGACACCTGGGATTACCATCCTACCCCCGACCCACAGTAGGTCCAAAATTTAAGAGGGGGGCAAAGTTTGTACTTTCCCCAAATTTCAAACAAGCGCGTCCCATCTTCTGTTCAAAAAAGCCAAAAACAAGCGTGTCCCAGACCGAAACATGGTTCCCCCCCCCCACCCGTCCGATTCCCCATTCGTACTCCGTGGGCGCCAAAACTACCTCTCCACCAGCCGCGAAACCCCGGCGTCCTCCATCCGCCACCCCATCCCACCCATCAACCGCCGCCCTCCTCCATCACGCCGGAGCCGATACCCCGACGTCGTCGTCCACTGCAACCTCAACCGCAACGCCCTCCACGGCTAGTAGTTGAAGCCGAGGCCGAGTCGTCCGTACCCGAGCCAGTTCAACCACGCCGTCCTGCGCCTCACCGCTGCCGCTCCAACTTCGCCACCCTCCACCGCACCGGAGTTGTTCCTGCTGCGCCGTCCTTCGCCGCCTCGGATCTGCTTCCCCTCCGCCGACATACGGCCACGGCAACACAGTCAACAATTTGGCCATGGGTTCGTCCAAGCCTGCACCCTCCAGAACATCGGTTTCCCCGGTAAAAAGAAGAAGATCAGCGCGACATGTGGAGGTGACCACACCGGCAACCGAAAAAGGTACTCCTCTTCCCTTATTCGTGCAAATCTTACATCTCTGCTTGCACGGTATTCATCCCACAGAAGACACTAGTTGACCGCTTCTTCTTGATACTAGATGTTCCTAGTAACTCGCGATGCACAAGGTTTCTCCTCATATACTATTTCACCTTAGCTAGAGGTTCGTCGCCCCCCTGAATTTCAATTTCTGGCCAGTTGATTCCCAATTAACGGAAGCATTCCCCGGCGTAACAGGCGCTAGTACGCCTATTACGCCGGGGAAGCAGCGCCTTGGTGTTTATCTTAGGGGCGTGTGCGGCCTAGAGCTACTGGCGCCCGATCTGGAGGTCGGCCGGGATTAAAGGGATGGCCTGGGGGCGCTGCCAAGCACGGCGGTGGTGTGAGGTCGATGGGAGGGCGGGGCGACGGAGGCAGGGGTCTGGGCCGGTGGTCGCTGGCGGTTCGAGAAAGATCGTCAACAGTGACTGGCGGGAGGTAGACGAAGGCCATCTGCCCGTTCCTTATAGATCGGACGGTTCATTAAAAAATCGACTGACCTATTTATTTTTAGTTGACTGTGATCTTAGATATGACCACATGTGGTGGTGTGCTGGAGGAGTACCTGCATTTCCTGTGCTCATATATTACAAAATCATACGGAGTAGAATCTAATTTTGTTTGCCATGCAATGTTCTAGAGCTATCATATGTCTCCTGTCATCTATTTTTCAGCCACCTGCTATCTGCTACTTTTACAGTGCACTAGTTCTGCACACACTTCACCCTTACTCTCACTATTGTGTTTTTATGCAAGGGTATTTCAGACTTTGCTGCCATGAGAGAAGCCAAAAAGAAAAGAGAGAAGTCGCTCCAGCTTCGTATGAGGGTAGGCAAGACACGTTACAGCGCTATAAAGGGTGCACTGTCAGCAGATGGAGACGGTAAACGTAGCTCTGGAGTTGATGACCTCGCTCGCAATGAACCACCATCCCAGGTGCTTGCTTTAACTTCGCGGTGTCATATGTGGTTGCATGTTCCATATGGTGTCTAGCTTGTATTCGAAAGGCCGAAGTCGGTAAGATAAGGAAAGATATTTTTTTACATGAACCACCATCCCGTGAGCACCAGAAGAAAAATAGCTAGTCAGGGCACTGGCCGAGCCAGTGACAAGCCCAGCAAAGATAGGCATCACCTGGAAGCCAACTAAAAAGCTGCGATGGTGGCAAAGCAGCCCGCCTCCCACCAGGCTCTCAAGTCCTAGATGATCATGCTCACCACTCCAGCCGGATGTCTAGCTTGTATTGCTTCCAATTTGGTTAAATTGCATCTGCTTAGCTTACACATTATACCTTTAAATATGACATGCCTTTCTGTTTTTGGTACATACTAGTGCGTCTGTGTATTAACCATGTTCTTACATCAAACTAATGTTCTTGTGTATCCCTCATCAATCACTTATGACGAGGCAGGCAGGCAAGGGGACTACTCCTCATTTAAAGAATGCAGCGTCAGCCTCCCGACATGATTCTCAAGAAACAGAAATGCTAGATGAAGATAGTGAACGTAGCTCTGTAGTTGATTACAGCATTTCCCCTACACTAGCATCGCAGGTGCTTGCTCTAACTTGGCAGCGTGATATGTGGTTGCATGTTGCATATGGTGTCTAGATTGTAATTCTTCCAATCTGGTTAAACTGCATGTGCTAGTTTGCTTAGCTTATACATTATACCTGTTAATGTGACATGCCTTCCTGTATTTAGTACATAGTACATCTGTCTATTAAGCATGTCCTTACATAAAACTATTGATTTTTTTGTATCCCGCATCAATCAACATGACGAGACACCTTTAGTATATGCAGTGTGATATTAGTTGCATCTTTCATATGATTTATAGCATGCGCTGCTTCTAATTTGTTGAAATTCCATTTATGATGGGACGCTTTTAACTTGGCAGAGTCATATTGGTTGCATCTTTCATGTGGTGTCTAGCTTGCATTGCTTCTTATTTGCTGGAATGGTTTCAGCTTAGTTTACACAAACAGTTGTGAACATGCCATGCCGTCCTGTTTTTCGTACATATTCCATCCTGGTATCATGTGTTTGCCTTACATCAAAGTAGTGATTGTTAGTATCATGCATGAATGAGTTCTGAAGAGAGAATTTTATTGCTTTTTCTTGTCGGTTTTACTTGACAATTCAAAATCAATCAAGCGGAAGGAAGTTAGCAAGGCAGCGGATAAAGGTGCTCCTTCCGAACGAGGGCCTCTACAGTTTCTACTCCTCCACACCCCCAAGATGATTTCCAAGACAACACATGCACAGACACTCAACAAAGCTGTGTTTATGATGAGCACGTCTCCCCTAGTGCAGCATCACCGGTGCTCCCTCTAACTTGGCACTGTTATATGTGGTTGCATGTTATGTGTGATGTCTAGCTTGTATTGCTTCTAATTTTGCTGAATTCCATCTGCTTACTTTACACATTATACTTGAATAAGACACGTGTTCCTGTTTCTAGAACATACAATATCTGTCTATCACACCATGTTCTTACATCAAATTACTACTGTTGTGTAACCTGCAACAATCACTTATCATAAGACACGTTTGACTTCGGAGTGTGATATAGGTTACATCTCACATTCTTTTCTAGCTTGTACTACTAATTTGTTGAAATGGCACTTATGACGAGACAGTTTTAACTTGGTAGAGTGATATTCGTTGCATCTTTCATATGGTGTCTAGCTTTCATTGCTTCTAATTTGTTGAAATGCCTTCTCCTTAGTTTACACATCATAAAGCTGTGAATATGCAATGGCACTAATGACGAGAGACCTCTAACATGGTAGTGTGATGTTGTTTGCATCTTGCATATGATTTATTTCTTGTACTGCTTCACATTTGTTTAAACGCCATTTATGATGAGACACTATTAACTTGGCAGAGCGATATTTGTAGCATCTTTCATATGGTGTCTACCTTCCATTGCATTGCTTCTAATTTGGTGAAATGTCTTCTTCTTAGTTTACACATCATAGTTCTGGTTATCTCTTCCGTCATGTTTTTCATACATATTACATCCTCCTATCATGTGGTTGTCTAACATCAAAGCAGTTCGTCTGCATCACGCATCAATTTGTTCTGAAGAACTAAATTGTTATTCGTTTTTCTTGTCGGCTTGACTTAACATGGCACAGAGAAAGAGGAAGAAACACAGAATGGCAGGGAATGAGAAGCGGATGAATCCTGCAGATTCTGCTGGTACTGATGGTGCAATAGAAGGTCAAAGTCCAGCGGAAAATTCTACAAACACGGCATCCCATGCTACACGAGTTGCAAAAAAAGCCAAACAGAAACAAATAGCTGCCACCAAACAAGCAGAGACAGCCCTAGTTCTTGCAACACCTACCACAGTACTACCAGCTGCACGACTTACTCGTGCGTCAACTGAGCTAGCAGCACGTTCCCAAGCTCCCTTGCCACCTGACACTACTTCCCAAGCACTCTTGACACAAGACGAGTTGGCAATATCAGATGAACCTTGTGAGCTTCAACAGCAAGAAGGTAGTTGCTGGAGTCAAGTTACAGTTGCATGCTTCTTTATATGTAGTCTCACAGTTTGATGTACACTAACACTTCCTATGTTCGTTGTTGGACTAGCACCTAGGGCAAGAGGAAACAAACATCAGGGATAATGCTCGATAGGTTAACTAAATCTAGAGGAGGAAGAATGGAGATCCGTTTTGAGGCAGGTTTAAAAAGGCCACGTGATGCTACAGAGTCGGCCAAGTTAGTATCAGAGGCAGCGGTTGCCGTTAGGTGTCATGTACGTATCCTCCCAACATGGATTCAGTACAGGAATGACAAAGACGAAACCCAGTTCAACACCTTCCTCGACCATTTATCTGTAAGTATGGTTATGTATGGAAACTAGTAATATCGTCTTGCTCTGTCCCATACTTTCTAGGTTGTTGATAATGAGACTCCCATAATTTTCAACATATGAGGTTCAAATTGGATAGCCAAGATGATGCAACCAGACAAGCTTGCACCCATGTTTTCAAGTCTGCTCTGCGACAGTATCGGTATAACTTGAGGAAAACTCACTTTGAAGGCAAGGTTAACAGTGAACTTTCCCAAACATCTCCAGTGGAAAATATATCGGATGAAGACTGGAGGGGCCTTGTTAAACACTGGTCTGATCCGAAGTATCAGGTACATTATATATATGTGATCAGATCACATGTTGAAGTCCTATTTACGCATGTGCCACACAAATCTATCTTCTTGTAGGTGAACTGTTGAAAGAACAAGCCAACCGTACGAAAGTGAAATTCCAACAGACGACAGGATCTCGTAGCTATATTGCACACTACGAGGCTCTTGTAATTAGCTGTTGTTTCACTCTTTTCGCTATACCATATTATCATATCTATATTGACTTGTTCGAAATGCAGAGGAAAGCCCGCAAGGACCAAAAAGTACCTGAACCAAATGTTGTGGAAATCTTCAAGAACTGTCACACCAGCAAGAAGAAGGGCATGACTACACCAGTCAAAGCCAATGTTGTAAGTCCTTAATCCTCATGCCTTTTAACTACTACTTACTCTGACTTGTGCCTTGAACTGCATGGTTTGCAGCCAATGTCTATTACTCTTTTCAATTTTATACACAATTGTCTTAGCGTATCATTGCACCTTACAAGGTTTAAAAGAGAGGAGTGATGTTCCTTTGATCTTGACCCGTAATCTAGTTCCGTGCTGGACTTGCCCACACAACGTTACAATTGCCTGTTTGTCTGTTCTCAGTTGTTTTGTGCTATAAATGGTGTCATACTATGCTTACCGTATTATAAACTTCGTCTCTTTATCCTTAGCCCTCAATACAATGTGAAGAAATAGACAATACATTAGCGATGGTACATGGTCATATGTTTGGAACCTGGTTTTATTATGAACTTTGCAATAAGATACAACTAATATTTTACATGGGTTCACCAGAATAAGTTCTGTATATAGACCAAAGCTATTTTGTTTGGTTTTGTTGCCTCCTTAATATCTTCTGTTCTGGTACAACTAATGTAAAACCTCAACTTTTCAGCGAGCTATGGAAAAAATGCTGGAACCGCCACCTTCTGAAGGTGGCGAGGCAACTATAACCGCAATGTCAGCTCTTGCTGCAGTGGGTCAGTACCTGTCCACTAACAGTGCCAAAAGCACGTTCCTGCGTAATACTGTGTTGGTTGTTAAGGCAATATCGTCCAAACTGCCTCATGATCAAGATATGCAAGCTCAAAGCAATGTTGTATCTGCGCTCCAGACACAAGTCCATTCCCTAACAGAGACCCTTTGTGAAACAAGGAGAAACATTGCTCAATGTCGTCAAGATATGCATGGTTTTGAAACCAGACTATCAGACATTTGCTATGTTGTTCAGGAGCCTAGGGGAAATGAAGGCGAGGGTTATGGTGCTCCATCGGACAATACAGCATGAGAACGTAACAGTCAGGTCAAATGAACTGAGCTTCTGAACTTCTGGTGGTGCATTTATCTGCTAGACTGTTAAGTTTTATGCCAACCTTCCTTTTGTTATATAGTTGTAATTTGTTTTGGTGCGATACAAAATTTATTCTTAATATGCAGCCACCGGCTGAAGAAAACAGCAAGCCATTTTTGTATAGTGTAGGGTGTTCCCTATATTTGCACTGGTGGCGATCTTTGATGTCGAGTGGATGTAATCTGTGTAATCGCCTTAATAGCCTGGCGTTAGTTTCGGCCTTATTTATTTCCTAGTCTTCTTTTTCCCTGGTTTGCTAGTAGCTGCAACTACCATGGGCCATATACGGGCCGTAGGATCCATGGGTCTCCTACGGGCCGTTGATAAATGGGCCTGTAATCGGTGGGCCTCGGGCCGTCGGATAAATGGGTCTACATGGGCCGTAATCGGGCGTAATTGGTATCGGCCCAGCACGGTAACAGGCCGTTAACAGGCCGTAGGACAGCAAAGGCTTAATTCTGTCACAGGCATAACGGGTCGTTAATGGGCCAGAATATAGGTCGGGCTGGAAACGGCGCAACGGGTTAACAGGCCAGAAACGGGCCAACTCTTGCCATGGGCCGAATTTGGCCCATTAGGGTAACAGGCAGTAACGGGCCGACTCTTGCCATGGGCCGAATTTGGCCCATTAGGGGAACAGGCCAGTAACGGGCCGACTCTTGCCATGGGCCGAATTTGGCCCATTAGGGGAACAGGCCAGTAACGGGCCGGAAGCAATCGAGGGCCGAAAAGGAGCCCAAGAACATATGGACCGTCAATAGGCCGAAAGCTAACACGGGCTGGAAACGGCCCATGTAAATCACGGGCCGTTAACGGGTATAAAGAAAATTACTGTTCATTATGGGCTAGAGTCACCGTGGGCATGTAAAGGGCCGAAAGATACGAAGGCCTCATATGGGCCGAAAGACGTCGTGGGCCATACATGGGCCGAAAGTGAAATGGGCTAGTGTTATATTCGACGGCCCACATGATGTTGTTGGGCCGATTTCCTTTAGGGCCTAACGGGCCATGAGTTAACGGGCCGTAAAATGGGCTATTTGCGAAGAGACCGTTAACAGGCTTTTCATGGGCCAGCCCGTTAACTTTTGACCAAGTCAAACGGGCCGGCTTTGTAAGCTAAATGGGCCAGTGGTGGGCCGTGGCACGTGTCGACATATCATAGGCGCCTATCTGACCCACTGACGAGCTGACACATGTTTCGTCCGGACAATAAGAATTTTACACATGGAAATTTCCCATTGGTCGGGGCTGTTAACGGGTTATCGGATCCAAAACCCGACCCGATAGCTTAACGGTGTTCCGTTACGGTGGATGTCACGTGTCGGTCACCCTTGACGAAAGCACTTCTGTGACGCGCGATTTATCGTCATGGAAGTGGACACTTCCGTGATGATAATTTTGGTAATGTCATGGAACACTTCTACGACAGCACAGGTATGACTATCTTGATTCTGTCATAAAATCGTCATGGATGTACATGCATGACAAAAAACGCGACCTACTGTGACAAACACGTATCATCACAGAAGTGCATTTTTTTTGTAGTGGTATCTATAATTTACGAAGTATTCATGCTGATTTATTATCATTCTTGGATGTTTTACAATCATTTTATAGCAACTTTATATAATTTTTTGGGACTAAACTATTGACCCAGTGCCCAGTGCCAGTTGCTGTTTTTTGCTTGTTTTTTACATCGCGGGAAATCAATATCAAATGGAGTCCAAACACCGCGAAACTTTTTGTGGATATTTTATGGACCAGAAGACCACCAGTGGGCCAGAGCAGCACCTGGGGGTGCCCCGAGGGGGCACAACCCACCAGGGAACGCCTGGGGGCTCAGGCGCGCCCAGGTGGGTTGTGCCCACCTCGGTGGCCTTCCGCACCCCCTCTTGGCCCTATAAAATCCCAAATATTCCAAAAACCCTCGGGGTTAACCTAGATTAGAAGTTCCGCCGCCGTAGGCCTCTGTAGCCACCGAAAACCAATCTAGACCCCGTTCCGGCACTCCACTGGAGGGGGAGATCATCACCGGTGGCCATCTTCATGATCCCGGTGACCACCACGATGAGAGGGAGTAGTCCACCCTCGGGGCTGAGGGTTTGTACCAATAGCTATGTGTTTAATCTCTCTCTCTCTCTCGTGTTCTTGAGATGGCACGATCTTGATGTATCGCGGGCTTTGTTAATGTAGTTCGATCATATGGTGTTTTCCCCTCTCTATCTTGTTGTGATGAATTGAGTTTTTCCCTTTGAGATTTCGTTGTTATCTGATTGAATACTTTTATGGATTTGAGAGCACTTGATATACGTCTTGCATATGAATACTCGTGGTGACAATGGGCTATCATATTGATTCACTTGATATGTGTTTTGGCATTCAACTCGCGGATTCCCGCGGTGACATTGGGGTAATCTATGCATAGGGGTTGATGCACGTTCTCGTCTTTGTTTCTCCGGTAGAAATCTTGGGGCACTCTTTGAAGTTCTTTGTGTTGGATTGAGTATTATGAATCTGAAATTATTTGGTGTTATTTTAGTACGAACTCTTGGATAGATCGATCGGAAAGAATAGCTTCGAGGTGGTTGCGTACCCTACAAACGATTTCTTCGTATGTTCTCCACTAGATAGGAACTTTGGAGTGATTCTTCATCGCACGTTGAGGGATGGTTATATGATCCAAATATATTAGCATTGTTGAGAGATTGCACTAGCGAAAGTACGGACCCTAGGCCTCATTTTCAAGCATTGCAATACCGTTTTTGTGCCCGTTTACTATTTGCTTCCTTGTTATTTTTATTTATTCAGATTATAAAAATATATTTCTACCATCCATATTACACTTTTATCACCATCTCTTCGCTGAACTAGTGCACCTATACAATTTGCCATTGTATTGGGTGTGTTGGGGACACAAGAGACTTTTTATTATTTGGTTGCAGGGTTGTTTGAGAGAGACCATCTTCATCCTATGCCTCCCACGGACTGATAAACCTTAGGTCATCCACTTGAGGGAAAATTGCTACTGTCCTACAAAACTCTGCGCTTGGAGGCCCAACACAAGTCTACAAGAACAAGTTGCGTAGTAGACAGCAACCATTCACTTGGAATTGTTTCTTCGGAAAGTGCATCGTATGCTCATTACCATTGATATGAAAAGTGACCTTGCTTTTATTGCAATCAATAACAACCCCTGCAGTATTCAAGAAGGGTCTACCAAGGATAATCGACATGTTGTCGTCCTCGGGCATCTCAAGTATAACAAAGTCAGTCAAAATAGTAACATTAGCAACAACAACGGGCACATCCTCACAAATACCGATAGGTTTGGCAGTTGAATTGTCAGCTATTTGCAAAGATATTTCAGTAGGTGTGAGTTTATTCAAATCAAGTCTTTTATATAAAGAGAAAGGCATAACACTAACACCAGCTCCCAAATCACATAAAGCAGTTTTCACATAATTTCTTTTGATGGAGCAAGGGATAGTTGGTATTCCCGGATCTCCAAGTTTTTTAGGTACTCCATCTTTAAAAGTATAATTAGCAAGCATGGTGGAGATTTCAGCTTCCGATATTTTTCTCTTATTGGTGATGATGTCTTTCATGTACTTTGCATAAGGAGGAATTTTTAAGATATCAGTCAAGCGAGTACGCAAAAAGACTGGCCTTGGCATTTAAGCAGAGCGTTCAAATTCTTCATCATCTTTCTTTTTAGTTGACTTAGGTGGAAAGGGCATAGGTTTTTGAACCCATGGTTCTCTTTCCTTACCGTGTTTTCTAGCAACAAAGTCTCTTTTATCATATCTTTTATTCTTGGGTTGTGGGTTATCAGGATCAACTTTGGTTCTATCTCAACATCATTATCTGGTTCTTTATTATTTGTTTGAGTATCTTCACGAATCTGATCGTTGTCTTTTTCATTATCAGAATGTGAGTGTTCACTACCAGATTGAGTTTCAGCATCAGAGATAGAAACTTCATTGTAATTATCAGAAGGTTTTTCTACTTCAGGTTCACTAGAGGCATGCAAAGTCCTATCATTTTTCTTTTTCTTTTTCTTTTTAGAAGGACTATGTGCATCGGTGTTAACTTTTTGAGAGTCTTCTTCAATTCTTTTTGGGTGTCCCTCAGGATAAAGTGGTTCCTAAGTCATCCTACCTCCTCTAGTCATTACTCTAACAGCATGATCATTGATATTATTATTCATTTCATCTAACAACTCTCTTTGAGATTTAGCAACTTGTTCTAACTGAGTTTGAACCATAGAAGCATGCTTCCCACACCTCTAACATCATTTGAGATTCTAAATAACAAGTCACTCATAAAGGCCTTGTATTTCAATTGTTTCATAACATTGGCATTGAAGTGATCTTACTTTCTAATGTAATTTTCAAACTCATAAAGGCATTGGCTAGGGTGCATATTGTGAGGATTATCATTATCATTGAATTTCATTAGAGAATTTACCTCTACCACCTTAGGTGGTGGTGGTGTATCAAGCCCATGTATTCTTCAATAGGAGGCAAATTTTTGACATCCTCAGCTTTAATACCTTTTTCTCTCATAGATTTCTTTGCCTCCTGCATATCATCGGGACTGAGATATAAGATACCCCTCTTCTTCGGAGTGGGTTTAGGCGATGGTTCAAGAAGAGTCCAATCATCATAATTTTTCAATATGTTATCCAATAATTCTTCAGCTTGCCCAATAGTTTGTTCCCTGAAAACACAACCAGCACAACTATCTAGGAAATCCCTAGAAGCATTGGTTAGTCCATTATAGAAGATATCAAGTATTTCATTTTTCTTAAGAGGATGATCCGCCAAAGCGTTAAGCAATTGGAGAAGCCTCCCCCAAGCTTGTGGGATACTCTCTTCTTCAATTAGCACAAAGTTAAATATTTCCTGTAAGGCAGCTTGTTTCTTATGAGCAGGGATTTTTTTCAGAGAAGTAATAAATCATGTCCTGGGGACTACGCACACAACCAGGAGCAAGAGTATTGTACCAAGCTTTAGCATCACCCTTTACTGAGAACGGAAATAATTTGAGAATATAATATAATGAATTTTCTCATCATGAGCAAAAAGGGTGGCTATGTCATTCAACTTAGTAAGATGTGCCACAACAGTTTCAGATTCATAACCATGGAAAGGATCAGATTCAACCAAAGTAATCAACTCTGGGTCGACAAAGAATTCATAGTCTTTATCATCAACAAAGATAGGTGAAGTAGCAAACTGAGGATCACATTTCATTTTAGCATTCAAAGTCTTTTCTTTATACTTGCATAATAATTTTTCTAGATCATCTCTATCCTTACAAGCAAGAATATCCCTAGTTGCCTCCTCATCCATAACATAACCTTCCGGTACCTTTGGCAATTCATATCTAGGAGGGCTATTTCTAATAGGTGTTTCAAGATTTTCAGTTTCAAGCTCTTCATCAGTTTCAACATTCTCAAAAGCTTTAGTTCTAGCAAGTTGTTCATCAAGAAATTCACCTAGTGGCACATTATCATCAAGCAAGGTACTAGCATCATCATAAATATCATTCATAGCGGAAGTAGCATCATCAATAACTTGCGACATATCAAGATTAATAGCATGTGGTGGTGTTGCAAGTTTACTTATAATAGAAGGTGAATCAAGTACAGAGCTAGATGGCAGTTCCTTACCTCCCCTCGTCTTAGAGGGGAAAAAATTCTTAGTCTTAGCATCCTTCAAATTCTTCATAGTGATAATTTGATAATAATCCCAAGTGACTCAACAAATATAGCTATTCTCCCGGCAACGGCGCCAGAAAAAGGTCTTGATAACCCACAAGTATAGGGGATCGCAACAGTTTTCGAGGGTAGAGTATTCAAACCAAATTTATTAACTTGACACAAGGGGAGCCAAAGAATATTTGCAAGTATTAGCAGCTGAGTTGTCAATTCAACCACACCTGGAGATTAATTATCTGCGGCAAGGTGACCAGTAGCAAAGTAGTATGATAGTTTTGATAGTAGTAGCAACAGTAATAGTAACGGTAATGATGATAGCAATGATTTTGTAGCAAGGACAATAGTAACAGCAGCAGTAGTAACTTAGCAAGATCAATGTGTAGGAAATCGTAGGCATTGGATCGGTGATTTGTTGGATGATATTCATCATGTGATAGTTACAACCTAGGGCGATACGGCACTAGCCCCAGTTCATAAATATAATGTAGCCATGTATTCCGTAAATAGTTATACATGCTTATGGAAAGAACTTGCATGACATCTTTTGTCCTAACCTCCCGTGGCAGCGGGGTCCTATTGGAAACTAAGGGATATTAAGGCCTCCTTTTAACAAAGAACCGGAACAAAGCATTAACACACGGTGAATACATGAACTCCTCAAACTACGGTCATCACCGGGAAGTGTCCCGACTATTGTCACTCCGGGGTTGCCGGATCATAACACGTAGTAGGTGACTATAACTTGCAAGATCGGATCTAGAACATAGATATAATGGTGATAACATAAACGGTTCAGATCTGAAATCATGGCACCCAGACCCAAAGTGACAAGCATTAAGCATGGCAAAGTCATAGCAACATGAATCTCAAAACATAATGGATACTAGGGATCAAGCCCTAACAAAACTAACTTGATTACATGATGAATCTCATCCAACTCCTCACCGACCAGCGAGCCTACGAAGGAATTACTCACTCTCGGTGGGGAGCATCATGTAATTGGCGATGGAGAAAGGTTGGTGATGACGAAGATCGAAGATCCCCCTCTCCGGAGCCCCAAACGGACTCCAGATCTGGCCTCCCGATGAAGAACTGGAGGTGGCGGCGGCTCCGTCTCATGAAACGTGATAATTCTTCCTCTCTCTTTTTTCTGGAAATATGTGATTTTATAGCGTTGGTTTCAGGGTCTGTGGGGCCACCAGGTGGGGACAACCCACCTGGGCGCGCCTGGAGGGGGGGCGCGCCCTGGTGGGTTGTGCCCACCCAGGTGCCCTCCTCTGGTGGTTCTTGGCTCCAGAAATTCTCTTTTATTGAATAAAAAATCCTCGCAAAGTTTCATTCCAATCCGAGAACTTTTATTTCTGCACAAAAACAAAATCATGGTAGTTCTACTTAAAACATCGTCAGTCCGGGTTAGTTTCATTCAAATCATGCAAGTTAGGGTCCAAAACAAGAGGAAAAGCATTAGGAAAAGTAGATACGATGGAGACTTATCAAGCATCTACAATCACAAATACCAAAATCAGACACCTATACGTCCACGGCGGACAGTGACCGGTCAACACATTTTTTTTCATCTCATACAACCACATACCTCAAACTTGACTACCCAAATCCATACTAGATCATGCAACACCTAACGTCTGTGTATTACTAAATACTGCTACAAAGCTACTTCTAGTCGTCGTCCGTGCTGGCAGTGCTGACGGACCTGGATCCTGCCAGATTGCAGGCACAGGCAGCTCGGGTTCATCGTCAGACTCCATGTCCATGAAGATCACGTCAATATTTGCCCGTTGGTTGCGGAGGTATTGGATGTTTGCCTCCACCTCCGTCTCCGAGAAGATGGAGTCCATGATGGCCACCACCTCCTCCGCCTGGGGCTGTTGGGGAGGATGGACATGTCCCTCGCAGTGTAGAGGGGACAACACACCCTTTGTTGTGTTCATGGTGCGATTCGGGTACATCTCGAAGGTTGAGAGGAGAAGGAGGTCGTTCCAGCAATCCAAGTCGAACCCCTCGCGACCCAAGGACTCCAGATCGAAGCTACTACGGCGGACATCGGCGAGCTCGGAGGTCTGACGTAGCGGCACGAACCGAGGGGGTGGGTGTCAGTTCAATATCCGGCGTATCTCGTAGTAGGGGTCCTAAGCTAGGCGTCTTGGAGCGATGGTAACATGGACACGGGGTTTTACCCAGCTTCGGGCTCTCTTGATGAGATAATACCCTACATGCTGCTTTTGATTGTATTCATATGGGTGTAGTACAGAGTACACGTATCTACCACGAGATTGTAGTAATGAATATGAGATTGTCTATTGACTAGCCTGGCCTTGGTTTATATAAGACACCGGAGGCCTAGGGTTTAGGAGAGTCCTTGCCTTGGGCGCCAAGTCTTTGTGGAGTCTTCCTTGTATGCGGCAGGGGTTGTCCGAGCTGGCCCACGAATATGCGGCCATGGGGTCCTCGGCCCAATCTAACTGATCGGGAGACGACGTGGTGAGTACCCCCTAGTCCAGGACACCGTCAGTAGCCCCCTGAACCGGTCTTCAAGTTGGGGACGCTCCTCGATTCTTCCGAACTGTTCTTCATCTTCGGTCATCGGTCTTGAAAACTGGTTCAACAAATCTTCCCATCTTCGATCTTGAGGATCGCCAAAGTGCATCCGAAGAGTTTACACGTCGGGTATCCGAGGAGCCCCTTTAAGTTTTCGGCCTTTATCAATGCCTTGTTATTTTCACGCCCACCTCGGGTTTGAAGTTGTCCCCGTGCGGCGGTGTCCTCTTGCATCCGAGCTCCAACGCCTGACTGCATTTGAGGTATCTTTTGCAGCCGAGCACCAACGTCGGACTGTATCCGAGCTCCAACGCAGGACTGAATCCAAACTCTAACGCCGGAGAGTATCCGAGCTCCAACACCGGACTATATCCGAGGTGTCATAGATCACCTTGGCTCAAAAAAGTCGAAGGAGTTTAGCCAAGCTTAATGCCAGAAATGCCCTCTACGGAGCCAACCACTAGCGTCCGAGCTTTATGCCGGACTGCTTCCGGGGTGTCTATTGTAGTCGAGCACCAACGCCGGACTGTATCTGAGGTAGTACACCACCTCGTCCATGGGCTGATTTTTATGAATTTAATCTCGAATTGTGCAATGTAATCTCTGCTGAGATGTATAGCCAGTAGCCCTCAAGGTGCGTGTTGGCCTAATATCCGGGATGCACCTGAAGGAAAAAAATCAAACCGCTGACCCTAGTAGCCCCTGAGACTCAGGCCGATTCACAAAATCAGCCTGAGGATCAATTCCCAGCTCGGCAGCATACTTAGGAATAGAAACGCGGTGTGCAAAGTCCTCGAGACTCAGGTTGGGTGCGGCTGACCAACCTGAGGATAATAATCTCCTCGAAAACTATATTACACTTTAAATTTTCTGCATTGGATTGTCAATGCAGTAGCCCCCGAGACACTGGTCAGGTGGCAACACCAGATCAGGGGATCGATGTACCCCTTTAATATTTGTAAATAATAAGCACGAAGCCCAGTTGCCCCCGAGCCTTAATGTGGGCACAGGTGGCCGAATTAAGGATCGATATCCAAAGTAAAATCACAAATTATGTGTAATGATTCTATGTATCCAAATACTTTACATCATCAATGCTCGGATCCGCATTGTACAAAACTTTGTTGACCAACCATCGGCTTCCACCTCCTTGGCCAGTAGCCGAGGAGTGTTTGTCCTACTTTGTAAATCCTTTACAAGGGCAAAGATTTACAACAAACAAGGCAATCCGGCCATACGGTTTTATAAACAAAGGTACGCAGAGAGATATGTTGTATTACTGTTTAATGTGAGAAACATCTTCCAAAGAAAATAGTCCCGCTATCGGTTCCTTTCTTTGGGTTGTCATGCCAACCATGATCATGAAACCTCACCTCCAATCAATGCAGGAGAAAAATATTGAGGATTTAGTTTGGGGAAAGTTCCCGAATTCTATGGTGCCAAAAAATTTCACTTCCGTCGTTGCCGACCAATGTGATTCTTTAAGATTGCTACCTTTCGGCTTCACCCAGTCTGAGGTACTAACTCGGATGACCCGGCAGTAATGATCACAGAGGTGCTCCCTTTACCGCCTAGCCGAACAATCGGGAACGTAGGGGTAAGCACAGGAGCCAGGCAACCCAGCTTGGCCAAAATCTTAAGTCAAATTGATGGCTTTATAACGATGATTGCGGAAGGCAGCCCTCGTATACTAAATACAAACGCCGATGATATGTTTATTTTGACTCCGTTGCGACCGTTTATCAGTTGAAAGTGGCCCATCGTCGGCTTCTACCCCTTTGTAGATACTACGCAGGGTGTTTCCGCAATAACAAGACAACCCTTAGCCGACGTCTCGGTGCCCGAAGGCGGTTGTGTTAGCGGAAACGAGGCAATCAGATATGCGGGCTTTATAACTTTCACTTAGTCATAGGAGCTTAAAGTTGGGAAGGCCAATTACTAGCCCCCGGTTAGTGTTCGGCGACAGCCTAGGTCAAGCCGTAAACACTTCGGCCAATGTTATGAACGGCCCATCATTTAACACAGTCATCGGATCACTGACCAGTTTACGCTTATTGTGACAGTCAGTTTTCGGCTTTCTCCACTGAGGTGCTTAAGCATGCGAGCTGGAAGCACAATCGCAGTGGTTCTCCTTTTGCACACTTAGCCGAACAAAGCGGAACGTAGGCGGCAAGCACAGGAGCCGGGCAACCCAACTATTGACCGAAGGCACAATTCGAAACCAATGCATATATAGCAATATCCAAGAATGTTTTTGTCGAATCTCTAAAGGTGTCCGGCGTTGCACTGCGAGACTTATGCTGGAAACACATAAATAGTTTAAAAGTGCCATAGGCTTGGAAAACCAAAAAACGTTAGTAAAACTTGACGTCCGAACAAGATCAAGTGTTCGGTGCCAATCCGAAAATTGGTCTTAGAAGAAAAAAGTGCTTATGTCGTGCTTTAATATGACACATCCTATCTCAAGACTTCAAGCGGGTCAGCCTACGGCTTCAACCTCCTATCCCTAAGGCGGGGTACTTCTTGTTAGGCCAATTTAGCAAACTAAACTCTAGCGGCTTTGAGAGAGAAATTAGGCTCCCCGGCTATTGACCACACACTCTCGTCGAAAAAGGAGTGATAGAAAAAGACTTTGCAACGACTAGGAAGAAATCATTTATTATAAAACGGCTCATATAAATTTAAGAGCCCCCAAGTGACTTGGGTAAAAGAATTTTTATGTATAATGATCGTATGTACCAAAGTACTTGTATCATATCTGTGTTCACCCGAACTTTAAACGCGTCTTAACCGACCGTCAGCTTCTCCCTCTTCGGTCAAGGACCGAAAAGTGTTATGTACTCCACCTGTCGAGAATATCAACGGTGTTTCCGATAACCAGGCAATCAGGCCATAAGGCTGTAACAGACAAAGCGCGCTCATGGAACTTATGCTATATTACTGACGAAGTGTAAGAAGCATCTTCGAAGAAAATAGTACCCCCACCGATACCTTTCTTCGGTGCTCATTGTTTCTATGAGACTTGTGCAATAGATTTTTTGTACTCATGAGTTCTGTTGTGTGCCGACCATAATTGAAAACAATAAGAGCGCTAGCTTTCGGCTTCACCCAGTCTGAGGTCCGGCTCGGATGACCCGATCGTGACAATCGCAGAGGTGCTCCCTTTACTCCCTAGCCGAACAATCGGGAACGTAGGGGTAAACACAGGAGCGAGGCAACCCAGCTTGCAAATCGCTTAAGTCAACATGGTGCATATTGTGGCGTAATACACGAACAAGGAACGAAGCCGTACAAGTGTAATCATTTGCAAGAGGAAAGGCTTCATAAAGGAAGCCCCCAAGTAAACGGCGTATTTGAATTTGTGTGTCACAAACAAAGTTTTGACGAGGAAGTTTTTCACATACAACTTTTTACCAAAAAGGTATAATGCTTGGTCGAACCGAACAAAATTTAAAACTTTGAGCACGAAAGCGACTTAGCTGGTTAATGTGTTCGGCATTGATGACGCGGTCCGAGCTTGATGCGGGGCAAGGTTCCAGCCCCCAGGCTGGTCCCGAGGTGGCCGAGCGGAGAGTTCGGCACTCTGAAAAGGTGAAGCCCCCAGTCCAGCCGCGGTGATGGAGCGGGTCGGCGGGTGACACCGGAGTCTCCGGCTGAGTAGCTAGGTTGACGAAGCGACGACGCGGGGTTGCCAACAAAGGGCAGCGCGCCAAGGCGACAACACAATTTGGTCGATGGAGGCGACAGTGCGGCTCAGTCTAAGTCGATTGGCTGCACAGATAAAATAGTGCCAACCAAAAGTAATGACAGATAATAATGTATATTAAAAAATCTTCTACTTAATTAATATAAGTGAAGTAAATAATGAAAGAGATATGGCCTGAGCGTCGAGGGAGGCCCGGTGAAGTGGTCGCATGGTAATGCTGACAAAGGGATGTGCGCAGGTGTTGGCGCAGCCCAACCTAAATAGATTGCATGCACACACAAAGTAGTGCAACCAAGAAATAATAATAGTGAAAAAAGGGGTGCATAATTAATTTATGCAAAAAAGGTTTGGTAAATATGGCCTGAGCACTGAGACTAGCTCGATGGCACGATGGCGTCATGGTACGGCGATGTCGGCGAAGGTCGGCCTGCCCAGGTGACAGGGAGAGGCTGGCCGGATTAACGCCAGGTACAAACGTCGGTAGAATTTCTCTGCCAAAATAATGCAGTACACGCCAACAAAAAAAATTCCATGCGTAATAAATTTACGTGCTAACCGAATAGTTAGGAAAGATGAAACCTGGAATTATTTTGCACGTAGCAGACCGAAGAGAAAATTCTTCAAGATCCCAGGTGACCTAGTATTAAACCAGACCATCCTCCAGGAGAAATTGCAGTGGAAATTGACGAAGAATCAACAAAAAATCAAGCATTAGATTTGGCCTTCACGTGAATTAGAAAAGCAAAGCTAAGGCATACTACGCATTGATTAGATCTCGAAGATCGTGTTGCACTTATACTAATAATACCAATTAACAAATTGAATAACTTTCCTGATGCTTCACGTGGTGTAGATTCTCTTTCTACGGGAACACTACTAGCAGCAGGAAATTGGCCAGGGGACTTGGCCTGGGACTTCGGCCGGTGGAGGAAAAAATAGTAGCGGCCGATCATCTCCGATTTGGCCACTAGTTGGACTAGTATTCAGCTGGTGCTCTTGTACGCTTCGCGGCCAGTCGGCCACAACACGTCCATGACCAGACCATCAGGGAACGGTGGCGCCTGTCGCTCATGGACATGGCCGCCTATACTTTTGATCTGCGAATAATTAGTGCAGACCAACAACATGGCTCAAAATAAATTATTCATTACAGAACAATCTAATCAGAAGAATATCACCTGGTTATCCCATCGATCCGCGACGAACACCCAACAGGCTCTCAATGAAAGCACCAATGTCGGTTCAATATCCGGCATATCTCGTAGTAGGGGTCCTAAGCTAGGCATCTTGGAGCGATGGTAACATGGACACGGGGTTTTACCCAGCTTCGGGCTCTCTTGATGAGATAATACCCTACATGCTACTTTTGATTGTATTCATATGGGTGTAGTACAGAGTACACGTATCTACCACGAGATTGTAGTAATGAATATGAGATTGTCTATTGACTAGCCTGGCCTCGGTTTATATAAGACACCGGAGGCCTAGGGTTTAGGAGAGTCCTTGTCTTGGGCGCCAAGTCTTTGTGGAGTCTTCCTTGTATGCGGCAGGGGTTGTCCGAACTGGCCCACGAATATGCGGCCATGGGGTCCTCGGCCCAATCTAACTGATCGGGAGACGACGTGGTGAGTACCCCCTAGTCCAGGACACCGTCAGTGGGTACCTGTGGTGACAACATATAGAAGTCGAGAAGGCTGGGCGGGTGGAGGTTGCGGAAGCGGCGGAGAAAGGCCGTCATGGCAGCGTGGAGGAGCCAACGCTTGCAGACGAGCGTGCACTACTAGGGAAAACCCTAGTAGTGGCGCGGGTTTATTGGCTAGCAGTAGCGCGGGTGCCCACACTACAGCTAACTTTTAGCAGCAACGCGTTTCTAACCCATAGCTACTACTACCTATACCTACTGGTAGCGCGCTTCTAGCCATCGCTACCGCTAATATTATTCTGTAGCGCGGCTCTAGGACCCACGCTACTGGTAAGGCAGTGCTGCTGCTACTCCAAAATCCCTCCTTCTGCTAAGATTTCCTTTTTTTGTTCTGTTGTATTTGTATTTTTATAGGTTTTATACAATTACAATATACACATATGTTGAAACTATATGAAAAAGGAACGTCTGATCATCATCATCGAAGTGGTACAACATAGTCTCAGCATATCATCATTATCTTCCCACGTTTATTGTGCTTGCTCTGGAGGTCTTCGGTACTTTGGTCACCATTTTTCATACGAACTCTGATTTTCACGTTCTTGGGCTCGTTGGAATCGTGAGAGTGACGCTGAAGCGCCGATGATATTAGATGTTGACTTGGAAGCACTTTGGAATGATCACTTTTCCACTCTCTAAAACACGAAGTCTGGTATTGGAAGTCCTCTGTATTGAACCCATATTTGGCCCTTCCATCGTACTTGGTGCTAGGTTGCTCCAAAACACCTATAGACAGAAGAAAACAAATAAAAACTAAATTAAAAACACTAATATGCAATGCTCATAATAAAAATTGTAAAAACTGGTAATCATGGTAATGGACACCTATTTGGTTCAATGGGACACTAAATATAAAGAGAACATGTAACAAATAATCCCTACAAATGCGTAAATTATAAAAGCCATCACCGGCCCGTGCGTGTAGACATGTCAATCTTTGGTTGACATTTTTGGTATCAGTTCATATTGGAGAGGACATTGGCTTGACTTTCTGAATGTGAAAGCGAACCTCGTTTGCAGTGCTTCCATGGCTATGAAAGGATGCCTCCTCTATTTGCTTGAAGGCCACTACCAGCTGTCGGCCAACTGGCTGAATCCTTCGCCAGTCACCCCATACATCGTTAGATCGTGTCGCCCCCGAGTCGTTCAATCAACCCCCACATATTTGTCCCTTTTTTCTTCTCCAACACTGTGGTATGACGAGCGCAACATTGCGGGGTGCCGGTTCCAACAAAAATCTGAAGAAAATATGCCCTAGAGGCAATAATAAAGTTGTTATTTATATTTCCTTATATCATGATAAACGTTTATTATTCATGCTAAAATTGTATTAACCGGAAACTTAGTACATGTGTGAATACATAGACAAACAGAGTGTCACTAGTATGCCTCTACTTGACTAGCTCGTTGAATCAAAGATGGTTAAGTTTCCTAGCCATAGACATGAGTTGTCATTTGATTAACGGGATCACATCATTAGAGAATGATGTGATTGACTTGAACCATTCCGTTAGCTTAGCATTCGATCGTTTAGTATATTGCTATTGCTTTCTTCATGACTTATACATGTTCCTATGACTATGAGATTATGCAACTCCTGAATACCGGAGGAACACTTTGTGTGCTACCAAACGTCACAACGTAACTGGGTGATTATAAAGGTGCTCTACAGGTGTCTCCGATGGTACTTGTTGAGTTGGCATAGATCAAGATTAGGATTTGTCACTCCGATTGTCGGAGAGGTATCTCTAGGCCCTCTCGGTAATGCACATCACTATAAGCCTTGCAAGCAATGCAACTAATGAGTTAGTTGCGGGATGATGTATTACGGAACGAGTAAAGAGACTTGCCGGTAATGAGATTGAACTAGGTATTGAGATACCGACGATCGAATCTCGGGCAAGTAACATACCGATGACAAAGGGAACAACGTATGTTGTTATGCGGTTTGACCGATAAAGTTCTTCGTAGAATATGTAGGAACCAATATGAGCATCCAGGTTCCGCTATTGGTTATTGACCGGAGACGTGTCTTGGTCATGTCTACATAGTTCTCGAACCCGTAGGGTCCGCACGCTTAACGTTCGGTGACGATCGGTATTATGAGTTTATGTCTTTTGATGTACTGAAGGTAGTTCGAAGTCCCGGATATGATCACGGACTTGACGAGGAGTCTCGAAATGGTCGAGACATAAAGATCGATATATTGGAAGCCTATATTTGGACATCGGAATAGTTTTGGGTGAAATCGGGATTTTACCGGAGTACTGGGAGGTTACCGGAACCCCCCGGTAAGTGTATGGGCCTTATTGGGCCATAGTGGAGAGAGAGAGAGGAGGCCAGGGCAGGCCGCGCGCCCCCTTCCCCTTTGGTCCGAATTGGACTAGGAGGGGGCGGCGCCCCCCTTTCCTTCCTCCCTCTCTCCCCCTTCCTTCTCTCCTAGTCCAACTAGGGAAGGGGGGTCCTACTCCCGGTGGGAGTAGGACTCCTCCAGGGCGCGCCATAGAGGGTCGGCCCTCCCCCCTCCTCCACTCCTTTATATACGGGGGAGGGGGCACCCCATAGACACACAAGTTGATCAGTTGATCTTTTAGCCGTGTGCGGTGCCCCCCTCCACCATAATCCACCTCGGTCATATCGTAGCGGTGCTTAGGCGAAGCCCTGCGTCGGTAGCAACATCATCACCGTCATCATGCCGTTGCGCTGACGGAACTCTCCCGTAAAGCTCTGCTGGATCGGAGTTCGTGGGACGTCGTCGAGCTGAACGTGTGCTGAACTCAAAGGTGCCGTGCGTTCGGTACTTGGATCAGTCGGATCTGAAGACGTACGACTACATCAACCGTGTTGTCATAACGCTTCCGCTTTCGGTCTACGAGGGTACGTGGACAACACTCTCCCCTCTCGTTGCTATGCATCACCATGATCTTGCGTGTGCGTAGGAAATTTTCTGAAATTACTACGTTCCCCAACAGTGGCATCCGAGCCAGGTTTATGCGTAGATGTTATATGCACGAGTAGAACACAAGTGAGTTGTGGGCGATACAAGTCATACTGCTTACCAGCATGTCACACTTTGATTCGGCGGTATTGTTGGATGAAGCGGCCCAGACCGACATAACGCGTACGCTTACGCGAGACTGGTTCTGCCGACGTGCTTAGCACACAGGTGGTTGGCGGGTGTTAGTTTCTCCAACTTTAGTTGAATCGAGTGTGGCTACGCCCAGTCCTTGTGAAGGTTAAAACAGCACATACTTGACGAAATATCGTTGTGGTTTTAATGCGTAGGTAAGAACGGTTCTTGCTCAGCCCGTAGCAGCCACATAAAACTTGCAACAACAAAGTGGAGGACGTCTAACTTGTTTTTGCAGGGCATGTTGTGATGTGATATGGTCAAGACATGATGCTAAATTTTATTGTATGAGATGATCATGTTTTGTAATCGAGTTATCGGCAACTGGCAGGAGCCATATGGTTGTCGCTTTATTGTATGAAATGCAATCGCCATGTAATTGCTTTACTTTATCACTAAGCGGTAGCGATAGTCGTAGAAGCAATAGTTGGCGAGACGAAAACGATGCTATGATGGAGATAAAGGTGTCGCGCCGGTGACGATGGTGATCATGACGGTGCTTTGGAGATGGAGATCAAAGGCACAAGATGATGATGGCCATATCATATCACTTATATTGATTGCATGTGATGTTTATCTTTTATGCATCTTATTTTGCTTAGATCGACGGTAGCATTATAAGATGATCTCTCACTAAATTTCAAGGTATAAGTGTTCTCCCTGAGTATGCACCGTTGCGAAAGTTCGTCGTGCCGAGACACCACGTGATGATCGGGTGTGATAAGCTCTACGTTCACATACAACGGGTGCAAGCCAGTTTTGCACACGCAGAATACTCGGGTTAAACTTGACGAGCCTAGCATATGCAGATATAGCCTCGGGACACTGAGACCGAAAGGTCGAGCATGAATCATATAGTAGATATGATCAACATAGTGATGTTCACCATTGAAAACTACTCCATCTCACGTGATGATCGGACATGGTTTAGTTGATATGGATCACGTGATCACTTAGATGATTAGAGGGATGTCTATCTAAGTGGGAGTTCTTAAGTAATTTGACTAATTGAACTTCAATTTATAATGAACTTAGTACCTGATAGTATTTTGCATGTCTATGTTGTTGTAGATAGATGGCCCGTGTTGTTGTTCCGTTGAATTTTAATGTGTTCCTTGAGAAAGCAAAGTTGAAAGATGATGGTAGCAATTACACGGACTGGGTCCGTAACTTGAGGATTATCCTCATTGCTGCACAAAAGAATTACGTCCTGGAAGCACCGCTAGGTGCCAAACCCGCTGTAGGAGCAACGCCAGATGTTATGAACGTCTGGCAGAGCAAAGCTGATGACTACTCGATAGTTCAGTGTGCCATGCTTTATGGCTTAGAACCGGCACTTCAACGACGTTTTGAACGTCATGGAGCATATGAGATGTTCCAGGAGTTGAAGTTAATATTTCAAGCAAATGCCCGGATTGAGAGATATGAAGTCTCCAATAAGTTCTATAGCTGCAAGATGAAGGAGAATAGTTCTGTCAGTGAGCATATACTCAAAATGTCTGGGTATAACAATCACTTGATTCAACTGGGAGTTAATCTTCCGGATGATAGTGTCATTGACAGAATTCTTCAATCACTGCCACCAAGCTACAAGAGCTTCATGATGAACTATAATATGCAAGGGATGGATAAGACAATTCCCGAGCTCTTCGCGATGCTAAAGGCTGCGGAGGTAGAAATCAAGAAGGAGCATCAAGTGTTGATGATCAACAAGACCACCAGTTTCAAGAAAAAGGGTAAAGGGAAGAAGGGGAACTTCAAGAAGAACGGCAAGCAAGTTGGTGCTCAAGTGAAGAAGCCCAAGTCTGGACCTAAGCCTGAGACTGAGTGCTTCTACTGCAAAGGGACTGGTCACTGGAAGCGGAACTGCCCCAAGTATTTGGCGGAAAAGAAGGATGGCAAGGTGAGCAAAGGTATATGTGATATACATGTTATTGATGTGTACCTTACTAATTCTCGCAGTAGCACCTGGGTATTTGATAATGGTTCTGTTGCTAATATTTGCAACTCAAAACAGGGACTACGGATTAAGCGAAGATTGGCTAAGGACGAGGTGACGATGCGCGTGGGAAATGGTTCCAAAGTCGATGTGATCGCGTTCGGCACGCTACCTCTACATCTACCTTCAGGATTAGTTTTAGACCTGAATAATTGTTATTTGGTGCCAGCGTTGAGCATGAACATTATATCTGGATCTTGTTTGATGCGAGACGGTTATTCATTTAAATCAGAGAATAATGGTTGTTCTATTTATATGAGTAATATCTTTTATGGTCATGCACCCTTGAAAAGTGGTCTATTTATATTGAATCTCGATAGTAGTGATACACATATTCATAATATTGAAGCCAAAAGATGCAGAGTTGATAATGATAGTGCAACTTATTTGTGGCACTGCCGTCTAGGTCATATTGGTGTAATTAAAGCGCATGAAGAAACTCCATACTGATGGACTTTTGGAATCACTTGATTATGAATCACTTGGTACTTGCGAACCATGCCTCATGGGCAAGATGACTAAAACGCCGTTCTCCGAAACAATGGAGCGAGCAACAGATTTGTTGGAAATCATACATATTGTTGTATGTGGTCCGATGAATGTTGAGGCTCGCGGCGGGTATCGTTATTTTCTCACCTTCACAGATGATTTCAGCAGATATGGGTATATCTACTTGAGAAACATAAGTCTGAAACATTTGAAAAGTTCAAAGAATTTCAGAGTGAAGTGGAAAATCATCGTAACAAGAAAATTAAGTTTCTACGATCTGATCGTGGAGGAGAATATTTGAGTTACGAGTTTGGTCTTCATTTGAAGCAATGCGGAATAGTTTCGCAACTCACGCCACCCGGAACACCACAACATAATGGTGTGTCCTAACATCGTAATCGTACTTTACTATATATGGTGCGATCTATGATGTCTCTTACTGATTTACCGCTATCATTTTGGGGTTATGCTTTAGAGACGGCTGCATTCACGTTAAATAGGGCACCATCTAAATCCGTTAAGACGACGCCTTATGAATTATGGTTTGGCAAGAAACCAAAGTTGTCGTTTCTTAAAGTTTGGGGCTGCGATGCTTATGTGAAAAAGCTTCAACCTGATAAACTCAAACCCAAATCGGAGAAATGTGTCTTCATAGGATACCCAAAGGAGACTGTTGGGTACACCTTCTATCACAGATCCGAAGGCAAGACATTCGTTGCTAAGAATGGATCCTTTCTAGAGAAGGAGTTTCTCTCGAAAGAAGTGAGTGGGAGGAAAGTAGAACTTCATGAAATGTCTGTACCTGCTCCCTTATTGGAAAGTAGTTCATCACAGAAATCTGTTCCTGTGACTCCTACACCAATTAGTGAGGAAGCTAATGATGATGATCATGTAACTTCAGATCAAGTTACTACCGAACCTCGTAGGTCAACCAGAGTAAGATCCGCACCAGAGTGGTACGGTAATCCTGTTCTGGAGGTCATGTTATTTGACCATGATGAACCTACGAACTATGAGGAAGCGATGATGAGCCCAGATTCCTCGAAATGGCTTGAGGCCATGAAATCTGAGATGGGATCCATGTATGAGAACAAAGTGTGGACTTTGGTTGACTTGCCCGATGATCGGCAAGCCATCGAGAATAAATGGATATTCAAGAAGAAGACTAACGCTGACGGTAATATTACTGTCTACAAAGCTCGACTTGTTGCAAAAGGTTTTCGACAAGTTCAAGGAGTTGACTACGATGAGACCTTTTCACCCGTAGCGATGCTTAAGTCCGTCTGAATCATGTTAGCAATTGCCGCATTTTATGATTATGAAATTTGGCAAATGGATGTAAAGACTGCATTCCTGAATGGATTTCTAGAAGAAGAGTTGTATATGATGCAACCTGAAGGTTTTATCGATCCAAAGGATGCTAACAAAGTGTGCAAGCTCCAGCGATCCATCTATGGACTGGTGCAAGCATCTCGGAGTTGGAGTAAACGTTTTGATAGTGTGATCAAAGCATATGGTTTTATACAGACTTTTGGAGAAGCCTGTATTTACAAGAAAATGAGTGGGAGCTCTGTAGCATTTCTAATATTATATGTGGATGACATATTGTTGATTGAAAATAATATAGAATTTCTGGATAGCATAAAAGGATACTTGAACAAGAGTTTTTCAACGAAAGACCTCGGTGAAGCTGCTTATATATTGGGCATCAAGATCTATAGAGATAGATCAAGACGCTTAATTGGACTTTCACAAAGCACATACCTTGATAAAGTTTTGAAGAAGTTCAAAATGGATCAAGCAAAGAAAGGGTTCTTGCCTGTGTTACAAGGTGTGAAGTTGAGTCAGACTCAATGCCCGACCACTGCAGAAGATAGAGAGAAAATGAAAGATGTTCCCGATGCTTCAGCCATAGGCTCTATCATGTATGCAATGTTGTGTACCAGACCTGATGTGTGCCTTGCTATTAGTTTAGCAGGGAGGTACCAAAGTAATCCAGGAGTGGATCACTGAACAGCGGTCAAGAACATCCTGAAATACCTGAAAAGGACTAAGGATATGTTTCTCGTTTATGGAGGTGACAAAGAGCTCGTCGTAAATGGTTACGTCGATGCAAGCTTTGACACTGATCCGGATGACCCTAAGTCACAATACTGGTGCAATTGCATTGGCAAAGGAATCCAGATTTCACAAGAGAACCAAGCACATCAAGAGACGCTTCAATTCCATCCGCGACCAAGTCAAGGAGGGAGACATAGAGATTTGCAAGATACATACGGATCTGAATGTTGCAGACCCATTGACTAAGCCTCTCTCACGAGCAAAACATGATCAACATCAAGACTCCATGGGTGTTAGAATCATTACTGTGTAATCTAGATTATTGACTCTAGTGCAAGTGGGAGACTGAAGGAAATATGCCCTAGAGGCAATAATAAAGTTGTTATTTATATTTCCTTATATCATGATAAATGTTTATTATTCATGCTAGAATTGTATTAACCGGAAACTTAGTACATGTGTGAATACATAGACAAACACAGTGTCACTAGTATGCCTCTACTTGACTAGCTCGTTGAATCAAAGATGGTTAAGTTTCCTAGCCATAGACATGAGTTGTCATTTGATTAACGGGATCACATCATTCTCTAATGATGTGATCCCGTTAATCATTAGAGAATGATGTGATTGACTTGACCCATTCCGTTAGCTTAGCATTCGATCGTTTAGTATATTGCTATTACTTTCTTCATGACTTATACATGTTCCTATGACTATGAGATTATGCAACTCCCGAATACCGGAGGAACACTTTGTGTGCTACCAAACGTCACAACGTAACTGGGTGATTATAAAGGTGCTCTACAGGTGTCTTCGATGGTACTTGTTGAGTTGGCATAGATCAAGATTAGGATTTGTCACTCCGATTGTCGGAGAGGTATCTCTGGGCCCTCTCGGTAATGCACATCACTATAAGCCTTGCAAGCAATGCAACTAATGAGTTAGTTGCGGGATGATGTATTACGGAACGAGTAAAGAGACTTGCCGGTAACGAGATTGAACTAGGTATTGAGATACCGACGATCGAATCTCAGGCAAGTAACATACCGATGGCAAAGGGAACAACGTATGTTGTTATGCGGTTTGACCAATAAAGATCTTCGTTGAATATGTAGGAACCAATATGAGCATCCAGGTTCCGCTATTGGTTATTGACCGGAGACGTGTCTCGGTCATGTCTACATAGTTCTCGAACCCGTAGGGTCCGCACGCTTAATGTTCGGTGACGATTGGTATTTATGAGTTTATGTGTTTTGATGTACCGAAGGTAGTTCGGAGTCCCGGATATGATCACGGACATGACGAGGAGTCTCGAAATGGTCGAGACATAAAGATCGATATATTGGAAGCCTATATTTGGACATCGGAATAGTTCTGGGTGAAATCGGGATTTTATCGGAGTACCGGGAGGTTACCGGAACCCCCCGGTAAGTGTATGGGCCTTATTGGGCCATAGTGGAGAGAGAGAGAGGAGGCCAGGGCAGGCCGCACGCCTCCTTCCCCTCTGGTCCGAATTGGACTAGGAGGGGGGCGGCGCCCCCCTTTCCTTCCTCCCTCTCTCCCCCTTCCTTCTCTCCTAGTCCAACTAGGGAAGGGGGGAATCCTACTCCCGGTGGGAGTAGGACTCCTCGAGGGCTTGCCATAGAGGGCCGGCCCTCCCCCCTCCTCCACTCCGTTATATACGGGGGAGGGGGCACCCCATAGACACACAAGTTGATCAGTTGATCTTTTAGCCGTGTGCGGTGCCCCCCTCCACCATAATCCACCTCGGTCATATCGTAGCGGTGCTTAGGCGAAGCCCTGCGTCGGTAGCAACATCATCACCGTCATCACGCCGTTGTGCTGACGGAACTCTCCCGCAAAGCTCTGCTAGATCGGAGTTCGTGGAACGTCATCGAGCTGAACGTGTGCTGAACTCGGAGGTGCCGTGCGTTCGGTACTTGGATCGGTCGGATCGTGAAGACGTACGACTACATCAACCGCGTTGTCATAACGCTTCCGCTTTCGGTCTACGAGGGTACGTGGACAACACTCTCCCCTCTCGTTGCTACGCATCACCATGATATTGCGTGTGCGTAGATTTTTTTTTAAAATTACTACGTTCCCCAACAAAATCGTCCCACTGGTCCCAACAAAAACCGTCTCGCCGTGCTGGTTGAAACTTTTCCAGTCCTTAGTCGAAGCTTTTCATAGCCTATTGCAGCTTCATTGGCCGCCCCAACTTCTATCATCTCTGGTTGAGGCTTTTGGCGTGGTCATTGTCATAACTTGCGGGCGTCGCGGTTGTGGCTTATCCGCTGGTTGGTTGCATCTCTCTCCATGAGAGCTTGCAGCTCTCGCCATCGCCAGCTGAAGCTCGCCGACGAAACAGTCGTATCACGAGCTCTGCTAATTGCAACTCCCTCCATGAATGGTTGCGGCATCGATGGGACGCCACCGTACCTCGGGTGTGGACGATCGCTTCTTGGCACACTGTCGGTTGCTGCTCGCACGAGGGAAAGGAGATGGCACATAGCACCGGCTCACCCCAGCAACTCGTGCTTGGTGCTCGCCGAAGGAGAAGTCGCACGGCCACCTGCACGAGAAGGACATGTTATCCGCTGTTGGGAAGGCATGGGAGAAGATGCAAGAGGGGGGATAAGAAACATGTGGACAAGGGATAGAGCTACATGGCTCCACACGAGGACGTGCATCCCACGGAAAACTCGCAAGCGGCGGACGTAGCAACCGGCAGAAAATGTAGCCGATGACCGGCAGGGATCCTTAGCCAAAAAAACACACCGAGGATTATGAGTAATGCTATGGGGCTGTTTGGATCTTGCCCATGGTAGCCCCACCAACTCGTGGGCAAGCCAAAAAATTGGCGAGCCTTTTGGGCGCCCGTGACTTTGCCAGCGATTGGCGTAGAAATGAACTGGAAGAGGGCGTGGCGCATTGGCTGTCATCCAGAGATACGTGGTGGCCGTGGTAACGCCAATATTTTGGCTCGGTGGCTTTTGGCTTAGAACTAAACAACCCTTACATCTACAAAGGTTAACTTATAAATATTTTACGTACAAACTGATACGGAGGATTGTGGTTGGTAATAGGGGATGTGGGGTCCACCACCACTTAAATTGAGGAGGAGAGAGAATTGGTTTGGAAGGTTAAGGAGCTGTTCGGGAAACCACCAGCTCCGCCAAATCCAAGAATCCGCGGAGTACCTGTTTCCCTGCTCCATGATTTTGAACTGCGGCTCCCGCTGCTCCGGGAGCGGAGTCACGGATCGGGAGGGACTCCGAACAGGCCCTAAGGCTAGTCATAGTAGGAGTAACTTAGCTAGTAACCTAGCACACTCCAAGAAAATTTAGCTTATGTGGCAAATAGTTAATGAGAGGTGGTAACATAGTATATTACTGTAACATAACGCCTTCTAAGACAATATGAGTCTACAAGCTAATAGATGAAGCCATCCATGATACTACTATTATGTTACTTTGCATTATGAAGATAATAGCTTAGGCTAGGACGCGGATTTGGTGAACATGAGCGCGCGCGCACGCACCCTTTATGGATAGTAAATTAAAAAAATATGCTAGAAAAACAAAAAAAATCTGAATTTATTTATTTAATATACATAGTCAACCGGTATAATCGCATATGAAGTTTTACGAAGAAATCACATCCGTGGTAATCTGGGCAAAAATAACAAAATCAAAGCTAACCGAAGCTATATTAAAAACCTAAAATCTTAAAAGTGCACGCGCACTATTCGGCGAGATCGAGCGGCCGCGCTAAGCGACAGCCGACAGCGACCTCACACGCTCGGTCCAGCTCTCAACTAAAAAAAAAGAAACACAAATCTTATCCACTCCCGAGCCCCACGACCTTCCTCCTCCACTAACGACCGCCGCGGCACGCCCCGCCTCCTCCCTCGCGCCGCCTCCTGACGACGCCAGCTTGCCTTCGCTGACCTGTCGCCGCCGTTGCCCATTGCCAACCCACCAGGCCTCGCGTCTTCCCCGCCACCATGAGCCGCCGCAGGAAGCAGTTCCCTACCTTCAGCGCCGCTGCGACTCATCTTCTGCCACGGGCACTCGCCTCTCCGCCGTTGAGCGCCGCTCCCCTCGACCCCCCCCCCCCTCCCTCCCCCGCCGATTCGACAGCGTGGCCAGGTGCCTTGGCCCCGCCGCACAAGACTCGCAGACTCGCAGTGGGCCTTGTACGAGCTCATGGCAGCTCTGTTCGGCTGTGAATCCTCACATGTAGGTAGTATTCCCCTTCCTTCTCTCCACTGATCTATCTATCCCCCAAACACCCTCCCTGATATCTCTCTCTATCTCTCTTCACTGGTCTCCTCGAGCGGATTCAGTCGTGAACTTGTTTGGGTTTACAAGAATGAACGTTGTTGGACCTAAATCTGGTTGATACTAGTCATTTGCCTTTGCTGTCATTTTCCTACTTCATAAATTTACTCTGGAAAGTTCATATATTTAGTAGTATGGACTTGGGAATTTTACTTGCAATGTTGATTCAACTTGGATTTATATGGCAGCTGAAGTAGAAAATACAAATTTTGTTGCTTAACAGTTGTAATCTGATCTACCAGATATTGATGGGAGCAATCAGACTTCTGATGTCTATGCAGTTCATTTATGTCATCGATTAATTTTCATTCAGTCATCTAATCCGCCTCCACTTATGCGTGTATAGTCTGCTGCCTTAACCAAATAGTACTAGTACTGAAACATCAACAACATTTTCATTCTCACAGATTGTCAACTCAACCCCTTTTAGGTATTTTTTGAGGAAAAGCAGTCGAATTCATTGTGCATACGCATCACTTTTGTAATCCTGCTAGTCAATCTCTGGTATGATGCTTGGAATTTTGATGATTGGAGTGTTGATCTGTACAGTAGTTTTGGCATCTTGCTCAAGGAGCTAAGGTGATTAGGATTAGTGGTGGGTTTGTACGGCGATTAGGATTTTAGTTGTGGGTTTGAGTTGGATTTTCATGGCAAGCTGTTCTAATTTTGCCTCTATTGGTATGGTCAGGATCCTATTTTGATTCGTCTATTCTTACCTAGACTGCAATTGTCTTGTTAACATGATACTCTCTCTAGAGCTTCATTACATTATGAACCTATTTTCTCGTAAATGCATCCGTGTGTTTTCTCCATTTTCTCATAAGTTGCATGCATATAAGTAACCAGTTGGCTAGTTTGTTGTAATAGTTGCACATGAATGCAAACGTAGTTGGATGACGCATATACATATCTCAGTTGGCTTGCCAACTTATGGAGTTGCACAATGAGGGCTAACCAGTTGCACAATCGATGGCGTTTAGATGGATGCACTGTGTAAACTATGTTCAAGCAGTGTGTGTGTGTGTGGTTTTTTTATTGCACACTCATGTGTGCCCTGTTGTCAAGGGGGTATACGTTCGTATAGGAGTACATATCCTAGCTGGCTTAGCCACACTTATACAATTGCACAGGGAAAGGCTATCTAGTTGCACGGTTGACGGCTAGTTTAGTTTTGGCTCCAGTGCCTAAATCATGTCTAGGCGGTGTGTATGCTAATTTTTTTGGTTGCATGCTCATGTGTGCCCAGTTGGCCATACAGTGCATCAAGTTGCACACTGTTTTTTTGCTTTGTAGGTGTGCTTTGGAAAATCATCATGAGTTGCTTACCCCATGGCATTTTTTGTATCAATTTTCTTGCTCATATTTTCTTTTATACATTTGATTGCTTTGACTAATTTGTTTGTTTGCTTTTTCTACAGATAAAAAATGGTTGTAGAAAGAGATGCAGCTCCTAGTGAAGGAGAGGTATCCTCAACTTTTATAGATGCATCCTGAACTTTTATAGTTGCACAACAATCAATTAGGAGTTGGTATCCTCAACTTTTCAAATGTTGCACAACAGTATCATACGAGTTGGCATCCTCAACTTCCATAGTTGCACCAGAACCATTTGGGAGTTGGCATTCTCAACTTTTTAAATAGTCCCACAACAATATCATATGAGTTGGCATCCTCAACTATTTTAGTTGCACAAGAACAAATCAGGAGTTGGCATCCCCGATTCTTTTAATAGTTGCACAACAATGTCACATGATTTGGCATCTTTAACTCCTTTAGTTGCACAAGAACCATTTAATAGTTGGCATCCTTATGTGTTCACATGCATCTTATTTTCACTTGAATGTAATTGCACTACTTTTTTGGAAGATTATAATCTTTTAAAATTTACTATTTTTACATTCCTTGTGTTCAAACATGCTAAATTCATCATGTTCACCAGTTCAAAATTCATTACATAGTTGCACACACATGTAACATGAATTGCATGCAGGAGTACTTGCAGTTGCACAAAATAGATGATGTAGTTGCACATCAGCCAACATAAGTTTTTTCTGGAATTTTGCATACAACTTTTTAGCTAAAACCAAAATGAATTTGAAATTATATGAGTTGGCATCTTCAACTTTTATATGACTTGAAGATGCCAACTACTGAAATTCAAACCGCACAAGTGAATGGATATGGGAGTGTTGTCAGTTGCACACTTGTACTGGTTAAGTTGCACAAATACAACCCAAAGTTGGTTCTTTTTTTCTTAGGCTTCTTTTTTGCATCATGTGTGGTTTTTGCAGGTTATGGGGGTGGAGGAGCTGTTGTAGATTCGTACACATAATTCTCAGCTACAAAGTCAAATATACTATTGTGTTGAAAGATCAAAGGAAAAAAAAGCACCTGCAAACCAGATTCTTGTCTAGCTGGTAGTTATCTTTTCATAGTACCTACAGCATACTTTCCTTTTTTTTCTTTTGCTACATGGACATCGGTTCTTCTGCATTATGTGTGAAATAAGATACTCTATGTGCTCTCTTCTATATATTTGCACATTTTCTACGTTTTGTTGCACACACTGCTGCAAATGTTGGCTTGTCTCATGATTTAGTGTGCACGAAAATCAGTTGAAATTGCACAGGTACAAGATCTCCCCTTTCTTTTCTTTGTTTATGCTCTCTTAAACTATGGAGAAGCTAATTTTTGCAAATAGATATTTGGTGAGAGCCCCAGGGGAAAGGGAAAGTCAAGGAGGGATGATCTCAACAGGAGGAGAAAAGGATCACCTCTTTTTTCACCTTGGTACGTTCTGATCTGCCCTCCCCCTTTCTTCTTTTTTCACAGCAAATTGTTCCAGATCTACTATTATTTCACTTTGATTCATCTGCCATAGTAGCTCTGGCGATGCAAATCCAGACCTGGGAAACCATTGTTTCGTGGGGAAGAAGGTGGGGGCATGTAAGGGCGTGGGGAAGAAGTTGGCGGCCATGGGGCGTGAGATCTTCGAAGGGGAGGGAAGGGCACGTGATGGCCTGGAGACCGCGTCCAGCGTGTGGTTTGTTGGGTTGATTCGCATATGTTTTTCCATAGTTTCACATAGAGGATTCTTCCAATTTTGGCCAAGAGGGCATACAACATGGGCCCCCATGTCTTTTCATGAAGTTTTTTTCTCATCCATCGACAATCTTACAAGTAGTAACACTTCTTCATTTTCTTTTGTTTTTGTCTGCCAACCAGGTTCTGGGTGGATGAGCTTCTAACAAACAAATTTTGCACATAAGAAGTGATCACCAAGAAGCAATCTGCTACTATGTCTTTTTCAGTTCTTAGCCATTCATTGCTTTTTGAACTAAAACATTACTGCATTATAGATATATCTAGTACTATGTGCAACAAATCAGAACATATGGCCTATATATGCTACATTTTTTTTACAACAGTATGTTCATTTGTTTCCTGTGTCTGTGTGTGAGTTGCACAATATGAAAAAAAGTTGGCTCGATTACCTGAAATAGTTGGTCGCAACAAACACAAAAGTTGCACAATATGCAAGTCCATGTTTGTGTATTCCTGGTTTTATGTGTGTTGTTGCACTAGTTTGGGTGAACTATTATCGGAGCAGTTGCAGTCAACGTGGAGAAGGATTGGAGAAGTTGGATTCAAGGCGAAGAAGAAGAAGAGGAACATGTCACCTTCTTCATCCTCTTTTCAAGTTGAAGATCTACAGCAGAGCCTGGTACATCCCCCTTCTCTCCTTCTCTTTTCCCCTAAAAAACTGCATATATTAGATCTTCTTGTTCTTCACCTTGACAGATCTTCCATGACAGCTCCTGAGATAAGGAAGGCTCCCATGGCGTGTTCCTGGAATCCTGGTTGCTTCTTTCGTGGGGAAGAAGTGCAACTGCCTCGCTCTTCAGGACTGGAGTGGTGTGGGGGGGGAGGCAGGATTGGAGAAAAGGAAGAGAAACGAGGGACTAGAATCATGTGGGTTCAGGGGACTGGAGTGGTGCGCCGGGGACCATGTGGTTTTTGTGTGCGTCACGTGGGGGCCGCCTTCCCTTTCTTTCCTTTTTGGATTGGGTAGGGACAGAAACTTACCATACCTAGGTGGCCGCTCGGGACCGCTAGGGAGCCAACGGCTGCTCCCTAGACGCGTCTTATTAAAAACCATTATTTAATGAATAGTATGGTCGCATTTGTATTTTCTTCACTAAGAATACCATGGGTGTCAATACATCATGAAACTTCACACGTGAGTAGAATGATCGACTTAGGTTCATACCGCGAAATTTCAGAATTTTTTATTTTTTCTAGTAGTTTTTATAAATTTACTATTCATGTGTGTGCGCGTGCACCCATGTTCACCTTTGTATTTTCGTTTAGCCTAGTGCTATACTTTCCAGTATGACCAGCCTAACTAAACCTTTGTACTACTTTGTATGTGTAGCATTATTGAAGGATTAAAAAGAAAGTACAGATCGAGAATGGACGCTGGCCGTTGGATTTTCCCACGGGCGCCCCACATCCGACACTGGACTGATCACACACGTCACCGCGTCCACCTGCCAAAGCCACACACACAATAAAACCCTAGCCGCCGCCCTCACGGGCTCACCCATCATTAGTTTAAGTGTGAGGCAGCGGCGTGCATCGGCGCCGGAGGCGTGCGCTCACCCCGCCTCTCCGCTCGTCCCGCTCGCCGCGGCCGATGACCGCACCACCCGAGACCGCGGCCACCCGAAAAAACGGCGGCGATGAGGAGGCCCGGCCCTTGGCGCAGACCCGCGCCCCCGAGCGGCGGCAGCGTCGGATCCGGCTGCCTCGCGGGGCCAGCCCTCCCGTCCGCGCCGCGCCGCGTCGCCGCCGGCATGGAGGCCCCTGCTCGGGCAGCCTCCGCGGCGTCGTCGGCGTCGCTGCGGCGGCGGGGTCTTTGGGTACCGCGTGGCGGGGGACCGGCGCGGCTTCCGGTCGAGGGTTCTGGCGACGCCAAGCCGTAGATCTGAGCCGCCGTCCGCACCTCGTTTCCTCCATGTTTCGATCTGGTACCCCACCCCCACCACCTCATCTGTAAATGCAGTGATTGGGGTCGATCGCTCGCTGGTCCAGATCAGGGTGCGCCGCCTCCCACCAGTTCATCCACACCCTTTCTTTTCGCGAAAATCCCTGCCTACTGTAACCATTCGGTTAGACCTTTTGCCCTCCCAACACCAGGAAAAGTTTGAATTGTGTGATTTATAATAGAGTGTGCATATTAGTGCAACCGTGGCATAGGCAATTCAATATCCAACAATTTAGAATTTCAAATGCAGAATACTTAGCATTGCATAGACAACTCAATATCTGACAAAAGGAAAGTGGAAAATAACATATCATTTCAGCTGTTCTGGACGACTTGGACATGGGGTTTGGTTCCACGTTGTCGAGTCCTTCAATGCCGCCATGCCCGCTGCCGCTCTCACCTTCTTCTCTTTTTAGTTTGTAACGACTCGAACATGGGGTTTGGTTCCACGTGTGAGGCATGTGGGTTTAAACCCTGGCTCTGGTGGGGTTGAAGCCTGACGGTTTGGGGCGGGTTTGGAAGGCGTATAAATCTGGCAGGGTCCAATCGAAGGCGCATATAAGGTAGGTCGGGATACAACCCTCACCGGGGCCAAAACCACGTGGTTCGGCCAGGTTTTGGTCAGATCCCGGTGTGGGTAGGATTAACGAACAAGGCCTTAAGGGGTAGGGATGGACTCAACGATGATAGGAATTGACCGGTGGCACTGCCAGAACCTTTACAATTACTTTGGTGATGTTGTGGTGATCGATAGCTATTTTTGTTGTGGAATTCTGCTTTTGTACGCCGGAGATCACCAACGCCACCGTCAGTGGCGGAGCGTTACCAACAAATATTGGAAACTCGTTATCATCATCATCATTATCATCTTCGTCTCTGTCTCAATAACCTTGGTCCTCCTTGGTTCACAGGATTATATAAACGAGGGAGAAAAGAGGCTCCAGAAGTTCTTATAACCCAGCTCAAGTGGTTTCAAGCATTGCTTGGTGCATCTATATGTAAGAATTCACGGATCATGGAGTATCAGTTAGAGCTGGATTTAAATTCCTTCATGAGCCCCAGCATAAAGAGTGATAAAAAGTGAGTTTTGTTTCTTCTCTTTTGATCAAATTCCCCATGCAGCCAAGTATATGGCTGAGAAATAATTTGTTGCTTCAGGGATCTCAAAAATATGATTTGTATGGAGCTGTACAACATTAGGGTGAATCTTTATTGGGTGGTCACCTACGTTTGCTATATCCATTTGTCACAAAATGATTAATTTCTAATAAATAATGATGCGTTAATTTATTTACATCTACTAATATTTCTTACATCCTTCACTCAGTTACATGATTCTAAAATTCTACACTGTAGTTGTAGAAAATTGGCAAATATTAAAGTTTTGAGTCATAAAGTATATATTTTATTCCATGTCAGTGAAGGTTCATTCCATTGGTTCTCTGCCTTAAGAAAGGAAACAACGGTTCCAGTGGCAGTTATAACTTGGACTTTGATAATTCTCTAGCTGAATCGGTCCTCAGACCAGTAGCTTCCAACTGCGACAGCATTAGTAAGGGCAAGTGCCTTATTGATCTGGTTATTACTCAAGAGAAAGCAATGTCAGAGGAGCAACAGTCTGAAGAGAAGCTGATTATGTATATGTGAGGAGAGTGTATATTCGACAGCAGTATATGCGGGAGTGTATATTCAGACTGCTGTTGAAGCTCATCTGGCATTGCTTTCCCTTGAAGTGTAGTCTCATTATTAATGCACTTTCCCTTAGTAATGCTGTCAGAGTTGGAACCTACTGGTCTGAGCAGCAGTTCAGCTGAAGAATTGTCAGACGCCGAGCCATGGAGATGTTGTTTACTTTCTTAAGTAATGTGGAGAACCAAGGGGCTAAACCTTGCTTGGCGTAGAATAAAAGATATGCTTCGTGGCACAAAGCTTGATATTCGCCAATTTTCTAAACCTACAACATAGAAGTTTAGAATCATGTAATTGAGTGAAAGATGTAAGAAATATTAGTATGTAGTGATCATTTATGAGAAACCAATCAATTTGTGACAAGCAGATATAATAAACGTAGTGACCAACCAATAACGATTAACCCTGGTTTGTGAATAGTGCATGGCTTTATGATTAAGCTCAGTTTGTGGTTGCTGAACTGTGTTGTGCTGAATGGACTTTCCATTTTGGCGAGTCTTCTAGACTTGCTCTTAGCTGGTTATAACAACCAGGTCTAATAATCAAGAAACAAAATCCTGAGTCAGGGTGATGATGATTGACCATGGCTCATATAAGCATGCTCTCGAGCAATTAAGGCACCTGTGGGTATTTTGATCATGTGCATATTTTAGTGGCACTGTCCTTGGATGGTCATTTCTTATGAGTGATAACCAGGGCAGTTTCACCAATGTATGAACAGATTGATCTGGTGATGGAGACACTGGGGTAAGGGTCGTATGATCGTGCAACGACGAATCTGAGGCCACTCAAATGCAGATCTGGTCTCAAGCACATTGTACCATGTTGTTGCCGTTCTGTATTTGTGTTTCGTGCATCTTTGATTTGCAGGATTTTAAGAACACATCGAAGGAGATAGCATACTCTTTGTTGGTTCATCATATATCATATGATTTTGCATGTAGACGTCACTATTGATTGATGCTCTGCAAGATTCTGATTCCACCTTAAGTTTCTATGGATGACCACAAATTCTTACGGATCCTGTATGCCAAACAATACCTTTCCTTTTTTGGTTGATGTAAAAAAAATATTGTTTGTATTGCTATTGCTTGATGTTCTGCAAGATTCTGGTTACTTCTAATTTTTTGGGTACTATTTTGGCTGTTGCTTGGTCATTTGATCTTTCCTTCCTAGTTCTACTCACTGTTTATTGTTTGTGATCATTTTGCTACTCTCCGGAGATACTTTTGGTTTATCTTCTCTTAAGTTTTTTTCCTTAGTATAATATAATCTCTTTATGAGCAAGTTGCACTTTGTTACACTAGGAAGACTTGCGTTCAGAAATGTATTGGTTGGATGACTTGTTTTAATTAGTTTCCATACTATGTTTATTTGTTTCCTACAAGTTGCCAGTTGCAGCTATTTGTTCTCGCGTGCTACAAAATAACGATGCTACTGTTTTTTTAGTACTGGATTGTTAATGTAAAGAGTGACTGAGGTAGCATGTCGCATGTTGCTGTTTGTAACCATAAGCAACGTGTTGACACTTGACAGCTTTGATAGAGTGGCTGGGTTAATCTGTGCCATCAAGGTGATATTTCCTTATTGCTTTCTTTTGTTCGTTGCGAAGATTTTCCCAATTTTGTCTGTTTGCCACTGATTTTTTTTGGATCATGCACTAGACAAAAGGTTGGTGAACTTTGAAGGATATGTGTTTTTACTAGCTTCTAAACTTCTTTTTTTTGCTAAGCAAAGCATTTGGGGTAATTATGTGTTGTCGCAGCTTTCTCTTTACATATATAATTTTGCATTGCTTTGTCTTGCACTCTTCCTGGTTAGCTTATAACAGTCGCGGCCTTTGCCCATTTAGACGTACTCCCTCCATCCGAAAAATATAAGAGTGTTTTTGACACTCTTATATTATGGCTAAGCAAAGCCTTTGGGGTAATTATGTGTAGTGTAAAAAATGCTCTTATATTATGGGATGGAGGGAGTAGTAACTATTTAAACATCAGAATTCAGTATGATTTTGGTTACCACCACAAGTTTGTCTATTGACAAAACATGGTCCGGGAAGGCCACATCTTTCTGTAGAAGCCCATCTTGTCTGCTATGTGGTAATGATCGCTGGCTATTTTAGTTGTGAAATTGTGCTTTTGTAAGCCGGAGATCACCACCTCACCGTCAGTGGCGGAGCGTTACCAACAAATATTGGAACCTTGTTTGCATCATCATCTTTATCATCTTCGTCACTGCCTCAGTTACCATCCTCTTTGGTTCACAGGATTCTATAAACAAGAGAGAAGAGACTCTAGAAGTTCCTGTAACCAGCTCAAGTGGTTTCAAGCATTGCTTGGTGCATCTACATGTAAGAATTCATGGATCGTGGAGTATCAATTAGAGCTGAATTTAAATTCCTTCATGAGCCCCCAGCATAGAGTGATAAAGAGTGAGTTCTGTTTCTTCTCTTTGATCAAATTCACCATGCAGCCAAGTATATGGCTGATGCATAATTTGTTGCTTCAGTGACCTGAAAAATATGATTTGTATGGAGTTGTACAACACTAAGGTGAATCTTTATTGGCTGGTCAACTACGTTTGCTATATCCATTCGTTACAAACTGATTGATTTCTAATAAATAATGATGCGGTAATTTATCTACATATAGTCATATACTAATATTTCTTACATCTTTCGCTTAGTTCCAAGAATCTAAACTTTTATGCTGCAGTTTGAGAAAAATTGGCAAATATTAAGCCTTGGGTCACAAAGTATATATTTTATTCTATGTCAATCAAGGTTCATCCCATTGGTTCTCCGCCTTAAGAAAGGAAACAACGTTTCCAGTGGCAGTTATAACTTGGACTGTTATAATTCTCCAGCTGAATCGGTCCTCAGACCAGTAGTTTCCAACTCCGGCAACATTACTAAGGGCATGTGATTATTGATGTGGCTATTAATCAAGAGAAACAATGCCAGAGAGCTTTAGCAACGGAACCTGATTATCATATTTACATGCTGTTGAAGCTCATCTGGCATTGCTTTCTCTGAACAGTAGTCTCGTTATTAATGCACATGCGCTTAGCAATGCTGTTGGAGTTGGAAGCACCGGGTCTGAGCACCGGTTCAACTGAAGAATTATTGATGCCGAGCCATGGAAACACTGTTTCCGTTTCCTTTCTTGAGTAATGTGGAGGGGGATAAACCTTGTTTTTGTTTGACATGGGATAAAAGATATGCTTCGTGGCACAAGGCTTGATATTCGCCAATTATCTATTTCTGCAGGTTCACCCCTAGCCTACCCCAACTTGTTTGGGACTAAAAGGCTTTGTTGTTGTTGTTGTTGTTGCTGTAGAGTGCTTAGTGCATAATCATTTATGAGAAACCAATTAATTTGTGACGAGCGGATATAGCAAATGTAGTGACCAACCAATAAAGATTAACCCTGGTTTGCGAATGGTGCATGGCTTTATGATTAAGCTCGATTTGTGGTTGCTGAACTGAATGGACTTCCCATTTTGGCGAGTCTGCTAGAGTTGCTCATAGCTGGTTATAGCAACCAGCTCTATAACGAAGAAACAAAATCCTTAGTCGGCGCTATGATGATTGACCATGGCTGATATAAGCATGCTCTCAACTTCTCAAGCAATCGAGGCGCTTGTGGGTATTTTGATCATGTGCTTATTTTAGTGGCCCTGTCCTTGGATGGTCATTTCTTATGAGTGATAACCAGGGCAGTTTCACCAAGGTAAGAACAGATTGATCTGGTGATGGAGACACCGGGGGAAGGGTCGTGTAATTGTGCAAAGGCGAATCTGAGGCCACTCAAATGCAGATCTGGTTAGACGGAGGTCAGTAGGTATTAGGAGATTAGAATAACCAATATCCTCACTGGCATAGATAATTTTGCACGCTATGGTTGACCATCAATTATTATGGGTTCTGTATGCCAAATAATGCTTTCCTTTTCTGTTTAATGCAAAAGTATTGTTTGTATTGCTATCGTTTGATGTTCCGCAAGGTTCTGGTTCCTCGTAAATGCAGGTTGAGCATGTTGTTTGGTCATTGGTTCTTTCCATTCTCCTAGCTGTGCTTGTTCTTTACTGTTTGCAATCATTTTGCTGCTTTCAGGAGATAGCATATTCCCGGTTGGTTCTTCAGTCATCTAATCCATGATCATTTTGCTGCTCTCAGGAGATAGCATGCTCTTGGTTTGTTCATCATATATCATATGATTTTTGTAGGCATTACTATTGATTGATGCTCCGCAAGATTTCATATGATTTTGCATGTAGACATTACTATTGATTGATGCTCCACAAGATTCTTGTTCGACCTTAGTTAAATTTCTATGAATGACCACAAATTCTTACGGGTTCTGTATGCCACGCAATGCCTTTCCTTCTTTGGTTAATGTAAAAAAAATATTGTTTGTATTGCTTGATGTTCTGCCAGATTCTGATTACTCCTAAATTTTTGGGCACTATTTGATTTTGCTTGACAGCCATTTTTGGTGTTTTACATTTCAGATGAAATGTAGGCAGATCATGTTGCTTGGTCGTTTGATCTTTCCCTCCTAGTTCTACTTGCTCTTTATTGTTTTGATCATTTTGCTGCTCTCCGGAGATATGTTTGGTTTATCTTCTCTAAGATTTGTTCCTTAGTATAAATATAATCTCTATGAGCAAGTTGCACTTTGTTACACTACGAAGACTTGCTTTCAGAAAATTATTGGTTGGATGACTTGTTTCAGTTAGTTGTCTTACTATGTTTATTTGTTCCCTGCAAGTTACCAGTTGCAGTTATTTGTTCTTGCGTGCTACAAAATAGTGATGCTACTGTTCTATTAGAGCTGGATTGTTAATGTAAAGAGTGACTGAGGTCTGAGGTAGCATGTTGCATGTTGCTGTTTGTAACAATAAGCAACGTTTTGACAGCTTTGATAGAGTGGCTGGTTAATCTGTGCCATCACGGTGATATTTGCTTATTGCTTTCTTTTGTTCGTTGTGAAGATTTTCCCAATTTTGTTTGTTCGCCAGTGAATTTTTTGGATCATGCAAGAGACAAAAGGTTGGGAACTTGAAAGGATACATGTTTTTACTAGCTTCCTAACCTTTTTTTTTTGCTAAGCAAAGCCTTTGGGGTAATTATGTGTTGTTGATGCCTTCTCTTTACATATATAATTCTGCATTGCTTTGTCTCCCACTTTTCCTGGCAAGCTTATAACAGTGGCGCCCTTTGCCCATTTAGACGTAACTATTTGAATTATCAAAATTCGGTATGATTTTGGTTACCACCACAAGTTTTTCTATTCTCAAAACATGCTCCTGGAAGGCCACATCTTTTTGTAGAAGCCCATCTTGTCCGCTATGTATTTTAAAACAAAGTCCTGATTCGGGACGATGATGATTGACCATTTCTGATATAAGCATGCTTTGTAGCAATCAAGTTAGGTGTAGGTATTAAGTTGGGTCCTCCCTCTTCTCTTGGATCCGTTCCGATCATGTACTAAGAGCAACTCTAGCAGATTTGTCATTTTTTGGGTTGCTCTGTCCTTGGACTGTCATCCGAAATTTTTACTAACACTAATTAATAATTCATTAATTTTGAAACTTGTCAAGGGGTGGTGGAAATTTTAAAAATGGGAAGGACGCAACGAGCAATAGCGACCAGGGCTGGATGCTATTGAGAACAGCGTCCAGGTGTGGACGCCATCACAAATAGCGTCCAGGTATGTTGTTCGCCCAACCATAAGATTGGACTAAACCGGGTCGTTTCCTAGCAACAGATAGAAGCTCCGTGAAATTAAGTTATGCTAGTTTACGAGAAGCCAAATTTCCAGTCGTGAATCTATGGTACATCAATTTGAAATTAAGATATTCACTTTCTACACGTTCATGTTTGTAGGTGAATATAAGAACATGTTAATCTTCTGGTTTAGTTGGATGGTGAAGTGCAACATGGATCCGTGGGTGTGGAGTATAGTGTTCCTCCCAAATTAGCATTTCCTCCGAGAAGACATCAAGAGTGAGACATGCTGATGACTTGGAACTGATAATGACAGTCCTCAAAACAACCTGAATATCCAAGCTCGCTTTGATATTGTAGCTCCTGGATCATATTATTTTCAATTAAGTCCAGTATATGAGGAAAGAGGATGGACCATGATTTTTGAGAAGACCAAGTCCCGGACAACATGACAAGTGATAGATTTATATGTTAATTTTATGCAAAATCAAGGAGTGAAGTCTAAAATAAACCTTGACATTGTAGAGGCCGCCGCAACTGAACCCTCACTTTTCAATCCCTAAGTTGATGCCGTGTATCTACAGATCCCAGTCAATCCAGACCCTACGTGAATAAGATCTTGTTTGGTGTAACCGGGAAGGCGCAATCCCAGCCGGGATTGATCATTACTCTGGCTGACTACATTGGCCCACCTGTCATCTCAATCTTCTATCCCCAATCTCGCGAGACAGCATCAGTAGGCATCGACGGCACTGCCTCTCTCCGACAACAGCGAGAAGGAACTACGCGGCCTGGGCGAGAACCCAACGGGCCTGCACTGGAGTGAGGAACATGACGCTGACGCCAGCTACATCGGTAGTTCGGCCGGACCTATTCACCGCGGACGAGCCGACGGCGGCTGCGTGGCTAGTGCTGCACAGACATAAAAGGAGCATGGTGAGACACTGCACAACGCGGTCAAACACCGAACAAGGACGCATCTATCTTTCTCTTCACTGCAACTCACGTTCTCTTCTCCGAAGATCAAAGCTTCCTGTTGTTCTTTACTTCTTTTACATGCTGCTTAGTACACGAGTATTACCACCGGCGATGCCTTCAAATAAATAAAGAAAAAACCAGAGCTTGTATGTAGCTCAGGGAGCGGGATGCGCGGTTCCTAGTCGCCGGCTGTGTGACTCGATGCTGACCGTGGAGGGGTCGCACACACGCGTACAAGGCTGTGCATCTCGCCATGCTCGACGGCCTTCGCGTGCTCAGCGTCAGGGATTTCCGGCGATGTCCCGGAGCTCTCGCTGATCCTCAGGCTCAAGATGCTCGTCCTCTCGCGCAGCACGCTCTCTGGCGGGATCCCGTGTGCAGCTCGGCCAGCCTCGTAGGAGAGGAAAGAGGGATCGGCAGCGGAGAGGGAAAGCCGGAAAGGGGATCGGGAGAGGAGAGGACAGAGGATGAAGAAGATAACAGGAGAGAAATAAATATGACTTGTGGACCCATATTGTCAGTGAGAGTAGCGGGTGAACCTAGTTGGGATCATCTCCTTTCCCGGTGCGCCAAACATGTTCAGGGTTAGAATAGACCGGGATCAGAGATGTCAGGGTATGTATTTCAGGGATTTGAAGGTGAGGGTTCATTTGCGTCGGTCTCTACAATGTTAGGGTTTATTTCAGACTTCACTCCAAAATCAAGACATGTGGAGCCAAGTCTGCGGTGGAAGCAACACACCAATAATTGAAAGGGAAACACAAAGGTATGAAAGTGCAATATTCGTCATTGCATCAAACATGTGTCGGTGATTTTTCAAATTCTAGTACACATAGGTTTAAACTATCTGTCTTGGGCCACCAAAGCTCCACCAATGCCGATATCAAATATTTGTAGACAGTTCCTCATCTTAGCAATGTGATAAAAACTAAGTTTCTCTAAAGCTGAGCTACATAGAGGATCAAATGGGATACCAGCACGGTGACACCATAAATTCAAGCAAATGTTAGGCTGCATCAGTACACAGAACAATTAGTCTTTAGTTAACCACTAAGTTTAACAGACGACATGCAAAGTTTTAAGGATACTCACATTTTCCCAAGATATGGGTATTTTGTGCTGGCTGCGAATCATCCATAAAAAATCAGTGAAATGTCCATTTGTATCCATTTCAAGACACTATTACAGCATAAAAGGAACGAGTAAGATGTTGAAATGAAATATCAAAGCAATTATTTGATTTTTTGGTAATTATTTGATTATTTGAATTTATTTTCACAATAATACACTAATAAATAAAGCTCAAACAATCCAATGTTTTCACTAAGCAGTCAATGAAATCAGTAAAGCTACAACAAGATAGCATATCAATCAATTATGCAATTATGCTCAACTGCTGAAGTACTAGGTCATTTCATAACAGTTCTGAAATTTATATTATTTTGGTTTGATGCACAATTGGTAGGAACCGGATCCCTATCAGGACGTGGTCTTAGGTTGTAGGTGTGGAAGGAGGGATGGCGTGGAGGAAGGCGTGGTCGCTGGTGCTAGGGCGCCGTTGTTGCGTGCGCGCGCGCGAGAGAGAGAGAGAGAGCGCAGGGGCGGCGGCTAGGGTTAGGTCTCCCGGCTCCCTAAGGAAGCCGAGCAAATATGATTGCTTCTTGCTTAATCCCAAAACGGGTCCTTACACAAGTTTATATAATCCTCCTAATAAAATAATTGGGCTAAGCCCCTAATAATGATAAGATAAACTGGGCCACAACTAACTGGGCTAAGCCCTAATGTGCCGGTCATAACATCTCTCCTGCCTGCACAAACAGCTCGTCCTCGAGCTAGAAGGCGGGGAAGATCAACGGTCGCCAAACACCTCTGCTTCAACTGGGGAGGGCTGGTCGCCGAGCCCGGCGGCGGCGGGGTCCTCCTCAATGTAGTCTGCAGCCTCCAGGTAGAAGAGTCGTGCGCAGACGTGGCCCGGTACGTAGGGCTCGTCGCAGTTAAAGCACAACCCTTGGCGGCGACGCTCGAGTTGCTCGGCCGGGGTGAGCCGGCGGAACGGGCATGCGGCAGCCGCAGCGAGGGGCGCCGCGGAAGCCTGGGCAAGCCGACCCTGCGCGGGACCTTCCGGCGAGGGTGGCGGCCCAGCGGCCCGGGGCGGTGGCGCCTGCTGGATGGCCACCGCGCGACGCTCGAACGCGCGGGCGTAGTACATGGCCGTCTGGAGGTCCTGGGGCCTGTGCATCTCCACGTCCACGCGGATGTGGTCCGGTAGGCCGCCGACGAAGAGCTCAGCCCGCTGACAAGCCGAAACGCCGAGGGCGTGGCACGCCAGTGTCTGGAAGCGTTCAGCGAAGTCTTACACCGAGGTGAGGAACTGAAGACGCCCAAGCTCCGCCAGACGGCTCCCGCGTATAGGCGGACCGAAGCGCAAGAGGCACAAATCGCGAAAGCGCTCCCATGGTGGCATGCCGCCCTCGTCCTGTTCGAGGGCCTAGTACCATGTCTGCGCGGCTCCTCGGAGATGATACGAGGTGATCCCGGTGCGGTCGGACGCGAGCGTGTGCTGTCCCTTGAAAAATTGGTCACATTGGTTGAGCCAATTCAGGGGGTCGACGGTGCCGTCGTAGGTCGCGAACTCCAGCTTGGAGAATCTCGGCGGTGTCTGGACGTGGACGACTGGCGGGTGCGCCTCGTCAGCACGGAGCAGCGAGGATGACGAGCCGAGTAGGCGGGCATCAGGGTGCTGCCCTGGAACAGGGGCCCGTTGACGTTGGCGAAGGGCTCGGCGGAGCCCGAGGACCCGCCAAACTGCATGGCCGGGTGCGTCGCCAGCGGGGGCAGCACGTGCGGCCCGACCGAGGTCGTCGTGTAGACCAGCTCAAGGGACCCAGCGAGCCAGGCCGGTAACGGAGACGACGACGGGGGAAACTGGACCTGGTGGATGGGCACCCCCGGGCCCGTCGTCGGGATGCCTAGGGCCGCGGTCGCCGGTGGTGGTGGCTGCAGCTGTTGCCCCTGCTGCATGGTGGAGGCGCCGAGGTTAGTAGCTGGTGGCGGCTGCCACGACAGCTGCTGCATGGCGGCGGCGACGGGGATCGCCGAGGATGGCGGCTGCTGCGGTGGCGGGGCCGTGGCGAAGGGCACAGGCGACTGCGGCCCATAGGATCCCGCGAGGAACGTGTAGATGCCCGTGACCGCCTGGGTGAGATCCCGGATGGCAGCCGTCATCTCCTTCGGGGTGAAGACGACGGGGACGGGTGCGGCGGAGGTGACCGGCACCGGCAAGAGCAGGGTGCTGGCCGTGGTGGCCATCGGGGCGGTCGTCGCGGTCGGCAGCGGAAGGGTCGGGGTGGGCGGCGGCGAGGACATAATTGCACCGAA